>NC_132953.1:5634142-6244714 GCF_034638445.1 Ciconia boyciana | reverse complement strand
GGAAGCCGACAGCAATCTGCACTCCCCATGCAGTTACAGGATTCCCATCTCTGGAATTTCTTGGTACTCCTCACTCTGTATTTTATGATTTATTAGTCTCCCTAACAGCAGAATAAGCAAATAAAGAACACTTTTAAAGTTATATTTTCCTGACCAAGATGAATTTCAGTCCCCTAGAGGTTCAACCTACAGAACAAGATGGGGAAAAAAACCAGCCAGCCTGCTCTTTGTCAGCCTCTCTCAAGAAATGTGTGTCCCCAAAGCAGATTTACAGGCTTTCCAACTGCCTTCAGACATAGAGACTTCATATACTCAGGAGAAGAGTCAATTCTATAAAATAAACTATGCTCCATAACCTTGCTGCAGTTTATATTATTTACTGGTACGACAGTAAAGACCTGTGAAGATAATAAAAACTCCGAGCTAAAAACACCAGCTGTAAAACAGCCACAAACTCTTCAAAAAACTATTGGTGATTTGCAGAACCCTGGCTGAGCTGCCCAGTATGCCTTTCTGTTAGTAAGCATCTCTCCTGCCCTGAAATCTTGCTCGTTTTTCTCCTTCTCTGTTCCTCAAAGCACTCAAAGCACTGGGAAACATAGCATTTCCTGAAAGATGCTGCACAAAAGCAGGCTGCCTTGCCCTGGAAAAGTCTGTGTGAGACGTGGGACATGCATTTACCTCCGTGAAGCCCTCCTGAAGAATATCCAGTAAATTCCCCCTGGCCAAACAAGCGAGCATTCTCCACGAGCCCACCGATGGGCGAGGGTCTCAGAGGACACAGGGCAGATCCTCCAGCTCTGGGCACGACCTCTTCCTCCTTCTCCCAAAGACAAAGAGTTGGAGCTCATCAGGAACCGCATTCATAGTCCCATATGTGCAGCCCGTTACTGCACACAGATAGTTGAGCCAAAGTCAAGGCTTGCACTGGGCATGCTCGAGAGGGAGCTGCTGGGGGAGTGGCGGGAGAGATGTCATACGGTTCCTATAGAAACGCTTCAGCTTACAAGATGCAGGCCCAGGACTGAGTTGGGGAAACATCTGAAACCCATTTCCAGCAGTCATACTCACACAAAACCTGCTGCGTAAAAGAGATTTTCAAACCCACCAAACACAGCAAGCCCTGTATGGCGTGGGAGCAGGGAGAGAGTCAAGGAATGGCAAATAGCAGATGCCTTTGCTAGAAAAGCTAGAAAAGCAAAAGGAAAGACTCTAAGAGCTGCCAGCTTTAACTCTCAGCAATCGTTCTGCAGCCGCAAAGAAACAGCAGTGTTGTCAGCAACCTGGTAGAGACAGGAAGCTGCAAACCAGGCCACAACACAGCTAGTAGCATTTGCACAGTACTCGGCCCTGCTCTAGCTGCCCTGGCAATGAAGTTGAAAGAAGAAAAAAGACAGAAAACTTTCAAAATAGAATTAAATACAATCCCCAGCAAATTTTCTAAATCAATAATAACTGCATTCATTCCAGAAACAAGTATCAAATGTCTCCAGGCAACATCCTAAACTTCATCTCACCTTACACTAAATGCCCAGGAAAAAAAAAAGAAAAACCTCTCAGAATGGATGAAGACACCTTCTGCCAGGGGCTCTGGCTGCCAGTCCACAGAGCAACACTGCAAGTACTACCCAGTGATATCAGTGGTGCCTTCAGATTTCAAAATACCTGGCCAAACATTTCTAAGTGAGAGACACATTTAAAAACAAAGACATCTTTCTGCCTAAGTATTGAAGTGTCTGGAGGAAAAAGCAATTGCATAATTTTACCATTTTACCCTGTCACATACGGAGATGCAGCTAAAATACAGGAAGACAAGCAACAGGTAATTTCCCTCTGTAACAAACCCAAGTCATTCAAAAAGGAGTCAGCCCTCATGCCTCCATGACATAACTTTTAAATTATTTATTCATGTTTGCCTTCCCTACTTTTCATAATTCAGTGGGAATTTAGATTTTTATGTTTTCATTGATTGTAATATCTCATCTGTTAAGCAAAACAACAGATTACTGTGAGGTTTTGCATAAAGTCTTGTAAGCTCGCAATGCTAGTGGTTAGTACCTTGATCCAGTTTACTTTTGAGACTCAAAATGCCATTAAATAGACAGCAATAAATATTTATCCCCATTTTTTGTGATGCAATCAAGTAGCTTATGCCTTTGCAATTTCAAGAAAATTTCATAGAAAAACTGAATAACTGGTTTCCCCATCAGACAGTGACCTAATTTAAAAAAAAAACCAAAACCAGCAACCATAAAACACAGTCTGAGCCTTTTCTGTGGACTTTATAATGCTATTCTTGACTAATAACCTCAAAGAAAAAGTTATATATTATCTGTTTTTCAGTGTTACCTAGTAAACATACATTCATAGCAGATTAAATATTTTATGCTCATAATCCCCTCAAGTTCTAGATATTTACCCTTGTCCTTTGAGGAGCAGATAAGTCAAAGGCAGGCAGTCCCTAGCCACAGACTTTACACTGGAGACATAACCCAAATTTACAGGATTAAAAAAATAAATAAAAATAAGAATAATCTGTTCAAATAGCATAGAAATGCAAAACACAAACAGGATTTAAATGTAAAATGTACTGTTTCAATCATGATAAGACGATACACTGAGAACACCAGTTCGTTTATCATGGTCCACCTCAGTGGCATTTAGCAGGTGTCTTGTTGCATTAGTGATAGACAACAATGAAGCACTTTTAACACTTGTGCTCCACCCTATAAGAACTACAACACCTTTGGGCAACAGCAGGATATAGAGACTGCCACTAAGTCACTGCTTGCAGTGCAACCTGCATTTGTCCATAGAGCTTGTATGTTAAGTCTTGGCAGGCATCTCTAGTTTGTCAGGGATGCAGACTGGCTTTGTTCAAAAGCAGGACACAGCTATTTGATCATCTAAATTCAAACCAATTCCAAGGTCCCTGTACAAGCTCTCTGTGGCACCACCCCCAATTACAGCTTCGCAGTCATATGAGATACATAACACATCCTTCAATCACAGTGTGCTCCCCATGCCATTGCATAGCAGGACACATTACGCAGCGTGATGGTGAGGGGACTGTCAGCCACATGGATTGAGCAGCTGGCTTTGCATATAAACCACACAAAGAGTCCTGGACTTCCTCTCAGAAACATAGTGACGGATCTATGTTATGTATAACAGATAAAATAGTCAAATGTGGGCTAGACAAAGGCAATTTCTCCCAGGCCAACCAAATGCAGCAAATGACAAAAAACCCCCATGTAGTTATTAGCACCAAGAAGCATTTATCTCACCCCTACTCCCTGTATCCGTGTTTCCTGGCACAAATCAGAGGACCTAAAGCCAGATGTGTCACCCATAGTACAGTAGTGTAATTCCTGAGAAATGCAGAAATGCTGTCTCAGCTGAACGTATTGGGGGAACTGTGAAGAAGTCGCTTTGGATCAGAGAGACTATTCAAGCCAGAAGCCCTACCGTGCCTGGCTTTTTGGATCAACCAAGAAAAGCTGGGACTGAAGTCTGAAATTCAGGTGGTCCCATATCCCTGTTACAGTGCTTCTACCTACTAGAACACCAACACAGTGAAAGGCAAAGTGTTCTCATTATACGTGCCAGGTTCAGGTACAGGCCTGCTTGCAGTATGTTTTCCATCAGAGATTTTGTCATCAAAGATTTGCTTCTACATGGGGTTTCTTATCTTTGAAACAGCACTGCCTTGCTTTGACAATATGAATGTCAGAGAAGAGAAACTAGGGTATTTCTGATGGCTAGACTGAGAGGCAGAACATGCTGAGCCATTCTTCTGTTTATTGTGGTAACACAAATGCATCTTGGGTGTATGTGTGTGCTGAAAATACCTTTTAAAAATTAAACACTAGTTCTCCCATCTTTCTGTTTTCACTCTTAAATTTCAAGCTTCTTGTAGCAGGAATAATTTTTCTTTCAGTTTTATAACATCACAATAGATGCCTTTGAATGTTATCTTTGCAAGAAGCAAATAAAACAGCCTGTCACTAAAACTAATGCTTCATCATTCTCCCTGAAGATGATTCCAAAATGAAGGGCACGGGGCAATGATATCAAAAGGATCTCTGCATCAACTGTTCCTGGTGTAAGTGACCTTCAAAACAAACCTGTAGGATGGCAGTTTGGTTGGTGGCATTGCCCTCTCCTGGCCAGTTTCAGCGTAACCCTAACCCTTGTACTTGCCCCTGTTGAATTCCGGGCAAGGTGCATGACAAAGCCCTGTTACTGGTCCATTTCCTGTTGTTGTGATGAGACTGTTGTCGTGTCACAGCAGCGCCACCACACATAAGCCTTCCTTCAAGCCTTCCATCCAAGGATTTTAAGGCACTTTATCAACATTCTCTGATTGTTTCACTTACCAGCTCTTGACAAAGAGAGAAAGTTCAATGGCCACAGTTCAGCTCTTGCTAATAAAATTTTGGTTGGGGAAATAAAAGCAAGTGAGGCTGATTCAGAAACAAAGGCTGTGAGGCTTGTGAGGCCATGACTGCAGTAATAGCAAAAAGAGCTGCCTAACGCAACTAATGCCTTTGTGTCACTGAGTGTCCCCTCCCAACATCCCCATCAAGTATCCAAAACAGAGGTCAAACACAAAAAGGACTCCCGGAAACTCACGGAGGATGCAGCAGGCTGTGATGTGTGTTGGGGCACCATGTCCACCAGAGTTCCCATGCTGGATGCCACAGCTCAGCTCAGTGCCACGGGGAAGGCACCAGCACTCCTTCCCCCTTGAAGCCTGAGAGGGAGAAGCAAATGTATTAAATACAAAGGAAAGAATTTTCTCAGAGGGAGAACAGACTTACCAATGAAATGTCTGAATATAAGCAAAACAAAGGAGGAAAGTCGCCACCTCCTTTCATTGCCTGCAGAAAATATATTTAAGGGCTACAGTCTTAGGGAAATGTACATATTTTTGTATTTTCTTCCACATGTAAAGTAGGTATGGTGGACAGAATTCCCCTGAAACACATGTAAAAAAGATTTCTGATTACATTGGCTTACACTGCACATCAGATGTAATTCTCTCTCCCATTTGTGGAGGGGGAATCCAAATTCAACAGAAGTCAAATATGCCAGCCAAAGCTGTACTGGTCCCTAGTGTCAAATATTCAGGGTATTACTTGATTCTGTGCATTTAGCCCAGACAGCAAAAATTCATAAATAATTTTAGGAAACAATTCCACATACTGATATTTATATTTAGGAATTTTCTGGTAATCTATATTTTCTTTGCTGAGTCTTCCTTTAGAAGTCTGGAGTAAAGTCTGGTGAAAGGAAAGGTGGGGGAGTTTGGTGGAGTTAGCAGAATGGATAATGGTAAGATTCCTTGAGAAAGTCTGAATGACAGTAGAAATCACTGTTTTTAAGAATCATTTAAAGGTGAGCAGGAGTGTGACCCTTAGGCAGATGGTCTTGATTATCTTAGTTGTGTCATCCTGGTACATCTCCAGGGACCAAAGGTCTGAGGTCGGACAGGACGGGTAACAGAGGCGGGTTCCTGAATCTGCTCGGGGTGATGGTATTTGGGGGCCCATTCTGCAAAGCAGGGCTGAGAGAGAGCGAGCAGGGAGGCCACGAGGTGTCGGGCAAGGGTCTGAGGCCTCGGAGGGGCTGTGTGGCCCCAGGTGTCTCTGGAAGCGGGTCGGCCCGGGGGGATTGGAGCATGGGGATCCCCAGGAGCCGGGCTGGCTGCGGGAGACCAGGGTATGGGGAACGGAAGGCCCAGGGCGGGGGACTGGGGTATCGGGAACGGGCCGCGATCCCCAGGAGCAGGGCGGTCCCGGGGGCTGAGGAGCCCCTGGGGAGGGGTTGGCACAGGGAAAACCAGGTCCCCGTGGGGTGGGGTGCCGGGCCCGCCCCGCCAGAGCCCCGCGCCCTGCGGCCCTACCTGCGGGCGGGAGGGTGCAGGCCCGGCCCGGGCCCGGCCGCGGCGCGTCGCCGCTTGCCATGGGGACGGGGGCGGGACGGGGCGGACCCGCGCAGGCCCCGCCCGGCCGGACCGGGCCCGCCTGCAGCCGGGGCCGCGGCCATCGGGGCTCAGGGCCCGGGAGCGGGCGGGGAGAGCCGGCGCTCAGCATCATAGTGCCGCTCTGCTCCAAGGCGTTTGTCCGCAGGAGCGGCACGTCCCCCCACATCGGGCAGGAGAAGCGTGAGGAACCCTCCGGCTGGGTGGGCCCCAGGCCCCCGCTCTGCAGACACTCACGCGGGGCCGCGTGTGCGCCCTCAGAGCCCCAGTGCAGCAAGCGGGCAACGGCCTCCCCAAAAAGTGCAAATTTATTAGTTAAAACTAAAAATTACATCTTTTAATGTTCAAGGAACATTTGCTACATTAATGCTCATTTAACACCTAAACATAACAACCTCACAGGAGAAACACAGGAGATACGCTGTTGGAAGCTTTTAATACTCAGTGCAAAACCAAGTCCTTTAGAAAAATCCTTATTGCAGAACACGTGGCTTTCACATTTTATCTATTCAAGGCCTGGTAAACAGGCAAAATTACTGTACTACTCCTGTTCCTATGCAGAGCATTTGATTATCTCTTAAGATACGCTGTACTTCCAGAAACAACACCAAGTACTAGCTACATACGGAAGCTGGAGCTCCTTAGGGAATAGGAGATAAACTACCGTTCCAGGCTTTGAGACGCTCATTAAAAGATAGTTTCTACTGTAGCTCCCATTCGTTCAGAATACAAAAGGGCTGATCCGCAGATCAACAGAACTAAATGGTGTGACTAAGTGAAAGCAAATTCCTCTGAGCCAAACCCAGTCCTACTTACGTCTACAGCAAAACTGGTTTAACTTGATGGATGTGCAAATTTATACCACTCTGGGCTCAGGAGCTTGACCTTAGTGCCCGTGCAGCTTGCTGTCCCCAGCCCCAGCTCTCCTGCTGGGGTGAGGAAAAACTTCAGTACCACACGCTGTGCATCCAACTCAATAACAAGCTGTTTCACTTAAAATTGTTTTTAAAAATGACCTGTTGGCATCTGAACCTTCCAGGAAACCTCCCATCTCCTGAACTATAGTCCATATTTAATAATGTTTCTAAAAAATCCAATTTCTTCCTACGATGCAGAGGGCTTGACTAGAACTGAAGCCGCTGTCGCTTTCTAGTTCTTGTACCAGCGATTCAGTGCAAGGAGGTACATAACTGCTGCCCAGCATGAACCAGATCTGGATCTGTGTCCCTGGCTGCCCCTCTGACAGCTGGACTAGCAGGACTGAGTGCTGGAGTGTCCCATGCCTCCTTGACATACTCTTGTAAGTAAATCCTGTGCCCATTCAATCCTCCTCAGTCCAAAGGACAGGTTTTCATGCTGGGCACGGAGAACAGAAAGGAACTTGGAGAAGCAGAAAGAGGAATCCTTGGCATTCAAAAGAACCAGCCCTTCCAATAACATAATCCTATACCCATTATAAATGAAGGGCCTTCTACTGCAGACTTACAATAGCCCCACTTGAGGTCAGCTGGATAGCAGGGGCAAAAAAAACTTTTCAGGTAGAAAAATATACTGTATCCTTTACAAAAAAAGGGGCCTTCTCCTGCAAATGTTACTCTGGCCTTACAGTAGCCCTGCTGAAGTCTACTGGATAGCATGGGCAAAAAGGTAGAAAAATTGTAGGATTGGTCCTCAAAACACTTTCATCTTATCAAATACTGCCCGTACCAGCTTTATGTTTTTCTAATGAGCAGGAACTCCTTCATGCTTTTTATATTTAGCTGAGCCATAATATGCAAAATTATGTAAGTTTATAAAATGTACCAGGATGTCCATTTTTAAACACTGGCAATAAACAGGTTGTCCCATGATCTGCATTTAGCTATGCAGGCCATTATTTAGGAACAGAATGTGCCAAGCATTGATTTAGTGCCTGAAGATACTGCTTGGGAGCACTGTTCAACTGCCAGTGCTGCAACTGCCAAATTCAGTCCAGTGGCAGAAGCCTTTTGGATGATTGCTATACTACATTACTAACACTATTTTAAATCCATTAATAAATTCTCAAAGGTGTATCTGGGAGGGTTAGCAGAAAACACCACATGGTGTGTGCTCCATGTTACTGGGTTTTATAACTAAGGCTGACAGTACAAATAAGAAAAAATGGAGGAAAAGTCCAAAGCCCTCTCTAAAGTTGACCAGGATTAATTCCCAGTATCTCAGGCATGCAGACAGCTGCTATAATCTAAGGACTGGATAACTGCCCTAAATATAGGCAGTAGCTTTTAAATGGCTGCCTCACAGTTAAATTGCGAATTTTCCTTGTTTCATTTCCAGTCAGAGCCAAGAGCTCACTACTCACTTCTGTGCATGTTGAGGTAAGGATGCATATCTGTACAGCCCTTCAGTGAAAGAAATTGTTCTGTACCCCTCAGTTAATTCTGCATTTCTGGCCTTGGTTTTAGTGTGCTGTGCATGGTTATAGAACACTGCTTTTTGAGAAAAGGGGATGCACATAGTACACGACTGCAGTTACAGTGGCAGGTGTTGGAAGAAGACATTGCAGTAGATACTGTTAAAGGTTTCATGCCATTTCTTCACAGTATCATCCTCATGTCATTCTGCACATTGCAGAATTTTCTTAACATTGACATAAAATCCTGTGGCAACATCTCCCTTGTCCCGGTATTGAATCCTGTATGCCATGTTCTGAAATTCATCTGCAGAGCAGCACTCAGCTGGTCCTGTGCCACAGCAGGAACTTTCTCACTGCAGCTCTGAGCTGTGGTTTTAGCCTTCATCAGCCAAGGAGCAGCTCTGTCTTCTCACAGTGCTGAGAGGAGATGGGTTGCCAGCTTCAGAGGCAACTCTTCAAAGGGGAAGAGGTGTTTTATGTCAGCAGAATCAGATAGGAAACTACTGATCATGTGAGAATAAATATCTCTGTGTCCTCTGAAGAGAAATGCAGGTGGAAGACACAACCTCTCTGCACCTTCTTAGGGAGACTTGATGTGTCCATGAGGTTAGCTTGTATCTACAGCATCTCTAAGTCTGTGAAATCCTTTCGCTGCTGAAGGAAGAGGGGGCCCACCAAGGCTTTTATACCAGGGTCCCATTCTTACTGTCATATTTCAGCCTGGGCCGGGGGAAGTTGAGGGTGGCATACTCTGTGGCATTCTGCATTTGTAAGTTCTTCACCTCTGCTGCAGAGCGCTCCCGGACCTTGGTGAACACTTGTATGTCTGCATAATGAATGCTGTCATCCTGCTTCACACTCTTGGGTTTACTCACGGTGGCATAGACAGGAAACTCCGGGACGTCTTCGTACATTGGAGCCTTTGGGGAGAAAGAGCTCTGGAAGGTCAGCTCCCTGGGGTGCTGCTACACGTGCCTTCCCCAGACCAAGCAGAGACACCCTGCACACTGCCCCCAGCACCATCCAGCTCTCTGACACCTCAGGCTCAGAGAGAGATTTCATCCTACTGCTTCCACTGCACTTTAGGGGAAAAAAATGGGCCCGCATCACTGTGCAGCAACGCACATTGTTCCCACAGCCATTAAAGCCTATACAGGATGAGATGATTCATGGCTCTGAATAAGCTGCCCCATGTCCTCCCAACCCATCTAGCCTAGGAAGTGGCGGTCAGCTCTGTCTTCTCAAAATACAGCTAGCAAAACAACTCTGGGAAGCTGTTTACCTTCCTGCCAGGCTGATGCTGTTGGCTCTCATGTCTCACATTAGTTCCTGAAAAAGAAACACCAGCGGATCAGGTTAACACAACCATTTATTGTTGCACCTTTGAATGCAGAAATGCAGCATCTGGCCCGTGGGCTCTCCCCAGTGGACATAAATCAAATTTCTACCTCATCTGACACCCTCAACCCTAATGCTGTCTCTGAGGCCCGCCTCCAAGAAGAAAGCCTGGGCTTGTTTCTTTGGAAAAAATAAGGTTTCCCAGGATGACAACATGCTGTGGACCGCGATGTTCTTGGCAGAACCTAGGAGGACAGACACAGCACAGAGAGCTTCCTTGTCAGGCCCTTGGAGAAGTCAGATCCAGTTTTAACTTTGTTATTTCCTTTGCTGCCTGGCAAACATATTTTGCCCAGCATGGTCCAAAGGCCGCAGGACACAACTGGACTACTTAGGGAATGCACGTTATTCTGGGGTACTGATGTCAGACACATGTTTGCAGCTCTTACAAGAGTTTGATGCAGCTTCTGCTATGCTGCCACTTGAGAGCACTCACATGTGTTTTGATGTGAGACTCTGGTATTTTAAAGATACTGCTGAAGTCCCTTCCCTCCTCCTTGCCAAGTCCCATGGCACATCACACCCCTTGCTTTAAGTTTTAAAGAAATCTTGCCTCTTGCTTCTACCAAACTTCTCTTGAGGAAGGTTAGGTACAAAAGAGTATGGGAGGGGACCTCAGCCTCAGGGATCCAATTCACAGTCAGCACTGACTAATGTCAGCTAACCAGAGGCTCAGTCACTCCACCTCTTCTTGTCCTCTAAAGCATTTTCACAAATCCTTACCTTGTTTTTCTTTCTTTCTTTTAAAAGTCGAAGGACAATTCCTGAAATCAGAGAGAGATGTCAGCCCTGAGAAGCCCCAGCCTCTGCTCTCATAACATGCAAACCCAAATGTACCACCCCAGGGTGCCACACCTGTGGGTAATAAGAAAGGCCCAAGAAGTGTCTCAGAGAAGAGCTACTGAGCCAAGCCAGAACCTGAGCGACTCTTGCAGGGAGAAGGTCCAAAGAGGAGATGTGGGGATGTGTTTCCTTCTTCTGTGATGCACCTACCATACCCCACAGACACCCCCAAGTCTCCTTGCCTTTCAGCCCTGCCTGGCTGCCCAATACACATATGCATCAGAGTGAGTGAGAACAGATTTCACTGTAGTTTTGCAACTACATTTCTGCAGCTGTATGATCAAAGATGCAGGGTGCAGAGCATGATCTCAATTGGCACAAAACCCTTCTGTTAGGGACAGATGCTCTGATAGCCCTGTACCCTGCTCTTTGGCCCCTTTGCCCAAGGAGCAGCTCTGCACAGACCTTTTGCTAATTTAATGTTTCAGACAGTTTTCCTCTTCTCAGTTTTCCACTTAAAACACAACCAAACCAAACAAGCTATGCACTTAATATAAGCCAAGCCAAACCCTAATCTCGGCTGTACCTGTGTGACCAGGGAGAGACAAGCCAAATGCAGCTATGTTCCAGCCATGGAATGAACAGGAGCCAAATTCATTCCAGCTGTAACAACAGAGCCAGGAGCTGAGCTCCTGCAGGCGGGTGCTGGCAGGGGAGCGCAGGCTGTCTGGCAGAGCAGAGATGTGTCACATTCTGGGCCAGATGCATGAAGGAAAAGTTATCGTTGCATCATGCTCGGAGGGCCAGAGGAGACCAGGTGCCAGCCCTTGAACGGCTCCTCCTGCATATGCATGTCCATCTAGTGCTGGCTGCTGACCAACACAGTGCGCAACTGAGGGTCACACACGGGTCTGTGTCTCTGCTGCAGCACAGGCAGCAGCTCAAAGTGGGCAGCTAGTGCTTTTAATGGGGCTACAGAATTACCAGATGGTTTCCAAGTAGCATTATATGTTCCACAGCATGTGCATTTGCCAGACAGCCCTGCCACAGGTGGGAACAATGCAGTGCCTGAGGCAGAGATCTGCCTTTGCCGGATTTTAGAGGCAGTTTCAGTGGCTGGGTGAGCAGGACAGTGTGTGCAGTAATGTCTTTGGCACTCCAATGGCAAAACAAAAAAAGCATGAATGCGGGCAAAGAACTTGGAACCTTCAAAATGGTGACTAATGATTAACCAGACTTGCTAGACCTGGGAAGTCAAAGGCAGCTTCGGGGAAGGCAGGGTGGCCATCCGCCTGTGCAAAAGGATCCAACACTGCTTCTCATGTCTCTGCTGTGTGCTGCCCCACAGAGGCACCAATGGCCCTCCAGTCCTTGGCAGACAAAATCTGGGGGGCTGCCCCCAGGAGTTAGGGGCCTAGCTCAAGGCAGCATTGCTTTGTCTTGTGGTGGTTCTCACGTGGCTCTTGCAGCTCCCTCCTCCACTGCCTCTATGAGCTTGCGGGGTCTCCAGGGCCCTCCTTGCCGAGGCTTGTGTGCTAGAGCACTTTGCTTCTTTACAGCATTCAGGCACGTTGTGCAATGTAGTTAAAATAGCACCATTTGAAGCAAAATCAGCTTCCCTATCCTCTTTCCTGGGAGGTAGGTTGCAGTATCAGCTTTCCAAGCTGCTCTTGCTTGTTTTGGTTGCCTTCCTTTGTAGAGAGAGCATTAGCAGGCAGTGTGTAGGCTGAAGCTATTCTGAGGCTGTCTGCAGGCTAATCACAGCCAGGCAGGAGACGGCATCTCCCAGCCTCAGATCTGCGGTAATTAGAACGGATGTGTCAAGGGAAACAAGAGTAGGGTAAACCTTTTCCCTCTTCTCAAAACCAGGTCAAACATGCTGTAACTAGCTCACAGCCTGCTAGAAGCACATTGTATTCTGCATGACAGCACACATGTCCCTGCCCCTTCCCCTTTCCCCACATCGATGCCAACCTGATTTCTGCCCTACACAAGCCTCCTTCACAGTGGGTCCTGAATTTTGGCATCTTTGCTGTTCATGCACACCAGAGGCCCTGAGTACTAAACCAAGTGGTGAGAATACCTGAGGCCTGCCCTCCACAGGGCCATACTTGCAGAGGTACCCAGACCTGAGGGCACACTTTCCTTCATCAGTACCTTTCTTCTGTGAATAACTCTGCTGTAATGGCTTTTCTTTAAAGACTTCAGGAGCCTCCTAAGTCTCTTGCTCTTTGCTCTATCTCCCTTAGGGCCCATGCTTCGTTAGTGATCATGACAAGGATCTTCCGTCCAGGAGAAGGTGGGTGCCTGCCTCCCCTGAGCCCTTTTGTAAGTCTCAGCTTTATTTAGGAAGTCCATCTCTTGGCTGACACAGCTGTGGTGCTGAGCAAATATCCAGAAATAAAAGCAGTATAGGTGCCTGGAAACACGTGACCTAAAATTAAGTACCATTTTTTTTCCCTCTGTCACCAAGGCAAAGCTATGAATCACGCAAACTTCTGCAGTGGGGCTTCAGTGCACCAGTCTGCTCTTGATTGTGGTCCTCTGCAGGTGTCTCACAAGCCTATGCTACCAACAGCACATTTCCATTAGCCTTCCCCTCTCCTTGCTTGGAGCCTGTTTGAATAGTGTATGCAATACAGGGACAGCCTAGGAGCCTAAGGCCCTTCTTCACCCATGTGTTTCCATTTGCAGGACAGGGAATGATGCTTCTGGGGAGAGAGCTCTGCTTTCTTCTTGCTGCACAGTCTATAAGGCAGATGTTAGCACTTCAGTCCCACAGGGGTGCTGGGGTCAAAAGGGTCTTTGACCAGAGCTTTGCCCTCTGCTGTAGGAATCTGCCAGAAGGTAGTAGTGACAGCACCAGCAGAAATATCATCCCAGCTTCTTACTTTCCATGCAGCTTCTGGGAAAAAATCAAGTGGGACATAGGAGTCCTGCTCCAGTAGCCTTGAGGGAGCAGAATTTGACACTGCCCGAGAGGAGCCAGCCTGCCACCATGCTGCTCCCCAGATGGAGCAGAAAGCTGCTCTCCTGCCCAGCCTTGCATAGATGAGTGACCTTCAGATTCTGGTTTATACTTCCTTTCAGAGGCACAAGTGTTTGTGCATGGCCTGGCACGGTCTGGACCTGAAAGTGCCACCACAGCATACACTGTAATGGTGTTGTTTGTACTCTGGAGTCTCTGGCTTTGCCAGTCCATGCTGTGGCACGGCTCTCCCCACCACACAGTATCAGTAGTGTTCCCGGTAACTGCAGCTCTGCTCAGGGGAACCAGCCTGTGCCCCAGGCATTCCCTGATCAGGCCCTTGTCCGCTGCAGTAATGAAGCTGTTGCCCTAAGTGCCTCATTTACCCTCTGCCACAGGGCAGAGGAAGTAGAAAATGTGACTTTTGGTGGGGGACATGTCAAGAACCACTCTTCCACCTCCCACCTGCAGTTCCTATTCCTAAATCCCAAACTCCTCTGCCCTCCAGCTCAGGGTTCAGGTTGGAAGGAACTCGGTGTCCTGAACCTCCTCCTCTGCTCCAGCCACTAGGTGATGCTGTGCCTCTTGTAGTTATTAAAAAGCGCTGATGAATTTCTAATACTTTTAACAAATGCAGTGTTGGAGAAATGTCCTCGGAGCTTCATCTGATATTCATGGCTCTCCTCCTTGTACCACTCTCAGAGCTGAAAATACTTCCACTTGGCACCGAATGATGCTCTACTGTGACCTTTTTCTGTAAGCAGGAGGTCCAGGGCACAACATGAGCCAGGAGGGATTAAACTGCCATCCTCCCTCCCAGGGAGAAAGAGCAACATCATGTGAAAAACGTGGCCAGGATTTCCCAAGTGCAAATAAAGCCCAGACAGATGCAGGCAGGGAGAGGGGCTGGATGCGCTGAGGGGAGGATGGGGTAGCTGACCCACAAGCCCTTAGTGCCAGCACTGCCCTGCAGTATGCCACAGGGACACCTTACGGTGTGCACCTGGCCCGAGACCACTGGGGCAAGTACAGGGATTTTAACTAGATCCTTCCTAGAACTGAGCTATTCTCAGCTGCTGGCATGGCTGCGGGAACCCAAGCTGCCAGTCCCAGGAGGTGCCACAGCCCGTCTGGGCTGACACATGTGAGCAACAAAGCCCCTTCACCTCCCCCTACCCTGCCTTTATCAGGCAGGGGCTGCCCCAGCCTCCCGTCCCTGCTCCGGCACCTGCACAGCAATGCCCCTGCTCACTTGCTCTCAGTTTCTGTGTGAGCTGGCAAGGTGCAGGGCTGACAGCCAGGCGCGAGCCCTGGCAAACCCAGCACATGGAAGCAAAGCTTGCAAAGTCCACCCAAACTTCCGCTCAGGCTGCCCGGAGCTTTGTCTGCCAACCCCATACCTGGCGGATGCCGTACTCACCATGGTTGCCCGCAGCTGCAGAGATTGCCCATGTTGCTCCTTCCTTCATGAAGCAGAAATGTTTTCTGGACAGGGAGAGCTTGTATTTCCTGGTTCCTGCTCGGCCCCTGGCTATTCCAAGGGAGTGTCTGGCAGTGTCAGATTTCTCTCCATCGCTGCAGTGACGCTTTGCTAGGCCCGTGCGTGCCATCTACCGGAGGGCTTGCCCTGGGCTCTCCGTGCCCCCAGGGCCTGCGCTCACCTCTTGCTACCCAAGGAGGAGAGGGCAAGGTAACAGCATGCCTCCAGGCCTCAGCCCTGGGGCTAAAATTCTGCCATACAGTGGATGTCCCTCTGCTACCCTTCTCTCCCACCAGCGCCATCCTGCTGATGCCAGCAGTGATGCAAAAGAGGATGGAGGAGGGACTTCAAATGTTCCGGAACAAAAGGAGAAACACCAGGGTGGGAGCTCTCAGTGCTGTTCCTGCTGTTCATCATTGCATCTCAAGCAGGATGTCTGAAAAATGCATGGTATGGGCTGGCATCACCTGGGAAAGAGAGCATATCTTCTTGGGAGGAAGGTGATGCCCCAGCGAAGGTGAGAGCAGGCTTGCAGGTCTACTCTCAGCTGAGCTCTAGTGCTGCTGCTTCTGCTGCAGGCAGAAAGGCATATGCAACCTCAGGGACAGTACTGGGAATCCATTTTTTTTAAAGCTACCTAGATGAAAGTGTACAGATTTTTGCTTTTGAGAATTACACAATCCCACAAGGGACCTCACATCATTAAGGACCTGCAATACAGCTCTTAGGCTCACCCCTCAGCCTGTCAAACAGGAACATTAATGTGCATTTTACCTCTCTACCCCTGTTGAGAGCCCTTCAGACTGTGGCTGGTCATTCCTGGACTGAACTACAGGTAGCTGATCTCTGGCAGCTCTAAGAAAGCTGATACTCAATACTGAAAGATACCATGTTAATGTCGTCCTCGAGCAGAAACCGTGCTCCACAGCTTTGATTTGGCAGTCAGCCTCAGTTCTGCGCAGGTCTGAATGCCTTATGGGATGTACTGACAATGTGGGTAAGTTTTAATTCACCCTTCTGGCAGGCTATCTCAGGAACCAGCCCTAGTCCCCTACTCCAGCTGTACCCATGCTCTCAGCCAGGCTCACAGCATCATTTATCATCCGCCCAAGTGCAGAGCAAAGCTTGTACCTGTCCAGAAGTGGCAGGAAAGGGTTCTGCTTTGGAAGGACCATGGGGCTACATGCTGAGGAGCTCCAAAACCGCTCCTCAGCATGTAGCTGGAGAAATTGCACAGCTCAGCCTGCACCACAGCACCCCGGGGAGAATTTAGGATAAGATTTATGCAGGCAGATGGGATTCAGTCCTGGTCCCAACAGGACTATGTTCTCAAGGTCCTGCAAAGACCAGGTGGTCTCAGGAGTCTGTCCCTGCTTGGGAAGTTGCAGACTGTGTGTCTCTGGGTTTGCCACAGACACTGTTGCTTTAGTGAGCCAGTGTCTGTTTTGATTTCTGGGATAACTTGGGCTTTGTTGCTTTATGGAGAAGAAGAAAAAAAAAAGTCTAGGAGCCTGTTCCCATCAGCCCCTTTCACAAATACTGGAGCTGCTGGTTTGAGCTCCATCAGAGAAACAGAAAGGCATCAAAAACATTGGCAGAGCTGGAGAGCATTTGGCTGCCACTCTGCATTCCCTCCTCAGTCTGTGTCTGCAGGGATGAAAGAGAGCATGGCTTCCAGCGCTCCTGCTCAGCAAACCGATCAGGCTATTTTATGCAAAGCCTGCCAGGGTGCAGAGGAACAGCCCAGTGGCTGACACCAGGCAGTGCCAGCCCCTCTCACTGCATCACTGCTTGGGGCAGCTGTCTTCATGCACTCGGGGACATCGTCTGGGTAACAAGCTGTGCAACTGGCACAGGACAAGCCTGCAAGTGCACAGCAATAGAAAATGAACTCATTGGAGAGCAAAGACGGGGCTAATAAAAGCCAGAGAGGGAACAGAACTGTGTAATGGCTACTAATGCTGTGCATTTCTATTGCAATAATGTCAAGGTACCTCAGACACCAAGGGACTGGGACCACACTGTGATAGGTGTGGTACAGGCACATAACAAGCTGGCATTGTCTGTAAAAAATGAAGGAGAGAGCTCTGAACTGTTTTGGGCACTTTTGTCTTAGAATCCGCTCCCTGTGCAGCCCCAGCCCTGGCCACATGCCGTTTTCAGCCCCCAGTGGTTCAGCAGCCCACAGCCCTTGTGCTGCACAGTCAGAGCAGGGCCACATGGCATTTCATGTTCTAGTGTGTGCCATGTCTGCATTGTGTGTGTATGTGCAGTCGTTCAGCCAGGCACCCTTTGCCCAGCTTGCAGGTCATATGTTGGCCATCCTCCCTATCCCAAATCCAGTGAAGATGTTTATCCTAGTGACAGGAGGCCTGCAGTGAGCGAGGGGACCATCGATCCTTCTTACCAGCACAGAAGATGCCAGATCAGAGACAAAGAAAAGCCTTTTATAGCTGCTGCTCTGAAGTGGCTGTGAGTTTGAGGAATCCTTTTATGGCAGGGGACTAAGGAAATTATGGCCATGCCTGAGCCCACACACAGACACAGGTCTCTGTCCTCACCACAGGGATGGGCTCGGGAACTCAGCTGTCCTGGGACTCGGGACTCAGGTGGGTGCTGCTGTGAATGGGATGCGGTATGTATCTGGTGCAGTGCACGAGACTGGTGCGGCGTGCACTGAGGAGCAGAGAGAGGCTTGTACACAGGTGAGCAGTTAAGGACTGGGCTGTTCCTGCCCTTACAAGTACCTGATTCAGCTGATTGAAAGTCACTAGCCCAGGATTATCTCTGGAATTATTATTAATGACTTAGACAAAGCCTGCTGTAAAGGTGATCTTTATTTTGACAGTATCTGAAATACTTAGTGGCAGCAACTTATCTGATCCTACTTCATGAGTAAGGGCATCCCTCAGCAGTACAGACTGTGAGTGTGGGTATCTGATCTGCACCGGGGTGGGGGGTGGAGGATTAGCCATCCTCCCACTTGCTCTCATGAGGCTGGCAGGCAGGGCTGCTCTTAATTTTACTCTGATCCTCATTGCTGGCAGTGGCTGCACAGTGGTTCAGTCTCGTCTGGATTTCACTTTGCCTAGCAAGGGTGAAAAAGCAGCCTTATACCAGTGTTTCATCAACCGAGGAGGTGTGCTGCATGGGATAGACTCCTGAGCAGGGCATTTCTGGCCCTATGTACTCATGGAGGCAGAGTGCAGAAGCCTGCACGTCACATCCCAGTAGGGAGAGGAAGAAGCTCTGTCCACAGGGACCTTGGAAGCTCCTCTCTGCTCTGTGGGAGGGCTGCACTGAGGTAGGCCAGGGACCCCCATATTTGGCCAGTGACACAGCATTTTGGCTGCTTTAATTGGCTCTGACAAGACAAGGATTGCAACTGGCACCTGCTGAGCCCTCGGGGCCATCTGAGGCAGCAGCTGCCACCGACAGCAGCACACACGATCCCTGGCCCAACATCACAAGACTACAGAGACATTTCTCATATAGCCGGTAGCATCATGGTGTCTGCAAAAGGGGACAAATTCATCCCCTCTGTGACTCTACTGAGAGTGCTGGGATGCCAGCAAGGCACTTGGGATCTGAGCAGAGCCTTTCCCTTCAGCATTTTGGGGTTCACTCCCCTCACAAGGGCTGAAAAGGTCTGCATGTGAACAAGCCTTATGTCCCATAAACTAGAGGGCTAAAGCAGGCAGACACGGTGGCTTGGCATTTGTTTACTTGGGCTAACACCAGCTCCAGATCTGGAAATGCACAGTGAGCCTCCAAGAGCCCATCACTCTACACCTTTTCTCCTCAAGGCTGCTGTCCACTGTGGGCTCCCTACAACAGCAAGCAACTCCAGCTGCACCTGAGCCAGGAGGGCCAATCACAGAGGTCCCCCTGGCTGCCCCATGGACAGAGTCCCTCCAAGTCCCCACTGATGCCATTTCCACAGATGAGCTCAGCATGAACTCTCCGCTGCTTTGCTCCCCGCATCTGGAGCAGCTAAGGCACTGTCCATCCTTCCTGCTGCAGAGCAGCTTGGCCAGAAGCAACATGAATCCAAGGCAAACAAGAGAAGATGAGAGGCAGATTTATTCCTCTTTCCTCCTGAGAGCTGCAGGCACTTTTACAGACCAACAAGCACCTTCCATCTCCACAAAGGTCAGCCACCAGCTCAGAAGTGAGGCATTGGGATCATCTCTTCCCTTCTCCCAGTATCCTTCTAGGCTAGAGCACAGCAGCTGTTTAACAGCCCACTGCGACACAGCCTCACAGTTTAGGGTAAGAGTGACCCTTGCCATTTGGGGTGAGAGAAGAGCACCCTGCATGGTCCTCAATGAGCACTTGACCTAAGAGAAAACTTGCATTACAGTCCCTCACACTAACACTGTAGTCCCCCTCTTTTTTCAGTTCCAAGCCCCTTTTTCCAGCCATCAGCCTTAAGAAGCAGAAGTCTGGCATACATATGGCTGCCTCACAGCCCTGCTAAACACTGATGGTGAGAAATAGGGGTCTGGCACCATGGATTCCCCATCCCTGTCCCCCCTCCCTCCCTGCTCAAGCCCAGATCTGGGGCCTTTAGGACTCTTCCTTCCCTTTTCCTTCCTCAGACTGTTCTTCTTTCCCCACGGGCTGCTCCTGTTGTGTTATCTTCACCTCGTTGACTCTGGCCTTCACCTCCTTCCCCGTCCGGGGAGCCACAATGCTTAAGATGCCATCGTGGGACAACGTGGCTCTCACCAGCAAGGGGTCGACATCCAGAGGGAGGATGTAGGTCCTGGTGAACTCTCGGGAGATGAAGCCATGGCGGTCAACCTTCTGTGGGTGCTGCCCCATCACCTCCAGCAGGTTGTCTACGGTGCGAACGGTGAGCTCATCTGGCAGGAAGTGACAGACATCCAGGAACACCTGGAATTTGTGCTCATTGAGGCTGATCTCAGAGGTGCCTCGATCCAGCTGCTTATTGATCCGAGGCCTGATGTAGTAGCCATGGTACAGGGCAGGGGCTAAAATCTCACATGGGGACACACCTGAAAATGAGACTCAGTGAGGAGTGTGGGGTTTCCAGGGGAAGGAGTTGGAGAAGGATGGTTGGCAGCAGATAGGGGAGGTTGACAGGAGGAGGCTGCGACCTGGCAAACACCTTGGTTTTGCCACCACATTAGCACAATGTGGACGGAGTGTCTTGCAGTTCCTACCTTTGTGTCTCCAAAACACACACAGACGCAGATGCCCACCAGCCACTGCCTCCCACCACACAGCTGGCAGCTGCCAGCAAGCCAAGGGCTGGCGTCCAGCTTTCACATGTCTGCTGGGTGGACAGGGAGGGACTGGTAGGTGCACTGGGTGCTCTGCAGTGCAAAGCCCACAGCCAGGCATGGGCATGGAAAATGCTGATGGTGAAGAAACTGCCCTGAAGAACTAAAGGCCTTTTGTGTGCCATTGTCCAGAGGGCTTTCCTTGGAGCTTTTTGCCTTTTCATGCTGTTGTGCTGGTGCTGAATGGTTCTGCTGCTGCCCACATTCCTTCCCCTCTGCCAGCCATTGCCTGGCTTTGTGCTGAACACCCCAGCTCAGCTTTTCTCCACTGCCCTCAGTTGCAAAAACTCTCCCCCCCCCCCCGCCCAGGCACATTTTGCTCCATGTTTGCACAGCATATGCATGAATGCCAGACCATTGGGGGCATGAGGGAGGAACAGGAGAGACAGCAGTAGGCATGGATGGAACATGAAGAGAGAGAGCCTGGCTATTCCCTGGATATTTCCCCCGATTTGACCTGGGTTCTTATGCTCAAAATTCCTTGGCTCCAAAATTCCTTGGCTCCAGCAGCTTGGCCTGCTCTGGAGCTCAGTCTCCCCAGGGTGACTCCACCAGCCCTCCTGCACCAGAGGAGAGAAAGGCGCCAGGGGGATCCCACCTCCTTTCTTACCTTCTCCAAAGTTCTGGTCGTAGATCTTGCTAGGGTTGGCAAACTCGTACTCCGAACTCATGGGGTAGGCATGGGGGACAGTCCGTGCAGCCATGGCGTGTCTGGGAAGGGGACCTTCCAAGCACTCACTGCCTCTGAGAGTGAAGGCTGCAGATTGCAAGGTTTTAATTGGGCGAATTCCACAGGGAGGAGTGTGTGATAAAAAGATGGACCAAAATAGCCACACGCACAGGCCCCAGGATGCCTCGCCAGGGTGACGAGGGAAGCTTCTCACTGCATTCCAGCAGGGACTGCAGGCACTGCCTGCAGTCAGGGATGCCTCCTGAAAATCCCGCACCTCCTCCCAGCCCCTGAGATCCCCTCCTTGAGCAGGGGGTGCAAGAGACAAATGGGCAGCTAAATACAGCAGGGAGGCACAGAGGTGAGCTGAGGGAGGCTGAAGTAGAAAGCAGGACAGACCCCGGGCTCTGCTGCCTGTGGTGGTCCCAAAGGCAAGTGACAGCAAGAAGGCTCATTGCAAGCAGGTTCAAGGAGTCCCTGACACTGGTCCTGCTGGCCCTGAAGCACCCCACGGGGACAGGGCAGTAGCTAATGCTGGCTGGTGCTTGATCAGGTCATGCAAAGTCACATGAATTCCCTATCACACCCATCGCCCCACCATGAGCTTAGGGCCAAAATCAGCCCCTCCTGTGCCCCACACAAAGGAGCTTGATTTTCCCAGAAGCTGAGGAGATGGCTCAAGCCTTTTGTTCCTGTGAGTGGTGAAGTGCTGCAGGTAGTTAAGCAGGGCTAGACAGGATCCAGATCCCACTGCTGACACCTCCACATCCCAAACTGTGCTGCTACAAGCTGGCTGTCCAGACTGTCCCCTGGCCAGGGCTTTGGCACAATGTAATGAGACCCAGAGAAATGCCTTTGCCAGAGATCATGAGTTAACCAGGGGTCTGAAGCTTGCATAGATCCAGTTTTATTGAACTGGGGGGGCAGGGGTGGGGCGGAGAAGTAGTGCCCAGTTAAGCTCCTTGTACCCTGAAACCAGAGATTTCCTTGACTCCACATTCCTGCAGTATGAGAGAGCAGGTGCACTGCTGTTGATGTAATGGGGAATTAGAGAAGGTATTTATGGCCTGAGCTTGCACAGAGCAAATTCTGCTCCCTGTTCTTGCAGGCAAGCTGAGAGGAAGCGGGTCAAACCCTCTTGCAAGGGTCTGGTGGTGCTAGCAATAAGAATGACGTGCCTCTGAGCCAGTAACTGTATTTAAGTTCCGAGCTCTCAGAGGCAGACTAGCTCTTGCCCAATGGGGCAGTTGCTAGCCTGAACCCATTCCCATTATTTAGGTTCACAGGTGAGGCAGGAATTAAAATAAATGTCTGAATTAAGATGTATTAGGAGCATAATTATAGGAAATCAGCTTACTGCAGGGGCACAGGCAGACAGAGCTAGCTTGCATCCCTGAGAAGGCATGTTGCAGCGCAGCACCGTGGAGGCCATTGGCATGCTCGGTTTATCTCTGCTTACAGTCCTCTGGAGTACTCTGAGGTCACAGAGTGTCAGGCTCTTCTGCTCTCTCCAGCAAAGTGTCTTCTGTATTGGGCAAAGGACAAGAGGTGTTGGGCTGAAGCACTGTGGAGAAAGCCATCCTTTATTCGCACACACACCAATGGGCGTGCACTAGGGCAGCGGGGCTTACTGGGCTGCAGAGAGCCACACTGCCAGTGGTATCTCAGCAAAGACCTCCCAGGATCTTTCCTGCCCTCTGACTAAAGCAGGCTTGTGGCTTCCTTTGCCTTAAGGAGAGGCAAAGGAACTCTGTAGTCTCTTCCTAGACTGGTGGGTGATGTGGGGAGCTAAAGTCTCAGTGCTGGCAGTGGGAACAACGGCCCCTTGTCATTTTCCCTGTGAGCCAAAGATAGGAGCTGCATTGATCTTGCTGGCATCCGAAGCAGCTGGGAACATCCGCCAAGCCTGCCTGGGACTCTGCAGATAAACAGCACGTGGGGGAGCAGGGCGGGCGGCTGGGCAGTTTGGCTTCTTGCTGCCCCATTAGGCTCCTTTTCTTCTTCTCCCCTTCCCCCTCCTCCTCAGCGGCGTGTTCAAATCCCCCAGACAGCTACTGGGCACCACTGAAGGGACCAGCCCAGGCGTGGGACAATAAAATCCCTGACACCACTGTTCAAGAGGCCTCAGGCGGGGGGGAAGGCCAGTCCAGCTGCACGGGTATAAAGCTGTGCCCTGCTCCCGGCACTGCACTGCAGCACAGTTGTTTGCCAGGCTCCTCCAGCGCACTCCAATGGATATCACCATTCATAACCCCCTGATCCGCAGACCCCTGTTATCTTGGTTGGCACCAAGTCGTATCTTTGACCAGATTTTCGGAGAGCACCTGCAGGAGTCAGAGCTGCTCCCTGCTTCCCCCAGCCTCAGTCCATTCCTGATGAGATCCTCCATTCTTCGGATGCCCAGTTGGCTAGAGACGGGACTCTCTGAGGTAATCTTCCTTCTTAATGCTCTTTGTTATCGCTGTGTGCACATCCTGATGGGTCTGGAGCTGGAGACCCATGAGAGCTGAGAGCTTGGAAGCTGCTTGTAGGTGGTTATTAGGAAAAGGCTAGGGAAAATGGTGCTGTGTTTGTGCCTCTGCTCCTCTGCATTAGGCAAGAACCTCTGCATGCTCTGCTAATCATTTGTGACAGAGCAAGTATTGCCATAGTGTTGGGAATAGAGGCAAACTGAGCTGAGTGTGTGCAGGAAATGACTCTAAGAGCTGATGGAAGAAAGGAGAAAGCCTAATTTCCCTGTCTGCTGTGCAAAACTTTCAATCCCACTCCCTCCTGAGAAACAAACAGCATGGGGCAGTGGGCAGGGGTAGTGGGATCCTCATGTCAGGCAGTGTGGGAGCTCATGGTTGCTGTGGAAAAAGGGGCCTATTTTGAAGACTCACTGCTGAGGAGAGCAGCATTTTAAGTAAGATACACGACCCAAAGGATCATGAAGCAGCCATCTGCTTGCTTCAGGGGCTGAGCCAGGAAGCATGCAGTTCAACCAACCTTGCCTGTTCTGCGAGTCAACTGTCTTTTTACAAGTAACTTGTAGAGCTATTCTAAGCCAAAGAAGTGAGAGGAAAGTATTTTTTTAATCTTTGCATAATGTTTCCCTTGATTTAGTGACCTGGGTCTGGCTGTCCACTGAAGCAGCCACAATAAGCACCACAGATAACAACATCTGACTATCTCAGTGGAGAAATCTTCACAAATAATCTAGAAGGAGAAGGAAGCACTTAGACTCCCAGGTCAAATTGTGGAAACCAGTAAGCCTAGAGCTGGCACAGAGGTCACCTCCACATCCCAGAGCAGAGCTCCAGGAGGCTCACATGCTCCCCGACCACAAATGCAGCAGGAAGGCAGAGACAGCCAGCTCAAACAGCAAAATCCCACAAACATGTGCAAGACAGCAGAAAATGCAAATTCAACCTCAGGAAGCAGCAAAAAGCAGTATTTGTTAGAGGCAATAAAGTGCAAAATGGAAGGGAAGGAGGTGAGATTAGCAGCAGGTGGCTCAGAGTTTTGGCAGAAGTCCTGCTGCTCAGATAACAGAGGTGATCAGTGAGACAGTACTGCTTGCCAGTGACACAATATTTTCGTTACTAAAGAGTGATGATGCAGGGGAAAGCCTGCAGATGAGCTGCAGTCAGCTGCGCAGTCAGGGTTTCTTTTGCAAAATCCAGTCACAGAAACTTGAAACCTCCAGACGTTCTGTAAAAAGAATTGGATGCAAAACCTGTACGCCAACTAAAGAGTCAGTTTTAACAAATTCAGATTAAGAGAATCTCTTCCTCGCTCCGAAGGAAAACATTTATCCCATGTGATCAGGAGAAAGCATTCACATTTTAAATACTGTAGTGATGGGCATTAATGTAACAGGCCAGCAAGGGACAAAGCCACCCAGATCAGAATCCCAGGATCGAATGAAGGTCAGACAGTGCATGTGTAGATACCAGTTTGAGTCTTGAACTGCTATATTCTGAGAGCCTTTTTAAGCTGAAACCATCACCTGCTTTTTTCTGAAGTCACCCCCTTGTTTTGCAGATGCGACTGGAGAAGGACAAATTTTCTGTAAATCTTGATGTGAAGCATTTCTCCCCTGAGGAGCTAAAAGTGAAGGTGCTTGGGGACATGATAGAAATTCACGGGAAACACGATGAGCGCCAGGTACTTCTACTTTAACTGTTCGACTGATAGGCAGTGTGAACTTCCTCATCTATGGTTAAACAAGGAGACTGCAAAACAATCCTCCCCTCTGCTCATCTGAAATACTTCTAATGTTTTTTATCAACCAATCCTAATGGAAGATGCTCTGTGCAACCCCCCCAGCTGATCCCAGACTGGGCAGCAACAGGGTGGAGATTTGTTGCTGATGTTACATGAACTGTGAACTGAACTGGAAAATCATCTTTGAAATGGGCATTTTTGGGCCTCCCTCTTTCTGGGAAGAGGCCAGGAATGCAGGGAGGCATTCAATAAGCTAACAACGAACTGTAATAATTAAACCACATAATGAATCAGTGCATTGCCCTGTTCCATTACCATGAGGCTACCTCTTCCTGAAAAAGGCCCATCTTTCAGTTTGTAATCCTTAAAGGCTGCGTTCTGCTGTCAGTCATCGCACTGGTTGCTGGCTCTGGAGACCCGTGTGGCAACTGGGCAGACAGAAGTCAAAAGCCATGTCCAAAGTTGTATGTAACAGGGTTTGCCAGACCCCATCTCCCTCCTATCCCCCACCCCCACCTCCCTGCCAGAGGGAAATGAATCCACATGATAAAGTAGCTATGTCACTGGAATTGTCAGCTCTAAGAGCTTCTGGGAGCACAGATCTGTCAGTGAGGAAATACAGCATTACTTGCAGCTGGTGGAAGCCTGTAATCCTGACATAGCTTCTGCAAATTTTTTTGGTTAAGAAAATAATCAAGCACTATAGCAGAGATCAGCTCACTAGAAAGCTGTGTATTAGTAGAGCTCCGGAAACCCTCAGGAACAGGCATGGTTGGCACCGCATGTTCTAGCTGCTGTCTGGCACTGCATGTTCTAGCACTGTTGGTCTAGCTGCTGCATCTTAGGAATGACAGCACACCACTGTGCAATGAAGCCAGTCTCTGGCTGGCCCAAGAGCTGGAACATAAAGCCTCCTCCTGTAAACAGTGTACCTGCAGGCACCTACAACCTAGGCAGGGCAGTGTCTCACTTCGGCCAGTCTTGGCTCTTTAAAAAGGGCATCTCATAATAAAAACTCTTTCAACTTTCTGAATAGTTTTCCTTTGAGAGCTGGAGCTTCCTGATCTCAGACTTTATGCAAAGGGCCCATGGTTTAGGTGGAACTGAGTGAACATTTCTAATCAGGGCTGTTCCTTCTCTTCTCCTTTTGAAGGATGAGCATGGCTTTATTGCCAGGGAGTTCAACAGGAAATACAGGATTCCAGATGATGTGGACCCCCTGACCATAACCTCATCACTCTCTCTGGATGGTGTCCTGACGGTGAGCGCACCAAGGAAACAAAGCGACGTCCCTGAACGCACTATCCCTATCACCCGTGAAGAGAAGCCTGCCATTGCAGGAGCCCAAAGGAAGTAGGCTGCTATTTAAAGTCACCCCAGGGGGCCATTCAACAGCACTTTTCATCAGATGCCAGCTGTACTGAATGGCTACTCTTATTATTTATGCTGAGTAAGTTTACTAACAAATAAAACATGAATAAGCAGTTTGTATTTTTTTGTTTTGAGCACTGAGGACAAGGGAAGTGTTGGGTCAAGAAAGCTGCATCAGGTTGCAGTGCAGGGAAATGTGCCTGGCATCATTCTTTCTTACAGCTTGAGTGGCAGGTGTGTCCAGGAGAGCTTGTCTTGGTGTTCAGAAACACTCTGCTAGTTTCACTTCGTGTACTCTAATGTTTTGCAAACATCTAATTGCATGAGCCTTTTCCTTCAATGTTGCCGGAGGATTTCAGAGTGTTTCACAAGCAACAGAAAAGTTTCTCCAGTGGAGATTAGACTGGTAAAACAACTTCACAACAATTGAAAACCATTCGAAATGTGGGTATTAGATAACAACTGAATGGAAGACAACTGTATCTTAAATCTCTAGAATGACTCATGTTATGGAGAAGCATCCAAGTGCTGCAACCAATTCAGAGCAGTTGCAGATGAAAACTGCATAGCTGCAGTAAACACAGATATATCCAGAGAGGAGAAAAACATCCTGCTCTCATGGTAAAAATTGCATCACTTTGAAACTATGTTGTCAGTGTCCTTCAAACAATGAACACGATCTGATGTCTACAGTATTAATCTGATTTACGCTAACATTGTTGAGTGGTACAAAACACTATTAAGTCCTTCTGAGGTGTCATAATCTGCTTAGCACCTCTCTTCAAAGGGATATGAGCATAAAGGAAAGTCTGTATTATTTGAACTGAATTTCTAAAATTCATCTCCAAAAAGGACAGAATGCCATACATCTGTCACACAGATCATCAGACTCAGTTATGACCTGACCTATTTTCTACATTCTTTATACCTATACCTGCTAGGACAAAAGTTATATTAGAAGGGATCAGTTTAAATCTCAAATGAACTGAGAAGGCATGCTTCTTCCACGGCTTTAAGTGAGAAAAATAAAATGAGCACTCAGTGATGTGGGGTCATTGTCAAATACCCCAAATCCCACCTAATTGCCAAGGTCGAGTGTTTCCTATTAGCTGGTTGTAATAAGCTCTTCCAGTTAAGATGTTAGTTGGGTTTGACTGACAAGGTGCAGGGTGACTGGTGACTTGCAGTCACCTCTGCACCCAAAACAAATGACAGAAACACACATAGGTTACAAACAATACAGCTTAGAAAGCAGGAAGAACATTTTTCACGTGATGCTACATTTGGCTTTAATGTGTGACAGGTCTTTTTGTTTGAAGGATATCCTTGTAGCACTGCAAGCAGACAGGCCTCCTGTTTCTCTGAAGGCATAGTCTGCAGATTCTCTCCATCTCTGTTGCTCTTCCTGCATCCTTCTTGTTCCTTCTCTGAGTGTTGGACACAAGCAAAAAAAATGCTGCCATATGGAGGCCTGCAGTCTATTGTGTAGCAGGACTGAGCAGTTGGGTTGAACAAAGGAGGTTCCAACTCAGGGTGTTGGCTTGGAAACCAACAAGGTTCTCATTCAAATCCTGAAAGAATAAACACAAAAAAGCTTGAGGAAGTAAGTGCAAAATAGTTAGAATATATCCAGAAAGTGCAACTGAGGGAAATCTTTTCTATACAGCAGGGTTTTGTTAGGCTCAAACTCAGGAGCAAGAAATGGGAATTTTGAGTGAAAGCTCCTTGGTGACAAACTTTATGAGATTAGCTAGACAAGAATACTTGAAATGCAAATACCACTCCCTGAATGACTCGAAATACCTGTTCTGTGGTGGCACAGGAGCACAACTCAACAATGAGAAAACGACAGAAAACAATTCTGTCATCTCTAAGCACAAATGTCATTCAGAAGCTCCTCTAGCTACACTACAGATCCAACAGACTATGTTTCAGTTCTGTGCACGTACTTTTTATTCTGTGATGCTTTCCCTTGTTGTAATCTGAAGAGTATGTTGTTTCAAAGCAGTGAGTACACTGAAAAGAAAAACTCACATTTAGCATGGCTAAATATAAATAAAAAACTTTAACATTTTATATCTTACAGGAAGACCAAAGTGTCTGCAATTGCACTACTACTTTCAAATCAGTCTAACCTAAGATCACAAAGCTTCGGTGATTACTTTTGATTCACCATCTGAACAGCAAAGGAAAGAGAGCTGGACTGGGGCCACTGTTGCAAGGAGTAAGACTGAGTTTAAACAAAAAAGCATTCCTCACATTTTTACTCCTGTAGTGGGACTGTTGTAGGGCACTCATCAGAGAAAAGGGTGCTGACTGTTGCCTTTCTGCATTTTTAAAAAACAGTAGAAAAGACTAGGAGCGGGGCTGCAGAAAGGGAAGCTACTCATGGGAGGCTTACCTCTGATGGATTCGTAGCTGGGGATTGAAAGGATAATGCCCTGTGTGCATGACAAATTAAGTGACCAGTGATCATCTCAACTGAGATTTGCTATATCCACAGTAACGAAAAGCACAAGGACATTCCTGGGAACAAGTGGCTTGGGCTGCACAATTCTCTGGATATCATATTGCTCTTCATTCTAGTTCCCCATAAGGGTTTTCATTGAGTAATCATTTTCATTGGTGGTGCACCTCCAGCCATACAGGGAAAACTTAGAAGTGCTGTCCCAGTCCACGGGACAGTAGCATGGCCAGTAGCATGCATTAAGGAGCCACGGAGGGAGTTGTACAAGCAGATCTTGGACATGGTCTGGCAATAGAAATCAACAACTCCCTAGGATCAGCTTGGATCTCAACAGCAGGTAACGTGACATGCAATGTTGTCCCTTCCACCCCCCTGGTGACTGGAGAAAGACCTCCTACACTTCCACAGAAGAACTGTGTTCCTTCTTGATGCCAAAAAGCATTTTTTTTTCTTTTTTCGGGGTGGGGGTGGGGGGGAGGAGGTGGTATGGTAAGTATCTATTTTCCTAAACTGTGATACTGCATTTCTCAGCTTCACCTTACTGAATACCTCTCAGAGTAACTTACCCACCCTTTGAAACAGACGAAGTGATTTACCCAAGGCCACAGGGACCTAATGCCTGAACCAGGACCAGACCTCATAAACTGCAGGCGGTAGGTGTCTGTTGGAGCTTGCCTTTGCCAATTTTAAGCCTTCCACTGTCACTACTCATGTGACTCCTGAAACACTGTCCTTGCCCTGTGCAGCAGCTGAAGGCACACAAATAGAACAGGCGACAGTAAAGCATCGCTATTCTCTCTCAAGCCGTAACCTGCAGTCCCGGGAGTGCAGCGGCGCACCAGTTACCGCTCCTGGCCTCGCCAGGGGCGCCGGCAGCTATTTGGGCCCTGCGCAGAGGGTCCGTGAGGGGGAGCGGCTGCCGACAAAGCACCGGGGAGGCCCGCAGAGGCCCAGGCCACGCCCGAGGGGAGAAGCCGCTTCCGCAGCGGGCCCAGGGGAGGCGCGGAGACCCGGGCCGCTGCAAAGCGCAGCTCGCCGCCCCACAGCCGGCGGCCAGCGGCCTCACGAGGGACCGGGGCGGCGCGGCCTGACGCCACCAACAGGCGATGAGCGCACCGGCGGCCCGCTGGCCGGCAGAAACGTCATGAGGGAGCGCCGGCGGCCCGCGCGCGCCGGCCTCCGGCCTGGCTGCGGACATGGAGCCGGTGCGCCGCGTCCTGCTGCTCGGGGAAGGCAACTTCTCCTTCGCGGCCTCCCTGTGCGGGGCCGCGGGGACCCACGTCGTGGCCACTTGCTACGAGAGCGAAGAGGAGGTGTCTGGGCGGGGGCGAGCCGCGGAGAGCATCCGGCGGCTGCGGGAGAGAGGTGGGTCGGCGCCGGCGGGGCTCGGCTGGCCGGTGGGGAGGGCGGGTGGCAGTGGCGGCCCTCGGGCAAAGCGACGTAAGAGGCCGGGACGGGGAGAGAAACGGTGTCGCTGGTACTCGGCCGTTAGTCGTAACCGCTCTTCGTAACGGTCGAAGCAAGGCTCGAGAGCGGCATGCCTTCCTTAAATCAGGGACCTGGCGCTGCGGTGCCTCCGTAGGAATTGCTCAGTCACTTTATAGACCTTCGCCACTCCAGGCGTCTTGGAAGCCCACTTTTGCCACGAGGAATTGGAATTGTCCAAGAGGCTAAATCAAATACCCTCAAATCTTATCAGACTGAAACAAGTAGCCAGTTAGCAGAAGTCTCTGCAAGACAGCAAAGGGAGCCTAGGCTTTCTGGTTTTCCTAATGCATGTGAGTGGGAAGATGCCGGGCAGCTGCTGCTCTGATATGCTTAAAAATGGACTAGAGGACTTTAATTGCTACCTTTCTTTAAAATTTTCCGCAATTATAAACATCAGAGTCTTGTTTTTTGTTTACTTTTGAAGGAGATGAAGTTGTGTTTTCTGTGGACTGCACCAAGCTGAAGGACTATTTTTTACCAGAAAAAAGAGAATTTGATTGTATTTACTTCAACTTCCCTCACTGTGGGAGAAAGGCTGGGGTAGTGAAGAACAGAGAGCTTCTTGCCCACTTTTTCCATAGGTGAGTAAACCAGAAGTAGTTCTATGCTAATTGACTGTTGTGATACAGATTTCTAGCTGTGTTACAGGTGTTTTTCTGGCACTATAAAATTTCTGGGTGTGCTAGCAGGATTTTTCTTATTGCCTGGCTTTCCTTCCAGCTCTGCAGAAGTGCTGACAGAGGAGGGAGAGGTCCATGTGGCTCTTTGCAATGGACAGGGTGGGACACCTGCTGATCAACCAAGGAGAGAATGGCACAACAGCTGGCAAATAGTGGCTGTGGCAGCAGGAGCTGGATTTATCTTGAGTAACGTTCATCCTTTTAAAGCAGAGACTATCCATGGATATAAGTGTACAGGCTACAGGTAACTAACCATCATGTGGCAAAACTGAAAGTTGGTATTTGTGCTCTTATAATGCCTAGCACTAGTATGTTCTTTTAGTATCTTGTTTGTTGGAGAGAGGAACTCCCTTTAATTTTCCAGAAAATAGCTACAGTTCTTTTTCACCTCTAAGAATAGCCAAGATAAAAATGCAAGCTTCTTGTCAAAGTACCCTCTAAAAAATAAGATTATCTTAGAATTTTAAAGGTCAAAATGGTCCATTTCAGAACAAATGTCAATCTCATCCTAAAGACAGCAGGAGGACTGTGGTATGTGTATCTGCTTAGCAGACAATCACAGAATCACAGCATGGTTGAAGTTGGCAGGGACGTCCAGCAACCATCTAGTCCTACCCCACAGCTCAAAGCAGAGCCAGCTAGAGCAAGTCGCTCAGAGCCACATTCAGTCTCCAGGGGTGGAGACTGTACAACCTTTCTGTGCAACTTGTTCCGATGTTGGACCACCTGCCCAGTAAAGATATGGTATTGTTGCATTTTTGTCACCTTGTAACAAGACCTGGGATTCAACAAGAGGTGTGTTAGTGTTACACAGAGTTATCTGTGTAATGCTTACTTGTGACACATTAAATATAGGGAGTGATCGATGACTTTGCTCTGCTTTTGTGTATTGTCAGGAGTCAAGATAAATCTTTTTGTGTAGAGGGTGCTTTAGACCACATTTTCACACGAAGCACACCACTTCCGTGTTTCAAACCTATGATCTGCGAGATAGAACTGGAAAGCCGAAAAGTTTATTTTCAAGTACCACAAGTACTTGTGGATAAAATTAATAGGTAAGTTTTATAATTAGTTTCTGTTTGGCAATAACACACACTCCTGCTCTCAAAGGGAATGACCAGCATAGGTGTCATAAAATGGAATTGCTTCACTTTCCCTCCTTTCCCCTTTACAGAATGTCCTGTTCCATTTCTTTTTCAAGTCTGCTTCATGTTGGCTTGTGGTTATGGGCTACTTACAAACAAGTCTACAGAACAAAAAGAAACTTTATGGTTGAGACCAAGCTGCTGTATACTTGAATGCACAAATAAAAATGAAAACTTTAATCTGTGTTACTGTACTGTGGAAGAAATTCAGGAGCTGACTTGGTGTCTGCTAGTACCACAATACTAAGGCTAGCTAGGATAAAAAATGCTAACCTCTTAGGCGAACTGCTGTGTACTTCGGAGACTATCCAGGGCTAGCATAATTTGATTCATTTCTGTAGTTTGGTAATGCCTGTGCTGAGTGGAAATGGTGATGCTGACTGTTAAGTCCCATTCGTTTTTTACCAGCGAAAGTGCCGTTAATTCTTGATTGCAACCTGGAGACAAATACCATTGTCCTGAAAACACGTTAGCCATTGCAACACCTTTGATGAAAGACCTGGCTTGTTCAGGTAGTTACTAGAAACCGGCTTAATATCTGAGATTGTTTTGGGTAAATTGCTGCTCTCAAATTATGATCACAGGAAGGCATTTCAAGGAAATTTCTTCAGTGGTGTCTGTAATTTGCACTTTATTTTTCACAGGGGTTTCCTAGAACTAAATTCAAATCATCCAGTACGGACAGTAAAGGAGAAGCTTACTGCAGAGCTCAGCCAAGCCTTTCCGTTACAAAACATTGACTACTGCCTTTCTCTGCTCCACCAAGGTCACCTCAATGGTGTTTGTCGCTCAAATATCTTTTGGATCATTCTGAGCCCAGAAGAGACTCAAAGTACTGAAGAAATGTCTAATGGATTGGCAAATGCAGTTTCATTTTCCCATGTTGACTTTTGCAGGGACACAGATAAGAATGGCTGGGTGAATGTACAAGAAGGATGCCACATTTCAAAACAGTATTGTCTTAGACCTTCTCTTCTACCTTATGCTCAGGCAGTAGTACAAAGAGGAGCCTTTTCCCCAGGGACACTTTATGTTCTTTCTGGCCCAGTTTTCAGGAAGTGTCTTATCACTCCTTACTCCGTGCCTGTTTTTCATGAGATGGTTCTTGTATGTGCAACTAACAGGGGTACAGAGAACAGCTGTATCCAGGTGTTGGTGAATAACATTAAAACCAGCATACATTCTCTTCACCAGACTGTTTCCAGCTTTAAATTGAATATCAATCTGCAGGAAGCAATGAGCTTTGAAACAACTGAGCTAAATGACTTTGCTGCTTTTGAATCTCAGCTTGGTAAAATTCAGTACTTCATCTGTATGGAGATAGATACTTCAGGCTCCTGTGAGAAGGGTTCCTGTGTGGGAATTATAAGGACAGCTCATTATGAGCTAGTAAGCAGTGAGTTGGTTGTTGTCTTTGCTTCACTGAATCTTGACCTCCTAACCATGCTGATCTGTGGAATATCTGACTGGCGAATGCTCTGGACATCAGACACACGGTTCCTCTCTCAATTCCCTAGGGGACAGTTAAGGCTTTTCAAGAGTTTTTCTCTCTATCCACCTTCATATGTGCATGATGTCAGCTTTTGGGTTCCTGATGGGGAACAATTTGATGAAGTTGCTTTTCACACCATTGCTAGGCAAGTGTCAGGTGAAATGGTCATATCCATCCAGTTAATCGACAGTTTCCAGCAGTCAGAGACCGGACGGAAGAGCCTCTGCTACAGGCTGACCTTTCAGTCCTGTGACAAGGCACTGAGCCGCCAGGAGGTGGCAGAGATGCAGCTGCTCTTTCGGAAGGAAATAAACGAACGCCTGCATGTAACTCTTCGGTAGAGCGTTGTCTCTTGTTTTCAGGTGCTCGAGCAGCGTCTGCACTTGTTGCCGATCTGGAAAATGTGGCCTACGTCTTGTTGGACCTAACACTGTGTGTTGTTGCAGTGCCTCTTACAAGGGCAGTGTGGGCTTCAAGTACCTGTGCACATTCTGAATGTGGAAATTCCTGTCAGTGAAGACCAAGCATCTTCCTGTTCTGCGTGTGTGATATGAAAGCTCATTTGAAAAAGTGGAGCCTTTCTTTGCTAGGGTCCTGTGAGACTGGACTTGATCTCCTTACTGATGCCAATTCACTTTTCCTGTTCTTGCTTGTGTTTGCCCGGTGCCTCGTACTGGTGGCGATTGTACCGCGTACACTGGAAGAGGGCGGGTCTTGCTATTTCCAAAGGGTTGTGTTCAGTTTGAGCACTGAAAACTCTGCGCAGGTGCTCAGTCCCTATGGGAGGATGGTGTGTGCTGGGCTGCCAGTGCCAGGGGTGCACCCGGTGGGGCCCCAGCCACATGCGCCAGCAGGCTATTGTCTGAGGAGCTAGTACAGATGGGAGTCACCAACGGTAATTCCATTACTAGATTCCGAAGGATAGTAACTGATCCTAGAAGATAGCTGTACCACCAGTAGTGCATGAATAGCTACAGCAGAGGCAACTGCTGGCAGAGAACTCCCGCAGCAGACTGAGTTACTGGAATCTGTAGGATTACACTGGGGAAAGGTATCAATAGCGTGGCGCAAGACCTACTAAGAGGTCTTTCTTTTAACAAACGTTGAAGACTCTGAGACCTGAGGTCATTGCTGACACTCTCGCGACTCCCAGATTGCGCTAGGTAATGCATGGCTGCCGCAGACGCTAAGAAGTGCTGCCAGATACTTCCGTTAGAGTCTTCTACCAGTAAGTAATTCTACAGCTGGAAAATCTGCTCCTGAATTCTAACAATGGAGCCCCCGGAGTCTTTGGGAATGAAATAAAAATCTCCTACTAGGAAGTGCAAGAGCCTGCTGGAGCCGCAGGAGGGCCTGTCAGGTACTGACCGATCCCCTCAGCTGCCGGCAGACTCTGTCGCGTCTGCCACCGGCGCTGCGTCCCAGCGGAGCCCAGTCGGCTCCGCCGCAGCCGTCGGAGCCCGCCGCACTGCGGGAGCGGGTCCGAGGCCGTGCAGACGGTCCCCCTGCGGGGCGGGCAACGAGGCGCGGGGGCCGCGGCGGGCGCGGGGCGCGTGCCCCTTCCCCGGGCGGCGCGCGGGCGTCTCGCGGGGGCGGGCGGGAGCAGCCGTCGCGCGCGGGGGTCACCAACGGTCGCGCGCCTGTGTGAGGGGAGAGCGGCCGCCTGAGGGGAAGGGGAGCGGGACCCGCCTGGGGAAGGGGCGGGCGGGCGGGCGGGGTCGGCGCCGCCTGGGGAGGGTCCGCGGTCGCCTCGGGGCGGGGGTCGGCCATCGCCTTCGTGGGGAGGCGGCCGCGGTCGCCTCGGGGCGGGGATCGGCCATCGCCTTCGGGGGGAGCGGGCCGCGGTCGCCTCGGGGCGGGGATCGGCCATCGCCTTCGTGGGGAGCGGGCCGCGGTCGCCTCGGGGCGGGGGTCGGCCATCGCCTTCGTGGGGAGCGGGCCGCGGTCGCCTCGGGGCGGGGATCGGCCATCGCCTTCGTGGGGAGCGGGCCGCGATCGCCTCGGGGCGGGCGGGCGGGGGTCGACCATCGCCTTCGGGGGGTCTGCGAGCGCCGTGGGGAGGGCTGGGGCTCAGGCGCCGTCCCGGGGAGGCGCGGTCAGCCATCGCCACAGGGGGTGCGGAGGGTCCAGCCCCCGCCGGGAGCGGCCAGGAGCCCGGAGCAGCAGAGGACCCCTCGCACTCGTCCCTGCAGGGAGCACCGGAGCACCAATTCGGTGAGAAAAGCCGATCTGCGAGGTTTTTTCCGAGGGCGGGGTGTAGGGGGTAGGGGCGGGAGGACGGCCGGGGTCGGGTGGTGCTGTGGAGAGCTCCCTGCCGGGGCCGGTGTCCCTCGGCCCTGACCGCGTCGTCGTGCCTTTGCAGCAGCTGGTAGAACAGACAGAGCAGGCACTGCGAGGCAAGAGCGACGAGAAGAGGAGCGGAGGAAGCCCGGGAGACTGAAGTGGAGGAAAGAGAAAGGCACTCTGGGCAAAGGGACCTCCCTGTCACCGGGGCTATGGTCACACAAAGGCGTCGCCAGCACCTTAGGTGCCATGGCTGGCTTTGCGCTGGGTGACCTCCCTGTAACCAGGGCTCGGGTCTTGGCTTTTGTTGGCCTTTTGCCATGTTGCCCCATGGTTTGGCTGCCCGGAGAGAGGGGCAACCCTGTAAGGAGGGTGAGAGCCACCGTCTTGGCACCTGGGGGGGAGGTGGAGCTCCTGAAGACATGGTGTTGTGGTGCAGCCAGGATGGGCAGCCCGTAACTTGGGTGCAGGTCAGAGCCTTGGGCTCCATGGGGCTTGTTGAGCGTGCCGAGCCGAAGGGGACGGCCCTGTAAGTAGGGCTGTGTGCGTCCCTTGTGCTCAATGGGAGGTGCTGGGAGGGACCACCTGTAAGCAGGCGAGTGTCCCTGGCCCCGGCCTTTCAGAGGCATGGGGCTGAGATGTGTGGGGCTGGGCGTGCCCTGCCCTAGCCCTCTTTCTCTCTGCTCTCAGCCCCCGGAGCAGCTTGGGAGAAAGAGAGCCACGGGAGAAGGTGGGAGGCTGGGAAGAAAGGGCCCTCTCCTGGCATTGGGTCGTGCCTGTGAGGGGGGCTCGGGTCCTGCCCGGGCAGGCCTGGCACTGGGAAGCCCTTTTATTGCCTTGAGCTGGGCCACCGCCCTGGAAGCAGGGCTGGGGCCTCTGCTCTTCTGCCCCCCTCCGGGCCGCTGGGCACCATGGTGGTGAGAAAGGTTGGTCTAAGGTGGGTGAGCCCGGGGGGGCAGAGCGTAGGAGGGGGGAAGGATGGCCGGGGGTCGGGGAGTGCCGTGGGGACCTCCCTCCAGGGGCTGGCATCCCTCTCTCCTCCAGGCGGAGGAGCTGGCGCTTGACTGTGCCCTCCTTCCTTGGCAGCAGCTCCTGGAGAACAAAAACAAGGCATCGTGTGGAACTGCGAGGCAAGAGCGAGCGAGAGGAGGAGCAGTGGGCTGAAGAGGGGGAAAGAGAAAGGCGCTCTGGGCAAAGGGACCGCCCTGTCACCAAGGCTGTGGTCACACAAGAGCATTGCCAGCACCTTTGGTGCCCTGGCTGGCTTTGTGCCGGGTGACCTCCCTGTAACCAGGGCTCGGTCTTTGGCCTTTTGCCATGTTGCCCCATGGTTTGGCTGCCCGGAGAGAGCGGCAACCCTGTAAGGAGGGTGAGAGCCGCCGTCTCCGCACCCGAGGGGGAAATGGAGCTCTCTGGACCCCAGGCCCACCCTGTAAGCAGGGGAGGGCCGTTTCCCCACTCCCCTCCTGCGGCCCTGGCGGCTTTCTGCCTGCTGGTGGCCTGGCCAGCATGACCCCCTGGAGTCGGGGCGTGTCACGGCAGTTGCCCCTTGGCCACCCGTGAAGCCCCTTGGCGTGTTGAGGCCCCTCTGGGCCTCCATGCAGCCCGGGGGGCAGGTCTGAGGCTCTCCTCTCCTGCTCGGGGGTAGGGATGGCTCCCCAGGCGTTGGCTGCACAGAGCTCGCTCTCTCTTCCGGGAAGTTCTGTTTTTCCCTGTCCGTGTCTGTTTCTGTATCTGTGTCTGTGTCTGTGTGAGTGAGTGAGCGAATGAGCTTCTTGTTTAGGCCCCTGTTAAAATTGCTGCAGCGTACTTAGCCTAAACTTCCCAGGAGGGAGAGAAGGGCTCTGTGCAGCAACGGGGGGGTCCCCTCTGAGCCCGCGAGCGGAGGGAAGGTCCAGGCTTGCCCCTTCTTTCTAAGGACAGAGCGAAGCCGCTTAGCCGTAGCGCGGGCAGCGCGACCTGCCTGTAGTCAGGGCCTGGGTCTCTGCCTGCGTGGCCGCCTGTCCTGCTGGCGACCTGCCAGCGTGACAGCCCCGCGCTCGGGGCGTGTGTCACGAGCCGTGGAGCCCTCTGTCCCCAGGAGCAGCCCCACCCCCCTGTAGGCAGGGCTGAGGGGCTGCTTTAGCCAGCCAACAGGAGCAAGCCCTCCCTCGCCCTTGAGAGGGTGCAGGTTGAGGAAGCGCGGTGCCAGAGGGCGCGGTCCCGCCTTTGGCGCTGCTTTTGGCTGGGGTGACCTCCCTCCGCCGTTGGGGTCGAGGTCGCTCCCTGGGCTCCCGAAGACGTGGTGTCGTGCTGCAGCCAGGACGGCCAGCCCGTAACTCGGGCGCAGGTCGGAGCCTGGGGCTCCGTGGGGCTTGTCGGGAGCGAGTGCTGAGCCGAGGGGGACCGCCCTGTAAGTAGGGCTGTGCGTGCCCCCGGTGCTTGGAGGGACCCCCTGTGAGCAGGCGGGTGCCCCTGGCCCCGGCCTTTCAGGGACAAAAATGTGGAAGCTTTGTCTTCTTACCAGAGAATTGGAATGGCTTCTAAAAATCTAGGGAACTGCACTGAGCCAAGTACCTCCCCCAGAGCCATAAAAACCATCCCAAGAGCGCCAAGGATGCTCTTGTGTGACCACAGCCCTGGTGACAGGGAGGTCCCTTTGCCCAGAGCGCCTTTCTCTTTCCCTCTTTTCAGCCCAACGCCGCTCTTCCTCTTGCTCGCTCTTGCCTCGCAGTTCCACACACGATGGATGCCTCTTCTTTCTTTCTTCTCCAGGAGCTGCTGCCGAGGAAGGAGGGCGCAGTCAAGTGCCAGCTCCTCCGCCCGGAGGACAGAGGGGTGCCGGCCCCTGGAGGGACCTCCCCACAGCGCTCCCTGACCCCTGGCCGTCCTTCCTCCCTCCGCCCCCTACCCCTTCAGGCTCGGCCGTCTTAGACCCGCTTTTCTCACCCTGTGGTGCCCAGCAGCCTGGAGGCTTAACGAGCAGAGGCCCCAGCCCTGCTTCCAGAGCAGTGGCCCAGCTCAAGGCAATAAAAGGGCTTCCCAGTGCCAGGGCTGCCTGGGCAGGACCCGGGCCCCGCTTGCAGGCCTGGAACGGGCCCCTTCCCCCCAGCCTCCCGCCTTCCCCTGTGGCTCCCTTTCTCCCAAGCTGCTCCTGGGGCTGAGAGCAGAGGGAAAGGGGACCAGGGCATGGCAGGGCAGGGTAGGGCAGAGCAGGGCAGGGCAGGGCAGAGCAGGGCAGTGCAGGGCAGAGCAGGGCAGCAGATTTAGGGTGGCCAGCACCACTTGCAGGCCCCAAACACCAGCCACTTTCCAACCAGCTGCTCTGCATTGAAGCAGCAGCTTCTCCCAAGTGGTGAGGAGCCCACCTCAGGAAGTGTTTCTGCCCAAGCCCCCAGAACCTCCCGGGAAAAGCCCGTGCCAAAGTCACCAGCCACCGCTGCCGATTCACCTGCCTCCAGGGCAGAACGTGCCCAGCACTCTTGATAGCGCTCAGCTGGCAGCCTGTGTGGGGTGACCGCCCCGTTAGCGGGGTGCGGGTCAGGGTGCCCCTGAATCGGAGAGAAGGAGCCTCCGTGGGCCTTTGGGACCAGGGCCGCCCTGTAAGCCAGGGCCCGGCCAGTGCCCTGGAGTCCCGGGCGCTTTGCAGTCCAGGCAGCGGCTCGAGCCCCCTGTAAGCAGGGGCGCGGCCTCTTTGGCCGCTGCTTTGCCGGCCCAGCTTCATTTGCCCAGGGTGCCCGCCTCCGAGCCCAGCTCCAGCACCGGCTGGAACTCCGCAGGCTGCAGGGGTGGCGCCCGGGGGGAGCACCGGAGCACCAATCCGGTGAGAAAAGCCGATCGGCGAGGTTTTTTTCCGGGGGGGGTGGGGGGTGTTAGGGGCTGGGGGTAGGTGTGGGTGGACGGCCGGGGTCGGGTGGTGCTGTGGAGAGCTCCCTCCGCGGGCCGGCCCGGCGTCCCTCTGTCCTCCAGGCGGAGGAGCGGGGGCTTCTCGGTCCTGAGCGCGTCCTCCTGCCTTTGCAGCAGCTGCCGGTGAAGAAGAAAGAAGAGGCATCCATCTGTGTTCCTTCCATCCGTGTGTGGAAGGAACCGCGAGGCAGGAGCGAGCGAGAGGAGGAGCGGCAGTGGGCTCAAGAAGGGGCAAGAGAAAGGCACTCCTGGGAAGGGGATCTCCCTGTCTTCGGGGCTGCCGTCACCTAAAGCATCCCTGGCCCTTTGGGGATGTTTTCTGTGCCTCTGGAGCAGGTACTTGGCTCATTGCAGTTCCCGAGATTTTTAGAAGCTGCTCCGGTTCTGCGTTAAGATGACACGACTTCCCAAAGTTGTCTCAAAACTACTTTTTGTACCTTGATGTTGCTGCACCAGCTGTGGGGAGTGGAAGGGCTCTGCAGACACCCGAAGTGTCCTTTGAGGCTGTGTGCATGCTGGGGGACGAGTACTTGAGAGCAGGGATTTTGAAGTGGTTTCCCCCGTTCTGAATGCTTCTCTTTCAGCACCTGCACGGGAGAGGAAGCCAGTGGACCTCAGCCTCTGGAAGAACATGTTTCTCCTCTCTGTCCCGAAACAGCTGCTGTCGCTGCCCTTTTCCCAGCTATTCAGTGCTGGGGGTACCCAATAAAATGCTTTCTCCAACTGTTGTGTTCCCCATTTAGCGACTTTCCTGCCCAACTCTGCCCGGGCAGGGGCAGGGGCAGGGAAGGGGGCGCGGGCGGGGGGGAGCAGCCGCCGCCGCGGGGCTGCAACGGTCGCGCACGTGTGTGAAGGGGAGAGCGGCCGCCTCGCAGAAGCGCTGCCGTCGCGGGTGGGCGAGGGAACCTTGTTCTGGGCCAGGTGCCCTGTGCAGCAGTGTGCCTGCACAGCGCCTGCCCGGGGCCGTCCGCGGCGCGGCACACGCGCTGTCCTCGGGAAAAGCGCGCTTACGGCCGTCCGCGCACGCGGCGTGGAGGCGCGCGCCCGTGCCCACACCCGGCATGGCGGCCGGCGGCTTCGGCACCGCTCTCGTTTCGTCCGCTGGCGGGAGTGAGCGGGCGCTCGGCTTCCCGTACTCGGCATGGCCGCCAAGGGGGCCCGGCAGCGGCCGCGGGCTGGAGGTGGCGGGGAGTCGGCCCGGCCGCGGTCGGAGGCCGCGGGCGTGGAGGAGGCCCGCCTGGAGTAGGTGGCGGAGCGGGCGGCGGGGCCGCGGGGAGCGGGGGCCGGGCTGCAGCGGGCGCCGGGCGCGTGCCCCCTTCCCCGGGCAGCGCGCGGCCGTCTCGCGGGGGAGGGTTCTGCAACCGTCACTCGGGCGGGATAGCAGCTGTCGTTCGGGGCCCAGCAGCCCTAACGCTGGCAGGGCGGTGTCAGTTGCGAGCACCCGCCCAGGTACTTCCTGGCTGCTGGGTTTTTACGGCTCAACGTACCCACGGCCCCGAGTGAGCCCCGCATCGGGTGGCCGTGGTGGGTGCCCAGCCGGGTTGGTGTGTGTTGTGGAAGTCGGTCTCCCCGGTCTCCCTTCGGTGGAGCTCCTCCCGGCCCTGCGGTAGCGAGCGCGTGGCCTTGCTCTCTATTGTTGGGGGGAGGAGGGGGAGGTCCTGGCGGGGCTGTCTTGCAGCGGTGGGTTAATCACTCAGGGCCGTTGCTCCGGTGTGGTGAGGGGGGGTGATGGTGCTTCCTGGGGGGGGGAGCTGGCATGCCCCAAAGAAAGCAGTGAATGAAAGACTCATCTGTACTTACAAAGTGCTTAAATGACAGAGATGCAAATGCGCTTGTCAGTTCTTTGCCTAGTGTCACACTGGCAGTCTTGATCTTGTTACTGGGTCTTCTTGGTGCATATTTGTATTTTTTCTTTGGATTAGATCATCTGGGAGCAAAGCAGGACAAGTTTGGGCCCCTGAAGGGTCAACAGCTTTCAAGTGTCTCATCTCAGCCAGGTTCTGTGCAGCTCTCTTAAGCAACATCTCTGATTGTGATGAGACGTTTAACTATTGGGAACCGGTAGGTGGCTTTCTTTCCTTGGAGATACCTGGGAATTTGTAGTTGACCTGTGCAAATGCAGATTTATCTAGAACCTTGTGCTAATCTCTGTGTTTCAAAGAAAAATTTTCTTACTCAAGAATTCAGAGATGGGAAGTGCAAAACTGTCTACTCTGTGCGATGCATGTTTATGTATTTATTTATTTAATCTCCATTGTAGACACACTACCTCGTTTATGGAAAGGGGTTTCAGACATGGGAATACTCTCCAGCCTATGCCATCCGCTCCTATGCTTACCTGTGGCTTCATGCCTTACCAGCCTTGTTCCATGCTAAAGTCCTACAAACTAACAAGGTAAATCAGATGTGTGAAAGCTTCTTTTGTGATGAATAAACATGCCTTTAGTCTGTGTTAAACAGCTGCTTTGTTTGCTGTCAGAGGTAAGAGAATTAGTGTTTACAAAACACTAATTTATTTACAAATACTAACCTCCCTGTAAGGATTTGGAAGGGTTTGTGAGCTAACTCAACAGGATCCAAGAAAAAGTGATTGGGAAGTTGCAGGGAAATGCTGCCAGGCTCCGGTTTGATTGAGAAGCTGTCCCAGAGGGGCTGGTACCTCCTTGGCCTTTTGAGTGTGTGAAGGCCTGGAGACAGTTACCTGGCAGCCACGGGCTCTCATTCACCCCTGTGAGTTTCACCCTGATGCTTTAGAAGCCTGTATTGTTTTCTGTGCCAGCTATCAGTGACTGTTTTGATTTTTTTTCAATAAACTATTAAAAAAAAGATTAGTATTTTGCAAGGGATATTGCAAACTGAACTCACAGAAATGTAAAAGAAGAGGCACTGAATGTGCATTCTGCTTGGGTATCCATTGCCATACTTGGCGTGTTTCTGCAAAACAGAAAACAAAAGAGAGGTAGTTCTGGTAAGTTCAGCAGGCTGTGTTCATTCTCTGTGTTGTAAAGGACTTCAGTGTTAGATGGCTAGGCCTTGAGCTGCTGGGTTCTTCAGCATCCCTTGGTATGGGATCTGGGTCTACAAGAATAGGCTCGTTTACCATGGCCAAACTTGCTCCATCCTGTTCAGAACTTTTGTTCTTGGGACCGACTTGTTAAGTAATAGGTGCATAAGCTTAATTGCAAACCTCGTTCAGACTCTGAGTATGTCTCCTAGGTTCTTATCTTCTATTTCCTCCGATGCTTCCTGGCCTTCCTGAGCTGCATTTGTGAACTCTACTTCTACAAGTGAGTATTAGAAGGTGTCTACAGTGAATGTTTTGGAGCAATGTGAGTAACATATTCAGTTATTGCCACAGGAAATACACTCTGAAGCTCATGCATAGATGTGTCTGGTAAATTGGGCTACTTCACAGTGAACCTTGAAAATATGGGTTCTCATGATAACTTAATGAAATATTGGTCAGAATTCCACTGTTAGGAAAAAATTTTATTCTCAGATCTGCCACCCACATCTCCACTCCAGCATTTTGTTGGCTACGCTAATTTTCTTACTGATGCCAGCAAGCAGGGTGGGAGTGTTGTAAACTGAGCTCTGCTGGAGGAGAGACTGGTGCTGTGTTTGCTTATGATAGTGGAATTTTAGTGGAATACACTGATTGTTGCTGTCTGTAATGTATCTGCCAATGGTGTTTACATCCACTAAAAGCAGTAGCCTGAACATACAATTATCTTGTCTAAGCTGGATTTTTATTTTTACCTGCTGCCTCTGCATTTGTGACTCTCAAACTATTACCTTCCATGACTTTTCTGTTGGCAATAGTCTGGTTTTAAGAATGTGAGATGTGGCTTATTGCAAGATGGGATTTAGTGAGGGGTGAAAATCTTAGATAGATGGATGTTGCTACAGCAGCGCAGAATCCCTAAGTTCCTGAGATTTGCGCGAGCACAACTGACACTGGTAGAAGCCAAGTCTCTTCTAGAGTTTTGCACTAGTGTAATTTACGAGGATCTGAAATCCCAGGCCAGAGGCAGTCAGGTTGCCTTCAGTGGCTGAGTAATGAGAATCACCCACCTTAAAGCTCTCAGGATGCTCCATGGATTGTTTGTGTTCTGCATGCATTGGGTACTGTTCTTTTATATACTGAGGATATTTTTGTGGTCTCTAATTCTCTCTTGCTTCCTTAGGGCCGTGTGCAAGAAGTTTGGGCTACATGTGAGCCGGCTGATGTTGGCCTTCTTAGTACTCAGCACTGGGATGTTTTGCTCATCTGCAGGTCAGTTTGCTTAGTGATGATACTGACAATTACTCTGTCCATAGAAACCAAAGACAGGTCCAGAGAGAAGAAAATCCACAGCACTAAAATATCTCTGTAGCAATAGTTTGTTGTATTCTGTTGCAGGTATTTCTCATGGCAGGTGTGATGACAGAATAAGTGTTGATTCAAATGATGTTCCCTGCATTACTCTCTTGTATCTTTCCATTTCCAGGGCATGTTTGTTTCTATTGCTGCCTCCAGTCTCTCTGCAATGGGCTGTGCCTTTTAAACAGGGTCTTGGCCTACCATCCTTGAACATATTTTAATCCAAGGAAGGAGGGTCATATTTTGGCATTGTTATTTGCCTTTGTGTCCTGTCCTCTCTGGCTGGTTGTACTAGCCAACCACTGTAAGACTTATAAAACACCTGCTGTAGGTATTGAGTAAAGTGCAAAGAGAGACTTTGAGCAAAGGTTTTCTGTATTGCGTGCATACAGAAACTTAAAGGGAAATACCACAACTTACAAATGCTGCGATTTACTATTTTACCCTTTTTTGTTTATGGTGAGTGGAGAAAGGACTCCCTTCATTGTTTTTGCAGTGTCTTATGTCTCCTCATTCTTCACTTACTTCCCACCAGTCTCCGCCCAGTTGTTTCAGAGACTGTACCCAGTCAGCTCACATTTTCTGCTGCCACTTGAGCAGGTTCGTTTCATTTTTTTCAACCTATCAGAATATAGAGGGTGCAGCATGTGTTACAAGTGGTAACCATGGATGCTGTCAACTGGTTACCACTGCTGAGTGCCACTGAGGAAAGAGGCCTTCATACTTAAAGGAAGTATTTCTGGTCTTGGCAGAACAAAAAAAAAGAACCCTCTTTTTTGCTTTCACTGAAATGACAGTGTCCAGTATAGCATCCCAGCTCCAATGGAATGAATGAGAGATTATTAGCCTTATCTTGGCTTCTTGCAGTTCTCCCACTGTGGGAAAGCTGTGCTAACCCCTTTCTTTCTTTGTGTTGCAGCTTTCCTCCCAAGCAGTTTCTGCATGTACACCACGGTGATTGCCATGACTGGCTGGTATATGGACAAGACCTCTGTAGCAGTGCTGGGGGTGGCCGCTGGAGCCCTTCTGGGCTGGCCCTTCAGTGCAGCTCTTGGGTAAGGAGAGGAGGGCTCAGGAGTTTTGCACTTTGTCAAATGTTTCTTGCTTGGTTGGGGAGAATGTAGGGGCTGGAGAGCTGGAGGAAGAAACTAGCAGAGACTGAGCTGCCAGCCTAGTGCAGGATCATTGCTGCAGGCTTCCATAGCCTGATTTGTTTGCTTTTGAAGAACTTAGGTTGGGAAGATTTCCTGACCCTAATATGCTGAAAGTAAGACCTGAGTTGGATGACTGGAATATGCAGTAGAAGCAGAGCCCAGTGAAGTGATGGTTCTCTTCCAGCTACTGCCCCACTTTCTTTGAATGGGCAGGAAAACCTGCAGTGGGGAAAGACAAAGCCTCCCATTGATACCTGGTCTCTCTTTCAGGCTTCCTATTGCCTTTGACTTGTTGATACTGAAGCAGAGGTGGAAAAGTTTCCTAAACTGGTGTGTGGTGTCATTGATCCTGTTTTTGGTAAGTGCCTGTAACAACTCAGAGAGGGAATGGATTGGGCCTGCAGTAGAAGGGGTGGGTTCCATTAAGAAAATCACATGGAACTTTTGGGCGGTCCAGCCAAAAGCTTCTGGCACTTTAAATAATAGATGCTCTCTTCCAGGTGCCCTTGGTAGTTGTGGACAGCTATTACTATGGGAAGCTGGTAGTTGCACCTCTCAACATTGTTTTATACAATGTCTTCACTTCTCACGGACCTGATCTCTATGGTGAGTTTAAGGTAACAAGACAGGAAGGGAGTCGGCGGTTTTCTTGCTACTGTCTTTCTACCGTGACCCACCAGGTCTTGATTGCCAATCCTTTTTCTGACGTACTCTAAAGCAAAAGCAGCCTGCAAGCTCCAAAGGGCTGCAGTTTCAGCTTTTTGCCACAGGATGTCTCTCTCGAGCTGGGAATCCGCAGGCCATTGTCGGATTTCTCCACGCTTGTGAGTTAAGCTGGTTTTGTTCACTTTCAAGTTCTGTAAACCGTCGTGAGATGTCTCAGCGTCACAGTAGAGAACTGTTAGTAGCAAACGTGTCTGGATGCTATGCGAGTGCAGTGGGCAGAAATGATATATGTGTGTGTTTGTCAGCTTTAATCGAGTTCTTGGCTGTTGTTCCTCACAGTCAAGGTGCAGAACCTTGGGATAGTGCGTAACAGTGCAGAATCCATAGTTCTTTCAGTTTACATCAGGTCTCTGCAGTCTTCTTGAGTCCATGCTGTGCCTTGGGAATCTCCTTACTTCTTGGCAGTGTATGGCCTGGGCTTTGCTGGCAAGCAGAATCTGAGGTTACCATAAAGGCATCTAATCTGCAGGCAAATCATCTGCCTACGAGGGGTTCCCTGGTACTGGCCATTTAGGATACTGTGTGACCCAAATCTCAGGTCTGAACCTTGATAGCAATACTGTGTTGTTTGTTTGGGAGCTGCCACTGCACTAAGTTGTTCATGTCATGTACTTCTAGAGCTGAAGAGTAGAAAAGTATTCTATTTCTGGCAGGGCTTCAGATAGGCTGGCAGAGGCTTCAGGGAGCTTAGGGTGCAGGGTCCCTGCGTCATCACTGTCATCTGTTTAAGCCCTGTCGAGATATTCTTGGAGGGGTTCAGCAGTGGTTAGCAGCAAGTCTTTCTCTGGCAGTGCCCTGCAAGCCATATTTGTTGGTTCATTTGAAGGGCCATTTTGGGTGGTGCTGAGTGGTGATTTGTTACTTGTGCTGTGGCACAGCAGGGCAACAGCTGCTTTGCCATGATTCATCTCTGCAGGAAGGTTCTGAAGTCTGTTGCTGTGAATTTTCTGTAAGGAAACTCCAGGCTCTGTCTCTGATAGGTTTTGGCATCGGCTTGTGCCTGACCTTTTCCACACTGGTGCATGAGTTGTTTCCAGAAGCCTCCAGGGACCAATCTATTCTGAAGTGTTTTATTCATAGTGACATTCATATAACATCCTCAGGCTAGTAAAAGAGCCTGCCTGAAATTGCTCTTTAATGCAATGTGGCCAGGACAATGCTGTGTGTTTAGAGAGCTTCAAAACACTTGGGAAAAATAACACTACCAGGGGAGATGAAAGGCTGGCCAATCCCTCTTGGCTTTGGAGCTGGGATTTCCCAACTTTCACATGATGGGAGCAGGAACTGCTGGAGCTTGCAGAGTCATCAACCCATATCATCTTCAGTGTAAGCACCACAGTATTTTTCCTTTTGCCTGCAGACTGGAGTTCTGGAGTCACGGTTCGATTTCCTTTTCCTCTTTTTTTTTTTCTTTTTTTTTTTTTTTTTTTTTTTGTCTTTAGCAATACATTCCATCCTGCATAAATACAGTCTGCACAATGAATATTTCCCTGGGGTGATTAGGTTTCTACAGCCAAGGGAAAGTAGCTTCTAAGCATATATCCCTAAGCCTGATTCTGAGGCTTTGGGATGTTTTTGTGTACATATGTTCTAAGAATACACAATTTGTGACAAAAGTTTTGTCCCACTTCCTGTGATCAGAGCCTTGGCTGTGACTTGCAGTGCGATGGCACTTTGGGAAGCTTTGTTCAGCTTGGGCAGAATGTGCTGGAGCTGTTTATATGACACCTTGCTCTGTTGAGTCCTGGTTCTTAAATAGAGTGAAAATAAATGAAATGCAGAAAGCAGACTGTTTATTATACTAGCACTGAATCAGACTTGCTTAGAATGAGGGCTGTGACTCACGATCAAATTATTGCGGCTTAGTTACTGCTTAACAGCTGAGCTACAGTTCCTGTCTGCATGCAGGCTTTCAGCCTGTGACAAACATAGCGGGGGCACCTTAGCTTAAGCCTATTTTACAACTCCTCTGCTTTGTCCTGAGCCACACTCACCATTGCTGTGGTCAAGCTGCAGCATAGTAGCTTGTTAAGTTCTATTAACTTGTGTGTGAGTTTGATTTCTAGAATTGCTCCTGGAGCCTGTCGCAGAGCACAAAAGTTCAAACCAGTTTCTGGCTCAGTGTCTGACAGTGCTTCCAGTTGATTATCCCCATGGAACCATAGTGCCATGAACTGACTGGGTCACAGTGTTCTTCCCATTGTTTTCATCAGTCTCTCTCCTACAGCCCACATCTGCTTAGCTCTAGCATGTGGGATACTTGCAGGAAGTTAAATTTTCTGTCATGGTCTGAAGGCAATGCTGTGGAAGCAAGTTCCCATCAGTACTGTGCATGGAGAGTTCTTCAGTGTCCCTCCCTGCTTGAAAGACCATGTTCTGGGCCAGGACTTCATGTATGCAATGGGGTTGTTCTTTTTTTATATTTCAGTTCTTTCTCAGATCACCTTGAGTCGTTGTGGATAACAAGAATAAAAGCATTTTGCCCTGGGAGGCATTGAGACTGAATGCCTCTGAATGGGTGAGTCATCACAGTAACCAAGCCTATTGCTTTTTGCCTGGTGTCTGTGAATAATTTAGCTTGCCTGTGTAATGCACTGTTCTCCTCTCATATTTTTTTTCCCCTTTTTTTATTTTTTCCTCACCCAGAGAAGAAAATCCCTCATTGGAGAAGGAGGGGAGGTTCCAGTGCTTAGTTCTTCAGGGCAGTTCAGTCACACTGCAAAAAAATCTGAGAAAGTAGCCTTTTTGTTAAAGCTGTGCTTCAGACCAGCTGACTTCTTTATTAGCAGAGTCCCTCAGGACACCTCTGGGCCTTTAAGGCTGTATCTGGATTGTGGAGGGGGTGTGCTTCATGAAGTGTCCTTCATTCCTGAGTCCTAGGCTACCAAATCAGAGACCAGACTAGAGAGAGCCATAGTTAATTTCCTTTACTTTCCATAGCAACCAGGGCAGGTAGAAAGGTGACAGCATGGTCCCTGGTACTATCCTTTAAAGATTTGGGACTTGGCTGTGCTATGCAGCTTAACTGTAGCCAGAAAACACTGGAGGGTAACAGTTTATATCAGTTTAAGAAGCTTTCTATCTCATCCTGGCATCTCCTATGATAACGTGGCTGTTGTTTATAGCAGTGAGAGTGGGGAAGCAGGCTACGGAACCCTGTTCCAGTCCTTTTTTATATAATGAGGGGCCTTGGTGCTCCACAGAAGTAGTTACTGGAGTGGCCTAACCAGTGCTAACCCTGCTGTAAGTCTTTAGAACCTGTACTATTGCCTCAGAAGAGAATCTGGAGGTGGCAGGGCTGGGAAGAAACCAAAGGCCCCTTTACACACACTTTTTCTAGATGTCCACTGGAAGATTTACAGTGTGATACCCCAGACTGCCTCAGGTTTTCCCTCACAGACATATCCCAGTTAGCAGCCCTGACTTCTAGGAAGGGTAGTACGCTTCAGTCCTAAAATGGTTTGCTTTCTGCACATGTTCAAGGTCTGTCACAGTGATTATTTAGAATTGCAGTCCTTAAATATGGAGAGTCACCAACAGAGTCTAGAGAAGAAGGAAGGGACGTTGGCACTATTGCAGTATTGCCATACAGATAACTCTGTCATGTCCATCACTTGACATGCTCTTTCAATCTACCATATCCCATATTCAGCCTTTCACAGGCTGAGGATTGTGCTCATGTGGGACTTGCAAGAATTATGAGGCAGGTGGAGAGACACAGAAGGTGAATTTCTAGTAATTAACTCCCCTAAGGCCCCCTACTCCCCAAAATCCAAATCTGTAATTGCTATTTGCTTTCAGTGCTAATAGCTAAAGGTTTCCTAAATGAACCTCAGTTGCTTGGACTTGGCCTTAGTAACTCCAATGGCATATTTCTGACATTACTAGTGCAGCTTCTAATCATACTTAGCTGTAGGAGCTGCAGAGGTTTCGGGTTTTCCTTGCTGCTTTTCAGTTGTCTGATTAATTTCAACATGGACCCTATTTAAATGGCTCTGATTGCAGGAAATTGCTGCGGCTTGTGACACATGTCACAACAGTGCAGTGATTAAAGCCCCCGCGTGTCATTTACTGACTGATTGAGCTAATCACACTGAGAGAGTGGCAAATGTGTGGAGAGGAACTGGTATTCCTTATTGTTCAGGATTTTAAGCATCCTGAATTAAGAGTCCAAATAAATTACAGTTGCACTGGAATTTCTTTCAATTTCCATCCTTCAGAGCTTGGAACCAATACCCAAGTATGTCATCTTAGGAGGCAGAGTTGGCTTGCTCTTTTTTGAAGCTACACTGTAAGAACAAATTGAAGTAGGGACATTTTAAATAGTGTTGACTCTAAGGAGGTACCAAAACTAGCATCTGGATGAACTTTAGTGGCAGAGTCTTTGTTGGGGTGAAGTGTGAATGTGAACTCTTTTTCTTGTTCCTTTCTAGTACATTTTCTATTTCTGCCAACATGGAGTATACATCATCACTCCAGAATTATAATGATCTCTTATTAACATTGTGTGGTTTTGTGTTACTACTCTGTTACTGCTCTGCAATTAGAAAGAATGAATTTGGAGTCAAATTTCCTAGTTTTACAAGTTTCCGCCTCTACTTTCTTGCCGTGTAGGCTTTCTTAACGCAAGGGTGAGTTCTGTGTCACAGAACTCTGCTGGGCAAGGCTGACTGTTAGAGTGGCCTGTGACTCATGAGCAGCAGATTTGATATTGACTATGACCCAGTGAAAAAAGAAGGAGAAAAATAATTTCTGAAAAGGAAGACAATGAAGTTTCTTGGGCAGACATGATTGTGAGATACTCTAGTGCATTTGTATGGCTATTGACTAACTCTCATGGCACTGTTATGGCAGTTTTATGGGTGAGGGGCAGAACCATGAGACTGCATTGAGATGGCTCAGGCTCATTCCATGGGGCTGTATCCTCTGTCCACTGCAAGATCTTCTGTCCACACCCTTTCCATTCTTTGGTTCCAATATGGTTGCAATGGGGAGAATAAATGGGGGAGAATCAATGTCTGCTGCTGATTGTCTGAGTCTGTCAGGCAGAGAAGGAATGAAGCTGCTGTTACATCTAGATCTCATACATGCTTGTATTTAAAAACTCTTGTTTCCTTTTCTCATCCTTTAGGTACGGAACCCTGGTCCTTCTATTTCATCAATGGCTTTCTGAATTTCAACGTGGCATTTATTTTGGCGCTGCTTGTGCTGCCACTGACTTATCTCATGGAATGTCTGCTTCAGAAATTTCATGGTGGGTGCAAGACAGCTGTGAGAGCCAAGTACAGACAGCCTGGATCTCAACCTTGTTACTAAAGGGAGAGCTTGCCTGCCAAAGAGCAGCTTTCCTTTATTGGAAGTGAAAGTAGGTTCAGGGAAAGTCTTTGGAATAATAGGAAAGTTCCTAGAGCTCATTACTCAGTTCAGTATTGACCCAACAATGGAGTTGCTGTGTAGAAAGAACATGCAGTGAGATGCATCTACTCATGTGCTGTCTGCAAAAGGGCAGAAACATGTTTTTCTCTTTAAGGATAATTCCCATGTTCCCTGCTTCCACCTCAAGAAGAACAATTTGTTATGAAGGCTGAACTAGCCATACCCAGAGTAAGCTTAACAAGTTGTGTGGTACATAACTTTCAGCCAGACATGCAAATGCATTAGAAATAGCCCCATCAGAAATGTTAAGGGAGAAAGAAACTATGTATCCATTGTTCTTTGCATCTTATCTGCAGCTGGCAATGGTAGCCTTTAGAGTTACTTGGAGAACCTTTTGCTGGCTCTTCCAATGTTACTTTTTTATACCACTCCTAGACTGTTTTCTGCAGCAGCTTGAGAGAACAGAGTTACTATTTCCTTTTTGATTGTTGGGGCTGAGCCTACAAATAGGCATCCTCTGGTCTCTGCTGCTGCCATCCACGTTGGGACTGAACCTCGACTCTTCTGTGCACTGTGAAAGGCGCTCTTCAACTCGCAGGACTGAGCCCTGGCAGGACAGTCTTGCTACCCCATGCTTTGGGAAGTGTCCCCATAGGTGTGGATATACTGAGAGTAGAGAAAGGAGGAACCAGAATATTCCCTACTTCACGTTGGGCTTTCTCTTAAATGACATCAGTTTAAACACATGACATTTGGCATGTGACTCTAGAGAGGAAAAAGGTGTTGAGGAAGTGTGAATCCTTCTCTGCTATTTTCCTAAGGGAGATTCATTAAGCATCAGCAGCAGCCTCCAGATTCATCAGTCCAGTTAGTGCTTTGCTCTCTGATTTTTTACTGAGTACAAGAAACAATAACATGATAATCCTTGCTGAAAGTGTGTGTTAACGGGTATTTGCTTATATCTGTTCCTTGGATATGACTGACATACTGTCAGAAACCAGTAAAAGCTCAGTAGGAGATCCTGTAAATGCAAGATTTCCTGCTGTTCACTTGGTGTTCTTGTACTTAACAGCAGGAGCAATTCTGCCAAGTACTTTGTTCTTACTGTCTGTGAAATGCCGTTAGCTTAATTGCTTAACTCTGCTGTTGGGAGTAGCAAGGGGGCAGAAAAGGGACTGCAAATTGTCAGGCACTGTAGAACCCTCCTCAGTGTGACTAAAATTCAGGGTAATTGTTGTTATTTTTGAATCAGTTATTTCCTCCGTTAAGCAGAAGGTGCCTGAGAGACCTCTCATGCTGTTATTTTTGTAATGAAGCAATGAAGGTTGTGGAAACTTCAGTCGCTAAACAACCATTTGTAAGTGGAAGGGTAGGTCCAGAGGAGATCCTTTCTGATCTTTGTATGTATAGCATAATACACAGCAGGAAATCTAGTACTTCTGACTACCCATTCAGACCTGTCAATTCTTGATGGGTTTTGTCTCTTGCTTGGATTCAGTAATGCAGTCCCTTATTTTCTGCTTTTGGTCTTCTAAAGTCTGTTGAATTTGTTAGTATTGTAGGAATCTACAAAAATTCTCTGATCAAAACTCTGTACTGACTGTTTGGACATTACCTGGATTTTAGCAACACAGCTGCTCAGAACATGGTGTGTTTGTGTCTGAAGGCAATGGTTTGGGTCTGAAGAATGGGCTTTTGAATGTGAGATATGATTGTGCAAGAGGGGAGTGGGATAAACCCCCCATTACTATTTTGCTGAGTGTTTGTTTCTTTCAGTTCAGAATCTGGGCCGTCCCTACTGGCTGACACTAGCTCCTATGTACATTTGGATCATGATTTTCTTCAGTCAGCCCCACAAAGAAGAGAGGTTTCTCTTTCCCATCTATCCCCTCATCTGTCTCTGTGGTGCTGTGGCTCTGTCTGCTCTTCAGGTAAGTTTTAGTGGAACGTGGTTTTTTAATGAGCTTATACCTTTAGGAAGCATAACTGCTAGCTGACTTCTTTAATATCACTTCCTAAAGTTTGGGAACATCTGCAGAGTATCTGTGTCTGTGACACAATCTGCACTGATTACACAGTTCAGGACTGTCCTATGCATAACATTTGATCATCGTCTTTAATCTGTTAGCTGGTACAGTTTTCATTTTTGAACCATGTTTCATGGATAGGTGTTGAGACTCTGGAAGCAAAATGCATGGCTGTTCTAATACTGAAGTATGTGTGTGTGTGTTGCTGATTTTACAAGTTAAACCATAGTCTTCCTGTACAGTTGATTGAGAGCATGTGTAAAACTATTAGCCCTCTGTAAGATGTGATGTAAAAGCAAAAATATTTGGGATTTCCCTCCTGAATGTCGTATGGAATGAGCTCATCTAATAATCTTGGACTTCAGTGCAGACTGCTTAACAGCCCAGTAAAAAAAAGATCAAATTTCATGGCTTTATAAGGTGATCACATTAGGAGCTTGTCCGGGATTGTGTGTAGTGATAAATGGTTGAGAATATTTCCTTGCCACTAATTATTTCATGATGACTTTGAGTTGTTTTCCCATCCCAAGTAGGAATTTCTGGTGAGGAGCAGTTGTGATGTTGTGCCAATACAACATAACGTCCAAGAGATGTCATGAGGATTAGTAACTTGGTTATAGCATTGTGCCTCCTTTGTCTGCTGTAAGCAAGCTTTAAGGGGCAGGAATGTGTGTGTGTAGGAAGTGCCTTCACTGATTTGAAAAAGGAAAAGTGATCTTGTTTAGGCATCAAGAAATTCTGTTGGACATTTGGAAGAGCCAAAAATTGGATGTTTAGTAAATATCATTTGAAACACTTCAGAGTAAAGCACTAATATAGATTGATATAAACCTTCCCAAAGCTCAAAATTATTTATCTTTCCTCTGTTAAAGAGGCGCAGGAATGCAGTCACTAGTCCCTGTTAGAGGCTGTTCCAGCTGTTCAGCCTCATTCTGCTATTACTCCTCTGTCCTGCTATGCACCACTGCTGGCTGTTCCTGTCCTGGGCTCCCCACCAGCATTGCCTGCACCCCTCCAATCACTCTCACTCTTCCCCTGGTCAGTTGCTATTCTGGGTGTTGATCTCCCATCACTGCTGATGCTTTGCAGTGCTAAGCTGGAGCACCCCAGATGAGTTTCAGTCCTTGCATTCGTACAGGATCAAGCTCTGTAATGTCAGCAGTTTTATGGCTCTGACTGAGAATTGCTATGTGCTGTCAGAACATTAATCAGAGGGCAATGGTTTAGGACCTTTGCCAAATATGGCTTTAGGAAAATCTAATGTATATTTCTGTCCTGCATATTTTAACACTGATGACATTTTGTCCAGTATTCAGTATCCAGCTGAGAACTTAGAACTGATTGCCCACTAGTAGTACAAGCTTGTCAGAGTCTACTCCTCCAAACCATGTGGATCTGGCTGTTATGAGAAAAATGCAAACAAGACAAGAGGAACAGAAACCAGATTAGGATAGGAAGTGAATAATCACTCCTGCAGAAAGGCAGAGCAGGATGGAGGGACCAAGCCAAGTATTGGATGTACTTCCTCCTGGCTATTCCCAGAAAGGCTTTTAAATTAGAAAAACCTAAAGGGCTTTTCTTTTAACAATTTCAGAGTGGCTTGTGTTTAAAGGTGGATGCAGAATGTGCTCGGTGTTCTTTTATCCACTTCAAAGCTGTAGTTTGTGCAGACAGGGTAAACAACCATAGGTCACTCAGTAAATCTGGGTCATGGAACTTCTGTTAGAGAGGAAGTCAGTCCAGCATTGAAAATGAGGTCTGTCTGTGTAGGGAAGTTCTACGGAAGTGTCTGAAAGGGACACTTGCTGCTGGTTCACCTGGGAACAACCAAGCTGGAGCCCTGGTAGAGAGCACTTTACAGCTTGACTAGAGGCCTTCCTAGGGAAAAGAGCTGAAAATGTCTTTAAATACCCTAGATTATCAGTTAAGAAATGTGACTGAACCATGTGAGTTTCTGTGCATTTTTTATGAGTCTGAATGGAAAAATGAAGACCAAAGACCTGGTGGGAGATGCAGGCACTGCTGTAAGGTCCTTATGAAAAATAGAATTTTGCCAAACATATCAGAGTTTGAGTAATTTTATATTGTCTTTTTTTTTAATCTTTCCTCAGAAATGTTACCATTTCATATTCCAGCGCTACCGCCTGGAACACTACACAGTCTCCTCCAACTGGCTGGCTCTGGGGACTGTCTTTCTCTTTGGCCTTTTGTCATTGTCACGCTCTGTTGCCTTATTCAGAGGTTGGTATTTTAGACTTGTTCTGTGCTTTCCTGGGTATTGGTCTTGGCAAGTCTTAAGACCTGCCAAAGTTGTGCTGCTTTGATTATAGCAGCACAGGAGAAATACGGAACCTCGAAAGTTTGGATGTCATTGTTGCAGGGAAAGGAATAAGTTCTAATGGTCACCATTAATGAATGATTATACGTGTGTGTGTGTACATGCACATTCATACATGTATGTATGAATGTATGTATGTATTCATGTATGTATGAATGTATCACTAGAATTATGCCAGTTAAAAATCTGCTGCCCTTCACCTTCAGCCAGTACAACTATACTGATATAAAACCTGTACCCAGACTAGTATTAAAGCAGATACTTTAACTTTCAAACATATGATCCTACTTGAAAAAGCGTTTTCCCATGTAAAACCTGTAATTAGGTGCATGTGTCCTTAATGGAGATGGATTAGATATGGTCCTTAAGTACTTTCTTGAATCAGAGCCATGCAGTGAACCTTCCCACCTCATCAATATTTTTTTGCTTGATGGTAGCCATTGACAGTCAGGACAGGAGAATGTGAATTAAGGTGGTAGGGTACAAGCACTTCTAAAAGGAGGGGGAGCTTTGGAATCCAGCCACTTTTTAGCATAGACCAGTTCATTTATTCAAGAAGTTATCAGTTAAAAAGTTAGGTATGAACAATTTTTTGTAGTCTTTCAAAAGTAGTCATGTAAATATCACTTATTTCTTTAGCCTTATTTACAACTTTCTGTCTTCCATAGGCTACCATGGGCCCCTGGACCTGTACCCAGAATTCCACAGGATTGCTACTGATCCAAGTATTCACACTGTGCCAGAGGGGAGACCAGTTAATGTCTGCGTGGGAAAGGAGTGGCACAGATTTCCAAGCAGCTTTCTCCTGCCAGATAAGTAAGTTGTTTAATGTAAAAGGTGCAATTTGGTGAGATTCATAAGGAGGGACACTTCTCATAAGAAGTATTTATGGGAGTAACTTTGAAGATCTTGTATCTCTGTTGACACTAGCATATCCAAAACAAAGGATTCCGAAGTTTGTTGTCAGCAGATTATGTTGGTCACAAGCTACTGAAATTTTGTAGTGTGACTGCTCCTCTAGCAGGGCTGTCTACCCTCAGGAATTAAATCTCCTTGGTTATGGTTTTGATTTTCTCCACACAAAATGTTACTAGCGCCTGCATTTTCCTGCTGGGCTTTCTAACACTGTTCTCTGCAGCTGGCAGCTCCAGTTCATCCTGTCAGAATTCAGGGGTCAGTTACCAAAACCGTTTGCCAAGGGACCAATGGCCACACGGATCATTCCCACTGACATGAACGACCAAAACAAGGAAGAGCCATCTCGATATGTAAGGATTATATTCCTGTTTTCTTTTCCTTACCTTACTGTATAATTTGTATTATTATAATGGCTATGATTGGGTCTCCCCTTTTTGTTTCCCGGGGACCATACAAGTTACAGAACAAAAATGGTCTCTCAGCAGCACTTGGAAATTTCGCCATTTATGTGAGCGGTTTCTGTTTGCATTTCATCTGCCTATTTTTCATTTAAAGACATAATAATAATAATAAAAAGAAGCAGACGAAGTAATAATTCCTAGTTATTGCACTTTTGGGTTTAGTATAATGTGTTACTGTGATCACAGGAAAGTGAACTGAATGAGTGGTTTGAAATCCCCTCCACAAAATGTTTGTCACTGAGCAGGGATTGAAATTTTCCTTTGTACTTTCCTTTCTTTTTAAATATAAATGTATTCATCATATTTGCAACTGAGAAGGAGGAACTTAATTTGGAACTTCACTGAAACAATTGCATCGGTGATTTCAATGGGAATCTGTTAAGATAATGTATACTGGTATTATTTATTTGTTACTTTTCCTGGTTGTATTCTGTTACCTAAACAAAAACAGTGCACACATATGAATATTTTAAAATTATTGTCAGCTAACTTCTTTAAAATTATTTAGTAGGTTAAATCTTAGCAGTGCACTAAATATTCTTTGCAGTGCACTAGATATTTAGTCATCCTTTCTTTTTTGTCCTAAGGGTTGAATGAGAGGAACTGCCAAGAAATCCATAGTCCTTTCTTCATTCTCTCTTAGCACCTTGGAGGATAGCTTTGGTATGCCAATCAGTATATAGGAAGCACTCATATGTAATGGACCAGGTCTCTGGTTTACATGAGTGGGTCTATCCTGGCTGAAGACAGTAGACATATGCTTGTTTATGTGGCTCATGACTTTGGCCTGTTAGACATTGTACAGGCACTTGTGATCTGCTCACAGAAGTGGATGGAAGGCAGTATTATAACACAGGAGCAAACTGTGTGGGTAAAAGCAGGGATCAGTCTTCTGGGTTAAAGCTCTCTTATTTTGAGCGTCATTATGTAGTTACTGGAAACGGGAAGGAGGCGTGTTCCCACCTGAGAGAAGCTGTCTGCTGCAGTGCATTTAATTTACGAAATCTTTAACTGTGGTATATTTTTAGCACAGACAGCTGGCTGCCTGGTGCACAGCCTGTGACTAATGGAGCAAAACACACTTTTGTTTCATGGTTGTTTCTTAATGTCACCCTACAATTTTGTTATTTCTCATGCAAGCAAAAGGGTCTAGGACATTAGAAATCAGCTACTAAATGTGAATTTTAAATGGGATTTTAAAACTTTTACTTCTGACCTGCTAATAACACCAAGAGAACAAGGTGTTTTCTCAAGTTTAGTGAGCTTACAAGTGCAAGCATACTGAGATTTAATAAAAAAAAAAAGTTAGCAAGCACTGGAAAGGACCATCATAGCAAATAAATCTAAATAGCATGAATTCTGTTGGTCATTTAAAGGGGAGAAAACAAATAGTTCAAAAGGATTATCTGAGCCATGGACAGCTTAAAACCAATTAATGGCTGCAGAAATGGGACTGATCTCTCTCTTTCAAGTGTAAGTATCTATTACTGCTCTGCTTGAAAATTGAAGAGTAAATCTCAGTGTTTCTGTTGCTATGAGACACTGGGGAAAAGAGTGATTTGATCTTCTTGTTTTGCAATTCTTCCTTCCTTAATCATGTTGAACAGCACTTAACTTGTACTTGTCCTACTGGGGAGATGCATTTGTCTCTGAAACTGCTAAGAAAGAGATAAGGAGTATTATCTCTTACAACGATGTATCCAAGCAGGAACAGTAGATTAGGCCTAAAAGCTGAAACGGTTAAAAACTCCTGACTTCAGAGGAAGTTTTTTTTAACCACTTTATTTCCACTACTTTTCCAATTCCCTTTAGCTCTGTTTTTAACTGTGGGAACCACCTGAAGCTTGGTCTCATTTTTAAAATATGTGTTTGAGTCATCAGTAAAACATCTCTGGTTTTGCTCAAAACAGTTTAACTTCATCTGTGGTAAACCAGACAAGCTCCTGTTGTGCTCTGTGTGGCCAGGCTAACATCCATCCAGACACCAGTGAGAGATATGTGGCTGCAGCGGTACAGCAGAAGGCTGTGCCCTTAGCTCCATCTCTGTACTATACCGTGCTGCCCAGTCCTGTTATTCAGGATGTGATCAAATGTAGTTCTCCACCACTTAGCATAGCAGTTGCATCAAATAAAAAAAGAGTGGGAGGAGGAAAAGGAAAGGAGAACAGAAAAGGATAGGATGTAAATTAGAAATTCCTTGCAGCTCCGTTCAGTAAAACTTCTTTCTACAAAGAAACATTTCAAGGTCTGTACACCACCGAAGTCTTGTGTAAATCCCCAAATAAATGCATAGGTGCTGTGTTGGCCCTCTGACCAGGATGAATATTATCCTTAGCTTCACTGTAACTTGTAAGAATGCACTGTGCTCTACTTGGAATGGTAGAAGGGAAATCTGTCTTTCACGTGGCAGATAATTCATATGCATTGGAAGTGCCAGCCCTTTTAGGGGAGCATTTAGGATGAGAGAAGTGAGATCAGTCTTAGTGCTTGAGGCAGTAATTTGTCTTTCTCTGAATGATTCTACATCACTTACAGAAAAACTTGGTTAGTGGTTTGGGAGTTTTTTTGCTAATGAGCCAGAACCTCTCTCAGGGCCTGGAATTTCTTCTCATACAGTGCAAGAAGTGGATTCAACATTCTCCTCAGCTGAGTTTCCCATGGTGTAATTTCATTTGCCACTCAGTTGTGATGCCACGGAGCCATCTGGTATCCACCTAATTAAATTGTTTTCAGCCTAAATTGTTACAATAAACCCCAAAGGTGCTTCAGAAAAGCGAATTCAAGCATGCCCAAGGAAGTTTGCAATAAAATTTTGTGGGAGAGCAAACTGAAATGTGGGATACCTCAAGGAAGTGTTTAAGGGAGTAAGAATAAGACATGGTCATCCTGGAGAATCTCAGCTGCCTGCATTTAAGATAACTGATGGGTAGAGGCCTTTGCAAACCTAGCTTAAGGGGCCTTAGCTTTTCATTTGACTAATCCAGCTATAGCTGCCCTGCCTTTCTTCACCTTTTCAATGTGGCAAATTTATGCAGTGACTCTAAGGAAATTTGTTAACTCGTTGAAACACCTGGTCATCACACATTACCTTTTTTTCCCTGACTTGATGAGATGTACACACTATTGTGTAATCAACAAGACCCAACTGTGTATGTTGTGTTCTGCCATGGTTAATTAAAGGGAAAACCGCCACTTGGGAGAGCTGGCCTCCTAAGGAGTACATATAGATCTGTCATGAAGGTCATAGGCCCTCTGTGTAAAAGTCAGTGAAACGAAATGGACCAGGACTTGTTGCTCCCCAAACTCAATCACGTTCCTTCCATCAGACACATAACTTATTGATGTGAGTCCTCCTCCTGATAGGGTCCTTAGTCTTTCCCTTCCAGCCCCTGTTGCCCTGAATGTTTCCAAAAAAAAAAGAAGTAAATCTGGAGGGGTCTGTCATTTTACAAAGGTCAGTCATGATCTGACCTTGCAAGAACTCCCCTGTAGTGTGCACATTGAAAAACTTGTGCATGAAAAAGGGGAGATTGCAATCTACATTCTGTTCAGAGCCCCTGAGGGATGGACAAGGACCAAGAGTTTGTGTCACCAGCTGAGAGACAATTTTTTATGTGTGCACTGTTGACAGGATCTGATTATGATGCTGTGTGATGCTGGGGCCATGGAGCCTGTTTCCGGACAATAATTCAGCACAATAATTTGTTTTGTTGCTGTCTTCGGAAAAAACTTAGAACCGGTTTACACCAAGATGCATGATGGAAGTTATTTCCTTACAGGTCACTTAGCCTCCTCATGAATTTCTTTCCTGAAAGTGCAGTGGATTGCTCAGTGGAAGGTGTCCTTGTTTATACCTGGGAGTAGGATGAACCCGTCTTCGTGTTCATGCAACTGGGAGTTCAAACATAGACTTGGCAGTGGCAGGGTGTTTGGGAGGAGCTGTCTGGACGTTTTATTTGCCTGCCAGTTTCCTTGGTGTTTGCTGATCTAATAGGGCTAGGATTAGATGGCACAAAGTGGCCTGTCACTCTTATAACCCTGTCCTGCTGGATGCAGGGATTGGTGGCAGCTGTAAACTGAGATATCACAGTTGAAAACTTGGTATTTTTCCTAAATTGCCATACTAAGTCTCTTTCCTTTCTCCCTTGTATTCCACCTGGGTGAAACATGTGCACAACTAATGAGACTCATGTTACAATTAGCAAATATTTATTGATCAGAAGTTATGCCCTGTCTTCTGTTCCACTTAACCTGAGGAAAGACTCTGGTGATGTAATTTTTTTATATCTAAATACATGTATTCTAGTTCCCTGATGTCTCCCAAATCAAAATATCTAGATTATTGAAGGAAACCACCAATAATTACTAGGATGTGTTATACTTCACTGGTGTCTTTTCTCAGAAATTTCAAAATACTGTACTACATTTTAATGTGCAATGCTTAATAACATATCAGAGGCAGAAGTGGGAATCGTTAGTCCCCTTTGGCAGCTGGGAATACTGGAGTGCCACAAGGATGGCTTGCGGACCAACAGAGCCAGAAAAAGCATCCAAGAATTCTGTGTGTTCTTAGTTCGCAGAAAGAAATACCGGAGATAAAACTTTGAGATTAATCTGATTGGAAGTGGCACAAGAGGATAAGATAGTTGCAAGCATCAGTCCTGTTGACTTCTAGTGCCTCTCAGGTCACTACTGCAAGCTTTTGCCAGAAAACTCAGCCAGTGCCAGATGTGAGAAAGTGTGACCCTTGGCTGACAAAACCTAGTGTCAGCAAAATATCCAAGTACAGAGGCAATAACTGGTAGCGCTTGCTTTGCTCCAGTGACTGAAAATCATTATGCCAGCAAAAGCTCAGCCTTGCTGCAGTACACTGCATCCATGAGGGGCTCATTTTTCTGGTGTATTATAATGATATATCTACCCTGGTACAATATAAACATGGCCTTAGGCTTGGGATTATGTCACTTTTGAAAATGTGACTTAGATCACTTAAAGACAATTAGATCTTCAACAGCAGGACATCAGCCCTTATTTGTAACCTGTCCTCTCCTCTAGATCTCTCATGCTCAATGCAGAGGTTTCTACACAATGTAGCCTCTTGTTGGGCTACCTTGTATGAAACTTAGCTCACATCTGATGGTTATTATTAAAAGGAAATTTTTCCTGGTAGGAACTCAAGTTGTCTTTGTAGCTGACAGTTCACATTTGTCTTGAGTTTTTATTCCTCAGCAGCTCAAGTGCACATCTGTGGGAGTACCTGTGAGGAGTGGGGAGGAGAGGACAGGAGGTAGGGGCTGTTAGCCAGAAAGGACACAGGATGTTCACATAAATGAATGTTACAGCCTGTTCATATCCAAGAGCAGCAGGATAGGAGGAAGGTTGCATAACTCAAGTCTCCTGAGGACATTGACTGCAGCTCATTTAACTGGGAGGTCACACACATAATTCATTTCTGTGATGTTGCTTCCTCGAATGCTTTTTCATAATTTGGCAGGGTGTTGCCAAACATTTTGGTCAGGGCAGAGCAGTTACTTGCGTCACAGGCAGCTGATAAAGGCATGACTGTGCTGATACCAAGTCCATATGGTCTGAGAGGTGCAATGTGATGTCCGTCTGCTGCAAATGAGGCAGTGAGGGTCATCAGTGCTACAGGACAGGTTATTCATGCACAAACCCCACCACAATTTGTGCCAGACAACAAGCTTACTCTACTGGAACTACTTACTGTTTTCCATGATTCTGCTTAAGCCCTGCCATGAGATGACAAGACCGGTACCATGAGGCTTGCAAAGTTAACAGGTTGTGGAGCTTGTGTGATCCTTGTGGGTAACCTGTATTGGTCTGTATGTGTTCTGAGCCAAATGCGCTGGAATTGTGTGCAACTGATTGTAAAAGCACTTCCAAAGAATGCATGTAAAATTAGGTGAGTGAGGAGATTTCTTTTGCAGAAAGTTGGCAGATACACTGTTTCTTACAGGAGGATAAATGGAGGAGTGTGAGACACTGGCTCCCCTCGGCCTGATCTAGCATGTACTTTGTTGTCTTTCTTGGGCAGTGGGTCAAGCCTTTATTGTGTGAACTTGACTGTACATTCTTTAGGGTCAGGACAGCACCTATACAAGGTGTTAATTGGCAATGTCTTTGGATGTTTATATATTACAAACAGTTCATGATCATGACAAACAAGTCCTGAGTTGGTACGGTTCCCAGCATCCATGTTTAGTATTCCTCTGGTCTACAGAAATATTCCTCTGGATGTGCCTTGATATAAGGTGCCCTTCTCACTGATGTGCATGCACTTTGGAGCAGAATTCACGAATTGCTCTTACAGTAATGATAGCAGTAGTTATCCATAGATCAGTCAAAATGAGAGGATGTACTGGAAACTGCAAAGGTCTGTCCTTTTCAGAGTTCTTATCAATGATTTGCAGGGGGGAAGGAGGAATAGGCAATAGGCTTATTAAATAACAAATTATGTGGGAGAAGGCACGTAATTAGAATTTAAAGTGATTTTGACAAATTGGAGAAAGGATCTGAAAAAAAAAAAGGATGAAATTTGGTATGGACAGTGCACTAGACAGAAATAATTAGGTGAATACAGGTAGGTTGAAGACCAGCCAGTTAGGCACAAGTCCTTCAGGAAAGGATCCAGGGGTGCAACAAATCACTGGATTAATACAAATTAGTAATGCCATGCTGCTGTATAAAGAGATGAGCCACAGAGAGGGTTATATGCACAGGAGCATGTTGTGCAACTGTTGCTTTGGTGCTCTGCATTAGAAAGTCCTTCACTGAAGTGCTACATCCTTATTTGGGCACTGCATTCAGGATAGATGTGACTAATTGAAGACCCACAAGAATGATCGTAAGGATAGAAAACATGACTGTAGAGTAAAATAGGGTTGTAGAGAAGAGCCATCTTCAGATAACAGAACTCTAGTATGTAAAAACTATCACAAAAAACCAATGTTTTCCTTGTTCGTGATGTAAACAGGCATGAACTGAGACAGAAAAAGATTCAGTGTAGACATCAGGAAACCTTCCTAACACTAAAGAGTGAAGTCTTTTGCCTGGGGAACTTGTGGAGTCAGCATTGTAAGAAGTCTTTAATAGCTAGTTAGACAACCACCAGGAAAAACATCAACAGAACTGGTTCTGCTGCCTCAAATTCCCCTCTGTGACTTGACAGTTCCTCAGTAAGAGAGCTGGCAGTGGTACTTCCTCAGAGAGGGACCCTAGGATTCCCCTCCTATGACCAGAGCAGTAGTGGTAGCTTGTATTCCCCCATAAAGGTTTTACTTGAGAACATTCAAAGTATTTTACCAGGTACCCTGCATGAAGCATTTCACCTGTTGCTAGAAATGTAACCCCCTTCTCACTGATAAGTAACAGCCTGTATAAATGAACACATACAACCAGAAGCCTACAGGAAATAAACCACAAGAATGTCTTTCTTTCTGCAGATCGACATTTCCAAATGCCACTATCTGGTGGACTTGGATACAGCAGCTGAAACCCCAAGGGAGCCAAGATATTCTTCCAACAAAGAAGAGTGGGTAACCATTGCCTACAAGCCATTCCTAGATGCTTCCAGGTATGCTTTACACATTTGAGAGGGAGGGAGAAAGGCTGGGAAGTCTGTGAACTAATTCTGTTCAATTATCCATTTGCAAAAGTAGCTATATACAGGGAGGAAAGATACATTGGCAAATGCCAGCTTGAAATCCAGTTTCCAGTAAAGGCAGCTTGCTGGGTACAGTGGAACCTTTGTCAAACTTGTACTTGCAATATTTATGACCTAGGTTGCTTTTAGAGGGTGAAGCTAGCTGAGAAGGGTGGTGAGAAGGATTATTTTTAAAAAGAATCCTCCCTGTGCTCTTCTTGCTGACATAATTTTCTTTGTTTTGCTTTCTAAAGGAATGAGGTGTATGTCATCTCCTCTCAACAGACTTCTGAATCTGCTGTCTTGTTTCAGCCAAATTCAAGACAGGTGTAAGTCAGTCTCAAAGAGCATGAGCTCTTACAAATTTTATGAAAGCTGGCAGACAGAGAGAGGAGGCAGTCTAATCAAGTGAAAAGTCAGCAAGGTCACTCCTTTATTAGGCATCAGAGAATCCATGGAAGAGATGTCTGTTAGAATCTGTTCTTCATTAGTTCTACTGCTTACTGAACAACTTGCTTGTGTGTCTAAACAGGAATTTCTGTGAGAAGCAGAGATTGAAATTGCTCTCCTCCAGGCTAACAGGGGGTGGAATCAAGGTTGTCAAACTAGGAATGTTGTTAATACATTCCTGCAAATACAGAAACCCTCACCTGTAAGGAGATGGTTATTTAGTCATTTAAAGCTCTGGTTATGTAGCTGTCATAACAGGACAGAGAGGCTGACTGGAAAAATCTCTGTAAAAAACTAATACAGAGTTCAGTGCCCTCCTATTTTCTACGTGAGACCTTATTACTTCCTAGTAATAGGACCCTCCGGGGAGGGGGGCTGGTAAAAGCAGTTGAACAGTGAGAAAGAGTGATAATGTTAGAGCAACTCCCAGGAGTGCTCTAATGTTCCCAGCTTGCTGACACAAACAAGTTTTCTTGGCAAGGATTTTCATGAACTATGTTTTCCGAGAGACTTGCTGTTACATTCGAGCAGGACTTCAGGAAGGGAGAATGAGATGGCCAACGAGTCTTATTAATGAGGCAATAGAAGCATCTGCATAAGAGTTTTGCAAAGGATTCCTTGTGCAGAGCATACACCCCTGAATGTGCATTTCTGCTTTGAAGACACATTCATGTGTTTTTAAAGCTGGTTTATCTTGCTATCCTTTGCTGAATAGCCAAGCTTTGATTGTTTGGACCTGATCTAAAGTCCTTTGAAGTCAATCAGAGGCACTGAGTCAGGTCCAAATGAGCCTTTAAGACACCTTGGGTTAACCAGGGGTATGTTATTTGCTAGGGGTGCTTTCAGAGGTAGCAGCTGTCTGCTGCAGAGATGCTAGCCTGCCTAATGAAAGCAAAGTGAATTATTCTGGTATGGCTGTACATCTCATAGACTTCTCCAGAATGTCCTGGATTCTCCATGGCTTCTTTCCACTATTGCTCATTTTTCCTGTACTTAGCTGATGTTTGGTAGAGAAGGAGTTGGTCTGTCTCATGGGGCTTTTTGGATTATGGCACTTTCAGCCTCCACCCATAGCCTCTGAGCTTTTGATTAAAGCTCATGAGAGACATACCACTGCTCTCTCTTCTGAACCCATTTCACACTCTCTAAGGTAGAGGCTGTGCCCTGCTGAATACAAACCAGCATCTGTCTGGAAGCAACAGCACAGTGTATCTGCTCCTTTTGTGGGGAGAGAGATGAGTGTGCAACTGTAGGCCTTACCACAGGACAGACACAAGTGTTTCGAATCCTCTACTTTCACCCAGGCTTTTTTGTTCATTCCTAACTTGGCTGAGGATTTTTCCTGTAAGGTGTGTGTACATCTGATACCATCTCAATCCTGACCCTACTGCAGCCTGCAATGCTGACTGGAATCAGTGCAAGGAGTTAAGCTAGAGCCAAACACATACCTCAGTACTGAGCTGAGTCCTTGTCACTCTCTTCGCTGCTTTAATGCTGTTTCTGTATGAGTCACTCTATGACATTTTTCTTTCTTCTTTTTTCCCCTCCTTCTTATTAGAGGAAATAAATAGGATTAAGAAATTTCCCTATTTACATCTAAACCCCTGTGTCCTGCCAAGCATAAATATCTGGCTGGCTTCTCAGAAATTTGGCTGAATACTTAGGTAGATGTGGTGCTGCAGCTCTGTGCTTCTGAGGGAAATGCTGTCAAGCTACTTCCTGCCAGACTGAGGCTGGTAACTTATTCCCAAGCTTGGCAGTGAAAACCTGTGCGATCATTTTGATTTGATATATGATACTGTGTGTTGCATTTAGATCATCTAAACTCCAGCTAGATTCCCAAGCTGTATGTTTTTTGTTGGCTAAGTATCTCTGCAAGCCTGCAGCCAAACTCCGGTAGCCCACTCGGTACAGGGATGTTAGTTCCTGTGTGTGGTCCTTCGTGTCTGGCTTGTGAAGGGAGAGTGCACGTGGCTTTTACCACTGAAAGTAATGGCTTGGCTTGTTGTAGCAAAGGTAGCACCTCCGTGGGGGACCACGGAGCAGCAGCTGTTGTGAGAAGCTGGGAGTCACAGAGAGATCCTGAACCTTCAGAGCATACTGACCCTGGTAATGATGAGATGAAAAGGCAGAATACTGGGGGTGGGGAAAGGGAAGCATACTCCCTGGCTAAGCAATCACCAAGACCTTAGAACAGATCATCTGAAGGTGGTGGGGAGGGAAGGGGATCTTTCCGGCTGCTGTGTCCTCCTTAACAAAAGATACTGTTGCATTAGTGGGAGACTGAAATAGAAGAGGATTTGCAGACCATGTCCCAAGAGGAGATCAGGCAGTCAGATCCTTAGCTCTGCTGGTATTGCCTGTCAGCCTCCTCCGCTCCTGTTCTTGTGCTGCATGGAAATTCTCCATGCTGTTTCTTATCAACGCCTCACAGCTGGAGCAGAGGGGAGGTGTGGTGCCCTCACCAGTGGAGGAGGCCAGGTTGCCATAGCAGCAGGTCTGATTTCCATCCCTGCTGTTAGTACCTCCAGAGCTCCTGCAGTTTGGAGCGCTGGGCTCTGTCCCTTCAGCGGACCTTCAGCAGTCTGCAGGTCAGGCAGCTCGAGTGCACAGTGCTGGTGAAGGACTAGAAGGGCATGTGCTTACCTGGGGGCTATCACTGATGCTGAGGGTTGAGAGAACCAGCAGTGTCTCCCCATCTTGTCACCCTGCTTGTCTGACAGATTCTCTGTTCCCCCTGAAGAACAGTAAGCCAGGAGCCATGGCCTGCCTAGCAGGGCAAATGCATAGCAGTGGGTACAGCTTCCCAAGACAACTCATGGTACAGTGAAGAGCAGAAAGAACAAACCATGCAAGGTCTGATCTGCCCTGGTTTTACCCAGTGTGTCATTTAAAGGTGTCACATTTAAAATTGGATACTATAGGCAAGGTTAAGACCCTTTTGCCAGCCCATCAACAACAGCATGAGCAAGAGGAATTTCAGAAAGACTCTTTTTGGATTGCCTGCTTCATAATTTTTTGTCATATATTTTAAATTTCTTTCTGTAATTTGGGCCTTGGAGAAGAGGTAGGGTGGATGAGTGATTAAGGGGCCCAGCTGGAACTTGGTACTCCCATGACTCTGTCCAGGTCTCTGAAACTCTCCCTGTGTTGCAGTTTCCCATTTGGACCAAAAGTTTGTTAGCTCCCCACTTATCTCCAGCAGTTTGTTGGCAATTAGTGAAAGAGTGAGGAGCTTCAACTTCATAATAGCAGTGGCAGGTAAATACCTTTGCATTGTTTTACATCTGAGTATTGGAATTTTGTGGCAACATCCATATAAAGGTTTCCCATGGCAAATGTTCATAATCGGTCTGTTGAGCTCCTCGCTCTGAATGCGTCATAGCATTTCTAAAATAAGACAGCATTGTTTGCTTTGTTTTTTTTCCCTGAGTGTGATTGAGTTGTAACTTGCGTAAAATAATGGGGCTCAAGCAATTCTCAAAAGGGGAAGTGACACAAGTTTTGCAGTAGATTGGCAGCTGACAGAGGAGTTAGCTAGTGGCAATTGCAGATCTGCCTAGGAATTGAATGAGATGCAAGAGTCTGTCTCACCCTGCAGGCTCAGGCATTAGCTATTGTCTTTTTGTTGAGATTGGAAAACCTCATTTGCAAAGCAAGTACTAGTGGTGTGTCTTTCTTTCTGTGGCTGCAGCAGTCTCCCTTGCTGCTAGTCAGCCCTTGCTGTCCTTGCTTCTGTCCTTATCCCAGTCTGTAGAGTACCAAACCTTCTAGACTGGGCACTGCAGAACCTCAGAGGGAGGACACTGAGAGTTGCCACTCCATCCAGCTGGAGGGTTCTCTGAGGGCATCACTGATGCCCTGAGACTCTTTCAGGAATGCAACAAGCACTTCTATAGTCCAGAAAGTTGTTGGCAGGCCTGATAGCGGAGAAGGTGTGGAAATCCCAGCAAAAACACTTCTGTGTTTTTGTTTCATGTTAATTTGAGACAACAAATCTAGGCAGTGCTGTCTCTCTTAGAGTTGAGAAATTGATCATTCTGGGGAGTTTAGCTGCAGGAGAGCAGCAGTAACACAGTTGTAACAGCATGTTAGGTGCTAGAAATTGGTAAGCTGAAAGGATCCCAGAGCTAGTAGATCTGTGGGGAGAGTTCTTCCCAGGGTCAGACACACAGGTCTGTGGGTAGAGTCAGTGAAGATGCATCAAGAACTCCTATAATGATCCAGGCTGCTTGCATTTCTGAGCATGTACCTTCCCCCCCTCCCCAGCTCAGCAGAATGACGCATCTCTCAAATCCAGCACCTGCTTCCACACAATGATTTGGAAATGTCCCCTGCTACCTATGAAGTAAGAGTAAAAACTCTATGAAAATGCATCTTTTTTTATAAAAGGGAAGGAGGAACACAAGAAGTGTCACTTTGAACTGAGCTGTGAGGGAAACTGCCAGTGTAGATTTCAGGTCTGCAGCTCAGTGGCTACAGAGCAAGGAGCATTTGGGGGAAAAAAGCCCCATCAAACACCTCCCCACCCAAAACCAAACTGCAGCTCTTGTTCTTTGAAAATAAATGACCCCAGCAGTTCAATTCACTCCTGCTGAACTGAAGGCTTCTGGGACTCACTGCAAGTCTCACATTGACGTCAGCAAGTGCACATGTAAATCTCAGCTGGCTCTGATAAATGGTGCTGCTAATTGAATTAGAGAGTACTCCAAGCCACCAGCTAATTATGCTCCTCAGGAAGCTGCTTTGTCCAGGTCCATTTAATTCTATATTGGCTGAGCACTCCGAATCTGGCACAGAAAAGGGGAAATATATTACAGCTCCCCACTGAGGAGCACATATTTTCCAGCTCTTTAGGCTGAGCCGTCTGCTTGCTCCAAATGCTTGGGTTTTCCATCAAAAAAAATATTCTTCGTGCAAAATTAATGACTCAGTCACCTTGTTCTAGCACATCATTACCCTGGTTTGATAAGAGACTCTGTCTTATTCCCTTTAATGGTGCTTTCCTCCATGTTACATTAATTTTTTTCCCTACTTTTGTTTTACAAGTAGCTAAATTACTTCTTAGGTGCATGGTTGGTACAAAATTTAACACCTAGAGGAAATGCAAATGTTAATGGGTTTTCAAAGAGCTTTGATCATGAGCTTCCTGTGTATGCCTGTAGCTAGAAGGTACTAGGTCCTGCCCATGTGGCAGAGATTCAACTTCCTCCTGCCTCTTCTTTCTGCCATTCCCTTCTCTTCTTCCTTCTCATGCTTCTTTCTGAATTCTGCTGTCACTGGGGTAAGAAGTTCAGGTTACAAGATGCAGTTAGGAAGAATCTCCTACCACTACATGTATCTAACTGCTTCCATTCCACGTCAGTCTATGAGCTTGGGAGGGGGGACTTGAACATCTTCACTTAGCAGTCCTTGCTTCCATTCCAGAAGAGCCTCCACTGGCATTAGTAGAACAGGACTGTTGAGTTGCTTTCTCCTGAAGTCCAATAGGTAATTTACAGAAATACGCTTAGCACCAAACGGTACTGTGGTTCCAGCTCTGCTGGCTGTACTGGTAACTGTGCACCTCTATCCTAACTAGGAGCTGCTCTGGGTGCTGCAGCAGTCACTGCCCTAGAAACCAAAAAACTGGAAAGGAATTCAGACACACACCCGCCCACCCCCCCCGCCCACCCCCCCCCCGGAATATGCGATACCTCCCATGTCTGGAGCACAGCAAGAGCTGGGCAGAATGTGCCTGTTGCGTGGCTCTGGCCTGGAGCCCACCACTGAAAGAGCCTTGCTGCATCAGTGTCCCAGCAGCATTGCACTAGACCCTTGGCTTCCCAGCTTGGAGTGATTATGGCCTTGATCTTGCTACCAACATGCTGCTTGGGAGCTCTATGCTGATTAAGGCTACACACACTCACAGTCTCTGGGGGACAAATTTAGAAGCAAATGCAAATAGAACATTATAGATATTCACTGTCATCTGTCATCCCAACCCCTTCCATGTGCCATCTGTTGTCTGAGGTTGCTGAGCCTGACGGAGTGAGGTGACAGGAGGTGAAGGTTCCCTGTCTGAATTTAAAGCTCTATCATGTCTTCCTGAGCTGTAGGTGCATCAGCAGCCATGGTTCTCTCACGGCTGCTGATGAGAGCAGGCATCTAGGGCTTTGCTACTGCATAGTTACCAGCAGGAGAGAGAGCAGCCTTGTGGTTGTGTCCAGGCTGAGTCTTTTTTCAGTGAGAAAGTTGCTGCTGAATAAATGCAAGCTCTTATATGCTGTGGAGCAGATACGTTGGTGCTACCATTTACCATGCCATATTCAGGGTTTCATGTTTTTATATCTGAGATGTGATTCTCTGAGCACATAAATGTTGTTATTTTTAAGATGCCTCTTTTATTTTCTGTTGCCTTTTTTTTAACCTGTGTCTTTAGACTGGGTAGTTGAAACAAATGTCAACTGTTCCCTTTTCAACTTTATAAGTCTTGTTAGTGAAGAGTCATTTTGCTATGGCACCAGCAGCCTGACTAGCTAACACCTGGTGGAAACCAAGGACACCTTGTGGACTTGACAGTTTGAGTAATACATCATTTCACCTTGAAGAGCAGGGTGAACTTCACTTTTGGGGTCCCCTCTGGCTAAATGACACAGCTCTCCATTCTTGGAGCACGTACTTCTTTTTTGGGGGAGGAGTACAGGAATGTAGATCAGCTGTGGCCTTTATACACCAATTCACTGTATTGTTATTTGTCATGAGTGCCTTGGCATTATGTATGACATCCACTGGTGGGAAGAGCAGCTATCTTTCTGCTCTGCATTTCTCGTCATTTTCCACCCTCGGTATTTTTTTCCATCAGTCATTCCTGCCTCTCCTTTTTTGATCTTCTTTTTACCAATGGTATTTTCTCCCCCTGTTTCACTGCTGATATAAACTGTGAAACAGTGAACACTGACATTTAAACTGCTGCTAATAAGGGCTTAGTTGCCAGCAAAATTAAGAGCATGTGGAGAGCTTTCATTGCTCAGAGTTGTTGTTTCAGGCTGTCTGCAAACTCAGGATGGTTACACTGAGCTGGCTTATTTGGGAGGAGATTTTTGCTACTACCAGCTCCTGAAATATCCTTTTGTTCTAGAAAGCAAAGCTGAATCCTGCACATTCTGAACATGTCATAAAGACCATGTGAACACAACCATGTGAGCTGCATTGGGCCTATATTTCAGAATACCAACAAGTAAAAGGTATAGGGAGTGTTTCTCACAAAAGGTATAAAGAAGAGGAAGTACAGACAGGATAGCAGTGTTTCTGCAGAGCTGTGAGAGGCACGTGCACTGAGGGTAAACACAGGTGCTTAGTTCTGTTGCTCCAGCGATCAGACCCACCATTACTGGGTGCCCACTTGTGTTGTACAGTGCTGGCCTGGGCAGGCTGTCAGTATGTAGATGCATCCAGGTCAAGGGGAGGATGTGAACTGGGTGCTGTTGTCTGACTGCTGTCAGCTCTACGTCTGGACTGAGTGACTGAAAGCATTTTCAGTGCTACAGACTGTATACTCGGGACCTCAGCCATCAGCTGAAGGTGCTGCCTTCGTCTCTGTCCCTGAGCTAAATCACCAAGGCTAATTCAACAAATTATTTCATCTTAACCCAAGCACACACCCTGAGCTCTGGGGAATTGTGCTAGTTTCTGTCCCTTTCTTACAATGTAGCAGCAAGCTGGTACTCAACCTTATTTTTCATTTTCCTTGTTTTAAACAGCGTCCCAAGCAGCTTGAACACTGTTGCTTTTCTTGTTTTTCTTTCTTTTCTTTTTCTTTGCTAAAGGGAATTGAAGTGAAACCGCACCATTCACAGAGAGCAGCCATGGTAGCAATGGTGGGTTGTCAGGCTCAGAGGAGGAGATGCCAGAATAAGTTCAGCAATGACATGATGTTCATTAGCCACAAGAGATGGAGGAGGAAAATCAATCACTTGTTTTCAAAGGGATGCCTTTGCTTCTAGAGACTGGAGGGAGGGCTGACCTCCAATTTCCAGGCACAAGGAAATGACAGCTGCAAAAAATGTTCCTTGTTCAGAATACACCAAAATTACCATCTTCTGCCTAGTTATTTGCTACTAAGAGATTCTGCTTTGAACATGTTCCCAATTCCAGCACCTCAGGAATTCACAAAGAGCAACCATTTCCAGTGATTCTTTTATTTAGGAACTTTGCTGGGTGCTTTACAATTTGTAAAGGGCCTAAGTGTTATCACTGAGCTTTTTGTTCTTCGAAGTAAAGCAATCAGCATTTTTATATCCTAAAGCACAAACTGAGTGCTTGGCAAAAAGCAGGTTTACAAGATGCTGGCTGTTGAAAGGAGGCAGAGTCTCACAGTTAGAAGTGGGACTTGTAAATTTTAGGATTCAGACTTGCTCAGTCTCTCTGAGGGTAGACAATACTTTCTGCCTCAGTTTCCCCTCTCCAGTGTGGGAAGAATACTGCTTTGTCTGTCACTTTGTCTGTCTAAAGAGGGAACGTTTCAGCTGAAAAAGGCCTTGCTTTGTGCTTGTATGGCATCTTATATAGCAGGACCCTGCTGCTGAGTGGTGCTATGCCAATGCAAGTAGATATCACCAGTCTTTTCCTGGACAGTGTTTTACTCCAAGTTGCAGGAGATCAGGAGCTGCTTGTTCTCAGATGAATTACAGTAAGGCTGTCTAAGAACCCTGGGAGCCTCTGGGGAGATGTAGTTCACAGTGGTAGTTCCTGCCATTGTTTTTTGAGACTGCATTTTTGAAAGATATCCAGTGCTGCCTTACAATAAGCAAACAAAACACAATTCATCTTTCTTCTGAAAAAGTGACTTGAACTGGATGTCCAGAACCTTGGCTGTGTTACCAGCAAAGCTGTGTGAATTGCAGTGACCAGCAAGTACCTGCTGGATCTGTGTACTATCCCTGACTACTTAGCATGCTGCAAATCAAATTTGAGTGCTGCTGCTGCTTTTCCAAGCTTCATGTGGATGGAGTTAGACTTATGTCAAGGGTTGATAGTTTACCAACAAGTTGATCTGAAAGAGGCAAAGAGATAAGCTTCAATGATGAGGAAACAAGACTCTGCCCCAGCCCTGATTTCAATAAGTTGCTCAAATTTTTGAAGCTTCTAAGCAAGGTTCAGTGCTGCTGCTGAAGGACGTTATATTTGTCCACTTCACATTTAAACCTGGATTTTACTATTAGTTTGCTCAATAAGAGAATACATGCATTTAAAATGTACTCAGCTAGCACAGCTCCAGCAATTAGCAACCAAACAAAAGGTACTAATTTGATGCAGCCATTAAACCTTCTATGCTTGAGTACTCGATTGGTCCAATTGTTGCAAAGTGCTGTGAAATGCCAGCTCCCAGCACTAGCAGGGCATGGAGTGAATGCTGGCAGCCTGCAGCAAACTGCCTTGTAGGCTTTAGAGCAGTCCATCCCTCTTTAATTCAATACCCTCAATAGAAGATCAGCACCAGAGCAAAACTCAAAATGCCAGTGCCCATCAAAGCTTCTGTCTGCCCTTCAGACATGCGTGAAGGAATAGGCAGCCAGAAAGATTAGATAGAAAAGAGGAGATGCCAGGAGCTAAATGCAGCCTTGCTATCTTTCACCTCCATAGCGTACCCTGAGGAACAGGAGGCCTGCCTGTCTGTATGATACCAAAGGGCCCACAAGGCGGTACTGTCTGCTTTTTGGACAGTGATATCCGGGATCTAAGTTTCTTTTGAGAATTACAACACCTTCCTGCGCTCTCTCCCCCTTAATCCTACTGGAATGGATAGTGGGCATTCTGAAGAACTGGGCAGGCTGCTGCTCTTAAACTGGTGATGCTGGCACAAACCAGCTTTGGTCCCACCAACAAGGAGAAAATGGGACTGGGCTTCATATGCCTGAACCATTAGCATTCCTCATGTCACTGACTCACCAGTCCAAATCTTTTGCAAAGCCTCATTTGTATTGTTTTGAACATACCGGCTAATGAGCACTTTAAGGATGATTTGTTTTTCCTTTCTGGTTTCAGGTCCTCAAAGCTGCTGCGGGCATTCTATGTCCCTCTCCTCTCAGAACAGTATACATGGTATGCAAACTATACTATTCTGAAATCACGGAAGTCGAAGCAAACCAGGAAAAAAATGGGAGGCTAGCAACACACCTGGGCAACAAAACCAAAAGCATCTGCTGACACTCTTGGACAGCTGCCTAAGCCATCTTCAGTTCCCTTTTTGAAAAATTGCGCTTGTAAGATTCACTAATAAAGGTTTCCCATGAAGTGATTTCGCTCTGCAAGCTTCCAGCTGTAAAAAGTGTGCATCATCTGCTTTCAGTTCTCAGTGTCAGGTCTCTGCTCTGCCTACACAGAACATATTGGTAAGAAACCATTTGAAAATCCAGCAGCCACCTACGAATGTATTATCCCTGCTGCTCCCTGTGTTATTATCTATTACACCAGAGAAGAGAAAAAATGGAAAATAAAAAGGAATGACAGTATGAGGTTCTGCCGCAGGTTGCAACACTGGCACTGGGAAAATCCAGCTCAGCCTCTCTCTCTCCCTCCCCCCCGCCCCGTCCTCATCTGCTTAAGTAGTGTTCACCTTCTCCTAGGGAATTTTTTCAGGTAACAACGTTTAGGAAATTTTTTTTTTTTTTTAAGAAAAAGGAAGGGGAAAAGAGGAAGACACCTGAGACATAATTAACTGAAATGCACCTTCATTCAAAGGAATGAAGTAGCATGCACCACAGAGAAACAGCCCAAAGTTGCTCTGTCCAGGAGACTTTCAAGGATAAACCTGTGCTTTTGGGAGAAAAAACCCCAAACTTAGGAATTGAGCCAATTATCTGTTTTAATGGGATCAGAGTGCTTTTGTTATCTTAATGATGAGAGCTTAATGATGGTGATGGTAGGGTTGAGTATTTATGGGTAAGAATCAGGGGGAAGGCCAACAAGGCAGGTATCATGGTAGGAGTCTGTTAGAGAGCACCCAACCAGGAAGAAGAGGCAGATGAAATATTCTATAAGCAGCTGGGAGAAGTCTCACAATCGCTAGCCCTTGTTCTCATGGGGGGACTTCAACTTACCAGGTGTCTGCTGGAAATACAATACAGCAGAGAAGAAACAGTCTAGGAGGTTCCTGAAGTGTGTGGCAGATAGCTTCCTGACACAGCTGGTGAGGGAGCCAACTAGGGAAGGTGCCCCACTGGACCTGTTGTTTGTGAACAGAGAAGGACTTGTGGGTGATGTGACAGCTGGAGGCTGCCTTGGGCACAGCGATCACAAAATGATAAGAGTTTTTGATTCTTGGAGAAGTGAGGAGGGGGGTCAGCGGAACTGCCACCTTGGACTTCCAGAAGGCAGACTTTGTCCTGTTTAGGAGACTGTTGACAGAGTCCCTTGGGAAGCAGTCCTGAAGGGCAAAGGAGTCCAGGAAGGCTGGACATTCTTCAAGAAGGAAATCTTAAAGGCGCAGGAGCAGGCCATCCCCATGTGCCAAAGGACGAGCCAGCAGGGAAGAAGACTGGCCTGGCTGAACACAGAGTTTTGCCTGGAACTCAGGAAAAAAAGGAGAGTTTATGACCTTTGGCAGAAGGGGCAGGCAACTCAGGAGGACTACAAGGATGTTGTGAGATTATGCAGGGAGAAAATTAGACAGGCCAAAGGCCAACTAGAACTTAATCTGGCTACTGCCATAAAAGACAATAAAAAATGTTTCTATAAATACATTAGCAACAAAAGGAGGGCTAAGGAGAATCTCCATCCTTTATTGGATGTGTGCTGAAACATAGTGACAAAGGATGAGGAAAAGGCTGAGGTACTTAATGCCTTCCTTGCCTCAGTCTTTAATAGTAAGACCAGTTGTTCTCCGGGTACCCAGCCCCCTGAGCTGGAGGACAGGGATGGGAGCTGAATGAAGCCCCCATAATCCAAGGGGAAACAGTTAGCGACCTGCTACACCACTAGACACAGACAAGTCTATAGGGCTGGATAGGATCCACTCAAGAGTACTGAGGGAGCTGGTGGAAGTGCTCACCAAGCCGTTTTCAATCCTTTATCAGCAGTCCTGGCTAACCGGGGAGGTCCCAGTTGACTAGAGGTTAGCAAAGTGAGGCCAACTACAAGAAGGGCCAGAAGGAGGATCCAGGGAACTACAGGCCTGTCTGTCTGCCCTCAGTGCCAGGGAGGGTTATGGAGCAGATCATCTTGAGTGCCATCACGCGGCATGTACAGGACAACCAGGTGATCAGGCCCAGTCAGCATGGGTTTATGAAAGGCAGGTCCTGCTTGACCAACCTGATCTCCTTCTACGACAAGGTGACCCACCTAACGGATGAGGGGAAGGCTGTGCATGTTGTCTACCTAGACTTTAGTAAAGCCTTTGACAGCGTTTCCCACAGCATTCTCCTGGAGAAACTGGCTGCTCATGGCTTGGACTGGTGTATGCTTTGCTGGGTAAAAAACTGGCTGGAGGGCCAGGCCCAAAGAGTGGTGGTGAATGGAGTTAAAATCCAGTTGGTGGCTGGTCACCAGTGGTGTTCCCCAGGGCTCTGTGTTGGGGCCAGTCCTGTTTAATATCTTTATCAATGATCTGGACGAGGGGATCGAGTGCACCCTCAGTCAGTTTGCAGAGGACACCAAGTTGGGCAGGAGCGTTGGTCTGCTTGAGAGCAGGAAGGTTCTACAGAGGGATCTCGACAGGCTGGATCAATGGGCTGAGGCCAATTGTATGAGGTTCAACAAGGCCGGGTCCTGCATGTGGGTGATAATAACCCCATGCAATGCTACAGACTTGGGGAAGAGGGGCTGGAAAGCTGCCCGGTGGAAAAGGACCTGGGGGTGTTGGTCGATAGCTGGCTGAATATGAGCCAGCAGTGGGCTCAGGTGGCCAAGAAGGCCAATGGCATCCTGGCTTGTATCAGAAATAGAGTGGCCAGCAGGACTAGGGCAGTGATCGTGCCCCTGTACTCGGCACTGGTGAGGCCGCACCTCAAATACTGTGTGCAGTGTTGGGCCTCTCCCTACAAGAGAGACATTGAGGGGCTGGACCGTGTCCAGAGGAGGGCAACAAAGCTGGTGAAGGGTCTGGAGCACAAGTCTGATGAGGAGTGGCTGAGGGAACTGGGGTTGTTTAGCCTGGAGAAGAGGAGGCTGAGGGGAGACCTCATCGCTCTCTACAGCTGCCTGAAAGGAGGTTGTAGAGAGGTGGGGTCGGTCTCTTTTCCCAGGTAACAAGTGATAGGACAAGAGGAAATGGCCTCAAGTTGCACCAGGGGAGGTTTAGATTGGATATTAGGAAAAATGTCTTCACCAAAAGGGTTGTCAAACATTGGAACAGGCTGCCCAGGGAAGTGGTTGAGTCGCCATCCCTGGGGGTATTTAAAAGACGTGTAGATGTGGTGCTTAGGGACATGGTTTAGTGGTGGACTTGGCAGTGCTAGGTTAACAGTTGGACTTGATGATCTTAAAGGTCTTTTCCAACCTAAACGATTCTATGATCTGTGAAACCAAGGGTTTGTTTTTTATAATAATTTTTTAAAGATACCTATAACATCCTTTGAATTCTAGACTACAGCATCTTAAAATTTCTGGAAACATCCAGAGAAGAGAAGAAGGATTAATTTTTTTTTGCAGTTCTGTTTCCCAGAATAGACTGTATGTGTTACATTGGTCCAATATGCTTCAGAGCAATGCTGTATTTATTATATCTCCATTTTCAAAACATGCAGTATCACAGGCTAGATGAAGGGAGTTGTTTTCACTTATATCTGTGGAACTCTGGGGGAATGGGATGGCATGAGATGGAGCAGAGAGGAAGTTCCTTTTGCAAAAAGGGTGCACAAGCTCCATGCCCCACTGTGACTGTGATTAGATTGGTCTGCATGTGCAGTGACAGAGTGCCAGAGCAGGTGGATCAGGAATCAGATTTGTATGTTTGGAAGCTGTTGGGATCCAAACAGAAAAGCACGTGCCTTTGAGGATACATGTGTTGGTCCAGGTGCAGAATGCAGTGCTAGGCAGTTCTCTGGCCAGTCTGCAGGTTAACAGCTGAGCAGGATGGGAAGGGCAGGCTGTACCAATGAGGCTGTGATCTAACATGATACTACAGGGACAAAGCAGGAGGAGCTGGATGAGGAGCAAGGCATGGGCTGAATCATAAGAGCAACTTTAGAAACATAAGGAGAGGTGTTCTGAATCCCCTGCATTTCATTAAGGAGTTTTTTTAATGGCATTGTGCTCTATTGGAAACACAGCTTATAAAGTGCAAAACACGGTAAGAGCAAACAGTGCGCTGCTTTGTTGTCTGGATGATTACAGCATGGAGAATGCAGTTCTCTTCCATTGCACCCCCACTGTATGGAGGAGTAGTTTGAAGCTGAGACTCTAAATTCAAACTTTGAAGGCTTAGGGAACCATCTGTGGTGTCTAAGTCTTGGCTCTCTTCAGAGAGATGGATTTCACCCTGTGCAGATATCACCCTTCATAAGAGTCAAATGTGGAGCTTCAGGGTTTTCAGCCAAGCAACTGGTGTCTTGGGTGAGTTGGTCTAGAAGGTCAGAGTCACACTGCAGATCAACGTTGTAGTATCTGTGTTCATAGTATTCTCCCACCTCCCTCCAGCCAGCTCTACCCCTCATAAAAGTTTACATGTGTTGAACAGGGCTCTACAGTGCCAGTAAATCAAACTCAAAATTCTTGCCTTGCTTGTTGCCTCTCCCCTTGGTAATCCCTGACCTTAAATCAAATAAAGAAACAAATGCAGTTAAAGAACCAATTGCACCTCTCTTTGGTGCTGTTTGTGTGACTGTTCCATGTTGTCATAGCCCATAACCTCAGGTTTAATGTGAAAAGACAGTACAGTAAATATCTGTTTTAAATGACTGTGGCTGCTCCACCTTCGTCTCCAGTTTGATTCCTGTTTTGGGGTGGTGGTGGGAGACTGACAACTTGACAATAATTAGGAGTCATCAATGTTTTCCAGAGGAATGCGGCAAATGTTTGGTTCCTGGTAGTAAACGCAGGTGCGGCTACAGGTAGTGGACAGCTGGACAGCTTTGCATTCCAGAGTTTCAAATCAAGGCAGGGACTCCATTTTGCTGCTTACCATGCAAACTGGTGGAGTCAGTCCTGCCACCTGGAGAATTTGCAGGTTAAAGAGATGAGGCAGAGAAAGGGAGGGTTGTTACTCTCATTGATGAGAAGAGTAGATCACATTTTAATGCCGCTTTTAGGGGGAAGTTGGGAGTCTCAGTGCTGCAAAGATCTTGAGCCAGCAAGTCATTAAGGTCACACATGGAGTTTGCTACAAGTTGTTTCTCGTCTAGTGTCTTTGGCACAGAACCAGCCTTCCTGGCAGCAGGTAAAAGAGCTAGGGCCTCTCTTCCCTTAGTCTGTGCTAATGCATAATTGTTGTCATGGTTAGTGCTACCAGGCAGCCAGAATGTAGCATAGAGGCAATCTATCGATCCCAGCTGAGACCACTGGGAATGAGAAGGTGAAGTTGCTGCTAATGGTGTTTCTATCATAAAGACTGAAACATAGGTGAAATTTCTGATAGGAAATGCTAAGGCTTCCCTCATCTTTTCATAATTCACAAGTCAGGACTGTTGCACTCTGTGCAGTGCTGAGATTAAGCAAAAGCCATCAATAACGAGAATATTACTAGTAAATAAACAGACTTGATGGAGTGAGCAGTACAAGTCCAAGGAGTATGTGCATCGGGGCTTGAGGAAGAGACTGCAAGAATCGCCTACCTGGTTCAGGTTTAGCTGAATGAAGGATCTTGCTTTTTGAATGCAGATGTGGATGCAAAGAGGTTTGCGCCAAAAGGTGGAGCTGCATCCAAAACAAAACATTTTTAAAGGCATTTTGTTGTTTGCTTTTCTCGTTTTGTTAGCAAGCTTGAGAGAGGGGCTTCAGATTTTTTTTTTCTTTTCTTTTTGCTTTCACCCTAATTGAAGCCTAATGATCTCATTATGAGGAGGCAGGTTTGGGACAGCTAATTTATGATCTCTATTAAAAAATAAATAAAGTCTTGTGGTTTGCGAGCTCATGGGTAAAGGGTCAAACCACAAATTGCTGATCTGCCTCAGCTGGATTTCCTGCCTAGAGTTGCCTTGGGCAGAGAGGGTTGTTGTGACCAAACCTGTTGGGTAGCACATCAGGATTGTGTAGACAATCCACCTTTGTCTCCCTTCTGTCTCTGGAGAAAGGGCTCTTCATATTCTTCTGGCTGGCTCTGGAAAAGAAGGTATCTAGATGGCTTTCTACAGTGCTGCTAGTGTTTGACCTGACACACTGACAGAAGCTGCTTTCTTGACAGAACCACAGATGGGCACAACCTTGTGGTCATGATTGTGGCTAGATCAGGTGTCTTGCATGAAGCTGAGAGATGGTGCGAGACACTTGCATTTGTTCAGAGAATGTACAAGGGTTACAGTATTCCCAACCTCCTCTTTGCTGGCGGTATTTCTCCACCTTTAAACTGAGGCAGAGAGCACTGCAGGTTGGACAAGTGCTGCTGTGAAATACTGACACCCAGTAAATTTCATCTTGTTTGTCTGAGCTCATCCAGTCTTTGCAACAAGGAAGGAGCACTGAGGTGGAGAGTCCCTGAGGAAGCGCCAGCAATGAGACAGATTGACACTCTCAGAAATAGGCTGAGGGAAGTCACGATTTCCACAGAACTATTTTTTCCTGCTTGTCTGCCGCAGCAGGATTTAAGGTCCATTTCAGTTTTGCTCCTGCTTTTTCTGCCTGCTCCTGGGGTTCAGCTGCAACCTGCTCCAAAGACAGGTGTATATGTGAGCTGGTCATCTCCACCTAGGGCTCTGCCTGGGCTTGGGGGCACATCAGAAGAGGGCACTCCCAGACTCGAGCATGTTTCCAAGGATGTTCAATGCAGATTTGCTCTTTTTTGAAAGGAAAACAAAAAGGATACTGCATCTCCACAGAGGTGATACTTAAGCTTTCCTTGAAGCAGGGTTTTTTTCCTGTTCAAAGTTTTTTGTCTTCTTTCTGTAGGAAAATTATTTGAAATAAGGTACTCTCCTAGAAGCCAGGAGCTGAGAGTGTGTGTAAGCCCCCCAATGTCCCCAAGTAGGGACAAAGGAGTTGAGGTGTGTGAAGCAGATACCTTGGACATGAATTACAGTGATTAAAATGTTGAGGGCTGCATGTAGGCTGGGAAGGCTTCAGGCTGGCTTAGTTGGGAATGCCACAGGCCAGCTTTCAGGTGTGACTAGCAGATCTGCACAGGACGTGGTTGTTCTAGGACAGATTTATGGCATGTTGGCCACTGGTCTGTCATATCAGAGCGCAGCTGCTGTTTGACAACTCTTCTCTCCATAGGAATGGGGAATCACTTTCACTTGCCATGTTGTATTGCCAACATACATGTAAGGCATGGTGGGGGGACATTATTTCCAAAGCAGACTGTGCATCCTCTGAGTAATACTGAAGGGACTGGACCGAAGTTTGGTACCTGGGACAGCGATGGTCAGTGTCAAATAACAACTGCTGTTTCCTCTCCCCTATTCCCCTGCCTTGTCTCTAGTGAGCCTAATGCTTAGACAGTTCTTAGTTGTGGCCTTACTGGTAACAGCTTTTTCCTTGCTACTTGTACTAACCTCAGGTATTATCTTAGTATTTGAGTCCATCTCACATCCAACAAAAGGTATCGAGTTAGTAGGTTCTGTGTTTATTTTGTTGCTGTAAGAAGGGCTCAAAGTAGCAGTGGAGAGAGGCCCTGTTAATGAAATTGTTTTTGAGTTCCTAGCTCTCCAGGCACTGCTGGAGGAAAGAACTGTGAATTTCTTTCTCCTCCAGCATCTGTCAGAACCTGAGTATCATCCCAGCCCTGGTGAGATTCAGCGCATGTCCCCGTGAATAACTGTACATGTCTCTATCCGCTTGCCTGGAGAGGTACTAATGAGGCCCCATCTGTCTGCTTTGCAAACTCCAGCTGTGTCTGCTAAGCAGCAAAAAAAGGTCAAGGTGGATGTGCAGGGTGAGAGAGCATCATAGCCTAGCAGGACTCTTGATCAATGCAGCCCTCTGCTGCCTTCCTGCCCAGTTCTTCATCCAGAGGGTGACTGCTGTGCAAGACTGGAGAACTGCAACCAAGACTGGACAGAGGTATGTTTTGTTGTGGGATCAGTGAAGAGACAAGGTCTGAGGCTGGATGCAGAGGCGGAGACTCCCTGGTCTCCTCCAAATAAGTGCATCTGACTGGATGCCTGCCTAGAGGCTAGACTAAAGAGCTAGGAGCATGGGTTCTCGTGCAATACTGTCACTTACTTGTCCTGTAACTCCATGAATCCTGCTTGGGTGGTGAATTACTGGCTAAGTATTTGAACATGATTGACAAAACAGGCTTCAAACAACTTTTTCTAGAAAAGGGCAAGGTTCTTTGTCTTCCACCCAGCACAGAGAATGCTGCTCTGGTCTTCTCTGGTTTCTAATAGTCCGCGTGACATTGTTGTAGCACTTGTCCTGCCTGGAGTGAGCAAAGAGGCATTTTCTGGGAAGTTTCCTCTGTCCTGTGTTGAAATGGGCTGCTGGAAAGACTGTCTGTCTAGTGAAGAGCAGGGTGGAGAGCTGATCACTGCAATTATTCTGCCTCAGAACATGCTGTCCAGGTGCTGCCCTGTGCTGCAGAGCCCAGCCCTGTTTTCTCCTCATACAAAGAGGAGGCTGTTTTGACCTTTCCTGTTTTTAATCCTCCCCTCCTACTTGGCTGGGGAAGCTGCACTTTTAACACATTGTATCTGAGTCAGCAAGAAACAACAACAGGGCCACTGGATGTGATTTTTGTGGTGAATTCATAAGCAGCTGCCCATACTACCAGGTCTGATTTGAGACCAGCCCAGTGGTCAAGGCATAGTAGCAGCACTCTGTAGACTTGGGTTTTTGCCATGATTTTGGGGACATGTAGCTTTCCACATTCCTGACATTCTTTCCAGTGCTGCAAAATCTTTGAGGCAAGTGCAGTCCTTGCCCGCATTTCACAGTGCATTGCACCATGGGTTCCTGGACTCTGCTCAGTGCTGCTGCAGGTGTGAGAAACCAAAGGGTCAAAGCAAGAGGTGCAATTATCGGGCTCCTTGGCTTCTTACCTTGCTGTTTAAAGACAGGGAGTGGGTGGTTGGCTTTCCCTGGGAGGTGGCTTTTCTATTTCTTCTGCACAGCCTGGTTTGCTCCAGCATCTCTGCTGGCTCTGACTGCACCTCTGAAAGGACAGAACCTGCCAGTACCCTGCTGGCTTGAACCCACTGCAGCTGGACTCAGGCCCTCCTCTAACTCACAACTTCTTGGGAATATGCTCTGGGGACAGGCAGGAGCTTTCCAGCAGCTTTATGCAACGCTGTCTGAATCACGCAATAAACAAGTCCAAGCTCTATTATTAGACTTTGGAAACTGCTGCCTTAGAGACAGGTTTGCTTATAAATATCCATTATTTTCTCTCGGGCTTTTCACTAGGGAAGCTGGCAAGAAAAAGGGATCTCTGCTCCTCCAGAATCTGCCTCCCCCTGCTGTTGTTTTTGCTTCTTCCCACCTGAGCTCATCCTCTTCGCTCTTCCAGCCTCCCAAGTTCTAGCTGTGCTAATGAGACATCCGCTCCAATGTCAGCAGGGTGGCAAATGCCAGCTATTTTGGAGGGGGGTGGGAAAACACAAGTAATAAGCAACTGGGCAGAGCACTTGCCACTGTCACCACAGTGTGTAGGTATGCAAACCAGCTTCTTTGGTGGCTAAAGCAGAAGTACTGGGTCCAGTTCCCTGCTCAGTTCCGACAACCCCCTGCATGACTGTGAGAAAGCTCCAATGCCTCATGAAACAGGGATGACAGCACTTCCTTTCTCTGCCTTGTTTGAGGAGGGACAGATCTAAGGCTTGCTGAAAGTCAGTGGAAATGCTGACTTCAACAAGTAGGCCTCTGGACTGCCCAGGCTGTCTCATAACATGTGAATACATCTGGCCTAACCTACCCAGCACAGGTTCTCCACAACCCTGCCACCTGCCTGTGCTGCTGCTCTCTGCCTCTTCCAGTTGTTTGGCACAAGTACTTTTAGCTCTAGGGTGCTTTATCTTCCCTTGCAAAGCTGATTTTGTATTTTGTGCACTCAGTATTTGCTCCAGGGAACTGGGTTCAGCTTTCTGTCAGAACCCAGGGCTGCTCTTCTTACCTACACTTGTTAGGTAATGCTGTGCTGCACATAAAAGCCCCAAAGCTGCTCAGACTGTACCCTGTGTCATTCTCTGTATAAACTAGGGCAGGCACAGAATAGCCAGGACATGCTGTAGGCTTGGAGAATGGATAAAGGAGGTATTTTTAAAACTATTAAAGAAATGGCCATCTCCCCTCCAGTGGATGTTGTTTTTAAGGGTGTGGGGAGGGCTGGTCTGGGAGCTAAAATCTCAAAAACATTTCTCATTCTTTCTCTAGGTGACTGCCTTGCAGCCCTGCATTACCTCTGTTTCTTCTAGCTAAGCCTGGCAAAACAGGTCTGTCTACCAGGTCAGGCAGTAGACACTGCAGTGCAAACACAGTGCTTGTCATGTTGCTGTGCTCCTCACACCCTGCAGCTTGCTTTACAAACAGCTGGAGCCAGTGTCTGGTGCTGCATCCCTAGTGCAGTGAGGAGGTGAGAAGGAGGAGACAATATTGCATGTCTCCAGTTGGGCACCTGTGCATCTGTTTGCTGGGGCCCCCTTTCCACGTATCTTCTTTGCCTGCAGATACCTCTTCGTCAGGGGAGCATTCAGAGACATCACAGGCTTCTCTCCTCTTTGACACAGGGACAGATGCAGAGGGCAATCAGTAGTGTCTTTAAGGAGATAGGATGCTTGGATCACTCAGCAACTGACTCCAGGGAGATTTAGAGAGAAATGTGCACAGCTCTGTGGCCTAAGCCAGTTATACTGAGTACCAAGCAGAAACTAATGGCTTCTATGAAGAAGGAGAGTGATGCAGGGCTATAAATCTCAGCCTCAGGCTTGCTGGTGAATTCCAGGGAGTGGCAGAGCAGAGGGGGTGGCAGAGGTGAAAGAGCAAAGGGAGGATGTGTGTAAGGTGTAGCATTAGGAAGAGGTATTTGTAGTTTTTCAGCCAGGTATATACAGTGAGGGTGGCATAAGGCATAGGGACTGTAGGGGAGACATAAGAGGACAGGAGGTGGAACCATGTGGAAGCAGAGGTGAAGAAATTATGTTGGCTGAGGCATCTGAAGGAAAGATTTGGAGGACCTGCCCCACAGAAAACGTGTTCATTTCCATCAACTTCTAAGCATTTTTGTGATACTTAGTTTTTCTTGCTTTCCATACAGCATCCTCTGCAGGCTGGTGGTCAGTGGTGGCAGCTCTAGGAGATGGGGACAACAGTTTGCAAATGCAGAACTTCATTCTTCTTCAGTTCTGTTAAGCTGGTCTTTGGAGGCCGTGGCCGACAGAAGCTCATATAAGGAACTGGGATCGCAGCTAACAGCTGGGAATCTCTGTTTTAAGCCCTCGTTCCTCCCTTCCAGCCCCAAGGCACTGGGTCCGTGGTGGGAACCTTGCTGTTTCACCCCATTCCGGCTGGGAAGCGCTTCTCCAGCCGCTTCCTCAGGCCCCCAGGAGAGGGCATCGTGCTCCACGAGAAGTGGGGAGAGACGGGGTCTTCAGGGCTGCCTGCTAAGCTGAAAGTCTTGGGGATGGGGTAGGGAATTGGGGCTTTTGCTACAGTAAGACCTTGGGTTTCAGGACTGCAACCTCGCAGCTGTGTGGCAAGGCTGACCTTGCTAGGATCCCACTGGGAGCCGGGGAGGAGGTCAGTGGCTGATGCCTGGGTGTTTTCTCTCCAGAGGGGCAAATTATAACAGAGCTCCCTACCCCTGTGCTCCGATGGCCTGCTCCCAGCCTCCAGCGCCTTTGTGCTCTGGCCCGAGGAGACATCACAGGAGGGTGCAAGATGCTCCTGGAGGGGCTCAGCCAGCAGCTGGGCCCTGGTGCTGTGTGAAGACAGGGCCTGGAGTGCTCTTCCTACACAGGTGGGCAGCAGGCTGTGGCCAGCATGCTGGGCAGGCAGGTCATTGCACCCTCCTCTCTGCTTGTGGGCATGTGAAGGAGGAGGTGATGCTGGCTGTTCTCCCTCTCCGCCACCACAATTATGTATCCCTTGTTGCTATGATAGCAGTGGAGTTTCAGTTTAGTTGGTTCAGGTGGCTTTGTAGCAGCCAGACCTGAGTGAAGAGGATGCACCAGCCCCTCCGCAGGGTGTGCAGAAGTGCTCATAGCTGGAGAGGGGGAACATCCCTCTCTTTACATCCCTGGGGTAGTCTCCTGCACTATGGTCAGTGCTTCAGTTTTCCAGAACATGCTGTTCCTCCTCATTGTTTCAGTAGCTTGGGTAAAGTCCTTTCCTTGTGATGGTCCTGTCTGTGAGGCCCTGAGGTTGTAATACAGCTAACGCGCATGTGTGTGTGTGAGCATCCCACCAAACAGTCACTCAGGTCTCCTGGTCCATCACAGGAATGCATCTCTGGCCTTAGTTGGTCAAGGTAAGTAAGCACTGTGCTGCCTGTTGCGTGGGGCAGTCCAAACCCAGCCTGCACCTGGCATGCATGAGGCTAGAGGGCTGCAGACTTCTCACCTTCAAATCCTGGGTGCTGGACTGAGTGAGAGCAGAATGCCCTGCCTGAAATCCTGCAGTCAGTGGAAAAGTTTTGAGCGTATGTTTGTGCGCAGGTTGAATTCCTGTGCAAGTTGGACTGCTGCCTGGCTGGGGGAGAGCCCCCTGCAGTGCCTGTGGAGTGTGTGGTGTGCTTTCCGGATTTCTGCAGACATTTAAAGCTACACACTATTGATAGTACAACCAGGCAGGGTGGGAGATGGAGGTGCTGAACAGGCAGGGAGTGAGGAAACTTGATACCACCCCACCATGCTGAGACTTTCCCTTCTCCCTTGCTCAGGGATTGCTGATGGTCCCTTTGCTACTGTGCACAAGAAATGAGAAGCTGAACCAGGGCCTTCTGGCAAAGCAAGCCCCCTCCCATTCTTAAAGCAATACAGAAAACTTTCCTGCCTAATTGGGATTATTTCTGGATCTAATTTTCTCTAGAGAGTTGACACTTATTGACAGATAATCCATGTCTGTAAGGAAAACTAACGATTAATTGCTTCCTTTCAATTAGACTCCCTGTCCTCTATCTTGCAGAATTTGCTAACAAATATCTTTCTGGCAGTCAGAAATAAATAGTTGTCCTCATGTAGGAGCTGGTGCAGGATCCAAGGCTGTACTTGTCTTTCCCAGCAATAGCAGGCCTGGAGATGGGAGTCATTGTGAAGAAAAAGATGCAATCCTCATTCACTTTTTTGCCCACAGACAGGTGAGAGGGAATAGTAGTACCTTAGGCAGAGAAGAAATGGGTGGTCTGATTTCTACATTTTGTGAGAATGTGGGCAACAAGGCAGAACTGCTAAGTGCAGGACCTTTCCTTTTTTTTTGACATCATAAAAACTCCCTGGAATTTTGGCTACAGCATATATTCCATGGTATTCAGGCAGGGAGGTATTTTCTCCTAAACACAGGGAAAGAAAAGATTACAAGGTGCTCGCCAACAGACTCAGGGTTAATGAGACTGCATCTTAAATGTCAGTTATGGTCTAACATGCCTGCTGCATTAATGATTTACAGGAATAGCAGTGTGTGTGTGTGTCTGAGCTTTCATTGTGAGAGTGGCTGTGATGTCTGTGAGAGTCAGATGACTCTAGAGCTGCGTTACAACCCCCAGAAGCCGCATTTTAATTCGGCTGTCTGGCAGTCACCACGTAGGGCACTCCAATTACACTAGTAAAGGACTGTATGTGAGGAGGACCGTGAATTTTAGTGTTTTTTTACTGGTGAGTTCACAGATGCATTTCTGTGGACTTTGTACCTAACATTGGGGTGATGAAAATTGTTGATGTGCTTTTGTGCTTGGTCTTCATGCCCTAAATAGCTGCGGCCAGTTCTCCATCAGCTGACTGAAATGCTGATGGTGCTTGGACAGCAGTCTGTTCTAACTCCATGGCCATCCTCCTTGGCTGGGACAGGGAGGTGTGCAGAGAACCCAACCATGCTTACACTTGGTGTCATGTGAATTCCTTGTATGTTTTTAACTTACTTTCTAGAGGCTGCAGACAGGCTCTGGGATTCCTTTGTTCCTGAACAGAGCCATTGTGCAGATCAGCTGTCCAGTATCACCTTCCAGAAATATTTGGTAAGAAACTTCTTTGTAGTGTTTTGTAAGCCCAGTGTGCTTGCTAATTTGTGAGGGCTCCTCCTCTGTGCCAGAACTGCCCTCACCAAAAAAGAGGATGAGCTGGCTTTTTCCAGTTATCCAGTCAATATTTACTCTTCCAGACAAGCTGTTAAAATGCTGTTGCTTTCTTGTTTTGGTATTTGTTTCTCCTGTCTTGCTGGAATATTGCCCCAAAGTCTCCCACACTGGCAGCTCTTGTTTGTGTAGCAATGACATGTAGGCGTTCATAAAAGACAAGGTTGTGGGAGCCTTCCAATGATTGCCAGGTCATGTTTTCATTTTCTGTTCTGAGTGTGGAGTATGTTTCAGCCCATCTGCTTCAAGAAAAGCTGGAGTTTGGGAGGAGAAAGCCACAGGATCATTTATTCAATCCCAAGGTGAAATCTTGCTTCCACTAAAATCCATGAGAAAACTGTTGACTTCAGTGGAGTTTATATGCATACTCTGTTATCAGGACAAAGGCATCCCAGGTCTGGTTTTGGCAATTCCCACCTCCCCAGTTTCCTGTCTGCCTTTTCATGCTGTATCACTGCATCCTGGGGCTGCAGCCCTAGTGTTCCCCTGCTCCTCCAAGGCAGCACCCTGAAACAATGATTGAACACATAATAAAAAGTGAGACACTATCACCCTGGTGGGAATGAGGGGTCAGCCTGTGTCAGGGGCGTCAGGAAAGCCCCGTCTCCTCTGTCCTTCAGTACAGTGATGCTGGAGTGCAGGTGGCTTGTCCCTCTGGCCTTTTGCTGAGTTCAGTTCAGCCAAGGCAAGAGTTATGAAGATAGTCCCACCTTAGACTGATAGAAATAAAGCTGGCACTCCTCTTCCATCTCCCCCTCACCCTAAGAATTATAGCATGGTTTTGATCTGTAGTCTTAGCATGATTTTGTATTTGGATTTGCTAGATGGAAAGGTACATGGCATTGAAAGGATGTACAGCTTGCATATGGTGATAAATCTCAACCTAAAGCTCTGTGCTACCGATCCATAATTCTCCCAGACTGACCTGTTCTTGTCAGGATACTGGGGCATTCCTCTTCAAAACCCCAGGGCACACATGTTTTTAAATGACTTTTATTAGAGCTGTTTGTGTGTTAATGTTCTCCTACAGAAAGGGAAGGAGTCTTCGGACTTTCAGATAACCATGAGTCTTCCTCGTATAGAAACAGAGCAGAGATGCCCTAAATTAAGAAAAACTCCTTTGAATATGTCTGAACAGATCAGTGCAGACAGACTTCCACTCTGATACCATGTTTCTGGCAGTTGGCATGTAAGCCAGCTCCCACACAGAAAACACATATCAAGTTAGCAAAGTGTTGCACTGGTAGTTTGCTGAGACAGAGTGTTAGGACAGTTCTGGAACAGCCAGCTCAGAGCTTGCACTGGGGTGGTCAGTTCTGGCTGCATTTTTCTATGCCATCAAGTCCTTTGCATGTCTTCTGTAACCATGCCAAGTTGGGCTCTGGTGGTGACAGTCCACACTTGCATTACTTGCAGCGTAAAGGTAACAAGGATGCTCTCTAGCAACAGCTTTTTTGGGAGTCCTGATAGACAACCTTGGCCAAAGCCCTGTTTTAATGGATTTTTTTGTGTGTGCACCACTTGTATGTAGCTTGTGTGTAACATTAGCTGGAGCTTTGTCACTGCAAGTCCTTGGTCTAGCAGTCCTCTCTCTTTATCTTTAATTATTGTGACACTTAATTTCCTTACTACTGCAAGTTCCAAGCATTTTTTTAAGAGAGGAATTACATTTGCTGCCCTACCTTTCAGTGCACTTGCTGTTGCCTTTCTGGTTCACTAACAAGAAGTTTGAAGATCTTCACTGTGCAAATTATTTAGTTTGTCAAAGTTATTTGGCTCCAGTAAGAAACTTTTCTCCTCCACTAGTAGGGAAAGGCAGCATGGTCCTTAATTGCATTCTGCAACTTAGCCAAGTGAAATCTATCTTTATGCCCTCGGAGCCGAAGCCAAAAAAAATACCCCCCACTGGTCCCTCATGCTTTGCAACTCCTCACTGAGTGAGCCTGTTTCCAAGTGCTTGTCTCTCCTGAGATTTATAACCACTGGTGTAGTTAGCTTGATGGAGAAGATGTAAAGCTCTTGTGTGCAGAAGAGCTCCCCATTGGTTTGAAGGGTGATTTGCACTAGTTTATCTTTGTTTAAAAGTTCAGTAGACAAGACTGGAAAGAGTTTTAGTGAGAGAGGAAGAGCCTGCCCTGGACAGTTCTTGAAACCATATCGCACTGGTGTGCATTATGTTTGTGTTGGTGGCTAGATACAAGCCCCTGGCTGGTGATCAAAGGCACTAAACTCACTCAGGTCTAGAGTTCAAGATACAGCTTTCCTCCTATGATACTGGTTGTAAGTGTAAGTCCACACCATCACCTCCCATCTGTCTGGATGTACAGGAGCAATGGCATTCTTCCTTGTGATTGAATATGAAAGCCTGACCTGAGATGCTTCTGCCTCCCTGATCATTGCAACTCCGATGGACTCCCCAGAAAGTCCTCTACAAAGTCACTTCAGTGCATCAGTCACCTCTCATTCTGTCCTCCAAACTCCACTATGCTATGAGGTCAAAAAACCTATCCCAGTGTTGTTGTGCTAACCAGCAGGGCTCCTGGCCTTTGGCCAGTCTCATTGTCTGTCCCCAACTGCAGTCTCTGGCCTCAGGGAGTGAGCTCAGGACAACTGTGCCTTAGTTCTGTGTCTGTGTGGAGCTAACAGTTCTGGGATGGCCCGGCCTCAGAACTGTGAAAGTAGAAATCATTCGTAAAAAAGGTGTTCACTTGCTGGTACCTTTTGGTACCAGCTGGATTAATCTCTCTTGTTGGTAATTATTTGCTCAATTCATACTGATTTTAGTTTGGTTGGCTTCTGTTCTTCCCTTCTGTCCTTTGAACTTTTAACTATTTCAAGAAGTTTATTCAAAATCATAGTTTTATAAATTCTTACCCCTCACTGATGGAGACAAAAGTACAAGCCACACAGGTTGGAGAGTGGGGAGAATAAATCCTAGGAGCCTTGAAGAGAGTCCTAGAAACTGTGTGGAAAATCATAGAACCTTTTCAGGTGCTATTTATACCCTTGCAGGGGAGGGACAGGATTAAAACTCATCCAGCCCCAAAGACAGGTTGTCGTGGTTTTGTCTTTCAGTAGTGCAACTGGGAATATGTTTCCCTAAACCTATCAGAGTATTAAAGCCCCAATTAGACTGAATTTTAAGAACATGATGAGGACCATGTGCAGCAGCTGCAGGGCAAAGTGAAATAGGCATTGTTCATGCAGCTGTGGAGTACACGGTTCTCCTCTTGCACAACTTCTGTTGCTTTGACTGCTTTATTTCAGAGAGCTTCTATTCCACAGCACTGGGAGCAATTTCACAAGCTAGAAAATCAGCCTCCAATGCCTGCTTCCCTCCAGCTTCCCTGGCTACATGGGGCAAGTTTGTTTGGAGGGAAAGCGATTCTCCAGGTCTTACAGGTGTATAGTATTAGGTAATAAGAAATGCTGTGGCACGTTTTTCTTGAAGGCAGACTTTTGGATGGTTACTTTCCTTTGACTGATGATAATTTACAAAGCTTAAGTGGAATTTTTCAGGTGATTCTAGGTTTACTCCGTGTGTGATTAATGAGCAATTATGAGTAGATATAAATAATAGTGGATTTAAGTATGTATAGATGCTATAATTAAAAACTCTATTATAGTATTTATTAATATTTAATTATAGATGACAAAGGTTGCTATGTAATTCTGTAGGACTTGACTGATATTCTTGGGGAGGGAGCAGCTCCTCTGTTTAATTACAGCAGTGTCTAGGGAATAAAACCCTTCCCCGACCACCATTGGTTTCAATGTGTGATCTCAGTGGCTGGAGCCGAGTTAGCTTGCTGGGAAGTGCCTGGCTTTCATGATGGTTTCTTTCTGTAAGTACACTAGGTGTCTTCCCAAACAGAGAGGCAGGATGACTCCATAACAGGGCAGTGTGGACACAAAAGGTTGTCTTAGAGCCTCTTTGCTCATAGTGTCTAGGACATACTCATGGAATTAGGTGCTATGTGCTCTGAGTAACGTCAGACCTGGTCCTAAATGAAACATGGTGTCTTCAAAAGTGAAACAAGACAGTAAAGGTGGAGTGATGGGTAGAGGAGATCACTAAGAATCTGGTTAGTAAATGCAGAAAATCTTCAATGTGATGGGTGCTTTATTCAGGCTGTGTGAATTCAGGTTGCTAGTTCTCTTACCTCTAGGTGGAAGGAAGAGCTCAGGATCTTCTAACCCTATTATATTGCTTATTTCACATGAGAGGAAGGATGGGTTTTGCAGTTAAACTTGTGTCTTTGAGCCTCAAGATTATGAGGCTCATAATCTTGCTGACAAAACTGGGGACAAACCATGCCAAATGGAGCAAATGCTTTCTTTGCAAGGAAGGTTGAAATAGAATTTATTCATGTTTGCAAAGCTCTTTCCACTGTTGGCTAGAAAGCAGAGAGTTTCAGTTTCTAACACCAGCTCCTTTTCAAAGGTGGTTTTCAGCATGCTGGCTGGAGAGGAGGCATCTGGTACTTCAACATCAGCAGGAAAATACAGCTCAGATGGGGCCAAACTACAGTAAATAGAATGGGGCCTTGTGTGTATGATATGTGCCTCTCTGAATGGTGGCATGTACCTGTTGAGAGCTCCTGGCATCTCCTACCTCTGGGATCTTGGCCAGAAGTGCCCTTTGTATGAGATACAGCACAGGAGATGTGCAGATTACCAGCTTTCAGCTAGGTGCTTCCTTTAGCAGTCAGGCTCCCCCAGATACTTAAAAACTTGTTACTGATAAAAGAACTAGGTAATTGCCTAATCCAGAGGGGAGAACAGGTCAGGAAAACAATGTGAAGAGAGGTTGTTACTGTCTTTGGGAGGGAAGCTGAGCCACAAAATGCCACGGTCTCCAGCAAGCATAGTGGCAAAGTTGAAAAATTAAGTGCGTGTCTCTTGAGTCCCAGCCTAGAACTTTCTTGAATGAGGCCATGCTGTTCTGTTGAATGCAACACCCTGCCTTACAAAAGAGTGGCAGCAAGGGGTTGAACACTGCTTGCATGGGAGATGACTTAATGACTGCAGATGGTTAAGCACCACTGGGGGAAGATGGACTGTATTTAAGTGGTTGCTGTAGTCAAGGAAGCAGGACTACAGGAAAGATTCCCTGCTGGTCTGGAATGCTGCTCCCAACTTTCTTTGGGCTGCTGGGTCCCCATGTGAGGCTCCAGTTTTCTCCATGTTTTCATATTGCTGATTATCTCTAGAAGCTGGCATCTCTAAAGTCTTTTTGGAAGGAGAAAATCCTAGATGCTGCAATCTATTTCCTAGATGCAAAAATATATAAGGAAGACACATGTATCTGCCTGTGTGCCAGCATCAATGATTAGTGAATGACAGATCACCATACCTTCTGAAGGGACAGGAGCTGCAGGAAAACTGAGATCTCATGCCCTTTTAGTAAGGACCCCCCTGTAAAACTTTTTTTGCACAGCACCTGGCAGTGCAGAGGCTTTGGTGGGGCAGCTGAGTGCTCCTATGGCATAAACATGCAGCTCTAACATTGCAGCAGAGCTGCTGGGCCCCAGGCTGCTGCAGCTCTGTCCCCTTGCCAGCTGTAATTTGCTGGTACAATGCTGTATTGTCAGACATCAAGTCCTAAGACCATGAGATCCCCAGATGGGAAGTTCATCAGGTGAAGGCTTCAACACTCCTATGCTGGAGAAATAGGAAAGCCTGTTCTACTGAACAGGTTGGAGAAAACGGGCTTTCACCTCCCTGCAACTGCAAACATGCCCTGGGTTTCGGCACAGGGTCTCCAGGGACAGAACAACTTCTCCCTACAAGAAAGACATTTCTTGAACTGCTGGGCTCCCAAAAACTACCTGAAAAGCTTCTTTAGAGCCCTTTATAATAATGCATTTGGCTTGGGACCAGCTCCTGAGTTCAGCAGAGATTATGGTTGTGTTATTTTTGTTGGAGTTTTGTTGTTGTTTTACCGTAGCAATAACTAGTATCAAACAGCAGCCGTTTCGGTCAGGAAAGTAACCAAGGAGAAAGGCAGAGCAAACGGACTCCCTGTTTTAAGTGAATGCTGGTATGTTCAGTACTCACAATCCACAAAGTAACACAGAAAATGTGTTGCTGGGCCCCATCAGATGTTCTCCTGGCTTGTAAAAGTTCAGCTTTTTATAGTAAAAAATTACATTCTGAAGGGTTAGGTAAGCAAGCAAGCAAGGGAGAGTGTATGACTTGTGTGTTTTCCCCCTTTCCTTGCAAAGCAGCTGTCAAAGTCTGATTTAAACGTTGATGCATGAGTTTGTAAGAAACTATGAGCTCATTCCTGGGGAATCTAATGGCATGAAGGACCAGACTGAACCAGCCAAAACGTGATTTCCATGGTGCCCTGTTAACAATGGGCTAGACCCAGAGCTCCCTGAAGGTTTTCTGTTTGCTCCAGTGGATCTTCTCTTAGATGTATCTCTAAGGGGGTCCCAGGAGATGCTTAATTTCTTATTGGTGAGAGAAATGTAAAAGCTGATTATTTCATTATTATTATGGAAACATGAGGAAGTCTGTTGGGCAGATGCTCTAGTCTTGCATTCTCTCAGGGAAAACTAATTGGGAAAGTCCTAGCCTGGAAAAGGTCTCTGCAGGTTTTGCACACACCAGCAGGCTGATGTAAACCTCTCACCTATGTGTTTATCTTGACCTGCTTACACATGTAGAAGGGACAGCAGCTCTATCTCCACTAGGATTTCTACCTGCTTTGAAAGACACTTCTTTGAAGGAGAAAGTAACGTTAATGAAAGACAGCCCCGCAAGCAAGCAGCATTGCCTAAACAGAAAAGGCAGCAAAAGAGCAGGAAGGAGACTAATTGTGAGGGCAGGGAGGAGCCATGTCAGAGGTCCCTCCACAGGAGCAGTGGTGGCAGGGTTTGGAAAGCTGCTTTCTGTTCATAATGATGGTCATGATAGCACTGTGCTTCAGCTGTGGTAGGCCAGATGTCTGCTCAGTTCAAGTGCTTTGATTTTGGTGGTTTCAGATTTTTCACGGAAGCTCTTTGGTTTTGTGTGAAAGGCGCCTCAGAAAACTGCCCTTGCATCCCACAACCTACTGTGTGTAAGAAGGGAAATGTTTACCTGAACTCCTGCTATGGGACTCTTCACCTGTCTCTGAGACAGCTACCTTACTTAGTGAAAGCTGCGAACATCCCTGCGCTCATTTTGCTTCAGTTCTCTTGTTCTTGCCTTTGGTTTACTGAGCAACAGTAAAGACAAAATTACTTTCTAGGAATGGGACAAAATGGCAAGTGCTCTTGAAACAGCTCCGCTTCCAAAGTCTGCACTTCTCTAAAGGCAAAGCATGAAATCCTTGAACACTGAAGTGAAATTAGAACTTTTGTCTGACTTCAGTGGAGCCAGAGCTCCACTGCTGAGGACTTGAGCTTTTGTTCTGTCTCTAAAGGAGTGTATTTAAGCTGCTGTGATCACTTGATTTAGATTAATATTCTTAATAGCCACTAACTGATTTGTTTCCTGGAAGTACAACAGATAGAAGTCATTAAGCATGAAAAGGGAAACCAGGCATGTTTATTTTAGAGGCTGCCTTGTCTACGTGTAGTTGACTCTGTTATTGGGCAGTGACGTCATTCACAAAGCAAGTGCTTGGTGAAGGATCTGCTGTTAAAGCAGACTGTGTGATGGCAGTGGACATTTCTTATAAACAGCATTTTAAAATGAAATTAATCAAGGCTGAGAAATTTTAGGCTTCTCTCTGCCTACCGGCAGAGCAGGTGGGGAACTTGCTTTCCAGAGTTGGAAAACCTGTTGCATGGGGCTTATCCTTTTGGGTTGCTCTTCCCTGTTCCAACTGGTGCTTTGTTCCAGTTTGTGTTCTCTAAGGAACAGTCTTTCAGGCATGACTATATTGACTCCAGCAACTCCCCTGCAGGCAGGTCAATGCTTTTAGACCACTGCAGAGAGGGAACAGTTGTACAGCAAGCTAAAGGTATTACCTGTACACCCATGAAAAGTTGGAATTACAGGATAATTCCCAAGTGAGCCATTCAGCATTGGGTACCGCAGCTTTCCGGAAATCCCCAGAAAGCAATTTGCCCTTCAGCTAGCAGCAGTTTCTCTCTGTTGGGAACTACCAATCCTTCAAGCCCTCAGCTGCAGGCCCACAGAACTGTATAATTGTTTCAGAGCCAGTACAGCAAAGCACGTGGTTCTCCCTGCCTTCGTCTAAAAGTCACCTTGCTTTGTGAATAAATGGGGATTGGTGGACCTTCTCCAGGGAAACCCTTAGAAAGGTGTAGCTAAGCCAGATTAAAGTGCCATGCAGCAGTGGGGAATATGTGACTCTGCTAAATTTACCCACCATCTCGCTTGTTGCGTATTTTTGCGTGACCTTGGAAATACTCTTGGTGCCTGGAGCTAAGCATGTCACTAACAACTAAGGCCTTATCCTCACAATCTGGTTAGAGAAGTCAGATTGTTCCCAGTTATATTTTTAAAACCACTCAGAGCTGGTGTTGAGTTTTTGGATATTTTCTTTTGTTATAAAATAGGGAGTGTTACTTTCTGTTAAAAAAACCCCCAACATTTTTACTTTACTGAGAATTTCTATCCTTTGAGACTGCAGACGTGGTAGTATTGTCTCCAAAATCCCCTCTGACAGAACAAATCCCTCCCAGCAAACCTTTTAGCCTTGCCTGCCTTGTGACTGAGACCTACTTCAAAAACAGGGAGAAGGGCACTACTGAAAACAAAATGCAGCAGCTGATCCTGGCTCCAAACACTCTGGGTGCTTGAACTGCCTGTTGGAAGCAGGAGATCAGATGCTACTGGTCGTCAGCTGCCTCTCCTCTTAAGACATGTTTTGGCCATTTTTCTTTCTGTTTAGATACAGCCTGAATTGTGCTAGCCCATTAACCCCTCACCTGCTGTCTTCACTCCAGAAAAAAAGCTATATTTGTAGGGGGCTAGAGGAGCGTGTTCTGCGCTATTGTGTGAAACTCAGCATGATGCAGATCCTGGGGTCCTTGCTGGTTATGGGAAGACCTTTGCATAGGAACAGTGCCTGTGAGGGCAACATCCTGACTTTTTTCTATTTTATGAACCAAACCGTAGATGCCAGCGTCACACTCTGAGGGACGCTCTCCACAGACTAGGGCATTTGGTAATAAGAAAGAGCTTTTTATGTGCATTACCTTGTCTCTTCCTGGAGCTCTCCTTTATGCTTGCTAAAACTGATGTTTGGATCATGTCAGCCTCACCCCAGTGGCTTTTGCACCAAGAACACCACTAGGACATGTGAATTGTTGCAGGTGTGCAGCAGCCAGACCATGCACAGCCTCCAGAGCCTGGCACCCTGCCCCTCTGGGCAGGTGGGGGGCACAGCCCTCAGCCTTCATTCTGTGCTTCTGGAGCACCTGCGCCAGACTGGCTGCTGCTAACAAGCCCTGATTACCACCACCTGGGTGGCACTGAGAGCACTCAAGAAGTTTCTGGGTGGTTGAGTTGGATGTGGGGAGAGCATGTGGTGATTGTGTACTGCATGGGTTTGCTCATACCTGGAGGCATGGAGGTAAGAGGGGAAAGGGGGGTTTGGCTGTGGGGTGGAGGTGTGTTGGGAGGAGGAAGCTCTTTGGCTGGAGGTGGGGTGGGGAGGGCAGGACAGCTGAAGTGTGGTGGAGGGCTCCAAAGGCACAGAAAGGTGCTCTGCTGGTTGAAGTGTGGTGGAGGGCTCCAAAGGCACAGAAAGGTGCTCTGCTGGTTGAAGCAGGTCACTCCTTGACAGGATTGAGAGCTGTGTGTTGGTAGGACAGGGAGAGCTGCACTGTTGGCTGCAGGGAGCCTTGTTTGTTCTGAGTCTGTGTAGAGTATGTACTGTGTGAGATGTGGCTGTGCTTGGCAAAAAGAATAGTGGCTCCACAGCATCAGTGACTCCCTATAACAACACCCTGTGATGCTGGTGTTGTGTTTCTGTATCCTGTTTGTAATGTGTCTTTGGGCACTGTACAGACTGCAGAGTCCCTGTCCTGAGTGGCTTCTAGTCTTTCCTAGGAGGTGGTTCCTGGAAACCTACAGTCAGATACCAATAGCCACTGCTGTCTGTTCAGGGAAAATAGGATGCCCTTGTGTATGTAGATGACTTGATTTCAGAGGTGAGGGTTGCTGTGGAAAGGTAGCCACTAAGTATAGGTCTCTTTGGTTACCAGGTGAAATGTGTAGCTGTCTCCCCTTGTTGCTTTGTAACTGGATGTCCCTGAGCTGCTCAGTGACTACCGGAGGTCTCTTGGCCTTTAAAGTAGGCTGCTCCCATCCCCCAGTGACCCAGTTAGGAACAACGGAGGCCACACAGTACAAAGAGTGCTGTAATAAAGCTGCCAGAAGCTGATGTTGTTTTCCCCTCTGAGTTTTTCCAGGCTTATTTTTAGGCAGTTTACAATTAATTCTTTTGGAGAAAAAAAAATTGCCATCGTGGCTTCTAAGAACTGCTGATATAAAAATCAGCCCTTTTAAAGACTTGTATTCTGGGACAAATACCCCAGGGAAAGACAAAAATCTGGGTTTGTCATGCCAGGGCTCTAAGCAACGTGTTCAAAATAAAGCAAAAATGCATGGGTATTTCTTGCACTTTGTACTTTTTACTCAGCCTCCAGTTCTGAGTCAAGGGTAATACATACATGAGCTGCTTATGAACCCTTGGTTTTTTTGCTGTTGCTGTGTTTGTGTGTGTCTACCTTGATCAAAACATGTCATCTGAGCAGGTTAGAAGGGAGTTATCAGGGCTTCTTGGAGCTCAAGAAATGCTTGCTCAGGGAGCAGACTGTCTTTGTAGGCCCTTTGAAGTAGGTTGTGTGAGCTTTCCTGACGGTGATTTTGGAAAGCCTTCCCCAAAATTCCTGTTGTCATTGTAACTGCTTCTGCTGAAATGAAGTGAATGGCACTCAAAGTGTTTGCTTTCCGAGTCTATCTTGCTCTGTGGAGTATTAAATGCACCAATTAATTGTCATTCATCAATATTTAGGCTAAATCATTCTGAGGAACTGAGAAACATCTGATCTTTTTAGACTGGAAGTACTGAATCAGAGCTCTGGCCTCTCTTCAAATATGTGATTACTTTAAATAAACATTAATAAAACAAGGTGAAGTGCTTGCGGCCACAAGAGTGTCTTTGGAGCTAGAGGTTAAGGGCCTGGGTTAAACTAGAAAGGCTGAAGATTAAAGCCATGTGGCTCTAGGAGGAGGTCAGGGTCTTGCTTATTTAACTGGACCTTGGCATCAGAGTGATATGTGGCAACCTGAGGTATTAAGGGGGGAAAAATAGCCTTCTGGTTTCACGATACTTTGGTTGGGTTTTGCTTGCTCTCATTCTTGTTAGAAGCTTTCTGGGGAAACAGTAAGTGTGTTTTGACTTTTCTTTTCACAGACAATGCTGTAAACACACAGGGTTAACTTCTCCTGTCCTGTTCAGCTTGGTAGGAGTCTCAACTCTCCAGTGCCAGCTATAGCTGCTCCTTCATAGTAGTGCAATCTGTCAAACAGGTCCAGGAAGAAGCAGGGTCCCATGTGTATGTGTGCTTGGTTCAGGAGCACACAGCCAGCATTTGGTTTGACTTGGCCTAATCCAGTCCTTGAGCCAGGCTTGTCTGGAGACATGCAGGTCATTGGATGGGCTTGGCTGTGTCAGAGCAGAGGGTGAAGGTCTGGATACCACAGCATCATCTTGCAGCTGGGGGGTGCTCATGGAGACCTTCAGTGCTCTGCTGTGTCTGTTGGAAAAGGATGATTTACCTTGTGGCTAGAAATGGGGAATCCTAAATTGATATGCCTTGTAGCAATAAGCCTTACTGTGGGGAGGTCTGTGTGCAGGGGTGCTGGCTGTGGGCATGTTTCTCTAAGGTTCAGAGTAGGATGTGCAGAGCCAAGGGCATGCCTCTCTGGGAGCCTGCCACTTATGCTGAGTGGGAACCATTTGCTGCTGAGCACAAGGCTATCCAGTTTGTGCCTCAGTGACTCAGGCTCTAGGCAATTGCTGCCGGACCAGGACTCCTAGTATAGAGCTGTTGGATTTTTTGGGTTTTGTGTGTGCATGCTTTTGTTGTTGTTGTTTGGTTTTTTGGGTTTGGTGGTTGTGGTTTGCTTTTTGTGTGTTTGTTTGGGGGGGGGGGGGGGGGTGGGTTTTTGTGTTGGTGGTTTGTGTTTTGTGGTTTGTTTTCTTTTTTTTTTCTTGCTGCATCCAGAGGTCTTGGTGGATCCCTTGGCAGGGGAAATTTGGCAGCTATTTCTGTTTCCATTAGCAGCTCCGCAAATTCTCTCTGGCTTGCTGCCACTCCAGCCATCTTCCTGGGGAAGAGCTTGCTCAGTGCATGAAAAGGGTTAAAGCACTTCAGAACCTCCCTTGGCTTTCTGTGCTAAATTACCTTAAACTTTTGACAAGTAGGATGGCCTAGACAGATGTGTTGACATGGCAACCGCTCCAAGGAAATGCTTGTCAAGAAAGGAGAGTGGCTGGGCTCCAGTCATGACAAGGTACTGCTAGCAGGAAGCTGCAGCCACTGCCCTGGCTGTGCCCCCAGATCTTGCTGTCAGTGCCCTGATTAGTGTGAATAATTTATATGTCTCTCTAACAGCCTTTAATGCAGCTACAGTGACGTGAGCAGTGCTAACAGGACTCAACTGCTAATTTGCTGCATTAATAATAATGTCCTCCTGCTTTTACTCACAGCAAGTATATCCAGGGAAGGAGGTTAAAGCCAGGTTTTCTGCGTGGTGGTTCCAGTTGTTGTTCCCCTCTTCGCCTCAGATGGACTGATACACTTGGAGCTTACAGTCTGCAAGGCTGGGAACCTGGGGTGGGAGTGCATGCCTGAACTCTGGCAGGCAGGACCACTGGCTTTAGCTCCTTTTCTGCCTGCTCTGAAGGCAGCAGACCCAGCTTGCTGGAGGAACAGTGTGGCCTACTGGTTAGGGTGCTGGGCTGGGGTTTGGGAGATGCTGTGCACTCAGTTGCCAGCTTTGGCACTGTTTTTCTGAGTGGAGGTGGGAGGGATTCTGCCTTTATAGGTATTTAGAGAGTTACTTGCCTGCAGTATCTGCTGTTACTGTACCCACCATTTTCTGGGTGCTGTGGTCTGAGACCCTGACACTATTTTCTGGCCAGCACTGCTGCGCAGTTCCCTTTGGCTGCTGTGAGTCCTTCATGCAGACTGGATTTGGTGGGCTGGCTTGTTGAAGGAGAGGATCCCAGGTCTTGCAGACCCATGAAAAGGAGCTCTGCTACCTTTGTGGACATGTAAGCTCCTGATTCCCCAGACCAGCAGTGAAGTGGCCTCTCCAAGTGACTTAAGATGTAAGCTGTTAATTGCAAATGGAACAGCCTGTCCTGGAATAGGGAAAGGTTGCCTTTGCTCTCTTCTGAGAGGTTTGCTATTTGGCATTTGTGTATCACAGTACTCAGCTCTTGGTACATGAACTGAGCAATGGTGCTGTACACTGTGCTTTCAAAGAAAGAGATAACCCTGAGCCCTGAGAAGCTCAATGTATTTATTTTTTGTTGGGGGAGTAGTGGTCCTGGAGAATATTTACTTGATTTGATGTAGCATTTGCCATGCAAGCAGACACCTGGGCTTCCCAGACTGCTTTGCAGCACAGTGTGCTCAGCAGGCTCTGTGGAAAGGGTAATGCGTACCCAGGTGATTTCAGTACATGGTATTATTTACCCTATTGACGTCAGCAGCTGCATGCTCTCAGCTTCTCTCCACTATAGCAGCCTGCAGGAGACAAGCTGCAGAGAGCTTATGAACTCCCTAAATGTGCCTAACCTTTCCAGAACTCAGCATATAATTCTCAGCTAAGTAAATGTCCATTTGAATATTTTGGGAACAAACCTCCTATTAGCTTTCCGTGTGCAACTCATTTTGCTCCTATTCTGCAAACCAACACCACATGGATTCGTATGAAAACACTGTAGCCTTTATTTGCTGATAAGTGAGTTCAGCAGGGAGTGTTACATAAAACCATATTATGGCATTTTCCTTGCAGAAAATTACCGCATTTCAGTACCTCTTTGAGCAAAGACATCTCTTCTTAAACCACCATATTTAAACTCTTTCTTAGCACTGAGTGACAGCTCTATGGGAAATGGAGCCTTCGCACTAGGGATATTGTGTTGAATCCTTGCTGGAAAGCCCTGGAAAAATGGACAGATAAAACTTTTGAAATAAACTGGAAAGATAAGATCTGGTGTATGAGTCTCATCTCCTCTCCCTGAATAGCCTTTTATTGATATCAGTGCTTGTAGAGGAACAAAGAGAAATCAGTGTGTCTCACAGCATAATTCTGTTTGCTTTTTAACAGCAGGTTGGGCTTGGACGGAGGCATCCTGGTATTGTCATGTGGTGCTGGTGTTGTGTGCTTCAGTCTCAGCTTTGATTAAAAAGTATGGCTCCAGCAGTTTGGGTTAGAAAAAGCTGCTTTGATGTGAGCTGAGTGTAGCTGGAGCAGAGCAGAGCTGTCTGCCTGGGTTTGCAGACAGTTTCTGAAACAAGCCACTGTGAGCCATGTACTGAACTGCCCCTCTCATCTCTGTAGCTTTGTGAGGCCAGGTGGGAGGTGACAAAGGTTCCTGTTGCATACTCCTGCAGTTTTTGGCTGGTGGGAGAGGGAAGATCCCACACATAGGCTGTGTTGTTTAGAAACAGCTGCAGATAGTAATGTTGTGGCAATATAGCAAAACACAGGGTGAGTTCTTATAGGAGGGGAAGGTGATTTTATTTTAAAACAAGCCTGACTTGAATTGCTTACACCCTTATACCCACATGCTCATGAACATGTTGCCATGATGTACATATATCCATGTGGTCTGTTTAGGATTCCCTGCAACGATGCTGAGGACAGGGATGGCGCCTTAGGGCATCCTGCTTGTGTTTCTGTGGTTATTCTTAGATTGGTGGTGATGTGTGGGTTTTGGGTATGCCTTTTGACCCCTTTAGGAGCTGGCAACGTTCAGTTTCTTAATCTTTACCCCCCCCTCCTGGCCCCCATGCTTACTCTCTGAGCCCCCAGGATTAACTTCTCATCCTTTGTAATATTTGTGGTTTTCTAAGATAATAAACAGTTTTGCTGTTTGATGTCAACTTGTGGATTGTAAATTACTGGCACTGAATGGTATTATCTGTTGCCTGAACTGTAGGTTTGATTTTTCATTAGGGGTCTTTTAAATTAGAGGATACTGTGAGCTAGACATGTCTCTTCCCTGGTTTCAGTTTCCACTTTATCTTGGGATTTTACACTTGGATTAACCTAAAATTTCTTAGTCTGTCTGGATGCCCATGCTCTGTTATAGTTACTCTTTGTTCTACTAATTTTCAACCAGAATCAGAATAATCTGTCCAAATCAGGTTAATATCATGTTTAAAGGAATATACTCTGTGTGGACTAGACTTGGAAACCTTAGTCAGTGGCACAGTGTTATTCTCTGTATCTTGAGGTGTAAGCAATAGTACAAATGCTTTGCAATTACCTCCTGTAATCCTTAAAGTAGTGGAGGCAGAAACATCCATTATTTTGCAACTGCTATTAACAGTAAGAGGCATAGCCATCCCCACTGAGAGAGAGCTTCCCCTGATTGGTGAAGCTTTCAAATTGGTTTTTTTTTTCCCCTCCTCCCTCCCTATGTGTTTTTACCTCCCTGCTGATCATCCTGCTCCAGTTTCTTTCTTGTGTCTTCTTTCACCTGTGGCATTTGTTTATAAGGAGGGTTATTTGTATTAAATGCAGGAGGTTCACCCTCTTATATTTACAAAAGGGCCTTCCCATTTAGCCTGTAGACTGTGAGGTTTTGGGGTGTCAATTTCAAACACACAACAGAGTCTCCTACTTGTCACATATGAGTCCTGGAAGGCTCTGTAACCCCTCTGAAAAAGGAAAGGAATCGCTACCAGACAATATGCATTGCCGTGGGCTGTTTTTGTCCACTTAAGTATAAAATGTACTTGTAAGTGTGCACACAGTCTGACAGCCTGCTGGGGCGGCAGGGGGAGGTGACTTGTCTTTGTCTTGCCTCTTCTTCTGCATGCTTCAATTTTGGATCCAATCTCTTGGCACCTGTTGCTATCTATGCTGTTCCACACTACTACTTAACTTGTCTTTTTCCAGTTATCATGTAAAATGTTATGACATCAATTTATCAATTCCTCATTTTTCTGTCTGCCTTGGTCCTGTTGTTTCTGTTCTGCCAAAATAACAGCCATTACAAGTTGCTCCATGTGCCCCATGCTGGCTGCTGCTTTAGCAGCTAAATCTGCCTTTTCTCTCCATTCATTTTCCTGATTCTTATTCCTTTGAGGTTTTGCATATGTAATTCATAGTTGATTCCCTGTAAGATTCACCCAATTGGAAGTTCCTTTTCGTCGTATTGAAAATGAGCTTTCTGCCATCTGACTTCCACTCCAAACATGCAGTATAATGTCCCCTTCAGAAAATAATCTGAATCAGCAAAAATCACAACGCTTTTGTTGTCTTAACTTGCAATTCTCTACAGTTGGTTGACCTGCTTGGCAATGTTCCTTGTATTTTGGCCCTGTCAGGGCTACAGAATTTACGCACCATTTTCCAGTTTTGCACTTTGAATGTCCAGTAGTGGGGGGGGATAAATTTCTGCTATAACTTTATATTTAGTCTTAAATCTTCGATTTCATGTGTAGGGTGTTCTTATACATGATTAAATAGTCATGCTCTACTCCCTCATTAGAAAATACACAAATTAAGAGATTAAGTTCTACCCCCTGCTTGTCATACAGCATTGCATTTGGTCACATCCTCTGTAGTGCCAGCTAAATATACTTGCAAGCCTCATCTTACATTGCATTCCTTGCTTCAGTATTTGTGAAGTCTGATTATCATCAGTCTGTTGCTGTTGTGCCTTTTTTGTTTCAACTCTCTGCTTTTGAGAATATTTGCCTCCGTGTCATGACCCTTTTAGGAGGACATGCCATTAAAGACACAAAAAGACGATGCCTTTTCTCTCCATTTACTTTACATAAAGTAAAGATCTTACACTTACTTACGTGTCTGCATAGAACAGTATTTACTAGAATATGCCTCATTGTCAGACAGGTTTGCGTGTCTGAAACTGCTTTTCTCTCAATGAGCAAGTCCTTCTCTTTGATCAGCTCCTTCAGAAACATCTTCTAAGAACCTTTAAAGAGGTTACCCACTCTGTCCATCTTGGGGATAAATTATCTGAGTCCTTGTTTTTTTTTTTGTGTGTGTGAACATAAACTTAGTTGAGCCTTTTCAGATCTACCAGATAATTTCCAAAATGCAGCCCCCTCTGCCTTCTCAGCCCTCTCTGCCCCTCTGCCAATTCTTTATTTAAGCAGTTCCAATTTAAGTAGATCCAGCTGCTATCTGATGTGGTGATTAATTGCAAAATTCATCCACAGTATTATTTTTTATAAGTAATGCAGCCCTCTGCCCATCAGCTCCATTCTTATTTGGAAATAACAGCCATTAGGATAAGACTGGTTGGTTGGTTTGTTTTTCTTAATTCTCCTAAAACAGCTGTAGCATAAAGCCTAGCGTATGTGTTTCCCTTTTGTGTTGTCCAGCAATTAAGTCTATATGCATTCTGCCTACAGCTTGTGTTCTTCTTCAGTTAATGTGAAAAACAGTGTTGTGACAATATGAGGTCTTACAAGAGGGGAAAATGTGATTTCAATTTAAAATAAACTTGATCTCACTTGCACTCTCATGCCCACATGCTCACAAGCACCAAGATGTGTGTATCCATGTGATACGGTCAGGATTCCTTGCAATGATGGAGGTGGAAGACAGGGGTGATACCTATGGCATCCTCCGTATGTCTCCTGGGCTCTTCTTAGATTGGTGGCAAGATGCTGGTTTTAGATGTACCTTTTGAACCCTTTAGGAGCTAACAGGGATCAGTCTCTCAATCTGCTTTACTCCTCTACCCTCCACTTATTCTGTGAGCCATCAGGATTAACTCTCCATATGCTGGGATCTGAATGTCCTCTTAATCTAGATGCCACCTACACCTTCTATTCTTAAAGCCCTTCTCCCACACTTTGTTCCTTTCAGTGCTTTCACACCTGGATGTTCCCATTCATTCTCCATTCACATCAGCCTTCATGTTTATGTCACGTTTGTCTAGATAGTGGGCAGCAGGAGGGGAATAGTCCTCTCATATCCTGGAGACTGAGTTGAGAAGGGGCAAAGGAGAAGAACTGAATCTAAAAAGCTAGTGGTCCCAAAGAAAAAGGGATAGTTCATCAGGTGATAAAACCTCCAAAGTCTGTCTTGTGGCCTGAGACAGTGCTTTGCCTGGCTTGCGTACTGCTCTTCAACTTCAAGCTCTACTCTGTTGATTGCATTTACCACCTCATGAGGGCTAGATGAAGGTATGCTCAGCAGTAGGCATGAAATAAACTTGTCCTTGTTTGTGCTGCAGGGTGTTGGGCCTGTCAAGAACAGGTGCTGGTAAAGCATTTATTATTTTGGTCCTTGCTTTTTACAGGCCTGATGTTTTGCTGTGGGAGAAAGTCTGCCTCGTGGGAGGAGCTGTAGGAAAGAAACTAGCTTGTATTTACATGCAAACAGTCCTGTGCTGGCTGTCGCTACAAAGCAGATGACTCCTGTCACTGCTATAATGTTTGGCTGCAAGTGCCACAATTCCCTGACACGTGAGCGAAGTGCAAACCAGCATGGGTGTTGCATGCAGGCTTTGCATGTAGCTGGTGGAGAGATCGACACAAGCTGGGAAGAAGCATGGCTGTGATGTGGAGTATTCCTCTGAGCAGCCTAGGACTGGGCAATGCTGTTTACCTGAGGACTATGCTGAGCTCTGCAGCTTGTCTATGATGTTTCAGATAATCCCGAGTTAGTATCTTGGCAAGCAGAGCTGGGGAGGGAGGGAGCCTTCATCTTCAGCCAACAAACCTGTCCTTCCAGTGCCCAAGTTGGTATAGCTCCAGGTAAATGCATGCAGCCTTGTTGCTGTTTGGTGCTGTTTACCTACCCAAGTATACAAGTCTGCCTGTACTGGGAGGATTTGGCTGTCTAGATTTGGCTGAAGCCTTGCAAGACTAAAGCTTCCAGCTATTGGCTGTATCACTGTTGGAGCTTTTTTGACCATACATCTGCATTCTGGTCTGCAGAAGTCCTTCGTGCTCTGTACGTGAAGAGGATCAGGTTTTTGCAGTGCATGTGTGGGTAGGGGTTTGTGTCTTTTTGAGCTGTCATTGAGAGTATTTGTTACTGGGGCTATCTACTCCTGCAGCCCTCTCCTAGACAGTCACCCTTTCCCTCTTTCTAATGCACCAGTCTATTCATGGGCTTTCTCTCCACTCTTCCCTCAACTAATCTCGCCCCCCTCCCCCCCTTGCTCTACACCAAAAGGACTTGGGGATGAAGCTTTTCAAGGCTTATCCTTAATGTGTTTAGGACTCTGGTGCAAGGTGAACAGAAGCTGAAGCTCAGGCCCATAGAGATGTTATGCACCAAATTCAGACACAGTTTTAAAGCTATACTCAGATTGTAAAAGCCTAATCAGTGGAAGAGACGTGCATGCATTCTGCTTTCACCCCATGCATAAACTGTGCTGACAGTCAGCTGCTACCTCGTGTGTATTGTGTTCCTGTGACAGCCTTGCTGCTGATCCATCTGGCAGGGACTTAAATGAGCACTGTCAGCCAGATAACACTGAAAAGGAAAGCTCTGCTGGCCTGATGCCCAGCAGAGAAATGCTGTGCTCTGCAACTCTGCAAGGGATTTAAAGGCTCTGACCTAGTCTGTAAGTCAGAACTTATCCCAGTGACGGGGAGGGCTTTCTCCTGTCTCCACTGGGATAAGGAGGGCTTAGCCTTTACCTTTCAGGGGTGGGGGGGATGGGGAGTGTCTTCCAGACAGCTTGTAAGGTTAGTCGAGGTAACCCCTTAAGGTGTGACCTACTCTGGTTTTGCTTTGACTGCTAGCAGTGAAAGACTATGTCTGTATGGGAAAGTGCATTTGCATTCTTTTTTTCCTGTCTGGTATGTAGCCTGTTTGTGGTGCTGTTGGGGAAGGAGTGACTAACAGTCCCTGTCTCTGTGCAGCTTGAGTCATCCTGTGACCTCTGGCTGATGTCTCTGGTTAAGTGGGGCATGCAGGCAGATACAGCGCTTCACCCTTCTCGCTTGGATTGTTGCCCAAGACTGTATCAGGAGTTTTAGGAGTCAGCAGAGGAGCAGGGTACGTGGGAAAGCAGCCATGAGAGATACGCTGAATGTGTTGAGCTTGGTGTAGAGTTAAGGCACAGCATTGTTGGTATCCTGTCCAGGTGCATAGTCCAAAGGCTTCTTTGGCACTTCTGATTCATGGGAGTGTGGAAGATGATGGGTCAAGTTGGTCAGTACTGTTACAAACCAAGCTACTAATTCTGTTGCGAAGTGTTTTGTGTCCCAGTGTGTCATACTAACTGCTCAGCTGCAGCTGTTCATGGCCAGTTGTAGTTGAGGTTGCTACACAAATGCAATAGGGACAGCAGTTTCAGCGTGGGAGGATAGGTGAATCTGCTAGGTACGACACTAATTTTTGCTCGACATCTCTGAGCATCACACTTTTCTTCCTATTGGAGGGGTTTCCTCAATAAACCCTGAGGGTCACAAGAGTGTTGCAAGTGATGTTGAGAAAAGAGCTATTGAGATTCACACACCCCACACCCCCCCCCCCCCCATCATCACCTTTTTTGTCTTGTAACTGTTGGTGCAGTCTCATGGAAGAACTGTAACGTTTGGCCTGTGTTATCTTCTGGTCTCTGATGCTCCCTCTGTGAAGACCATGGCATTTTGCTTTTCCACAGAGCCTCTTCTGGAGTTGCCCATTCTCTCTGTGAATGTAAACTTTCTGCCTAAATTACCAGAGAACAGATATGGTTCACTTTCAGTTTTCATCAACAGGACAGTGGTGTAGTGCTTCAAGTAACAGAGCAAGATGAATTTTTCACTGCTGTTGCCTATAGTTCTAGAGGTAAGAAGCCTCCCTTCTAATCCTAGATTGTCTTAGGCTAAGTCAAAGTAAGCCTATTACACCCCAGATCAGGGTAAAAGGTTTTAAGGAAAGTAGTTAACAGGATGCAATTCATGAATATGTCTTGTTCTGTTCTTGGGAGTGGGGCTTCTCAGGAGGTCTCTTACAGGCTGATTCAAACTTGCTGTCCAAGCAGAGATGGGGAGAGCAGAAAACATGGGTAATCTTATTGTTTCTGATTCCACAGAAGAAAAATTTTCCCCAACTTTGCCTACTGTTTCTTGATCTGATATTAAGTAATTTTGAATGGTCTTCTATTGATGAAAGTGGAAAGTACTATAACCATCTTGTGGCATGAAGTTTTCCAGTCTGTACAAATGACTGCAGTGTCCCGTGCCTTGATTCTTTGGTCTGCCTTAAACTGTATGTGGACTGCAGAACTACAGACTCTTGGCAGTTGGTAGCATAACTAGCTCAGCAGGACCTAGTTGTAATTTACTGTTGCATGCATAGCTTTCCAAAACTCTCTTACTTTAGGAACATTCAGTAAAATCCCCATGTGGTATTGACACCTATTTCCAACCAAGACAGTTCCTGTACACATATGGAAATACAACCATTGTAAGCGACACTGCATGGTATAACCATATCTATAGCATTAGATTGTACTAATCCAATTGTTTTTTTAAATGAAGAATTAAATCAGTGGAAAGTAAGTAACTTTAAAATACCTGCTCTCAGTGCCCTAACAACTGCTCCTATGCTATGTAGAATGGCTGTAACAGGGACCTATGCTTTTTTTTATTTTGCAACCTTTTTCTCTACAGAGAAAGATTTAATTTAAAGAGCTTAGGACAGTGGTTTTATTTGAGTCCTTTTCTTTTAGTGAGAAATTGAGGAGCTTTGTTTTTCCCAGCAAAGGGTCAATTTAATTTTTTGAGGTTCCACTGTCCTGTCCCAAACTGCTTTGCATTGCAGAGCTGCTAAAACAAATTATTGTAGAGGTTGTGCAGAGAAGGAATGTTTTTACAGGTAAAGATAACGTGGAAAGTTAGAAAACCAGGGAAGCAGATCTTTCTTGTGGACACAATCTTCTTTTAATTGCACTTGATGTAACAGGAGACAGACGAAAAATCTAACCTCAAGAAATTTCACGGTAACTTTGGAGTCTTGGGGAAACTGTTCCACAATGATGTCTAAAGGAAAAATCTCACTTCTTTCTGTGAGGTAATAATTCTGATCCAAAGCAGTTCCCTCTGTAAGTGCTTTTTCTGGTCAAATCCAGACTGGTACATCTCAGTGGAGCATGTGATGACATGGTGGCATGCTGTTGATTATGTTACTAGGGAAATTATGATGGATTCCCTCTGCCAAAACCCCTGTCCATTTCACTCAGTGTTCCTAGGGTTTAGCATAATATGATCAGCATTAAACTGCTTCTGTATTGCCTGTTGGATAGTGTATATTGAGTACTGTGGAAAAATGTCAAAACTGATAGTAGTTTTGAGAATAACTCCTCTTTCAAAGTCAAGGTGATACACCACTGACAGATGACCTTGCCTGTGTTGGAGGCATGCTCCTGAGGCGTTTGACATTCCATGGCATAGCAGGCAGTAAAGAAATGAAGCTTTTTTGTTGAAGCTATTGGAATGCTTTGTCCATTCATATTTGCCTTCAAAAGTCAGTGGTATCAACTACCCCAAGTATGTCAAAATGACAGGAAGCAAACTTCAGTCTAGAAAATCCAGCCTTTGCAGTAGACATTCTTTTTTTTTTTTTGTAATTTGTAGCTTGGTGCCTCAGAGATAAAATAACCTCAATATAATACATAAAGAGGCTTCTCAGAACACAAGAGCAGCAGGGGCTGCTTTAGCTCACTAGATAATTTAAAAATGAAATGCACGTATTCTTTATTTTGTATTAATACACTGTAATTGCTTTACAGAGTCCAGCATATCAGTTGCATGTAAATACTACAGATGAACTTGCCAAACTGGAGCTCACAAAACTAGTGCATTTATCCCAAAGCAGAGACTAAACCCTCTAACTCCTTAAAAAAATACATTAAAGAACGTACCACACACACATATTGCACTTTTCTCCATATGAAATTTTTACCCCATATACATCACACCAAAGTCTCTTCAAAGGAGTCTGTAATACAAGATAATAAAGCTAATAATTACTCTAACAGTAGTGTACACAGTTCTCTAATGTTAGACATAACAGATTTGAACAAAAAAGCCACTTCGAAGTAGTACGAAGTGGTGCCCAATGGATACTCTGCCATATTAGAAGGCAGTAGAAGCCTTTTATTCTAATTGGCTTAAAGGAAATTACATGAAATGTTAAATATGCTTTTGGTTGAGAGGAAGAGTCAGTCTAAACTACATTAAAAAACACTGTAGCTTCCCCCTTACTAGCACTACAAAGCTCAAATGAGCTTAGACTAGTTGGCACATCCTGATAAATGAATCGTAGAGCTCAAGAACAGAATTATTTTTCTCTCTGAGTCCTGAAATACACAGTATCCTGGAGTTGGATGGGGAAGGAAGTGGTTATAGTTATGGTAGTAACCCAGCTCCTGGAGCAGAACTGGACCTGTCTCCATAGATGTTGTGTGTCCTGTTAGCAGTTTTCACTGCATAGCTCCTTGAGTGCTCAGTCAGATATTAAAATTCCAGAAAATGTTTATTATGCTGTGGGGTAGGGAAGAAGGAATGACAGGACTCTTTGTTGTCTCTTTTTCTTTTTTTTGCAGTACTGAAATGCCTGCTCTGTTATGCTGCAGTATTTGTCAAGCTGTTTCCCTTCCCTGTGTTGGTCACTTAAGGTGTCATAGGGGTGTTCCATAGCCATTTACTGTGTCAGAGTTTCCTTTTGAAGGGAAACCCCATAATAAAAACCTTTTCTATCTCGGCTATTTAAAGTATAGCTTTCTAGCCCTCTTTATTTTGCATCACATAAGTAGCGTATGGATGTGACCCCTGTTCTTTAAACTCTCCTTTGCTGATGCCTTGAGAATCACTGTGATATCAGAGGTAGAAGCTGAGCACTTATGGATTGAGTCCAGCTGCACAACTGGACCAGTATCAGAGCAGGCTACATAGCAACAGGAGTTGCCTCTCTAATTGTAGTATACAGGAAGCAAGGTGCCTTCTGCCAGTTGTTAAACCCTTCCCTCCTTCACACAGCCTACAATGCCAGTGACTAAAGCCCTACTACTCCACATTTAATTGCAGTCTTATTGCTGTAAATGCTGGCTGATTATCCACCTTTCCAGTGAAGGAAAAGAGAGCAGCTTTGAGAACTCCTTTTTCTAGCTTGGTAGGATCTGTGATTTGACAAATATGGAAGAACCAACATACCAGAAGTACTTTTTGTTTGTTTGTTTCTTCCTTCTGCTACCTGTTCAACCCATTCAAGTTTTAAGTGACCACATGCCCCAAATACCCAAACTTTTCAGTTTGGTGACTACACCCTCATCATTTGTAGTATCAAAGACCTTAGCTCATCAAACTTTCCAGCAAACAAAGTGGTGTTTTATACATATGTGATCAGCACAGTTTCTCTGCCATTCTTTGTGCTTTAATGAATCTGCAATTGTGCTTTATGTTTACTCAGAAAAGGGCTGAACTGTCTAGCTGTGAGCTTCATTTGTCTATCATCCTGTAATGTACCACAATACTTAAAGGCTAGAGACAAAACCCAAACCAGAGATCTAAGCCTTCTGCAGATTCCTAAATAATCCTCCTGTAACTCTCATTTCATGATGGAAAGTTCTGGAAATGCAACTGCTTGCTGAGTTTAGTATTTCTTGAAATGGTTGATACATCAACAGTTTGTGATGCTAAATATTGCTGTAATACTTTCAATGTTATATATACATGAACAATCAAAACATTAAGAAAGTTAAACATTATGTTCCACATGGTGGAACGCGTGCTCTGAAGGAACTTTGGCTATAGCAAGGATATAAATGGGGTATTGTCTACTTTCTTCAGAAAAAAAGCATATAGGCTGATAAAGAACTGAAAAAGGCACAGCACTATCACTTCACAGGGGTTTTTAAGCTCATTGTTTTTATCCTTAAGTTCTAAAACCCTAAATAATTGTCCAGATATACAAAGCTCAATAAACCACCAGCAACACATACTGCAAATTCAAAACACAGTTTGTTTGCTTGTTTTTAAAATGCAACAGAAGGACAGATGGATCCTTTCCAGTGGTCGGAACCTTCTCCAAGACAGAGCCCTCCACAAAGGCCTGCCTACAAAAAGGGTTGATTTCAAAAGCCACCCAGGTGGATTTTTTGTTTTTTTTAATGCCATTGGCTGCAGCTCTTGATTTTTCTCATGGTACTTCTTACCTTCTATCTCTCTGTTAGCTAATCCTTTATCCTTCAGTATTCTGATCCCCACCCAGAGGTCTCTACAAACCACTGTGGTGCCCTGTGTCAGTTCCAGGTGTATCTTTTGACAAAGTCAAGATATGACTTAGCGGAGATCCAGAAGCTTCCCTTAGTGGACAATTAAGAGTTCCTTGGCAGGCTTGGGAGATACTGTTTACTTGCTAGCAGGAGGAAGTGGAGGCTGCCTGAGATGCCTGGTGATCTTGGAGACTTACCATGGAGTAGTTCCAGATCAGTAGCTTAACCAGCAATTGGATGCCAAAGTGCAACTTTCCTTTAATTCTACCCCTTGCTACTGTTTCAAGAGTATTACAGTTGCCATCAGCGCAGACCCAAATCTACCCCGAATTTCAATGAAAACTATTGCTTTTATTGCCAAGAAGTACAATACAATGTGCACTCATTCTTGTTTCTCCAAGTGAATGTTAGATGAATAGTGACTAACTCCTGAATCTTTTTTAAAAGGGGCTACTTCCTTCCTCTAAAATTCACTTTTTTGCCTCCTTCTATGCAAACTAGTTCTTTATGGGATGAAACTGCACTATCTGTTCTCTAGCTCCTGCCACCAGCAAGAGGAGCTAGTGGCCAAACACTTCTCTCCACCACCTGTTTTTTTTCCAGTCAGGTGGATTTTTAGTTCCCCTGTTAATTCAAGGGTTGAAAAATTACCATGAACTTTGGGGTAGGAACAAAAACCAAAAATTCACATGCTTCTCCATTTGTCCTCTCTTCCACTCTTATGTTAGTCACCCCATGGTATTAATTCACCAGGACATAGCCGCTGTGCTGGGGATCTACAGTCTCCATCATTTCACAATCAAAGAGTCCAGGCAATTCCGAAAGGGTTAATGCATCATAGTTTGACTGGGACTCATGAGATGCTGAGCTGCTCTGGCTGTCAGGCAATGCTACACTGCTCTGTTGTGCTGGGTCCATGGAATACTGGCACTGGTCTGGGTAGTCTGGCTCAGAAGAGGTGACAACAGGCAATTCACAAGTCTGATATGAATATTGTAAGGACTGTGGCGGCTGCTGCACCTGAACGGGTGATGACAACCGTGATGAGCTGGTGATCTGGGAGGGTGGCAGTGGATCCAGCTGTACCTTCTGGTATTGACTGAGGAAGGGGTCGTATTGCATTTGTTCTGAGGAAGGCTCCATCACAGGGCTCAGAGGCTGCTGCAGGCTGAACTGGGTTGATTGCTGCTGCTGCTGTTGTTGTTGTTGCTCCTCCTGGCATGAAAGTGGCAGTTGACTTGACCTTGGGTATGAGCTCTCAGCAATTTGCATCTGGTTAAAATAGGCCTGCAGCTGGGACTGCTTCTGGAGAAAGAGTCGCTTCTGATGCAGCCTGAATCAAGGACATAAACAGCAATTATTTTCACCTTTTGAAGTGTTAAGGCACTAGCATGAGTCCTGCATGCTAGTCACTCAAACAGTTCCAGCAGGCAGTAAAGTACAGAATTGGAAAATTCCTGGGCAATCTTGTTTGTTAAATTTTATGGCAGACCAGAATCTTCACCTTCCAGCAAATGGGCAGGGGCTGAGTTTGTAGATGTCCTTTTGATAACCTTTTTAACCACCTAGTGAATTTTTCCTGTGCAATTAAGTTAACCCCATGCATTGTTTAATTTTGTTTACTAAGAATAAGATGCATTGTATTTGTACTTTAAGTCTGCTATTCATACTCTGTGGAATTTGGGAGCTGAAGACTTGAGTATCGCTGGCAACTATTGGACATGAACAAAGTCTCCTTCCCCCCATATTCTTTTTCTCTGAACTGCACTGCTCCCTATGAACTTTTATGGAACTCCATGTTTTTGACTCTTTACAAACAGTAAGAATTTACAACACAATGCAAAGTTATAGCTACCTTTGACAAATTTGTGTGATATGACAAAGTGGAGGTCTCCTGCCAGCCAATTCCCAAAGCATGCAGAAATAGGAAACCTACTACGGACGCAAGCCGACAGCATTTAGAAAATGAGTCTATTGCTTCCTAGCTTATTTCTCTATGCAGACCTCCTATTCTTAAAGGAGTGCTCTCAATACTGTTAGTTAAGTTCTTGATTAGGATTAATCAACTCTACAGTTGTCAGGAGTGGCCATAAGCTAAAAAGTAATTACAGGTTGCATGCTTTCTTGAAATAAAATAGTATTTTTATATCTCTGTTCCTTAGTCTTTCTGTTCTAGACAGCCCATAGCCAGGTTGTTATTTTCCTTTCTCTTTCTGTGATTCTTTTGCAAAACTCAGGAATAGTAACTGTCTTTAGTATCCATCTTGCTTACTTGTTTGATGATTACCAAATGATGAGCTCATAAAGAGCTTACAGCCCTTTAACTTGGCAATTAAAATCTTGTCTGCTACAATATGTACAGGTATAAGGGGACACTTCAATTCACTCTTTACTGTAACTTTTTCAGAGGAGTGTAACTTCTAAACTGATCTTATATGACAGGAAAAAGTTGATTTACTTTACTGTGAAATTATTGGGTCATGGGAATGAGACAGGAAATACCTAAATGACTGCAGGGCTTCCCAGCAGGCAAAAATACATGACCCATGTTCTGACTATGATAAATACTGCACTATGTAGGTTATAAACAGTGGGTGGCTGGGAGGATGAGGGTGAAATTAAGTACAACAATGTAAGTAGTAGGGTAGCTTCCTCCTATGCTTCTATGTGCCCATTAGCACTAAATGAAGCATGCAGGTATTTACAGTCTATCTGCACCCTAGTAGTGTTAGCTGCTAAAGAGCTTATAGCACAGAAATTTGTAACCACGTGGCAGGACTGTTGTCCCTCTTTTAAAAGAAGGACTGTGTCCTTACAAATTTTGAAGTGAGGCTTTCCTTTTTCAAAGAATTTCTAAAGGGACAAAGATTGTTCCAGTTCTTTTATTACCCTTGAGAGTAAGAATAAATAACTAATCTGCATAGTTTGGAAGCTTCTTACCTGTGCTCCTGTAACTGCTGTTCCAGACTCCGGGGCAATTCTTTGCAGTATAGCTGGCACGTATTCTGAGCTTTTGATAGTAGAGTGGGTTTCTGCAAGAAAAGCAGTGCTGTTTTAAATTGCATTTGATTTAATGCATTAGTCCAGAAAGCAAGTGAAAGAAGATTAGCTACCCTTATAACAGTGTAAATGCCCAGCTCCATTTTCAGAAGCTGTCAACAGAGCTACTGTCTAAAACCACAGCCACTACTGCTTATTGGCTTCTAACCCTTAGACAAAGAATATCTTTGCATGATAGACTGTACCATAAAAATCCATTGAAAGATTTCTTCCCAAGAGAAAGAGAAGCTGCAAGCTAGAAAATTTTTTTTATAAACTAAAGCTATATATGAAAATTGGTTTAAAAAAATGGGGGGGGGGGGGAGAGAAACAGTAAGCCCCAGGGGGTCAAAAGGGGCTCCTCAGATGCTGATGCATAACCTTTATGGGGTGCAACACAGATAATAGGTATTCACTACCAGTTACTTCAAATTGCTTTAAGAACATTATACAATAACAGACTGAGTAGGAAAACAGCAGTAATATAGTATACTTTTTGCATAATTAGGGTCAGTGTCTGACAAAAGAAAAATACAGCATAATTTCAAATTCAGCTGTTCTGTGCTAATTTAGCCTTTGACTGATTTTCCTGAGTAATAAGATCTAAAATGCTAGTCTGCTGTGTAGTAACAGCAGCTGGTTTAATTCAGTGGAGGGGAGGTATGGTACCTGGAACCTGTGTTGTAAGTACTGTGTTTCTAAGCTCTGCCGTCTGGATAATAATGGGGGATGTGCACCATTAGGGAAACCAGATGCAGCTTGCTGCTGAGATGCTTCCTCCTGCAGAGAGAAGAGGAACAAGTTTCATCTCCAGAAAAGGCTTTTCTGCCTCAACCCTTTATTTGAGGATTTCCCCTGACAGAGGTTTCATAGTTGCAATATGGACTGGTCTCTGGTGTCACTCACCACTTTCACTGCATGGTGAGAAACCTAAAAAGTACAAAGTAAAACCTAAAAAGTACAAAGCTTTGAACTATCTGTGCTGCAAAAGGGCAAGGTCTTACATCTGTAACTAAATGATATTATACATGATGTATTTTCTGACTTGCCCTCTGAAATAGTAAATGTACAGGGTTAGAAAACTGTCCAAACTCTTGAATGTGCTTTTGTGCAGCTCTTATTTCACAGCTTCAAAACGGAAGGCGAAAAGCTTTCAATAGTGGTGGAGAGGATACACACGGAGTAGGCATCTCTAGCAAGCTGGAGAGTGCTGACATGGGAGTGGGGTGAATTGTTGTCGTGAGAATACCATGAGCACTGCAGCATGTTTACATCAAGTGAGAGATTCTTGTGAAAGCATTACAACTTTGTTGTTGTCAGAACTGAAGTTTTCCAGCAGTCAGAAAGTAACAGCTGGAGCTTTAAGAATAGCAGGCTTCATCTGGAACATTAGCTGCTTACAGCGCCTGTGTACTTAACCATTTTATTCCTGGGGTTTAACAGAAACTTATTTTTCCTGTTTGCTGTGACCTGTTCCATTTGAAATGAGTAACTAGGGAGCTGATAGAAGGTGTCTAGCATTTCACTACGCAAATCAGGCTAACAGTTATCACTCTGCTTTTGCACTTACAATTATACCAGACCAACTCCAACAGGGAAAGATGTTACTGGGCTTTGTTAAATCTAAAACATCCTTCAGATTAAAAACAATAATAAAATGTTGGATTCAGAAAGCTAACAAGCCATCTCACTAACACCATGAGAATGGTAAAGGCTTGCCTGTAAATGCCCATTCTCTATTCTGCAGAAGACGGAAAGGAGAAGAGGGAACTTTTATCTGTAAATTAGCTCTTCTCAGATCTCCAGAACACCTCTCCTTATCTGTCCCAAAGCATTAACACCTAAAAGATAGAGCTTGATTTCTGGTTTAAGTACCTGCGGAGGACTATTAATGAGGTCCTGCAATTGGGTGGCAGTTGATGTCAGAGAACGTTGTTCTTCTGATCCCATCTGTTCATACAGCAACTGGACTTTGTTCAGTTCCAGGATTCCTTTGGTTCGTGCCAGATTCTGGAGGTGCTGTCTAAATGCTACAATTCCTGGAGAAGAGTTGAGCAAAACCCTTGTCAGAAAATCAGTTAATACATATCTGGTTAGCACAGCAAACGTGAGATAAGCTGAGTAACGACAAAGTCACAAGGTGGCTCCGGTGCTTCTCTGTATGGAGTACACTGACAACTGTGTCTAGGTATAATGTGTCATGACAATGGTTATAATTACCTTGTGTGAGGGATGTGTCAGAAGCTCTGCGCCCCTCTCTGAAACTGACAGGAGAGCGGTTGTGGGTCTCTCGCTTTTGGGAGGTCAGTGCTTGCATGGCTGGATTGGCAGGTCTCAGACCTATGAAAGGTGTTGTCATTCTGGGTGCTTGTTGGTTAGTTAGCACTATTTCTTTCAAGGAAGGGGTGTCTTCCAGGAATTTAATATCTCTCTGAATGGATCCCATGTCATACTCTGAATCAATACTGCCCAGAGATGAGTTTTCATCCAATGAGTAGACTTTCCCTGTGACAAAAACCAAAAGCCAGAATAAAAGGAAAGTGCAGCAGTAATTTAGCAAAGCAAAAAGTGCCACAGGCTCAAGCTATTCCTGCCAATAGTGACCGTCTTAGAGGAAATGAAACAAAAAATCAAGTTTCTTAAAGTAATTGTAATTTAACACTTGCAGTACCAGAATGAGGATTTGCTACTGGTTTTTACATTATCGCAGCAATAAGATGCTATGCAGATGATGTTCACTGGCTTGTTTGGAGAGCATTCAGTGTTTGAGTGTTTGGTCTTGGTGTTTTTTTTTTTTTTTTTTTTTTTTTCCCTGTAGATAATCCTAACAAGACTGTAGCCTGAGCTGAAAGGCTTGGTCATCTTCCTGGTTTTGGAATACCTGAGAATCCAGAGGTTTTTGTTTCCCCACTGTCCTCCTCTGCCAGCACATCTTTAGGGGATGAATGATTTGGGGACATGTAGTTACGTGAAAAAGAGCAAACCAACTTCCCAGAGTTTACCAGTTGCTATTGGGGTTGTACATGACTGTAGCCAGCTGTATATTTTCTGCTTTGGTTTTATACTGTCTGTACAGCAGATTTTGGGATGTTTTGTTGGGGTGTGGTTGTTTGTTTGCGTGTCCCCCGTCCCCCCACCTTGGCCTTTATAGCAAATGCTAAGTAACAAAACCAGAAACTGTCTTGTATTTGTCACTCTTAAAACCTAGTCTTTTTCATCCTGGGCTTATTAGATTGAGTGCTGAGAGCAGGAAATGAGCTTTGAGATGTCCATGATAACTCTTGTACCTGTGCCTGGCATCATCACCAGCTGATTGGTAACTTCTGCCAGAGTGTGACGTCGCTTCCCACAGCGAGCTGCTTGGAGGGCTGCAAATGCCTGTGCAGGGTCATCTTCTGACTCTCCTTCTGTCTCTATTCCTTCATCAATAGAAGTTTCCATCATGCTGGTAGGCAGTGATTGGCACCCTTTCCTAATCACCATGGGAGGTACAGGATCTAGCAGGCATCCATTTACCTAAATGGCACAAGGAGAAGATGGACAGCTTTCAATTATGTTCACAGAGCATCACCCCAAAATGCAAGAAATCTCTGCCTCTCATGTAGGCTGAAGGCAGCCTGGATATTTGAAATGCATGAATGTCCCTATAATCTACTGAGGTAAGTAAGACTTGTTAAGAATTGTGCATGACAAACAAATCCCTCCAGGTAGGATCACGACTGACATTCTCTTAGTACTCAACTCCCTAAATCTAAATATTCTTATTTCCACAGTACTACATTCTCCAGGGCTGCTGCTTTTTTTTGTAAGAGTTATTAAAAACCTTTGCCAGCTTAGTCACAAACATAAAATATCTATGGAATGTACAATATTATTGTTTCCTCTTACTATACCTACTGTGCTCATTTATCATGCTCAGATAAGCATTATGAAAAAATAGTCTTGTATTTAATTCTGCAGCATTCTTGCAGAGCTGCAGAGATGTGTTCAAGAATAATACAATAAATGCACCCTTTCCAGCAAAAGTCCATTTGATTCATGGTGCTCCTCTGCAAACAAAGGTTGCCTAGAGAGGCTCTGGAATCCCCCTCCTTGGATTCACTCAACTTGATAAAGCTCTGAGCAGCCTCATCTAGCTTTGAAGTTAGACCTGCTTTTAGCAGGAAGTTGGACTAGAGGGCCTTTAGAGGTACCTTTCCAACCTAAAATACTCCTAGGATTTTAATTCTGTTTTTATTCTCCAAATCAGTTTGTCCTGAATCCTTCTGTACCTTAACAAATTCTTTGCCATATGCAACTACTTGGGTTTTGAAGACAATGGCCTGCATGTCATGCAGTTTTGGAGTGGGTATTCTGTTCTGTAATACCTTAGAAGCTCTAATTAATTGTCCTGTTGCACAAGTCACTCCTACTGTTTTGGTAGGATCAGGTTGGGTAAAATAAGGATGAAACAACACATTCATTTAGCATAAAACCTGGCACTGCTACAGGTGATTTTATGTAAAATTGTCGATGAACCATTCCTGAATTTTCTTCAAAGTTCTTCGGTATTTTGAAAACAAGTGTGTTTGGAAAAGAAGCTTCACTGCATTAACAGTAGCTGTTAACAAATGGTCTTGCAAGCAGACTATATGGTAGTACTCTAGGAAAATACTTAAAGCAGTATCAAGAAATAGCTATAACTATTTTGAGCATCAGTAAAATGATGATGCTTGCATAGGAAAATTCTGGATCTGCTGCTTCTGTTTTAATTTAATAGATTATATCTCTCAGCTTAATTTCTTGCCCACCTTACTTTGCATTTGTGACTTTCCCATTCAAATGTCTTCTACTGATCTGGTGCAAAAGCACTGTAAAGACTATTTAGTGAACTGCTGGAAAGGAAAAAGAGAACCAATACCATGTGGGCAGTTGGCTCTCTGCAGTTTACCATGGCACATGGATCAGAGCTTGGAAGTCTTTAGCAGATAGTTCTATAATACAGCATAACTGTAAGTATTATAGAACATGTCTGCTAAAGACTTTAAAGACTCTCCTTTAGTGACCTTTGAGACTATTTTGCTGTTGGCATTCAAACTATTTTAAAAATTAAAAAAGATTTTGCTGCTTGTGTTTGATTGTCAAGCCTGAAGATTTCTTGAAATGTACTGTTAGTGTGTTGAGACGATAAAAGCACGATGTTACCTATAAAATTCTGCTTTTATATCTGTAAAGGGATTCTCTGAAGTGCTATGTAATTACATATTAATATACATTCTTACAAACTGACTAATTTTTTTTTCTGTGTTTATGTTGTTTTCAGAATACACAGATGATAATGCCCTGATTCCTAAGAACTCATTGGTAATTGTTAGAAGAATCCCTGTTGGAGGAGTTAAAGCTACCAGCAAAACATATGTTATGTAAGTATCCATAGAGACACCAAATATTCCCAAGTCAACTGTGATTTGACACTTCACTGTAGTCACCAGTTGTTGATCTACTCTGGCCAGACTGCATCTATGAAAGCAAAGGTGGATGCAAAATAAAGTTTGAAATGTTAATTTCCAAATGTCTTTGAACTGCTTTTTGCTTTCCAGCTGTAAGAGACCACACAAGGAGTTACATAAAACAGCGATGAGAACCAGGGCCACACTCTTGGTGTTGGTAACTAACCAGTAAGTGAGCAATAAAAGCTTCAAAATGGCAAGCATGACATCAAACCCCTAGCTGGCACCAGGCAAAAGACAGTATGCTGAAATTAAAGTTATAATGTGATGTGATATGAGAGAGAACAACAACAGTTTCATGAGAATAATAATATACTTCATAAATTTAATTCTTTTAAGCTATTTCCCCCTTACTCACAAAAGCTTTAACTCCTGTGTATTTCATTTATTCTTTGCTACCCTGCAGAGTATTGTCACAGACCTCAAAGTTGCATGGCAGAATGGATCAGACTGTAGCTCCCTTCAGAGAGTTAAGCTGTAACCCTACATTTGTAAGGCTGTGGAGCCGTCACATCCTATTAGTTGAGTTCAGTTAAGTCTGTTAACTGTGGAGGTGTGGAAAGCCTACATAAAGTCTTCCAGCCTGATTACAGGAAACAAAACCCATTAGATGGAGCTGCAACTTTACATGGTCTCCAGTGAAGATTTGACAGGCATTCCTAGTTACAGAAGTGGTCTAGCTGAGAACTGCTACAACCTATTTGAGATGCTGCAGTTTAATAGTTTTTGACAGTCAGAAGGTCCTGCTGGCTATTTACCATTCAGCAAAAAATTAACAAAAACGTAACTCTTTTGGCTGGCTTATTATGAAATTGGCATAAATACGGAATTTTAAGTGCATGGTATTTTAATCGCTTTAGCTGGCAATGGAGGCTTATGGTTAAGGTTCCATTATACCTTCCTGTTCTCATTTGTCTGAATTTTTGGATGAGTAGCTGAGTAGGTTACTCTAGATACTCAGCAGTGAACCCTTTGTATTAGAAGCTATATATGAGGAGTATTCAGGGCTCTTAAAAATATTTTTGAGAAGATGAAGAAAAAACCCCCACTTTTGTAGGTTGATTTTTCTTTTACAAATGACAGTGTGGTAAGATTGGAATGTAAGCAAAGAACATGAGAGGCAAATTAGTGATCAAAAGAAAGACACAGCTGTTGAAAGTTACATGCAAGAGAGACATAGAAAAAGAATCTGGAATACCTAGAACACTGACACTCAGAGAAAACTTAAATTTAGGGAAACAGGCACAATGTGTTTTGTCCAGCTAGTACAAGAAATGTACAAATTGAGTGTTTAGATAATAAAGGTCTTTGTATTTGACTTGCTGTCTACCCTGAGAGGTCACCCAGGAGTGAGAACTTGCCAGACACCAGAGTTTTGGGGACAGCATATACTTAAGAGTAAGTGCTTGGGAGCAAGTTGAGAACATTGGGTCTTTGAGGAAAAGGCTACTGAAAGCAAAGAGAAGCAGCAGGGTTCTCCAGCTCAGCTACCTACAAGTGTCAAGACACAGAAGGCGTACTAAGGTCAATGAAGGGACATTAGTTTGGATTAGCAAATACTCTGGCCCTGACTCCACAGTGCTTTGTGCTAGGACGATGAACTCTACTCTGTCAGAACGAACTGATCTTCAATTAATTATTGAAGAGCTACAACTACTCTGACTAGCTGTGCTTTTACTAGGCAGTAATTTAAAAGGCAACAATCTTTATTAGCCTTAATGATTTTTGACAAAACAGTAGGGTTATTTTAAGCTGTACCTTTGGTGTCTCAACTCTTTCTTCCTCCATAAATGCTGTCTCTCCCTGGCAGCTGGTTGGAGGGAATGAAAAGGCTTCTGCTCCTGAAGCTGAAGGAAGACCTGGAGACTGCAACAACCTTGCATTTGTTGAATGCAAGTTAACTGAGGGTACCACAGCTTGTGCCTAAAAAAGATTTTAAGAACTCCAAAACCAGAACAATTTTTGGTAGAAAACAACATACAAAGTAATAAATTAAAAAATAGACAATACCTAGCCCATTTCCAAAGCAGGAGAAGTATAAGATTTATTTCCTCATTCTTGATGAATTACATTCTTAGTCTTTAGACTTTAAAAAAAGCACCACCACCCCCCAAAACGCACAAACAATTGAAGCTGAGCACTTACTAGCAGTAAAGACAGTGTGCCCTCCAACTTCTGACATGCTAGAATTCCTTTTTAAACCCCCTTAATATTACTACAAGGCATAGGGCTCGTTTCAATGACTTTTCTAACATGCACTGATTCCTGTAGGAAAAAGCATGAGAAAGAATAGAGCAGGCTGGATCTGAAATAAGATATTTTAACAGAGGGAGCACTGTTGAAGGGAGAGGTATGCCTCAGGGAAGGCAAGCATGGCACAATTAGGAAAACAGTGGTTTTTACTATTCCTTAACCTTAATTTCATGAAATGCAGTATCCACACAAATTGCCTGTCCAAAAGGAAACAAGCAGCTGTATACAGGAGCCTGTGGTGCCACCATGTGTGAAAAATTATCTTGTTACTCAGGATAACTGCAAGATTGCTTGCAGTCCTAAGGAAAAAGTGATAATATTGGCTATAAAGTACAGGAATTTAGTACAATAGGGAGCTACCTTCTAAGAGGTTTTTTCTTCTTCCTTGTTCATCTGTCTTCACCTGCTTTTCATACATCTTATAATTAATAATCTGCTTTTGAATACTGTGTCTTTCTATCATTAGAACTACTATCTAAGAAAACAGCTGGTTTTAATCTTTGTCAGCTATATGGTTCCTGGACCTATGTTTTCATAGCTGAAGCAATTTGGCTTTCGTTTCAACAGAATCCAAAACCAAATAGTGTCTTGCTGCCTCAAGGGAAAAAGGAACAGCATGGTTGTGACTTCTCCTGGAAGTGGAGTCTGGGCACTTGTCCTATACAGCAGCAATACTGTATCTAGGAGGCTGTGAACTTAAGAGAATATTTACTTGAGACCATGATAAATCCGAGTCATCTTAGGCCAATTCTTTCATGTTTCCAGTTAGGCATTAATAGAAATCAAAAGCTGTACAATGTCTGTGTATTTTCATGAAACAAAAGAACATGTAAAAAAAAAAATATCTGAGAATTATTGGAATAAGACACAATAAACTGTAAATGACCTTCCTTTCTGAAGAAAATTACTAGGGAAGAAGCAGACTGAATAGCCTTAGAGCCTGTGCTGAATCAGTCAGTATAATTGGAGAGGATACTAAGTGGACAGCCTTCTGCCATGGAAGGGCTGGCACCAGATGTAAGGAGCACCCAGAATTGCTCTTGATAAAATACACGTGACATCCTTAAGACCTAAATCAATTAGCCAGTCATCATATTGGCTCTATGAACATAGAGGTTTTGCAGCTGTGCAGCAAAGTCTCCCATGAAATTGGACTCTTGCTGGGTCACAGGAGGAAAAAGTGGTGCAAAGCTTAAAAGAAATTACATTATTTAGGAACAAATCTCTGAGTCGTGAGCCATTGAGAGTCTCATGACAATGATATTTTTACCAGGTACTTAAGATATCACAATGAATTTGCATCTTAACCTGATAGGTTGATCCTAATATTTTATTTTGGGTACCTCTTTACTATTCTCTGCCATGCTTCATTTCATGGGAGACAGAAAGCATAGCTAGAGAACAGCAGGGGAGAAAATAATTTTATTTTCAACAGGTCCCTTTAGAGTGACTATGTTTATAACACTTATAACACTAAGTAGAGCCTGCATGCGTTTAGCCCCCATGCTAGCGCAGCTCTCCATAAATTCAACAGCTCGTTTGTCAATCACATTAAAGATACTCCAAGTATTGCACAGTTTCCAGAAATGGTATTTCTCTAACATTTTAACCCATGACTTCCCAGCAAAAGATTTGAAATTCTCAAAAATGGAAGTGTTCCAATTAGAAGCACAAGCACAGTACTTTCCCTTTAACTGGGAAATAAACTGGGAGTTAAGGTTAAACCACGCAGATACCCATTAAAGCCAAACCCATTGTTTGCATTTTGGGCTTCAGAATGCAGTCAACTAACTTCACTTTCTCATTTAAAACTTATCCAGTCCCTTCCAAACCCCTCTTTTTTTTGGGGGGGGTGGGGGTGGGGAGGAGGCAGCAGGAGCAGTTGTAGGAGGCATGCCAGACAACTGATTTGTCATCATATAGTTCTGACAGGAGGCAAATCCAAAAAAGTCTTTCCAAAATGATGCTGCAAGTCTGCATACTATAGAAATCAGAAAATAGCAATGGATTCTAAGAGAACCTATGTAGAAACACCATTTTGAAAGAGAAGAATGTCTTGCACAGCCTTAAGCCCACCTCTGCTAGGAATGAGACCTTACCTTGGCTACTGTCTGCTCAGCGATGGTGCTTGGCCGACGCTGACGAGCATCAAGTCTCTGTTCTACGGGGAAGCTACTCCGATGTGATTTGAGTCTTTCCACTAACAAGTAATAGATAGCAGCAAAGTGGTTGTAACTCTTGTTCTGCAGAGACTGAAAAAGAGAAGCACAAAAGTGTGGGTGCAGCCAAATATACATTATCTTTTATGTTCTATGAGACCAGGAAGAAGAAAGAATTGCCATCGGGGGGGGCGGGGGGGGGGGATTAAGAGGCAGTGGGGTGGGCAAACATTGTTCTGAATTGAGAAAGTTTCAAACCAGAGCACCAGGCAAAGAAAAACATCAACCTTAGTGTAGTGGCAAGCTCACAGGAGTTTGCTGTGTTCTGGGCTGCAACAGTACTTGTAGCTAACATTCAGGTGCTGCTCTGAACCCTCAAAGATTTGAACCTGGAGAAGGGACTGAACTCCAGGACTTCCCGATTATATTGGCTGTTCCAAGTCACTAGAAGCAATGGGGAACTGAGCCTCTGCTAAGTAGAGAAACTAGCCTCTTCTAGCAGAAAAAGTACTCAAACTGCCAACCTCCAACAACGGTTTAAAGTATCAACCGTCCTAAAGGAAATGATTGTGTTAACTCCATAGGGATTCTTGGCATTTATGTTTGGTAAGAAGCATGATTTGGGATTGGACAGAGATAGTCAACTGCTTACTGCTTTTATGTACCTTTTTGAATTTCATTTTCCACCCTCTTAGAAGTTCAAAATTAATTTACTTGCAATTTAATTCTGATTTCCCCTCCTCTCTCTCCATTTGACAAGTAATGATTTATCCAACCCCACCCAGGAAATCTAACAGTGTGGAACCTAATATGGCTTGTTTATTTAACTTCTGTGCTTAGGAATCAACTTAGCTAACAAACAAATCTCTGGAAGTGACCAACTGTAAGCAGGAGCAAGTATCACCATTGTAACAGGCAACCCGATTGGGCTACCATTTTTTACATAGTGCACGCTACATTTCTGTGCGTCCTCTAGCTTAAAGCAATTGCAACATCCAATTTTTTGAAATGTGTGATTTTTTAAACTAAAGTAAATACTTAATACACTGAAAGAACAGTACCTAGTCCTGGAATATGTGACCAGAACACATTATTCTTTTCCATGGGTTCTAATTCGGATTCCTGACACGGAGGAGTATCCTTTCTGTCATGGTGCTGCCTTTTCATTGACATGTTTTCCTCTATGGGCAAAGGATGCCTTGGACTGGAATAGCTGGGTATGGCCGGCCAGCATAAGGCACACAGGTGAAATTGTCTGTGGGCCTACTGCACAATGTTTTGCCTGCAGTTTGCGTAACACAGACACCTTACCTCTGCTAGGGATTATCTTCAGAAAACTTTCTGGAGGGATGTCTCTCCTCTTCCTGATCAGTCTGCTGGCACAGACTGAGACATCAGTAGGACAGGGAGGCAGCAGCACAGCATGTTTTAAATGTTTGCCCTTGCTAGGGTCTGACCAAGTAAAATATACCACCAGTTTTGTTCCTCCCCCCTCAACCGCTGAAATAAAGAATGTTGAAAGCAACTCAAATAATACATTCTAGTCATAAAAACAAAACAGGAGACCTTCCCCCCAGGGACAAATATTGTTTTAGTCTATTTTACCTCAATAGTTTTCTGTTGGTCTATTCCAAGGCTGTGCATTAGCCGTAAGACCTGCTCATTATACTCTCCAAGCGAAGGCTCATTCTCCTCTCCTGGTGGATAAAGAATAGGTCTCTGTGCAGGAACTTCTATCAGCATCCACTTGTGCTCCTTAATCTGAGCAATAGTTAACCGTTTGGATGGGTCGAGGACCAACATTCTTCTAATCAGATGTTCACACTCTGTTGGGAAAAAAAATTACCAACTTGCTAAGTGGTACGTGCATATATTCACTTGAGACTTACCAATACAGAGCATAACAGGAAACTGCCTTCCTTCTACCTAACTTCTGTGCTAAATACATTTCCTGAAGGCTAAAACAATCTCTCAAAACAAGATTAAAAGTCACATTAAGAAGGACAAAACCCCAACTTCTTTAAATGCATGGTATGGCTAACAGTGCCATTCCTTCTACACAGTTCCCACATAAGGGTAATAGTAATATTTAATACCTCTTTGAAGCTGCTTGTGCTGTTCTAAGTATAGTGCTAACATTAACTGATAAAGCTTCAAACAACCTCTGTGAAGTGTGATGAGGAGTAATTAGCATCCTTCTCCAGCACAGTTTGAAATAGCATGTCCAGGCTCATAAAACAAGGGATTGGCAAAACTAGGGTTAGTGTCTGGATTTTCTTTTTTTTTTATTTCCACCCCAGTGGTCACAAAAACAAAGGTAAAAATAATGTCTCTGTTGCTGTGAAGAGCAGCCAGTGGGTCTGCAGGTTTATCTGTTTTAATTCCAGGACCAAAGCACAATCTTTAGGTGCCAGGATAATTCTGAACACACCAAACCATTGCTGCTTTCTGACTACTACATGCTGGATAGCATTAAAGGCATCACATTTTTCTTCAGATCTCAGTTGGTTTTTGGAAGATGAGGGCACGAGAGATAACGTGCAGTTTTTATATGATAGGAAGTCAATGTAAGTTCCTTTAAGGGAGCTTATCAATGTGCCATGCGTTTCTAGCTGACCACAATATGGCTACAGTACAGTTGTTATGAGTCAGTCCATTCAGGTAGTTATGACAAATAGTTTAGAGAGAGATTTCTGGCTATTTATTCCTGTTTATCTCTCTTGTTTTCACAGTTTTGCTAAGAGGCACACCCTTCCCCACTCCCCGCATCACCACGTGATCAGCAAGGGGAGCAGCAAACAGCCTGTGAAACAGCTCATCTACACTGCAGTTACGACAATGATCGCAACTCAGACAGAGGTACCTGGATCTAGCTCGCATGCCTATGTTAGCAAAGTCACAGAAACACAATACGGTTCAGCGCTGGCCGCAAAATGTGCCCCGGAAGCTGAGGGGTTGCTGTGGTGCCATAATGATATTGCTAAAAGCAACCACGTGCACTACAGCTACACTGTAGTGGCTATTTTCAGAGGCGATGCACAGGAGTACATGCCACCAGAAAGGAAAAAGGGAAGACCAGAATGTTTTACACCACAGAACCCTTAACAACAGGGCTGAAAAACATATTTTTAATTCCCTTTAAAAAAAAAAAAAAGCTCAGAAAGTAGTATATCGAAAGAGGATTTGATTCAGGAAGGTTGTTTTGAAGTAATCTGATTGAGAGACCCTTTAAGATAGGGAAGCTGAAGGACACCATCAAACCTTGTGTAAAAATGGACCCACTTGTTCTTGTCTGAACAGGCATGAGGGAGAGTGAAACCCAACAGATGGGGCAATTAAGTGAGGGACTGATCTCTCCATGGCATGTGGGAGTGCCAGATACATGACAATAAGAACTTTGCATATGAACTGGTTGTGTGCTTTTTTGCTTTTGTTTAGCAGACGCTGTCAAAAACCAGGAAACACCCAATCCACAACTTAGGTTTGACAGCTATATTGCTCTCAGCATATTTTCTTTCCACATTAAAATGTATACGGCCTTGCAGGATGAAAGCTAATTGCTACACAAATGTGCCTCTCCCCCTGCATCCCCATATTTCTCTTCACAGTAGGATGAGAGATCCTTCAACTTCCATTTCGACTCTCTCCCTGCCCATGGGCACAGCCACCCTGCAATCTCCACGCATTGCACAAGGAAAAATGGGTTGGTTTGCCTAGCAGCAGCCTAACTGCAAAGGCATACAGCTCACCTAGGCTCCTTTGTGTTTCCTTGCGAAACGAAGTCTGCCATACCATAATCTAGTGTGCAGATGCACCACCCTTTGCTGCATTGCAACAGAGATTATTCTAGAATTTACTCAAGGTTTACCACACCAAGAGCATAAGAGGACACATTGTTACCTTCTGACATGAAATACGGGATCCTGAACCTTCCTTCAAGTACTCGTTGCCTCAGTGTGGGGAGTGTTGGTCCATCAAAAGGTAATGCTCCACAGACCAAAACATAAAGAACTACCCCCATGCTCTGTAAGAAAGAGAATATTCATTTCATTTTTCAAGCTACAGGCAAAGTCTCTGAGGTTGGCTAGCCAAGTCCTGTCACAGAAAAAATTAAAGTTATGTTCTGCAGAAACAGGAAATTTATACAAAATGAGTTAGATTTCTGAAGATCCCTAAACATTAAGAACACTCGGCTAACCCAACATGGCTAGGCTTGCAGTACCTTGTGCTGATAAGCAGGTAAGCTGAAGTGTAATGGGTTAGAGACTCTGGCTGCTAGCAGGAAGCTCCACGCAGATGACTGAATGATACCTGAAAAGTGAGCCCCAACCTCAGGTGAGAATTAGAGATACTTTTTATTAGTCTCAATGTTGTTCAAACAAAACCAAACCTCAAACAGTAGCTGCTCAAAATAAGAAACTGTAACCTTTTACATTTACCAATTTGCTAAAGCCTGGGTAAGAGGCACACTGCTAACTTCATGAACTGTCAGCTTCAGGGGAACACCAACTACTAATTCTGCACTGCTGCGTGCACTGCTGAGCATGAGGGTTTATTTAATATGAAGAAAAGGAGACACTCTGGGCAAGAGCTCTCCTCCAACTGCCAGACTCATTTTTGAAAGTATGCAAGTTAATTGGCACTGCAAGTGGAAATAGTCTTGCAGTAGATGCCAAAAAAATACAGCGCCACACTAGATGAAATAACCACACCAGACCCTAATGCCAATCAGTTGGCATAGATAGCCACAGCACTGCATTTCTCAAGGGGAAAAAGCAGGCATTCAACATTCATCTTAAAACTTTGTAAGTACACAGAGATTTTAAAATTAAATATATATTTTAAAAAGTCACACTCTTCTTTCCTTAACCTGCCAAAAACTGAACTGTGGATTGTTGCATTCCTCCTGCAAGCTTAGCACTTTCAGTAGACCTATTCTGTGATTGGATGTTGCAAAGAGATACAGAATCCTTATCTCAGAAGATAACTGAAGATGATGATAATTTTGTCTTAGATATAAACACACTTTATATTTTGCACTTCTCTTTGTGGGCAGGCAGATTCTGTTAATGATTTAGGATTTTACATATTTAAAGAATATTTACCAAAGTTCAGAGATTCACTTCTGACATTCAAACAGTGCCTGTGCTACTTGAAACAGTAAGCATAGCTGAGGTCTGCTGTACATTTATTTACCACTTACTAAAGACTCAGAAAGGCTGTAGCCTTTTTTTTTTTTTAAATCTAGCTAGCTACATATATATATGTGTATGTATATAGATACATGCATACACACAAATATATGTATCTAAAATCACAGTTTTTATTTGTTAATGCAATTAGATTAATTTAAATTAGATTAGCAGCTGAAAGGTGACTTTCCATAAACTGCCCTGTTTGTGTAACAGGCTCTGACCAAAATGTCAGTGCTCGTGTTGTTATGCTATGTGCAATATTATCACTGCAAACCTTATGCCAGAGCAGAGACTGCCAAATTGTCCTGCCTCTGGTTGCTTTAGGATATGAATCCGTCATTGTAAGTGCCAGAATACTAAAATTAAAAAGCAAACAAAAAATCCCAATCAAAACCAAATTAGGAATGAAAAGCAGTCTCTGACAATGCATGAAGGGTGCACAGAACTTCTTCAGTTCATTTTAGTCCCTTTTCCATTGCATATGAATGTGGGTTGCGCTCTCTGTCCTCTTTGATTAGAGTAGAACACATGGAAACACACCGATTCAAAAAACATGCAGCTGCCTGCGGTACAAATGTTTGTGGCACAAATGTACTTGTTTCCAGCTCAAAGAGCAAAGCAGTCATCATCTCTCCTGTGTTTCAGTGGTCAGAATCCCTTTAACCTCAACAAGAGCTCACAGCCTTAGAAGTTCAATTCCCACTTAACACAGAAGATACTAAATGCACTGAAAAAAGCACAGTTCATGCATTCAGTCAGGAGAGCTTTTGGAGGAGCTACAGTTTTTCCTCTAGTGGCCTAACATACACCTACAGTGTACATTTGATAGCCACCTGGATAGGAAACTTCAATTCCATTCAATGTTAAGAGGCATTTTATGACACTCAAGAAATAAAGCTGAAGAAGAACAGCTTGTCTGCAGCTTAAGAAAAATCAGAGATGATTCCTTTGTTCCAGCTTCCTAAAGGTTGACTTGAATCCAGTTAAAAAAAGAATAATGATACCCAGATATCCAGCTGGGGTCCCTCGTATTGCTGTCCTTCAAAGACTTCTGGGGCTGCATATGGTGGGCTTCCACACCATGTCGTCAGAGGCTCACCACTCTTATAGAAATTTCCAAATCCAAAATCTGTTGAGAAATTAAGGGGAAAGTCACTCCAAACTCCAGTTGTGTGACAAAGAATAATTATATGCATGGACTAGGCCGGAAAGCTCACTTTCATTCATTAAAGGCTCTATCACAAATCCTTTTATCAGTACTCCCACTGAAAATATGTACTGGGATGCTGAATGTCCTATACTGCTATTTTCATGACAACTACTAATTATTAAAACACTCTGCAAAACTTCACAACCTGTAGGAGTTTTGAGTAAATTTCTACCAGTTTGCTAAATCCAAGTTTATAAACAGCTGTCACTAAAATTCAACAAACTGACAATCATGCATACATATGAGCTTATTTACTTGCCAAGAGGTATCTGAGATTCAGTACTGGATCTGAGATTTCCTGAGTTTTCTTTAGGTGCTCTCTAGCCTTGAATACACAAAAATTTTGACAACAAAAGCATCCACTTTGGAGATGGGAGGAAGGAACTCTACCAAAAGCAACAAGCATGGGAAAATACAAAGCCTTTTGCTAGGAAGCAAACTCTGCTACTGGGATTGTCTACAGCCCTTTCAATCTACAACTAAAATTTACCATTCCACAACTAAGCAGTTCTTTTAAATGTTTCTTCTTATGGCTTAATATGGGACCAGATATGAGTCCCATGGGACTTCAGTATTAGTCACCATTTGTAATAATCCAATAGTGAAAAGCAAAATGATAACCACTATTGCATAGAGACATGAAGTCAGATAGTCTGATGCAAATTTTGTTTTAGCTTCCCCTGTTGCTGCTCTCTCAGGTTGCATTTTTTTTTTTTTACTAGAACAATACAGCAAACAACATTAATATTGAGGAAGCTGGCTTAATGACTGAACTGAAATTGATTATTATCAAAATGCAGAATTTCGGGTGGCTGCTACCACTCGCTGGTACTCTGATCTGTAGCTCTCTTGCCTTCCACTCCACTCTTACCAGTGTCTTTGGAGCTCTTCACAGCCCAGATCCTCCAGTTCCTGTTATATCCTGCCATCACTCTCACTCCCTTTGCTTAGTTCATACATCATTTGCTTTAGCATTCTTTACTCTTCCTGCCAGAATCCTAATAGTCCCTCCTACACCCACTGCAGATACCCATTCTGAATATAGTCCTTCCATGACACTCCTCAGTATTGATACACAAGGCTCTTATTCATCAGGCTTTTAATAAAAGCCATTGGAGCACAGTGTTTGGATACACCTGTTCACACCATGAATCAAAATACTCATTCCACTGAAGTTTAGTGGAGTTTTCTCATGGAATTCAATGAAGCCAACATTTTTCTCTGTTGCTCCCAGCATTATCACTCTGTACTGCTTAGTCCTCTATTCCACTTGCGTTGCAGGCCACCCTGTATGTTCTCTGTGACAACAAATGCTGTTAATACTAAGCAAAGAAGGAGAGGTTCTCAAGGAGAGCAATCTGATAACAGGCACACATTCTTTGGATTTAAGGCTTTCAGGCAAACTGGCTTCAATTCACTAACTAGTCAGCTGTATCTCTGAAGGAAATACAGAATGAAGCATTGGCAACTGACATGCAAAGACTGTCAAGCACAGCAACATTGTTTATGTTCGTCACTCGTCTACTCCTGTGTGAACAATGATTTAACTGTTCCCTGCCACTTTTTCCAGGCTGGAGCAAACTATGCAGTAGAAGGTTACAGAAAGTGTTTCTTTTCTTAAGGTGGTACCACTTTCACCCTTCTAGCTAGCCAGGCTTCTGCGGAGTAATACTGCATGCTGGTGTGACTCGAGGAATCCTGTGAAAGTCAACAGTGTTGGTAAACAGTAATCAGGCTGTTGATTTAGTACTATCAAGCGCTGAATACCTTAGAGGTATGTTAATACAATGCGGCACTGATCAGCAGATAGCAAAACTGATAAACACTGTGGTTAGAAGACACAGTACAGGCACTGCTGGTACCACTTCATTTACTTCTATTTGTATAGGTTGTGTTACTTAGAGGGAAGAGCCTGGCTCTCTCATCATACATCCTGAGCTATAAAACCACGAGAGAACCCTCACAATCAAAGCAACACAGAGATATTAAACAAAAACTTACCAGGCTTAGGTAAAGTTAACCTGGAGTTGTTTTAGAGAAGCAGTATGGAAACTGAATCAGACTACTTACACTGAGCTTAACAGTAAAGGTATTTGGTTGCTTTTCTAACAGAAGGACACAACAGCTCCAACAGTTCTTTTAATAGAACTCTTCCTGCAACATACAGCAAAAATGAACATAGGCGGAAGAAGCAGTTTCAGGAATACCAGAAGTGAAGAGGCTTTTAGAGAATTTTATTCTTCTCTCTTCCAAGAGTTTCCTTAGCATGTAATAAAGCATAGCATCATAGAATAGTTTGGGTTGGAAAGGAACTTTAAAGGTTATCTAGTCCAACCTCCCCTGCAATGAGCAGGGACATCTTCAGCTAGATCAGGTTGCTCAGAGCCCCGTCCAAGCTGACGTTGAACGTTTCCAGGGATGGGGCATCTACCACCTCTCTGGGCAGCTTGTTCCAGTGTTTCACCACCTTCATTGTAAAAAATTTCTTCCTTATATCTAGTCTTAAATCTACCCTCTTTTACTTTAAAACCATTACCCCTTGTCCTGTCACAACAGGCCCTGCTAAAAAGTTTGTCCCATCTTTCTTGTAAGCTCCCTTTAACTGTTGAAAGGCTGCAATAAGGTCTCCTCGGAACCTTCTCTTCTCCAGGCTGAACAACCCCAACTCTCTCAGCCTGTCGTCATAGAAGAGGTATTCCATCCCTCGGATCACTTTTGTGGTTCCTTCTGCAACTGCTTCCACAGGTAAGACATACCACCTACTGCTTTAACACCTATACATGAACCTGCAGGAATGTTTTTGCCTTTTGAGGTTCCTGCTCTCTGTCAAATTTGGTTATGGGCAAGCAACAGGTTCAAAAGTTATCTGGGAAACATGCACAAAGAGCATGACCTCATAGGCCTTTTGGCTGTTTTCATTAATTCTTTTAACTACAAGGTCACTAAAGATTTCAGCAAGAAATCTACAAGACTTAGAAAGAGATTCCAAGTCTTTCTGTACCACTGGTTAATTCTTACTACAAAGGCTACCACTTTAAATACCTTCCTCACCTCTGCTTCCTTACTGCATTGCACTGCTGACTCTCCATTGCGTTAAACAGTACTACTCACATAAGCAGATATTTTTAGTTGTCTTTAATGAAATGCACTAATTAGGAATAATAGAGAATCAAGACTATGCAACCATACAGCTCTCAGTATGGAAATCTCTACACTGGGTAACATGCACTGTAAGGTAATAAAAACAGTCTCTATTCCATGTAGCAGCAGTATTACTGGGGGGCATTCATAATATAAACTGGCCTTTTTTTACATACCTTGTGTTGGTGGTCCATTTGATTCAGGTAAGCAACTGGTAACTGTAGATCAGCCACAGTTATATATACAAAATCAATGTTATTCTGTCCTCATTTTATCCTTCCTTTTTCTAAAACTCACTTGTGGTAATCTTGAAGGAACAGCTAGATACAGCAATATAAGTGTCTAACCTCACTTAGACCAGTTCTCAGTGGTGTTCTTCCACAAAAAATGCATCTTTAAAAATATTCTGCAACATGCATAAAGCAGCTCTTTGTGTTTTACAGGTGAGGACACTGGAACAGAGAAATTAGTAGACTAGCCCAAATTCACGTAACAAATCAGTGACTGACCCAGACCAGGGCTAAGCATCACTGAAGTGCCTGGTCATTCTCTAAACAGCAAATAGAAACCAGTCACTCTCTGCTGAAGACTTTTGCCTCAACGTTTCCACAGCCTGAAATTCGATGCTGTAATTCTGCTGTAAGCTTTCTGCCACCTTTAATGTACATCACATGCTCTGGGCACATCTCAGTCCAGTGACCCAAATACATCAGGGTACAAGGGGAAGCACTAAATCTCATTTCCTTTTGTAAACATTGGCCTTATGTGTTTTTCCTGCAGTTGTAACTATACAGTCCAATACGCTGCACATAATTCATCACTGTCTCAACAACTGATCAGAAATTGCCTTTTCTTTTAAATAAACTAGTCATGCTGTGAAATTTTATTACAGAGATTTCTGAATTTGCTATCGTAAGAGATCAAGTCTAAAAATAAGCACGATACTCCTATCTGGCTAGTCCATGATTGGATGATAAAGATACTGGCTTAATTATCAGCAGCAGCAAAGTCATATTGAAAACATAGGAAAATGGGCTGCATCTACTTTCAACTACCTGACCACACACCTGAAACTTCTAGGTCTAACCCAAAGCTGCCAAAAGACTGCTCTTTATTTGTCTAGACCCCTTAAAGAAACTAGGCCAGGGGCTGAGCCCATTACAGATAATTCCATACTGGGTCATCAAAAACTTTTCCCAGGTTGCACTAACCCTGCAATTATCCACCCAGGAAAACCTCTAATTTGGATCTGCAGGTACTCTGAAAACTCATTCTTGCTTGACAGACAGATGGGCAGGTAACTGCTCTGGCTCCTTGTACACTCCAGGTAAAGTCCAGTAACTCCACTGCAATGACAAGAGCTAAATATCTCTGGTGCCAACAACTCCCAAGCCATTCTTGTAACTCCTCTTGCAGAAAAAAGTATCTGATCTTTATCTGTCCTGGAAGTGATCCCAAAGTGCCTCAGTGCAGCTATACAGGACGTTATTCCCAGAGACAGCTGACAATTGCACAAACACTACCTGCACCATTTGCTGCAGGAAGCAGATAAAGCCTAACCATGGGAGTAAATTCTGGGACACCGACTTCCAATATGCAGCAGAGAAAGTATAGAATAGAATATTCCTGCTCTTTTCTGGGAAGTTCAAAATGCCTGAGGGATGGGATTTGCAAGGTCTTATAAAGAGCTAACAATAATAGCAACATGTTGAAGTCAGTAGAAACATGGCATGCCAATTCCTCTACAACAAAAATTCTGCAAAGACTCAGGTCCTTAACGCTCCATGAATAAGATCTGCTTACAGTAATTCAATCCATGGAGCTCTTCAGTGTCACCCACAGTTGTAGGATTAATCCTTTTCACTTCTTATCTCAAACTAACCATACCCATTATTTGTATTCACACAAAGCAGGAATAGATACATCTCTCATATCCTTGCAGTTTTACCTTTTTTTCTTCCTCCCCAAAATGCTTTTGTTCTGAACAAGCTTTTCTCAAGGAAAGCTGATTTGGTCATTAGAGTGCCTTGTCATCCTCCTTCAAGACTAGCAGTACAGGGCTTATCTGACAGCAAATCTGCTAAAGTGACAAATAGTGACAAATAAGGAGCTGCAGCTCATGGCTTCAGTTTGGAAGAAACAATTCATGAGAATCTACTGAAGAAAGATGATGATCAGAGCCTTCGGACTTAAGCAAACTGCTTGGTAAAGGGGCTCTGGGGCATAAATAACTTCAAAACTGTTATATTTCATGATTTATCTTAACAGATTTGATTTAGAATAATCTTCTAGGGCAGCATAGTAGTATTTGATGGATTGATTACTTTAAAAATCTGACTAGAAATTTGAGGACTTTTAAAAAGAAACTCTAGTTCAAATACAAATGACTGAGTGTGCTGGAAACAGCGACTGATTAAATCAGACCTACAATCACTCTAGCTCCTTAGAGATTTATGTATCTGTGTGCTGACTGCTAATGATGAGCTGTCATTTTTGTGATGACACGTGATACTCTTATCCCTCATCTATTTTTGCATTGTCAACAATCAGACTGGAAACTTAAAAGACAGACAAATATTTAAGCTTCATTCCACCCTTTTAACCCAATGTCCCTAAATTAATATTGTATTCCAGATAATTAATGTACTTTATTACAAGAGAACATCTTACATTACTGTAAATATCTGGTACAGGTGGAACCCTTGAGAGGTTAAATCTCCAACATCAGTCCAAGGTCACTGTATCAGCTCAAAGTCAGAAAAACAGATACCCACTCTTACAGCAATGAACTTTTGGGACTTGTCTGTAATCAAAGAAGAGCCCCATTACCTATCAGTAAGAAGTCTACAATGCCAGAAAGACTATTTGAAGGTCAGACCACAAGTGAGATCCGTAACAGTGTCACGCTCTGCAAGCACACAGAATGCCCAACAGTTGCATGAACAGTTATGCAATGGCATCCTGGCATGTCACCGTACTCTGGAGGTGCAAATGGCCAAGGTCAGCTCAGATTCCAAATCTACATAGGAAACACAGAGTATAACATTCATGCTATCCTTCATGTCCTCCTTCGGTTCTGAAACAACTGCAACTTCAGCTGTAATAACAGAGTGGGAAACAACAAAATCTTCTACCAAAAAAATCCCTCAATTGCTGTATGTCACCTGCCTTTTTCCTATCACAGCTAGACTTCTGTTGTGAATTTTTTTATTCTCTTTGAGGAGACTTTTCTTTGCATATAATTGGCTTGGCAACCTTGACAATACTTCAGGAGACATGAAGCAATTTCTTCTCTCAGAAGCGTTTTGCCATCTGTGTAGGTGTCATTAAATCTGATCTGTCCCTTCACTTATCTTGAATTTGTCAGATTTTCAACATCCTCTTAGTACTGCAGATAAATATCAATCTTTATCTCTGAACTGCAGCTCCTACTCAGGTGCCACACTCATAAATCTTCGTATCAGATTCACAAGCACATGTAGGTATATTTGTAGGCACAGCTGTAGAAAGTGTGACCTGCTTGGAAATACACAAGATTTCAATTCCTAAGAAAGTGACACACTCTGCCTATCCAGACTGGATTCCAATTAGCTATTTGGTGAATGTGAACACATGGAAGCCACTTAAAGAAACATGAACAAAAGACAGAAGAGAGTCTTTAAGTATGACTGATCAATCTAAGAGAAGCTTCAGGTTTATGTTACAATTAGGATTTTTGGTTTTTTACTATTACCTTTACATGCTTAATTTCATAACACATAATAGTTTTATTTAGGGTTACCAAAAGTAGCTCAAGAGCAAGGACATCTTAGAACTGAATGGCATGATCCTTGCAAGGCTGTTACCTTTGCTCCCTATCTGAGCAATAGAATTGCAGAACTGTCGAGACAGTGCTTGACTGAGTGGAACGGCAGCAACTGGCTTGCATCTGATGGTCTTGTGACAGCATAGATGATTAAGTTTTATTAGGCAAATCCATGAATGAAAGGTCTATAAATTGATACTAGAAGGAGTAGCCAAGGATGCACTTTGTGTAAGCACTAATACAACAATACTGGCTGCTGGGGTTTGAGGGTAGTGACGAGCACAAGGGGAATAGGCTGCAGAAAATGGCCAGCCTGGTATACTCTCCCTGTCACTGCTAGATGGATCTGACCCAGTATGGAATTCCTCAGGAGTCTGTGCACTTTGTCTAGGAGTATGTGTCTTATAAACCTGGAAAATGGTTCCTTCATTCTGCCTTTGATCTGCAGTTCTAAAACTTCAATTTCTTCCCTTTTTCATGGGCGAGGAACACCAGTATCCTGCAGTTGTGAATTTCTGCTGAAAAAATAGCATGCATTGACAATACAAAGCACAGTAAGAGCCAGATACCTAACTAATTAATACTGGACTTTTTCGTGTAACATAGGACTTAAAAACAGTGTTACATATTTCAGCAATCTGCTCTTATCTTTAGAAATCCAATTATATTCTATTGTTGGACAAAATAATTACCTGTGCAGGGAGATAAGCATTATTTGTTAGGGTACATAAATTATTATGGTTACCTCTTTTTATTTCCATTATGCTTTCTACACTTGTGTCTTCAAATGTTGTTAAACCATTTCTTAATAAGTCAAGAATTAATAGCATCCATGAAAACCATTTGAAAAAGTTCAGGATTTAGATAGGATAGTGGATGCTTGGTCCACTGGGCTTCCTCAATTTTTAATTATTGCACTGTCAGTTTAGTTGTCCCACTTTTTGGACTGTTAGAATGGCCAGGATTCAATTAAGCACAAAACAATCACTAGTCTCTCATTCTCCCTCTTCCCTCCTCCACCTTGTTTCTACTTTGCAATTGCTGATCTACCATAATCATTCTGGATCAAAGGTAATAGTTTATAACCTAATAACACTGTTAAGATTTCTCATTCCAGAGAAGCAGATTTTAAGAACATTACTGATGTTTAAGGGAAAAATGTGCCAGCCCTCAAAAAAACATATGCCAGCCACAGAATTCTAAAAGGACTGAAACTGGACTTGTTACCAGAGGACTGAGATTATAGAATCATAGAATGGTTTGGGTTGGAAGAGACCTTGAAGATCATCTAGTTCCTGCCATGTGCAGGGACACCTTCCACTAGACCAGGTTGCTCAAAGCCCCACCCAACCTGGCCCTGAACACTTCCAGGGATGGGGCACAATGGAGTGATCTTTATCTTCTTAACATTTGCCTGAATCTGCACGTTAAAAAAATACGATCATTTGCAGCATTGTGTTCAGTTGAATAAAGTCTGTGTTTGTGCAATCTGCAAATACTGGCTCTCAACATTTGCGGTATTTTGTTTCTCAATCTCATTACGCCCTTTAGAATAATCTTGAATTTAGAAGGTATAATTTTTTGAACATACATCATTTAAATGGAATCTGTTTTCCCGTTAAAAATGGAAACAGACTAAGATTTCAGACCCGTTTGCAATTTGAGAAATGGAAGGTCCCTGCCAGAGCCACTGCAACTTCTGCTGTGCATCTAGCAATATGAGGTAGTTCCTAATTTGTACCTCTAAAAATCCTTTAGAAGAGATACTAGCTTCAGAGCTATAATTAATCCATTTCTAAAATTACTAACAGAATTCAATCTGCCTAGCTTCATAGAGCCACATGGATCTTTTGTTATAATAGTAATATGAGCAAAGGAGATAATCAGGAGAGAGGTAGTGATACAGGAAAGGTATGAGTGTGTTAGAAACAAACCTGACCCACTTCATGAACTGAATGCTGATCAGCCAGTTCTGACGTCAATGCATATTTTACTGCCCACCAGCAAGACAAACCAGCACTACAACCTACTTCAAAATAACAGTCTCTCCTACCTGATCTGGTTCAAACACAGTAGCTTTACCATCAAGATGGCATGATTTCTGCAGACATCTATAAGGCATCTTAATCTGGAAGTTTTGTGGGGCTGGAAGTATACAGAGAGAAGCTCACTATTCCATCCTCAATTCAAAGCTGTTATTTAATTTTCACAAATGCACAGATGTTTCACTGTACAGAAAACGAGCAAGTTTTATTCGATGACAGCATAGCGTATCAGTGATCAGTAACTGAAATCCAGTCCCTACGATCCCTTCAAAAAACCAGCAAACATAAAGGGTACATGAACAATCCAGCTATCTACAGGCAATAACTTTGAGAAGAACAAAGAAGGTTTACCATACTAGTGCTAAAAACAAATTCGATGTCAAACCTGATGGAGACTGCCTGGTATGGCATTCTTCAGCCACAACCTTCTCAGTGGACATTGTATCTGATTAATACCTTCTTTTATGTTACTTACACTAAAATTTAAGTTTGAGGCTTTTGCTCCCAACTACCTAGAGTCTTCCAGAAAATAACAGTATCAAAGCTCTCACCTCAAGATCTTTATGCAGCCTCTGTTTCTTGTCCAGTTACTAAGACTGAAAAGAAAGTTCCATTGAATTCTACCTATCCTCTTCCTTTTAGAGCAATGTTAACACAAAACTATTAAATTTCAGTCTACCCTCCTTATTCAAGTATAAAAGGTGGCAGTCTCATCAGCTCACAGTTTTAGGAACACTTATTTTTGAATCTTAGTTTATTCTCCTGGTAGCTGAAATACAGAGGTAACTTTATGCACATTTCTGTATTTGACTAAAAAATGTTGTATTCTTAAAGAGTAAAAGCTTCAATAAAAGTCTTAGAAGCATCAGAATGAAACAAGAGGCCCACTGGAAGTTAGGAAGAGCCTGGAATGGCCACAAGTATGTGGATTTTATAGCTGCTTGGAGTGATCAGCAAGGGACAGTCCCGTGCATAGTGCTGTGGCCCAGTGCAAACACTGACACTGCAGAGCTTTCTATCAAAATAATTCATCAGTTACTGTGTTGTTTTTCAGTTGCTAGATTAATTCAAATTAGAGAGTAATTCTAGCTATCAGAGTTGGGATCCTGGCTGCCCTTCGTTCTTCCACAGTTTGATAAATAAGCCATGAAGAATATGAACCACTGGAAGAGACTGTTCTCAGGGATCAGCACAGCACCAGATAACTCCAAAATCACAGATAAACCATTCTATGGAATTCATCATCTATCTCCTTTACAGAGAAAAATAAAACAACTGACTCAGCACAAATCACTAAAAAGTTTCTAGCAGTCAACTTTCCTCCAGCTACTTTATCACCAAAGCTGGACACGGGAATTGCTATCAAGCTGATAAAGCTTGACAAAGATACACGAAAGAATCAGACCATATCAATCACCGCCAGTTAATGTGATCATTTACATACAGACCACCTGTAATTAACTTTCTGTAATACAGAGGTAGAGCAAAAGAGCAGCTAAGAGGAGGAAAGAGACAGCAGCAGCTGATGGAATCTAGTAACTACCATTTATCTATGCTTTTATTTGAGTCCCTGGAGAACCTATGCATTGAAATTCCCTGCGACAGAACAGTTCATGTCGCTAACCTTTCTTCGGTTAACGGGTCTCCTGAGATGCCTTTGAAGTCGTGTTTTTGTGAGCCTGTGTCATGCTTGCACTGCAGTGCTCAGGGAGGCAGGGAACTTACATCCCTGCAGTGCTAAGGACATCCTTGAAAGGAATACCTCTGAATACAGCCCCGCTCCAGTGCAGTTGAGGAGTTCTGAAAAACTCCTGAGGCCCCTGAGGAGTTCTGAAAAACTACGCCAGGCTGAACATGACAAGCTACAATGCGGAACACTGATGTGGAAGAAAAGAAATTAGAAGGGACAGAATGTGGTGGTGAAAATGGGGAGAAGAACAGCAGATCAGAAGGTGAGGAAAGAAAGCATAGATGAACAATAGCACAAAAATTCCCTTATATTTAGTTCAGTTACTCATAGTAAGTGGGGTCCACATGACTTGCAGCCCTTAGACACAGTATTTACTGAAGGCATACATTGTCCTGGGAAATACAATTGTATGTCAGTCATAAATCTCCAGGTGCTATGATTGTCAGTAGGTGCTAGAAATAAACGCAAGTTTGAAATCAGAAATTAAAAGAGTAAAAATGCTCTACAAATGGTAGTGCTGATGAACCCACTAGATTAAAGCTCAACAAAGTACCAAGACCCGTTCACTGTCAAATTCACAGCCTTATTGCCAACAGCGGTGAGCAAACAGTGTGGGTGGCCCTATTAGTTTTCAGAATTTTGAGACATCACCACCAATTCAATTTCAATGTTATTAGTAATTATACTTGGGCCACTTTGTTATAAAGTCTAGACATCATCTCCATCCCAAACTGTTTCTTTAGCTTTCTTCAGGTATCAAATGCCCTAAATAAGAACTTATACCAGAATGGCATCTTCCTGCTACAACAGTTGCAAAACCCTTTTACTTCATCTGATGGTAGTGTTTAATATTTTTACAGTTTAACGTTAGTACAAAAGCCCACAATAGAGTATAGAGAAAATTAAAAGATAACCATAAACAGTCTAATATCAAATGAAATGAAAAAGAGGCTACTGCAAAGACTCTGCTATTAATTTATATAAAGCATTAAATAACAATTTTTACAGCTTTTATGAACCTGCTGTAAAATTCCCACTCTGAGATGCTAAAGTCATGAAATACAGAGAACATGCCAAAGAGCAGATTAATAAGCCTCCCTCTCCAGCTTCAGAGAATCTGTTTTCCACACTGTTCCTTCTGCCAAAAAAACCCACCTTACATTCAGATTTGATAACAAACAGTAGCCTAATAGTCTATGAAAATCATGGTTCTGGAACTCACATAGCTGTATTTTCCTTTTCCTCAATTTTAATTTATCCATTACTTAATATTTCTGTAAAGTCTTAAACCATGTGAAAAAGATCCTAGAGGTGGAAAAGGAATGAAGAAACGAATGTTTTAAATGTACAGATAAAACCAAAGGTCAAGACAAAAGCAACAAACATATCCAGGATCTGGGAAAGCTACTCCATTAATACATACATTGATAAGAAATCCTTCTTAGTCCATCAGTAAAATACCATTTCATAGGAAAAGATAACCTATGTTGGTTTTTTGGGTTCTTTTGATAGCAGTGACTATGGGTTCCTTTTCTTGAAGTTTAAAGAGGATAAAATTATTGCTCAAGAAATAGTTTTCATCTCAAAGGTGAGTGCTCATTTTAAAAGACTGTGTAGATTTCCCATTCTGATACAGATGACTTGAAAGGATTTAAAAGTTTTTTCCTGAGGGTGAAGTTAATCCCCAGAATTAATTGCCTAGTCTTCCCAATGTTTGCTGTAGTATTGCACAGAAAGGGGTGAATCCTTGTGACACAGATGCTAACCAGTTAAACAGGTGTTAACTCTTCCTTTAAAATCTTTAAGGACACTATTTTCGTACTCCATAGACAAAAAGGAGCGCATCTTTTAGAGAGCTGCTGGCACATTTAACACTTTTCTGCAATTTTATCCTTACAGAAAGCATTAGAGATCAAGGTACGTTTTCAGTTCATCCATTTCAGAAATGCCAGAGAGGAAATTCAAGGGTAAAATAATCCAGCAGTGATCTACAACTCAGAAATGTTTTATCACTTTACCTTTCTCAGTGTGATTGGCTATCTATTCACACTTGCTTCTCAGAACTTGCAAGCTTACTCCTATACAAACCAGCTTCTTACAGCAGTTAGCCTTCCTTTCCTGCTCCCATATTATTGATGACTGAAGTTCAACAGTCCTCCAAATCAAGATGCTATCTAGCTTTCCCATTTCAAGTGTCGCTGGGCTAAAGTCAGTATGGAAAGATTTGTGGAATTGTAATGAGTTGACAACTGACAAAATTATTTCCATTGCTAGCAACATCTGCTGTGTCTAAATTTATAATTAAAATGAAATCATGCATGCAAAAAAAAAAAATCAATAAGCTTCCATTTTGAGTTTTTCTAATGTTGAAAGAAGTTATTTGATTAACTCTGTTTTAACCTGAACATCTGGCAGCATTATAGACATGTCAGGACACCCACCAAAAATGACTATAACTCTAAAAATTATTTCCTTTTTCCTGAAAGTATAAGAGAGCTAATCTAGGATTTTTAGCTACATGTACTGTGATATCCATAATGCAAAAATATTACATGTATTACCACTCTGATTTTCTGTACCTTAAGCACAGCAGGATATCTTGGGCAGCAGCAACTGAATTACTGGAACGGCCTTCATAAAAATAAGGTGTTACTGAATATCATCTACAGTCTGAGTACCTGCTATTTTGATGTTCATGTTGTTGTCAAGCAAAAGATTTTCAGCCTTCAGGTCACGGTGAACAATCTTTCGACCATGGCAATACTCCACTGCTGAGAGGATCTGCCAGAATTTGCGCCTGGCCTCAGACTCACTTAGACGGCCATGGCTAGCGAGGTAATCTGTTAAAATAAAGCAGGTTTAAATGGATTAGAGAGCAAGCAACAACCCTGAAGCTAAATGATTTCTCGCAAATAATTAGCACTAGGAAACTAAAAAAGTATTTCAGCCAGTCCCAGTTTCCGACCCATTATTCTCGCACTCTCCCCTCTAAAAGAATGGGGAAAAAAGAGTAAGAGAAAGCTGCTGTGTAATGAAACTCTACTCTCTGTTCCTTCTTTTATAGTTACCTGACTATTCTGATAAATATTTTCATATAACGCAACTCCTGTGGAATGGGGAATACTTGGAATAACTGGCTTCACCATCATGAGGTACTTTAAGCTTTAGCCTCTTATCAGTTCACGCAAGCCTCACGCCACACTTCTCCCTCTGAAGCCTCAACAGAGGCTGTGTGGTGGCTAAAAGTATTTTTCCTCTGGAAATAAAACAAGTGCCCATCCTGACCCCTCTCTTGTCTTCATTGCATCACAAGCAGAAAGAACATTTTGTTTTCATATTTGATTATGTTGTAAAAACTAACATTAGCCCTGAAACAAATGATAGCTCTGAAACTGAAGACTTCATTTATCCTCAGGAACAAAAACAAGTGAAGCAGCAGCTGTGTGAGTCTTGACAGAAACAGCTTCTATAGCCAAGTCCATTCTTTCTCTTATGAGGCATAAAATCAAAGAATCAACTGTTAGGATGGTTTTCAATTGCCTTCAACATCCTACAAAGAATGCAGTTAATGGCCAAGGTGCAGCAAACACATATAGATATTATACCTAGTGATCACAGACAAGGGCTGAGCATATACACACGAAGCAATCGCCAACCACTTGCTGCATCACAACTAGTACTGAAGTTAAACAAAAAACAGTGAGCAAGAACTAAACTGCTGGAACTGCCGCCAACCCCTCCTAATTATCATTTATAGAGAAAGGAATCATCATTTACAGACCAGCTGACACAAACACTTCTGTCTGAATTCAGTTAACAGGTTAAAACAGCTGCTTCTGCAAGTTGAAAAGTGAACATGATGTAATGGAGGTTTTGAGCCTACTTCTGTTTATTTATAAATAATATACCTGCAGAATACCTGGCTTTGTTAGGTTGTGGTTTGTTGTTGTGTTTTGGGTTTGTTTTTTTGTGGGGTTTTTTTTGGTTTTTTTTTTTGTTTGTTTGTTTGGTTTTTTTAAGTATTGTTTAAGGTCTTTATAAGTGCTTGCAACATTTTCATTTAAGCTTTTCTGCTTCTTTATGATAAGCAGAAAAGGCCTGAGCAGCTCACATCGAGCACACTCTAAAACCTGAAAATAAACTTCCAGTAAAACTTCACCAATGGTGCACTTCTGCTTCATTGTTACTACAGATAAGGACAAAGAAATATGTTGTTCAGGAAGAGGGGGCACAGACCCACCCACAAACCATGAGGATTTTTGCAAATATTCATAAAAACATGAAAAAGAAATTGTTGTTGGATCATGTAAAACCGACCACTTCACTGACCCTGCCTTCTTTACATCATGAGTTCTCCACTACCACTTGGGTCACTAGACTACACTGCCATTAGGTGCTCCAGACAGTGTCATATTGATTATCAAAGTGACTTCTGAATTATGTTTTCACTCATATGGTTTAAATAAACAAATGCGATCATTAATACACTATCTTCTTAATACACTCATTAAAACAGGCTTATTTCAAAGATGTTTTGTAGGGGGATCATTTAGGAAAAAGTTCTATTGTTTTGTTTTACTTTGAAAAAAGTAAAGAAAAACTTTGTTTTACTTGTGGCAGGATTGAAAGGATTTCATGCACTGCTGCTACTACCTCCCAAGCACATTCTGCAAGCACAGAGGTGGCTGCTCCTGAACCATATGAACCAGCAGACTAGAGACCTCAGTTGCAGTATACTCATTTCAGCATCCCTCAAAAAACATTTTTAAGCAAAGCACATTAGATCTATCTCTGGAACCTGCAGATCTGAAAACTCTCCTCAGAGCTTCTAACCTACCTAAGTCTTAATACACTTTCAGCTGGTTTAACTTGGCAAAGCACAAGAACAAACAAAAGCCTGGCCGTAAGGGGAGTTCATAATATTTGCAAGCTAAATATCGTTCAGTCACAAAGTGACTGACAAGTAATATAATATCAAGGTGAAGTCAGATATCAAAGACACAAACTAAATTACACTGAAAGCAAGCCAGCCCTTTAAGTTGTTAATCCATCATTTGTTAGCAAGGCAGCAAACAAGTTAATGAATCCAAGCTGTCATTTGCATTTATGGCTCTAGCCTGTTAGGACTTTTTAAAGATTCCAAACCACCTTGGCCTTAAGTATTCCAACAAGTCTAGCAGTCTGCACAGAATAGGTGAATTATTCTGAAATACACTTCTTTCTCTCCTGAAGCAGTAGAACATACCATAGTGTGTCTAAATAGGTGATGGTACGAGCAAGGATACTGTTTGTGCATTAACTAGCTTGCAAATAGGAAAGGCTGGGATACAGGTAGCGTGCCAGCCCCCCGGTTACAGAAACCACTTTAAGAGCTGACACTTGCTAGAGACATTCTGCCACAATAGCTAGAATCTGGACACTGCTTGAATATGCATGTATATACCTCTGGAACTCAGAACCACGACTCTAGTTTTTACTGCAGATACCTGGAGCAAAGCACCCTGTTGTACCTTGCAAAGACTGAAATAGGAAAGCTACCTATGCTTTCATAAACATATCCTTTGACAAATCTTACCCTCATATCATACCCTCTGGCTACATGTTTCTATGGTAGGTTTTTTCTTTCATTTTTCTGTAACAAAATAGAAACCAGAAGCTATCTTAGATTCAGCTGGGTGCACAGCAGAAAGCAGCGGGATTTTTGTCACAAGGCAGCTTCCTGTCCAGCCTTTTCAGTAGTCCAAAGTACATTTGTTTACTGGACAACTGAAAAATTAAGATGGTATTTACTTCAAAACATATGACTCTCAGACATTGTCTGGCAAAGGCAGTGGTCAATGCTTTTCATTTAAAATACGGTCCTTCATTTAGGTGGACAATTGTACACATTTTAAATTTGGTATGTTAAGGCTCTGTTAAAGAGGTGCATACATACCAAAGTGAGTATGGTGAAGGATAATGAAGATGATTAAGGGACTGGAGTGCTTGTCATACAAGGGGAGGCTGAGAGAGCTGCGGGTGTTCAGCCTGGGGAGGACAAGGTGCAGAGGGGAATCTTATCTTGTGTATAAATACTTGACCAGAGAAAGACAACAAAACCAGACTCTTCTCAGCAAAAGTACCCAGCAAAAGGACAAAAGGCAGTGGGAACCAACTGAAACACAGGAAATTTGATTTAAAACTAAGAAAAAGGGGTTCTTCTGCGCAGGTGGTCAAATGCTGGAACAGGTTGGCTACAGATTGTAGTCTCCATCCATGGTCCTGAGCAACCTGCTCTGCTTGACCCTGCTCTGAGCTCCAGGGCTGGACTAGACATTCTCTACAAACCCCTTCCAACCTCAAGTCTTCCATGATCTGGGTTCAGTGTAAGGCAGTCAAGACATCACTCATCCGGTTCAAGCTTAGTAAGGAACAAATAATCCCATATTAGGGGACACGTTGTATTTCTAGTCTTATGAATCCTTATTACAGAAGCAGTAATAATCAGTTCAAATTTCAGCTAAGGAAATCTACATTAAACATTAGAAAGAATCTTTATAATTAAAAAAAACCTCAGATCCTGAATAGCTTTGTCTAGGAAGGTTACTGAATCTCTCTCTAGGGACGTTTCCAAGAATGGTGCAGCTGATCCTCCATGAAGGCTGGGACATAAGAGATAGCTGCTCAAGCCCATTCCACTCCAGCTTTCTGCATCTCTGCTCAAAACATATATTAAATTGTCCAGGACAAACTGCTAGGTAAAACTAGGCTCTTAGAGGTACAGACATAATTAAATACTAATACTCTAGGAAATCAAAGAGATGTCTGAATGTCTTCTTCATGTGGAAGTATTTCTGGAGATACTTCAAGTTTATTCTTCACTTAAAACAGGCACAAGATGCTGAGAAGGTGATGTTGTAAGCACAGAGGTTTATACTATCAAACATGTCTCCTCAAGGCTTAGTATTTATGCTAAAATACTCTAGAAAACTTGTAAGACTGTCTTCTATATTGACTGAGCCAGGATATTGCAGCATCACAAAGGATAGTTATGAAGGGAATCTCGTTCTCAGCAAAATTTGGTTTGAGGACAAAAAGAACACTACTTTGGCTTCCCTAATGAATAGAACAAAATCCAGAACAGAATTTAGGTAACTTTAGTTAAACTGCATCAGTTACTGCACTGTTACTTTTTCATTTGCACAACCATAGCACACTTTGCATGACTAGTTAGTGTACATATTTAACATAGGATTGTTTTCAGATCTAGCTGCTCTTTTGTGTAAGAAACGTTTTTCCAAATATTTACCAGCCTCTCTGCAAGTTCAGTGCTTTGCTATTCCAAAATCAGATTTACTTTGAGATCTACCTCACAGGGATGTTTGATTTTGTGTGTGTAGAAGATGAGACCCACCAGACTGCCTGGGCTGATCTATTTTCCCATACAACCATTGGGTACACTCTGTGAAAGTACAAGAACCTCTTGTAAAAACAGGCTTAAGTCCAAAGGTACCCTTTGGGACAAGAGAGGCAGAGCATAAACCGGACTGACCAAAGGAGCTTATTTTGCATTTCTGTGCATTACTATCATTCCACAAAAGTAATTTTTTAAATGGGGTGGTGGATGCCCTGGCTGGCATCTGGCAAGAGTAAGAAATAAACATTGTTTCCATTGTGAACACTTTTGAAAATGTCAGAATAATCTTATGGTTCTTCACAGTAAAGCAGAGATGCCTGTGTAAGAGTAGGAGTATTAGCACAATAATATAGCCTGACAGTATCCCATGATTTCCTGTAGGTTCTCTAAAAGGCGGCAAGGTCCTCACAACCTACTGTCCAATTGCAAAACAGACTGAAGATTGTAAGGAAACACCTAAACAATCACGAAACTCAACTATGAGATGTGAGTATGCAAATGCAGTTAAGCTGTTCTTCCTAGGCACCATGTCTGGCAGTTGAAATGTTTACCTCTTAACTATTCCATAGTCTTTCTCTCCTTCACATTTCTTGCATGAAGTAGAAAAAAGTACCAGAAAAGTACATGCATAGGTACAGTCACCCTGTCATGTGTCAAATGCTGTGCTGGAGCTCTAGATGAAGTTGTGCTATTATCATTTATTTGGTAGTTTCATGCTAAAACCCAGCAGGAGGCTACATGGGGAAATTGAAGGACAAAAATCAAAATAACTGCTCCTGAACTTCAGCCAAAAAGCAGCACATTCCTTTAAATAGTTATGATTGTTAAGCTAGACATAAATCACACAAGCTGGTAGTTTGGTCATGTTTACCGCTTTTAAAATGCACATGTAGTATGTCAGACAGCAAGCAAGAGGGGGTAGAAACAACCATAACTGAAAGCTTGGATATTCCCTTTCCCCCTTACTGAACATGTATGTTGTTTGTAGGCTTAAAAGGCAGCTTCCTCCTCCGCAGTCTGGATTCTTGTAATATAAAAAGAGTCACTGATGACAAGCTAGGGAATTAGCCCTTCAGAACAGGTCCACTGTAGTTAGTTTAGCTAAAAGATAATCTGCAGCTCAGCTATTTTAGATACTTCAGATGAGAGATGCTGAAGAAGGTTACAAGATGGTGGCTGTAAAGATACTTTTAAAAACACAGCAGAAACAGCTAGTTAAAAACTTTGTAGATCTGTAAAGTATTAACCACAACTGAAACCTTTTTAATTCAAAATGTTTTATTAAGTCTAAAGACCTTTTTAAAAAAAAAATCTAAAAACATAACAGCATTTGAAGTGTCTAGGCTAAACACATTATTTACTGCAATGACATTAAGTGGCAAAAGGCAAATTCAAAACTGCTGCTGACTATAGAAAATTTCACTGAAGCTATGAAGACAGTGAAGAATGTTAGTACAGGGGTTAAAAATAATCCTGTCCATGAACTACCAGTCAGCACTATGAAATGATGGTTAGCAGAGCTGAAAAGACTCAATGAGGTTTAATACCAGGCTATTCACAGTGAACTTGAAAGCCTGACATGGTATTAAGAGAACATTTACCAGTTACCAATTACTGACAACCATCTTGAAGAGCACACTATGTTCTTTAAAGTATCTTATTCAAGAGGAAGATAGAAAAGGGACTTCTATAAACTCTCACAGATTTTGTCCATCACTGAGTAGCAAAAGTTACTCAGAAGAGCTATCACAAAGGCTAACTTTCAGCCTAGGGAGTCTAATCTCTCTCTCTGCTCCTCCTGTAGTCAGATAAGAAAGAGAGGCTCCTCTGGAGGGTGAGTCGAAACTCTGAACCAGCCCCCTGAGAGGTGCCTCAAGCCTCACTGATTACAGAGGGAACATATAGGAAGATCAGCCCCAACAGACTGAAGTTTGTCTTTCTCATTATACTTCTCCCACTTCACTAACTTTTGAGTAAAAATTTGAATAAGCTGTTCTTGCCACAAACCTAGAGTGAGTTTTTGTTTGGGTTTTGGGTGTTTTGTTGTTTAAGCCTCCCTTCAAGTGCAATCAAAGGTTAGTCAAAGAAAAAAACCAGAGCATAATACTTAAACACTGTCAGGAGACTGATTAACTAAAGAAACAGCAGGTTCCACACATTTCTAACCATCTTGCTTTACAAGAAAAACCAAACAAAGTAAAATTCCCCAAAAAGCAGGATCATCCATGGCAAAGTGTTAGAAACTTTGAAGACACTTGGGTACAGGACTCCAGAAGAGCATCCCACTACTTGTGCTGTTTGAAAACTAATGGTATAAAAGGGAGACTAATTTCACACATTGTTAGACTTGACACGGCAAAATCAATACACCCAAAGAAGGATCAGGACAGGAAGGAGGAAAAGCTCATCTAGTTTTAGTAATCTTTCTAATTTTTTTTTGTTTTGGTTTTTTGTTTGTTTGTGTTTGTTTTGGGTTTTTTTGTTTTTTTTTTTAAATACTACCATGCTTTTCTCTACTTTCCAGTTACATCAAAGTTGCCCTGGACATAATAACCTGCTTGTGACACAAACAGTCCAATGATAAGGACTTAAAGGTGGGGGGGGGGGGGGGGAAGATAACCCAGACAACAAGAAGGGACTTTGAACATTTGAGTTCTGTTTCCATGAAATCCATCCCCCTGCCCCCAGTGTAAAAAATAAAGATCAGCCAGGCTCCACCTCTTCAGCACTCCAGTCACCAGGGCCCTCCGCACACTGAACTCTATTCCATTGCCCTCTGAGTTCATTCTGCCTAGTGATGTTGACTGAAAGTTTCAGAGAAACTTTCTCAGCAACTCCGATTTTGTTATTGCAACTCAAATGCATGTGAAAACTCTAAGTGCCTGGGTATCAAGCATAAAATTCATGAAATTAGCTTTTATTAAGCAAGAAAGGTTGTTACTTTAACACCTCAGTCCAATGTCTAAACAAAGCAACAGTACCTGCTATGTATAAAATACTCCAGCTAGAAAGATTTTCTTTACCTTTGAGAATATTTCTGCTCCTCTGCTATTTTTCTGTTCCTTTTTTCTGTTATTCTACTAGAACATGTTAGACTCATTCATGGAAAATAAACCCATTGTCCTGGGTACCATTCAAACTTAAGACAAAGTTGTTATTACGTTTTGCTAGACAGTGACCATTTCCTCTTCACCTAGCACTTACTGTTATACTGCACTTTTGTCTGAGCCTGCAGAAAAACCAGAAGGTACTTTTTCCCCCTCTGAAATTCTAACATGTTTCTGCCTTTACCTCATTTCTGCTTCCTCGTCCAAAAACATATACAGTGACAAACACATACAACAGAATATCCCATCCTTAATTACAAAAGCCACTCTGAGAAATCATTCCAATAAATAAAAAAAGATTAACTTCAAAGAAACCTGTACAGAAATATTAAGTCTCTAATAATGGACCCAGAAAGATTCCTTAATTATTTTAATGAGAAAACAAGGTCTAAGAGAATTAGCTAAACTGTGTCTGAAATATACATTAAAGGATCTGCAAACAGGGAAAAGTCTGAGCCCAAAAGGCTTTGCCTCTTCAGAATGAACTAAGAGATTAAGTCAAAGTTTTACAGGAAATTATACACCTTAAAGCCAAGATAAATAAGAAGGCAAAAAGAGTCACCATCCAAGTTACTTCTAGAATCTTTAGCCACGCTGCTTAAAGTTTTATATTTTTTGCCTTCTGTTAATTTTTTTTTCCCTATGACCACCTTACTCACATAAAGCAGCAGCCAAAAAAACCTTCTGGTCATGTAAATGCATCTTAATAGTTAGAGAATCTTGACTGATTACTGAGAATGTTTCAGATATGAAACCTTAAAACTACACAAAATACACAAACTTAACCTGATGTAGGTACAAAGGTAATTTTTAGATAGATTTTTGGCTTATGCTAATCACTTATGCAAGTCTGTATACAAATCTTGCAAGATAAACAACCTCCAGTGTTGTAGTTCCCAAGGCAAGTAATAAGATGAATGGAAAGATTGGGGGGGGAGGGGGGGACGGGACACACACGCAGCGGAAAGAGTTGTAGGCCAGCCAGCAACTCATAGCTGGGCTTCAAGATTAGCACTGGTTTGAGAACAGCAGCTTAGAAGGCAAGAAAAACAGAATCCCCTTTCTTCTTATTCAGTGTTTCCAGATGGTAATCAGTGTAAAGCAAATGACACTGTTCCTTCAGAGAAAACACACAACACCAAAACAAACCAAAGCAACCAAACCTACATTCCTGAGAAATGCACAAGATACTCAAAGGTTACCAGACCCCAAAACAGACCTATGCTAACATGCTGTATACAGAAATGGGAGTAACGTTCTTGGTATTTTATCATCCCAGCCTTATTAGAACATTGTCTTGCTATTCCGCAGGTTGTCAACCATTCCAAACAAGTTTATGAATAGCAAGCTTGTCTTTGGTCAGAAGAACACAGGGCTCACCCAAATTTTGTCACATGCGCAGGGGCTGAAAAAAGCATTTTTACTTTGATCACTAATGCGCTTTTTAAAGTTAAAGGCACCAACATAGGTCAAAATGAAATGCATTTCACTACCTAGTGTCACATTTTGTATGTTTCTTCTTTGTGGCCTAAAAAGGAGCATTACTATATACAGCTAATTCTGGGAAAAAATTCAGCCTGTCCCTCCTTGAGGGGACTTCACTGCTACCCTAGCCTCAACAGATTCGAAAAATCTCAAACAACAGCTTGGTACGTGTATGCACAGTACAATCATGGAAGACAAAATGCCCTAAAGATAACCAATAATGGCACAGCTGATGCCATAAGCCCAACTTTAGAGTTATGACAGTTATTCAAGCTACACTGAGGGAGAGCTCAAAGGCTACAACCTGGCTGCCATAACCAGCTCTGTGTTACATGTACGTAGTAGTTTTTTTTACTGTGCCCGTTACCACAATCAAGAAGGGAGAGTGCGTGCAGGAATCACCTTCAATACTAGAACACAAGCCTCAGGAGTGTGGAATCACTTTTACTATTCACTTCATAGCCCTTGGGAAGCGTAAAGGCTGATGCACAGCCACTTCACAGATTCCCTTTTACGTAATCACCAGCAGAAGATTTTAAAATTTAGTAAGCTTCCTCAATTCTTCTGGTCCTTCAAAATACTGAAGGATTCTCTACTGTTCTGCACTTTGAGTGATCATGTGCACTAAAAGAAGGCTGAGCAAGTGTGAAGCGTTCAGAATATTTGCTCAGAACATTTATATACTACAGTGTCCTGCACTTAAGTGACAACTTCTTCCAAAGAAACAGAATGAGATCTCTATTGTAGTCCAAGCTGAGCATTACAAAACAAAAAAGTTGCATCGTGAAGTATTACAACTAAAATAAAAAATACTGTATTTCACATAAATTTAACACTGAAGTCCTGCTTGAGTGATGAGTTTGAGCCAAAGAACAAGAATTTATGTGAATTTGACCATGCAGGTCAACACAGACAACCTAAAATTTTTATTAAGAGTGTTACTCCAAGTCACCCTGACACCCTCTCTCCTGCCCACCCCATTCTTCCTGAAAACATATTAAAAAATCCTGTCTGATAAATCAGTACATAATGGCACAAGAAACAGACTCTTCAGTTTACCTGGAATACTGTTTGGGCCACTGTTCATTATCAGGCCGAACATTTAAACATAGTTTTTCATCTCAACTCAATGCTGAAAACCTGGTAATTCTGTCAGCTGAGATGAGAGTTTATCCTGCACTGTTCTGTTTAACAAGCTATGTCTTCTGCTAAAAGAACATCAGTAATTTTTAACTTTTTTCTTATGTTAGTGTACACTGTAACTGTTTTCCTTAAAGTTCTTAGTTCTAAAATGAGAAACAGCAACAGTTACAACACATTTCTTAAAAAATAAAGTGACATACTACAGTAAAAGGGATTCTTGGGCAAGATAAATACAATTGACAAACTTCAAAAATTAAAATGTTGAACATGAAAAATATTCTCTTGCTTACCGAAAATTTCTCCATTTTTGGCAAATTCTGTCACAAGGTACAACATGCTTTTGGTCTCCATCACCTGTTGATGGAGAAATCATACATGAGATTGCTTTTTGCTCTTCCCACAAACACACACACACCCAAACGGATACTGATTTTCATTGTTCTCTTCTGGTAAAAATGTGAAAGTCTTTGCCTTGCACATATAGTTATCACAATCTTTCACTTTGTTTCTTCAAGTTACCCCAACAATTTCAAGGGGAGCATTTGCATGCCAAGCACAAGGATAAGCTTTAAATACTTCATAAAGCCAGTATACAGAGAAAGAGGTGGATAGTCACTTGTGGCCAAGAATCCTAACACAAAACGATAGTATCCTCAGCAGCTAGTTTAAAGACTTTCCTTTAAGGAATCAGCCTGAAGTCATTCCCTTGCTCAACACTTCTAACATGCTGATGGTTGGTGCTTGGGAAAGAAGACCAGGGATAATACCGACCTCTGCTACCAACAGTTCTCTAGTTACAGAAAGGAAAAAAAACCACCACAAAAACAACCCAACCCACATAAGCATCAGTCTTAAAACCTGGTAAAGTTCAGGTAAAAGCACCACATCACAGGATCCCATTGTACAATCGGACAGTTCAGCTACAGAACTATCACATCCTCAATATATCCTCTGGTGGGGCGAGGAAAAAAACCCACCAAACTTTTAAGCATCTTCTACCTTCTCTTCTGGTAAGTTCCAGCCTTCCTATTACAAGAACAGACTCCTCACAATTCAAAAACATGGGAGGCTGGAAGGAATAGAGGGAGATAAAACAGGAAAAAAGAAAGAGGCTAAGGGGAAGACTTCAAAGCTTTTCCATGAACAGTTGTTCATGGCCTTGAACAGAAAGATTTCACCCAACAATTAAAGATTCCAATCCTCCGTGATATAAGATGGGAAAAGGCAGCCCAGTCAGTTATCTTGCAGCTTTCTTCCTAATGATCTACTCCCCAAGTGCTTAAACAGCTACTCAGGAATGCATTGTACAAATAGCATAATCAAAAGATACACTGAAAGTGAAAAATCCTCTACTTCAAAATAAAAAAGTCATTTAGGACTTCTCTTCAGTACAAAACAACAATTTCACCACCCAGCACATTTTGGGCCTATTTCAATAACAACAGTAAAACAGTTCAGCCTGAGCTGTTTGTGGACAAGACCACCTTGAATTTGATTTTTGCATTTTATTTATGCATAAGCTTGAAAGTACTAGAAGACTGCTCACAAGTAAACTCCTTTTACAAGAATGCTTTAAAAAAAAAGGGCAAATCCTGAAAGATATATACATATAAAAACAGCAGGATTACCAAAAACTGACAAGCCAGCAAACAGAACAAGATGGTAGTTCTTCAGTCTCTCCTGCACCCTTGTTTAATTCTACAACAGCTGAGCATATTATGACTGAAATGTCTGTATCTGGAAGGCAAAACAGTTTGGAAAGACTGTTTTAAACCAACATTTGGAGACAGGAAGCTGCAACAGCCTGTGGATTACATATATATGGAACCATTCTTAGTCAAGCCAAGATTGCTAGCTTCTTTACCTAACTTTGACAATCCTCAGTAGTTCCTTGACATGAGACAATTCAGAAACTTTGTACTGTGTCCACACTACGTGATGGGCACATTATACAAGCAAACTAGTTAAACAATTTGATTGAAGGCTATTTTAAAAATAAACTCACATATCTACCAAATGCATTTCTAACAAGCCAATCCTTAATAGTAAAGGGGTAAGCACTACATAACAATTACCCTCCTCTTCAAGTGATCTTGCAGATCTCCAGACTTAATTTAACTCTTCTCAGACACTCCCCTACCGTTTTTGTGTTTTGTTATTCATTCAGAAGGAACTGTGATAGATATTACTCAAGCTAGTTAGAAATTTAACTCCCTAAGGTCCGCCTCTACTCAGTGAATCGATATTTTAAAGGGGAAGTACCAGTCTCTTTCCCATAAGATGAAATTAAAGCTAAACAAGTCTAAACTGGGATCTTCATCTTTATTCAGCAGAACAATTCCAACACCGTAAGTCCTAGTCCTTGTGTCTATAAAGGCTCTATAATGCCTTTACAGACATCATCAGATGAACTTAAATTCAAGTCTGGTTTTAGCATGCACAAATCCTCATTTGTTTGTTGAGCTAGGTTTATTTGAAACAAGCAAGAAAGTATCTCAGAAGCACCACGTGATTTGTTAAACAGAACACTAACAAACAGACCCCAAAGGAAATACTCTCAGGAACGCCTTAAAAGCAAGAGTTAACTGAAGCAGAAATGCCAGCAGCCTCAAACATTTTACCATATGCTAGCAGGAACAGAAAATTAAACTGAAGAGAAACAATATAAAACAAACCTGTATTTTACTATACAAACTATGCACACTAAAAAAGTCACAAGCAAAAACCTTCAGAAGTTTTCATTGTCTGCAATTGTTTGCCTTATCACAAGTGCAGGTTTATCTCTTATGTAAATACACATTGTTGTACCATAATTAATCATCCTTTATGTTATAAAGGGATGCATTCAATTCCATGACATACATAATTCACTTTAGGATAAATATCAATTTGTCCATAACCACAACTGAAGTGAAAGGCAAGATTCCAACAAAAATAAATCCAAAAAACTAGTTATCCGTCTCCTAGTAAATGCACTTCAAGGTAAAGTGTTTGGGAAGCTCTTGCTTGGTGTGTGCACTTACATCACAAGCACATCTGCAATCTGGATTTACGTATCCTGTCTTATCTTTGGATAAGAAAAAAAGGCTGCAAGTACTCCTCAATCTGCACTCTGAGCCAAGACTCAACTAAGGAAAACCACTATATCCATACAGATCCTCCCAGCTAGTACTCACTGAAGACTTATTATGCTGAATATTCCTACCCTGCTCTAGCTTACATAGTATATTGTCTACTAACAGACAGCAAAGTCTCATCACCAGGCATTTCCAACTCAGGTCTTCCACTAACATAAAGTTTACAACCTTCTGTGTATTTTAAGTAGATTTCAGGTACACTGGGATATCTAACACAGCCAGCCTAATTGGTACCATAGAATGAAAAAGACCACAGCTGATGTTCTTTCAAAAAACTTAGAACACTTATCCAATGCAAATCAATTCCAGAAAAGCTGAGTTTGTCACGGACTGGTGATCTGCCAGAAGTCACTCATATAGAGCAAACTCTTCATACAGGAGCAGAAGAGAGGGCACAAAGGGAAAAAAGACACCGCTAACCATACCTGGTAGAGCTTTATAATGTGTGGGTGATCAAGCATTTTCATTATCTGCACTTCTCGGTAGATCTTCTCCAGATTCACAGCATCCAGCTGAGATTTGTCAATGATTTTTATTGCCACCTGCAGACAAATAGCAAAAGTGAGATTAAAACTCTCCAACATTTCCTCATTAGTTTATCCTCATTATAAAGGGAATAATGCAACCTCAGATAACTGGGGGCTTTCTTCTAGCTCAGAAATACACATCCCACACTAAAAAATACAGCAGCACAACATTAAACATGTCAGTAGTCCCACTAGGTGGCTGCAGGACTATCACCTACATCAGCATGTCAGAAAAAGTTTTACAAGAAATGGAAGACACAGAACAGGTCATGGAGGCCAGTGCTCCAATGAGCCCAGGCTCTTCTATCAGTAGCAGGTGGGGACAAGTGAGAACCCTTCATGAAGCAGTGTTGTAAAGACAAAAATCTTCTTAAAAAGCCTAATGGTGTCCATTTCTGGAGTCAAGGTAGCCAATTTGAATCCCACAAATACAAAATGGTATTTTAAAAGAAAAACTGTTGGCTTAACACAAATAATCAAAACATGGTGGATCCATGTAGTTTCAACTGTTACATGCTTATTTTAACTGTAATTAATATGCTACTACATAAGGACATCTGCAGTTCATCCATTCAGGGGAAAAAACTCTGTACAGATACGTCTGTCAGTCAAACCTTGCAAACAGATCTCAATTAGTTTAGAAAACAGATCTTGGTCCTATTGACCTTGTTTTTAGCCAATACCTGCAAAGTGAATTACAGATAACTACACATGCTTAGGAGACTAAAAATTTCAAAACAGAAGACATTTAAAAAAAAATTAAACCAAGAAGAAAAAAATATAGCTGCTATAAAAACCATGCAAAGGATAACAATACTACAGAGTATTGAATATATAAACAGTGTTTATTCACCCTGAATATCACATTATTAATGCTGAAGCAGGAACAAACAATATAAATCACACAAATGCTTCCAGTTATAACTGCATTTCACAAACTATTGAACTATAGGAGACAGCTGCTATGCAGGAGAAAAATCCACAGGAGGTGAACCTCATTATCTCCAGTAAGGCTGATTACAGACCCACCTGAATTCAGAATTAACTATTTATTGACTTCATTTCAGTATGCTTTTGCTGGATAACATCTTCAAAAGTCACTTGTCTTCCTCAACCATCAATAAAATAAGATTCTGCTATGAGTGAATAAATGGACCTAGCCTTGTAGTCAGTGAAAAGTTGGTTTTGTTTTTAAGATGCAGGATGCACTCTTACATAGCTGAAGCAGAAAAAGATTACTTTCCAAAGCAAACAATTTTAAAACTTTTGAAAAAAGATAGGTGTGGCATTTTTTAAAATGATGTACAGTTAATGTAGAACTCACTGAAACTAGGTTTATCAAAAACCAATACACATAAGAATAATGATATATACAGTCATTAGACAGAAAGCAAGAAGAAAGGTTCCCATCCCGTAACATTTTCACCATTAATCACTAGTTACTCCATAGCCTTTATTCTTCAAAACGTAACAGTGGACACTTCAGAAGTGCTACCTAAAATGGTATTCATCCACTCCACGCTGCCCTCCTCCTTCCCAGCTCTCTGCAACTTTCTTCTATCCTAGTATAGCATACAGCAATTTAGGGGAACCTGATGTCCGATCTTTTCAAAACATGCTTCCTCCTGTTGTCTTCTGCTAGCTATTTGTATTTACAGCACTCTCCATAATGCATCTACTCTGCCCTCTTTCACATTACCCTGCATTGCGCACTGAGAAGCATACAGAAACAGTGATGCTCAAGATGGCAGGACCTAAAAGATGACAAAGATCTCCCTTTGAAAGTTTCTGTCTTTTGACTATGAAGACACTGTCTCTAAACCATGCAAACAAAACATGTGGATGACCTGCTTCTGCTCCTATTTGTTACCCCCTCATCCTATTCCCATTCCTTCCAACTACAATATTAATTTGCTGTCTTACACTTGGTATATGTATAAAACTTGATAATAAAGGCCTGGCTTCACACATGCAAGGAATAAGGGACAGGCAAAAGAAGAACAGTAACGTGCATGGGACTGGACTATCCAAATGCATACTTCCCACTTGGTCTTGTCAGATTTGCACTCCCTTTGACTAGTCCCTCCAGCAATTGCTCTTTCTCTCAGCAGGTCCCCTTTTGCTCACTTAAAGGCAGACCAGCAAGCTGCTTCCTTATTTGGTCTGATTATATGCCATGTGGCAGCAGAGGATGCAAACAATCATTCATGCAGCTTAAGAAAAAACACCACACAAAAACCATACCTTTAAGCACCCCTGGCCTAATTTAAGATCACACCTAATAAAATGACTTCTGGTTATTGTTTATTTTTTGCAGGCACAATTTGTTAGCCTAAGAAGAAATCACTTCACTAGAAAGTTACAAAATGTCAAAGTAATCAAACCAAACCACTAAAGCCAGACCAGATTCTTATACATCAGGAAACGTTTATTAAAAACAACCCATGTGTCACATTTCTCACCTTCCTCTAATTTGTTTTATACTGTCTCTCTGGAAATCAACCAGAGACACAAGCTGGTTTCTCCTTAATTCTCCACATCTATCCCAGTTTATGACCATTATTTGGGTGACCTCCACATTTAAGAGGAATGGAGCCCAGTATTTCTTATTTAAAAACCAATGAAGAGATTAATCTGTAGCAATCTTGCATTCCTATCACAAAACAGTAAAACATCTTTCAGTCAAGCAACAAGGTATCTCCAATATTGGATAGATCAGGTGTTCAGGAAAGTCTAAATGCCTCCTTCATCAATCTAGAGTAATGCAAAAAATCTTGCTGCATTTTTTTTGGTATTTAAAGTTTAATGACAATGTAATTAGAATAGCAATTTACACAGACAGCATCAGCCTCTCAGTAACTTGAGGTATTTCCAGTAGCTTCTTTCTTCACATAGACAACACAGTGTAGAAGCTTTACCTAAAACTTGCATCACTTGCTTGCAACTTCTAAGACTGCCTCCTTCCCTGGCTCTGGTTCATTTAATCTCACCTTACAGTCACTGTGCATTTTCTCCCCATAGTTAGGTGTTTTACAAAGCTCTCTTCAAATGCAAGCAAAAAAAATACAGTAACTTCCTCCTGTTTACTCTTTACTCTACTTATTGCACATGGAAAAATGTGTGCAGTACAGAAAAGCTAATAAAAGCAAAGCTATACAGGACTTCAAAGAAACAAGGTTAGGCGTAGCATAGAGGAGGAAAAAACCCAAACAAGTGAAACTGCAGTAAAGCAATAAATAAGGGGGGGTTTGGACAATTGGGGGGGGGGGGGAATGACACACGACCCAAACCAACCAAAAACCTCAAGAGCAGCCTGCTCTCTGGGGCTCATGCCAAACCCTTGTTTATCTATCCAACACACTATAATCAGTTTGATTAGCACAAATATTTATACTTCCTTCTTCTATACTTCTCACCCCCTCCTAAGGAGGAGGGGGAGAATGCTGCAACTGTATGGCTAGCTAGTGCTACTTTTTGCAATGAAGCTTGACTCCCATCACCTTATCCTAGTGATGGATCTAGCTTTACAAGTATACTGACTCTTGGTGTTTTTTCCAGTATAGTTTGGCACTTCCACAGTTTGCTCGGAAATTTTGAGTATTCCTTTTACTGAAAGTACAAATATTTCAAATACAGCCTGTTACCACTTCCAAGCCTATCTACAAGTGTCTACGTTGCCAACTTTCTCCAGAGATATCAGGCATTATCCTGAACACTGCAGTTCCTACCTAACATCTGCAAAGAGTTAAAAAAAAAAATAATCAGTTTTTAGCTTTGTTTTCACAGATAACAAAAGTATCCATTTCCCTAGTAAAACCTAGATAAGTCATTTGTCCTCCTTCAGTTTTAAATACTTCCATTTCCACTTCAATTTCTTAATAAACAGTGCCTACTGTGGTTTTATGTTTTCCAAGGTTAGTAAGACTATGCAACTATATAATCACTTTAGTTACTAAGAAGTAAGTAATTTTGTATAAAATAAAAATGTGCCAAAGACATTTTTCATCTTTACATGGTTAAAATCCTTGAACAGATCTTACTTCCTGAGCAACAACCAGTAAAATTTCATTAGAATAATGAAGCTTTTAAAAAAAGAATGGGTCATATACATTTGGGAAGCATGGGTACAAATCCTGCTATAACCTTCACTACACTTTCTGGCCAAGAACAGTGCTTCATGTTCCAATGTCTCCTACTTTCTTCCTTTTCCAGAAGTTTCCTATCCTATCTCCTTGCTGCACACATTTAGAAATACAACAATTCCCAAAGACCATTGAAAGACTGAAACCAAATCCTTCTTCTGAAAGTGTGGGAGCAAGAAAACAAGTCTTCAGGCCACACGTTTCTTGGAGCAGAATGGCTCCAGAAAAATCCTCTTTCAATAGTTTTGAAACACTTCCTTACCTCCCCATACCACAAGTAAAAAGTGATCGTAGATTTAGAACAAGTCACAGAAGGATAACACTCCACAGAAGCACAGTAATATTCTATATTGTCTATACAATCACCCACCTACTCCCAAAATTATAACACTAACAGGTAGCACTGATGAAAGTATTCTGCATTTATAGCTTTTGAGTCTGAAAAGATCTGTTTTGTTTACACACTGGGCATTCAGGCACAACAACGTATCAAGGACTTGGATGAATACTTCCACAAAAATGTTTTTATGAAGATATTGCCAGATAATAATCACAGCATTAATAAAATGCTCTTAAGTCAATTAATACTGAACTCCTGCAGACAGCTATGGAACTAGAAAAATTATGTTATATGTGACTTTGCAAATGTTGGAAAACAAATTGTTTTGGAGCACTACAGAATATCTCTGTCTCAGCAGGCTACTTGCTACCTCTGTCATCACGGTAAGAGATGCATTTTGTGCTGCCACATCTGTAATCCATTCAAACAAAAGACAAGACTTCTTTAGCTAGATCATTCAGTTGATAGCTATCACTAATATATTCATAAAAAGTGTGTGTTGTATAACCACATTAGTTCAGTCTCTCAGATATCGGAAATAATTCTAAGCACAGCTCTACACTAATTAAAAATATCTTATTTGAGATGCAAGAGGAAGAGATGCAAACTACTTAAGAACAAGCTATATTTCCAGTTTAAATAGGTTTTTAGTTTAAAAAACCCTCCACATTACATCAAACCATATTTTGTCTTACAACATGGAGTTATCTGGTACTATTTAGCAGTTGTTTTTGAACATGGAGAGTAAAGGCGTGTGCCTACTTGGAGGAAAAAATTTTGCTATTTGCAATCCTTGTACAACTCTCAATGTGTATATTATATATATGCACACAGTGGCAGGCTTCTATAGGAGAAGCAGCATAGTAGCAGCTGGCACCACTGCTTCTACAGTCAAATGCAGATTAGATATCACAGTCTATTCTAAATCTTCAATTTTCATGCATCTTGCCAGGGCTACAGAAGATTTAGAGAAAAAACACTTGGAATACTTAAAATCCAGAAACTTCTTCATAACGACTTGAGAAGGAACAGTGCATTCAACAGCAACAGCTCACTTTTGTCCATAATCTCAGCTGTGTCATGGTGACAGGAAAAAAGGGAAGTAATTCTTAAGAGGTGGAGAAGCTGCTTCAAGATGGGGTACAGTTTCCTATCTGAAAAGTGTGTTTTGTTCCTGAATATACAGCTTGCTAACAACTACTAGCATCTTGCAGAGATGTTGGAATATCACTTTAATCTTTTGAAGACAGTGCAGAGAGACCGAATGCACATAGAAATAAGTTCTCATTTCTCTAGTATGGTCAATCATTGCCACAGCACAAGCAAACTGACTCTAATTTGGCACATGCCAAATTAAAGACTTTTACATAAATTTTGTGACTCTAGTTTTGGCTTTTTTTTTTTAAATAGTTATCACTTCTCCTAAAAAAAAAATAAGAGACAACAAACCAAAAAATCCCAACCAAGCATCAATATACAGTATTAGTAAATACTTCAAATTACAAAAAAAAGGGAATCCTGTTCCTTCCCTTATCTTCCCCTATCACCAGTTTTTGCTGCTGAAAGACTTACATTCCAAAATAGCTTTGCAACTTTCATGACTTCTTTTAATTTAAAAATATTAGGAATACCACATGTTTCCTTCCCTCTTTCACTAAAGGCCTAGAAAACTGGAGTTTGCTCAATCTTCATCTGACATCTGGGAATTGAAACGAGTCAAGGAGTGAAGGTGAAATACTTGTCAAAAAAGATGAAAGTTCTTCATTCCTTCAGCTACTTCAGCTTTCAATTTTCATTGTTTTTATTATTCATTTAATTCTCTGACTAGTCTTTAAACCCCCCCCCCCCCCCCCTCCAACCTCAAACCAACCAAAAAACACAATACCCCCTTACCCCCTCAACATGGCCTAACAAGTTAACATACAAAAAGAGGTTTGTCTATGTCAGTGCAAGCTTTAAGGTTTCATGCATGTTACGGAAATTCAGATTTGAGTTGTTAAGCCAATACATCCTAAAAGTAGATAAACTGCATTAAAATGAACAAACACTACTTCCTGCAGTCTGGAGCAACTCCAATTTGCAACAGCAAAGCGTTTGGATATCACAGATTTATAACAGCATTAACCTCCCTTAGGGTGCACCACATGATGCTCAACCTGATCCACCTGTGAGCTCACACTCTGCCTCCAGATACACATTCCTCCTCTCTGCCTTGCAACGGATCTAGAGAGCCCACAGCTGCAAACAGTTAAATCAGCACGCCAAGTCTTTTTTTTCTTGGCAGTTATGTCATTTTCCCACTGAATTACTCCACTAACCCAAACTGTGTGCTATATAGCACAGGGAGCTGCTGTATCCACTTGTATCACTCACTTTTACACATACCTAAGCACACTCGATCAGGAACTCGCATCTAAACTAGTATCACATCTTGTATCAGGAGCTGGTAATTTTCAGAGAAAAGTGCAAACCACCTGTAACATACCAGAAAGCTAAAAGCTTAACTGTAAGGACATACTAGTCAGAAGGGTTTCATTTGCATCTGAGGAGCAATGGCTAGTATTCTTCTGTAGATGACTAATCCTTAGGGGGTATTAGTTACAGAGGTTGGGGTGGGGGAACATGACTCTCACACATAGCCTATTCACATGGACTTTCCTTCATCCTTAAAGCAGTACCTTCATCTATTCTGAGAGCTTTTCACTACTGTTCATTATTTCACATGTCATCATATTTCACTAGAAGCAAATATCCATCTTCTTTAACTTTATGCTTCCCATTACTTTTGTTCTCTTTTCTTAGTCTCCTCTTCTTCTGAGGAAAAGTTTTGCTTATTTGTGCATGCCTCATTAACAAAAGTTACCCTGAGATCACAGGATTTCTCAGCAACAGGATAAATTAGCATGGCAGGAAAGCATGTGTCAGTAACTTAAATGGCAACAAACATGAAAACAAGCAAAGCAAAGGTCACATTCAACCATGTAGCCCCCTCTGGGGCACCCTGTATGGACCGTCATTAAAGAGGTTCATGCACTACCTCTATTACTACAAATACATATCAATCCCCCTATTTTTCTTAACTTTCACACTTCTTTCTCTTTGACTATTTAGTAATGCAATTTTAGTGTTGCATTAATATAGGATTCAAGTTATGATTTCTGAGTTTGTTTGGATACACCATCTACTACTGTCTTATGTGTATTTTCTGCTTCATGCCTGGTTTCATTTTATTTTCACCTATACTTTGCTAACAATTTATGGCAACTAACTATATTTACTATTTTGAGTTCAAGTTACAATTTTATATTCTGATATGTAGGTTTTTCATGAAACGGATGGATTCTGTACGTAATCCATAAGTGCTGACCTTTCCAGGTAAAAGTATCCCATCTTTTTTTAATTTGACAGTTATTGGCTAGTCAGAGTTATGTAAAAAAAAAAAAAGGCAAATATTTTTATAGGTCAAAGCCATAAAAACCAGTACTGATGCTAAAAAAGTACTGATGCTAAAAGACCCCAACAACAAACAGCTTCTAAATTTAAAGGGTTCAAATAGGGAGATTCAGGAGAAACTCAGACAAGGAAATAGTCCTTTTTAGAGGGCTTTCTGAGCAAGTCTCAACAGCAACACAGTGCAGATCTTCCCGCAGTACAGACCTGATGGTACACAGGCACAGCCTTTCCAGAACCTAATAAGCTGAATATTCTTCCACTGGAAGTTTAATAAAGGCACAGATGAATGTGAGGAATTAGCAACTCAATAAATTTAAGCAACAGTTTAGAACAAGCTTGAAATATGAACAACCTTCCATCTAGAAACATTAATAAGCAGGACTTCCACTTTATGTGGGTAGTCAACTAATACTAAATCAAGTGAGGTGGTCCAAACTTGAAGTGCTTAATTCAAAGTAGTATTTGGCTAAGATTAATTTCCCCTCACATCACTAGAAGTGATCTTAATAGGGTTCCCCTTCCTCAAAGACCTTGTAAATACTTCCAGCAACTAACTCAGCAATTAAGTTCCAGATAAACATTCTTGCATCTCTTACTGCAGAAAGTCAGTGTGTGTAGCTGTACTGCAAAATGAAAGACCTTGACACAAATCTCCAACACAGGCACATCTGCTGTAAAAATCATGCAGAAGATAAAAAGGCTTCAGACTGGACACAAGCCTCCTCACAAAAGGAAAGCTGGTTAAAAAAATTCAAGACTGTATTAGAATACACTGGAATTCAGCAGTTTCTTAGGACATAGATGGGGAAAAAGAAAAAATCACACCAGAGTTAGGGAGCTGTTAAGCTCTAAGTTTTCTGTAACCTTTGTTATTTTGAACAATAGCAAACAAATATACTTTCTAAAATGACAAATAAAAATACAAATTAAAGTTTACATCCCCAACAAAGTCTGCCAAAGAAATGAGAACTATAAAGTAAACGACAACTTACTATCTTCAAGTGAAGCACTTAGAAGTTTGGCATATGGCATCAAACTTGGGAACAGAACACTAACATCACAAGGTCTTTGCTTGGCTCTTCAGAAATAGCAAGGAGGGATTTAAAAATAACAGTTTATTATGAAACTTGAGAAATAAGACAATAAGAGAGATTTCTTTTAATACTTCAGATGCAGAGTTCATCTATCATTGCATGGCCAGAACAATGTTAGCACTACAGGGTTGTTTTCCTTAACTGAAGTCCAAACTAAGGGCATTTTTCATTCCTGTAAGGAATGATTTTACCACACAAGACCACAGTAACTGAATAATTGCAGGTCTTCTCAGTGTTTTACCTTGTACTTCGGACAATATTTTATTTACTTTTGTCTGGTACAGAGAAGCACAGTAAGCTCTTCTTCAGTAAACAATGAAAGCAACCATAACAGAGCCTTACAAAAAGCTTACCTCTAGGTGTAGCGACTAAAACTACCCAAGAAGAAAATATAAGAGGAAGCTGATCTTTCAAAGCCATTACTCTCATCAGATACCTGTTTTTAAAAAGTGTACATTACTACATTTTATCCACACAGACTTACAATCATTTTTGTTTTAGGTAAAGTGTAAGATATAAGGTAAAGCACAATCTACAGGCTAGTAATCACCGGGTTACGTACGTGGGGGCGGGGGGGGGGGGGGGGGGCGATTAAACAAAGGGACTAAAAATGGTTGCATTTGGTTAACTGGTAGGATGATGTATTGAAGAATTCAGAACACACACACACAAGAGTTCCTTTGCTGAAACAGATTACCGAGGTAGAAGGACTACTAATCTGCAAGTATTGGCCAGGTCAGGAAAACGTAAAATATTCAGGACACGAAAGCAGGCACAGCACAAGGTTTGAACCTTCCCTATTAACAGAAAGTTATCACTGTCTGATGGCTATGCTCACGAACTAAGCCAACAGCTGCCCGCCCCCTCCACCCTCCCAAGCCGAGCATCCTTACTGTGACAGCAACACACCGCCTGTGGCCTGAGCCACAGGGGCACCCCGCTACAGGCAGACTAGGAGGCATTATCACTGCCCTTGCCAGGAATACGAAAGCAAGAAAACAAACAAGAACGGCGGCCAGGACTTCTGCTCCAAAGCCTGCCCGCAGCCGAACACCTCAAGTAAATAAAATATCCCCCCCTCCCCTACAGGAGGAGGCTCCAGTGCTGGCAGGGACAAAAGGAGCAAGCAGCCTGCAAGGGCGCTGCTGCACGCCCCCGCCGAGCCACCCAGGCCACCCCCAATAAAACCCAAGCTCCTGAGCAGAGCCCCACAGCCCTCAGGCCAGCTGCCCGCCTCCCGCTCCACAGCCTGGAGCGGAGCCCCGGAGCCCCAACGCCAGCCGCCCCTCCACGCCCCACTGAGCGGAGCCCCTACGGCCAGCTCCCCCCAAACCCTGCAGCAGCACCCCACGGCCCTACGGCCGCCGCCCCCCGCCCTGTGCGCGCCTCTAAGCCCCGAGAGCTCCCGAGCCTGCGGGCACCCGAGCCCTGCCGCCCAACGCCCGGCCGGGCGAGGCCCAGGGGCGGCGGGAGGGGCCCGGCGGCGCGGCCGGGCTAGGCCGGGGCAGGGGGCGACCGCGGGCCCCGTCGCCGCGCCTCGCCTCACCTCGCTGCGCGTGATGCGGTGCCGCGCCAGCTTGACCACGGCGAAGTTGCCTTTGCCCAGCGTGCCCTCGATGTCGTAGAAGCCGACGCGGACGGGCCCGAGCCCGCGGGGCAGCAGCGGGGGGGGCCGCCGGGGCTCGGCCATTACCATGCTGGGCGCGGGGGGCGGCGGCGGCTCCGGCGCGAGCGGCAGCGGCGGCTCGAGTCTGTCTGCGGCGCCCTGGAGCCGCGCCGCCCCGCCCCCTCCGCCCTCCTCCACCAACCGCGCGTCACAGCGCGCGTCAGCGGGGGCGGGGCCTCGCCATGGCAACCGCGGCCACCGCGGCGGGCCGGCCGCCTGGGCTTCCCTCCCTTCCCTCCTTTCCCCTCCCCTCTTCTCCTCCCCGGCGGCCCCCGCGGCGCTCCCGGGCGCGGGGGGCCTCCGCCGCGGCAGGGTGGCGGCTCCGCGTCGCGCCCGCTGGTGCTCCAGGCCCCTCTGCGCCTGCCCCGCGCTGCTGCCTGCCCTCTCCCCGCACCCGCCCTCCGCGCTGCTCTAGGCCCCTCCGCGGTGTTGTGGGGGCCCCCTCCCCAGCTGTGCCCCCCCAGCCCCGCCTCTGCACCGCGGCCAGGGGAAAGCTCTCCCCCTCCCGCTCTCAGCGCTGTCGCCCCTCGCACCTGCGTGCGCAGCGTGGCTATTGGAGAGGGGGTGAGGCCACCAGGAGCTCCTCCTTAGCAGGACGAGGAGAAACAACGAGTCTGCCCCAGGTGTCTCTCTGTTACCCGGGTAAACGACCTCACACTTGTGGGATAACATCAGGGCCCTGAATCAGGGTCTGCGTGGCCCCAAGGGTGCAGTGGGAGCTGGGGCTGCTGCACCTGGATCAGAGGCTGTGTGGGTACTCTACATAGTTTCCTGACAGAAATACCCTCTCCCTGGCAGTGAGGAGCATTTCCAGTGGGCCAGGTTATTCCAGATCAGAAAGATGCCTTTTCTTAGTACATCAGCATCCCCAAATCCTGGTCAGCATTACACAATACTTGCCTCGAGTACTGTGTGCAGTTCTGGGCCCCACAATTCAAGAAGGATGTTAAGATGCTTGGATACATCCGGAGGAGGGCAACAAAGCTGGTGAAAGGGCTGGAAGGAATGTCCTATGAGGAGTGCCTGAGGACTCTGAGCTTGTCTAGTTTGGAGAAAAAGAGGCTGAGGGGCGTCCTCATTGCTCTTACAGCTTCCTCAGGAGGGGACGTGGAGAGGGAGGTGCTGATCTCCCTGGGATCCAGTGATAGACGCGTGGGAATGGTTCAAAGCTGCGTCAGGGGAGGTTCAGACTTGACATTAGGAAGCACTTCTTTACCGAGGGGGTGGTCAAACACTGCAACAGGCTTCCTGGAGAGGTGGTCGGTGCCCCACGCCTGCCAGTGTTGAGGCATTAGGACAACGCCCTTAATAACATGCTTTAACTTTTAGCCCTGAAGTGGTCAGGCAGTTGCACTAGATGATTGTTGTAGGTCCCTTCCAACTGAACTATTCTATTCTGCTCTATTCTATTCTATTCTATTCTATTCTATCCTATTCTATTTATTTCCTACACACCTGGAAAGATAGATTTGGAAGCTTTGTTAAGCCCTTTGACATAAAATGGTTAGAGGCCCTGCAGAGTTGACAATGTAAGTGTGAAAAAAGTTAAGGCCTTTTATGCTAAATTTCCTTTTCAGTACTAACTCTACCTAGTCTGCTTTATGTTTGCACTTACACATTAGCTTGCTTTCACTTTAAAAATGCCATGCTCATTTCAACTCTGCAGCAATCTTTCCTCTCCCAGTTAATGTCTGTCCCTTTCTGATTGCTCCCTCTACCCTGACCCTTCTCACGCTGGAAGACTGGTACCTTCTGACATTTGGATACCAGGAATCACACATGGAGGCTTTGCTCAGTTCCACTGACTAAACAAGGCATGTCCAAAAGCTGATGGTACAAGAGCACACGTGCCTGTTGAATCAGCTGCACGTTCAGCAACAGTCACAGACCTTTTATGAACATAGAGTGCAGGGGATGCAAACACAGCTCAAAACAGAGCGTGGCCACAAAAAGCAAGTGGAAGAATGCAAGAAACAAACTTCTGTCTCTTGCTTTCCCTTTGTATACACGTCTTACACATAAAGCTGCCTCAAATTTGTGGAAAGTTGGTTAAATTTGTTACGTGTCAAACAGCAATGACTGTTCTGCAAAGGGAACTGAAGACGTCTGTGAAAAGTTAATGCTTGTCCTTCACTGCACTTGCCGTTCATGAGATTCCTCTAAGGAATGACATTTTGAGATGATGATGCTGACTTAGATGGCTATGGATAATAACCGTGCTGTTACTGTTTTATTTATCCCCTTAAAAAGTTCTAGCAATGACTAACTGATGACTTGAGTTAGTCAGACATCCACCCTTTTAAATGACTGATAGGTGCATGAGCAAGCTTACCATAATCTTACTTGAATAGAAAATGGTGTCATCCCAAGCTGCTACTTTTTCTACATTGTGCAAAATATTGCCTAATATTAATTCTCAGTCACTTTATTATAAATAAATTTTTAGTAATAAAATATTTATTTGCTTCCTGCCCACTTTCATCTACATAAAACATCACCAGACTGGTGCAAACTCAATTACTAAGTCAGATTTTGTGTTTGCAATAGAAAACTTTTGCAGAAACTTTCTTGTGCTGCACACCACAATGCCATTTTTGGCCTGAAAGTTACGGTTGCAAAAACATTTATTAATAACGCTGCTAGGGGAACTGCAGTCACAAATACATTCTTTGTACAGCAGCCTTGAACGGCCGTTGATGGCTTTTGCTATGCTTCAAGGAAAGGGATTCAAGTGCTTCCCTAGAACACTGGTAACGGAGCTCTTCCAGGCACCAGCTGTGGAGTACGCATGCCCTCTTGTGGTCAATGTTCCTGTAAGTAATACTACAGCTGTGATGCTCTGCTAAACGGAGACGTCAAAGAAAAGACATTATAAAATTACCTCGCCTTCTAATAACTTCCAGAGATGCTGAGCACATGCAGCTGACTTTTCCTGAGTTCAATAAGCCAGCAGCTCAAAAGACCAGGGCACACACTTAGTTGCCAAAATATGGCTTTACATGTTTACACACCTAAGCTCCAACATCTGGCTTGAGCTTTGTCCTCTCATTTCCTGTTTTTCAACGCCTAAAAGATGCTTAGTGCCTGCCAAAAAAAAGATAAGAGACCAAGGATACAAGAGTAAAAGTGGATAGACGCACAATTGCTTGATAAAAGAACACTAATTACTGCATTAGAAACCCCGGACGTTGCAATCGGCCAGCAGTGACTACTCTCCTATACCAGGATTTTGCTTTTCAGGAGAAATGCTTGCTAGCTGTGTGTCATTTGCAAAACAGGTAGAAGATTTTTTTTTTTTAAAGGGATTACTTCTTTCAGGGCTTCATCTTGCACCACTGTCTGGTGGAGGAACAGTGTGAAATTGGCAGACACTGTGATACTGCAGATATGCAGGACAGAGCCATTGTGCACATCAACCTCACCTGTAACATTCAGGAAGTGAGAGAAGCAGCTGTGGCAACTGACTGAAATATTTCCATATTTCCAACGGACAGCAATAGCACACAGATCCAGAAATGTCTTCCTGCATATTTACATTGGCAGAGCGTGCTCATGGGCCATGTTGTGCACTCATTTCTGTTGTTGTTTCAGTCCCACATAAAACACCTTCTGCCAAAGCCCTTGGTACACCTTTGTTTCCTGCTGGCTTACGCAAATTGGTTTTGCTTCATTTTCCTATTTATTTATTTCCATGCAATGGAGAAGAGCAAACTTTTAGGGAACCCTGTCAAGAGCTAAATTCATTTCAGTTTTTTCATAGGCAGACTTGTTTGGCAGCAAAATGTTGCTCTCCTGGAGCTGGAAATGCTCACCTGTAGAGCAATAGGTGAGCAATATTTGTGTTCCTGCTTGGCATGCTTTATTTGCTTGGTCATTACCTGGTCATTACCTTGGTCATTACCTCCATTACCTGGTCTCTGATCAAACAAGAAAAAAACAAAACCAAAAACCAGATGGATCCAAAACCTGGAGTTTAGGAAATCCCTAGTGTAAAGCCAGACAAAGCAGATATAATTATTTGTGATTTTAAGAATGTATTCTGAAGAGTTCTGGCTTCAGTAAGCATTTCACAGTGTCAAGATTGCCTCAACCTGCACTTTTCTTTTAGCTCTGCATTACATCTTGTATGCCTTCAGGCAAAACTCATCCAGCAGAAGACTGGCACTTCACTACCACATCACATTTCTGTCCATCACAGTGTACACAAGGTATCCTAAACAAAGTAAACACTCTTAATGAAAACATTCAACAAGGGAAAGGAGATGAACAGAAATCTTTCCTTGCCATAATACTGCAGGCTATTAAATCGGGGTGTTTGGCTGAGAAATGACTGAGAATTACATGCCAACCTTCAAGATTTCTTAAGACTCCACTAAGTAAATCTGAACTAAGGATTTAAGAAGTCTAGACAGGGCTATAAAGCTTACAAATTTCCCTTGACTGTTTCAATCATAACACTGAGGACTAACTTCAGTGACCAGTAGTTCTTGTCTTATCGCAGTTAAGTACTCCTGTATTCAGAAGTCCTGTGCTTGACTGAGATCTATGGACAAAAGCTTTGTTGAAAAGTTGATATAATTGCAACCAATACAGAATGGCAAAACTTGGGGTGTTGTGCGGTTTTTTATACATAGACAGATACATAAACAGGCATTTACTATTTTTATTTGACTTGTGAAAAGGTCGAACGTGATCTGACAGAATAAGTAAAAAGATTACTTGCTATACACAGGGCCAGGTACTAGAGCCGTATCTTTAATCAAATAATTTTTTATACATAATGAATTAGTCTAGACATGCTTCCAAATTGCTGCACAGATCTGCTGGACAATAAAATTAAAATTTTGTCAATGACAAGGCCTCATTATTGTAGTCTCAAAATCACTTCAGAGTCACTCATTTTTAGATTCCAGGCATCCCTGGAAGCCTGTGAAATGGTGTTATTTCTGTTTTTCACATAGGACTGAGACACTCAGTAGTTAAGATCAGACTGAGACAGAGTACAGAGCTGAATCCAAGTGGCCCTAGATACATGATTATGTCCTAAACGCTTTCTTTTCTTCTGTGCAGATGTCCAGCTTCCCAACGTTCAACGTACTTGGTTCTCTATGTGGCACTCCCACTTCTTTCTCAGTTCAATGGAATACAATCAAATAAAACTCCAGTTTTAAGGAACAGCTCCATTGCTGTACTAATTGAAAACAGAGTAGGTGCAGACAAAGAAAAATGTGCTGGTTTACTCAAAGCTGGACATATTTGCCTTGAGAATATATAAACCAATGTATGAAACAGCTGAGATATCAGATCAGACAGGACAGATAAATCTTAATGGCCTAACTTCGCAGTGCTTTCTACACATACACAGCTACAAACATGCAAAGATCCCTAGCAAGAAGCTGTACAGCTCTGAATGCAAACAGCTAAGCATATTCATGACTTCAGTATTAACAGCTGGACTCAATTCACATAAGAAACTCCGACTAGCTCTGTACTGAAAAAAATCCAGAGGCCACACTGCTGCTATCAGTACTTCATGGCCACTGACTTTGCCTTAGAATCTACCACTTGCTGCAGAACTTGTGCTCCAGACTCCACAAGTCCATTTAGCACCAATGTATTCAGGTAAGGACAAACATCTTTGAAAAGCAGAAAGTGCAAACCAATGCTGTGTTGTCTGCCTATAGCTGAAGCAGCTGAGGAGCACAGGAATGGATTGTGCCTGTTCATTTCAGTCGGGGAAATCTTATATTTGTAAATGTATTTTCAGTTTTGCAGATTTCAGTATTAACATCAAACGTTTTACAGAAATTAGTCCTTTATGGAACCAGATCACGTGCTCACTTGATAAATCCAAATTCCCTTCCTATTCCTTTCCAAAAGCCTTGGCAATTGCGAGTACCTCCAACTTCCTGTAAACTAACTTTTACAATGGAATTCAGCTAAAGCAAGCCTATATCCAGCAGCACATGGGATTTTGGCCTGAGAATATTCAAGTCAGTATGAACCTCAATTTTTATCCAAACTCCTGTTACACTTAGCTGCACTGGCAAATGCGACAGTGCAGAGACCCTGCCACAGGAGTTAGCTCCAAGCTCCTATGAAGGTCATTGAGTCCTTACAATTGTGAGACAAACATTGATCTGATCATGTCTCATGAACAAAATGTGTATCAGAAAGCCCTAGGAAAACCCACGTTAATCATGATCCCAGGTTATCAGCACTGCTCCCGAGTCCCCTCTGCTGTGTTTCTTCTCAGCAAACATATACAGTGATGCTCTCTGTACTACATGACATAGGAAATTACAAGCTTATATGGGAGATGCTGGAATGTCCTCTGTCTAATGCATGGAAGATGAAATCTTTTCCATATGATGAATTCAAAATCAAAGACATCTAGTTACTTAAGAATCCATGCTGACAGGCAAATTCTGTACCTCCTTGATTCCAAGTAAAGTTGTGTGGTATTCAACTTGCTATGGATAACTCTAGGTATCTCTTCACCAAACCACAGATAGGCAAGCACAGTTTAAAGAAAATGCTAGGCACCCAACTTTTCATTTAGTTGCCTTTCTGCATTCTCAGTGATACATGATATTACCCTCCCAAGCAGAAAAGACAGTAGTGTGAAGAAAGATGCATGGGGCCACCCTTCTCTCTTTTCCAATATTAATTCCTTATTCTTGTGATACAAGTGATCTCCTGAAGTGTTCTTCAAAAGGCCTTAAAACATACCAATGACCAAGTTAAATTCAGTTATCTTGGAATAGTTCATCACAGCTGTTTTTAACTTCCTACACCAGAACCTCATATTTATGTACGGTTGGCTAAAATAACTATACATTCTGTGTTCAATAAAGAGAAATTAAACTCAGTGCTGCTCTTAGAATATCTTGTTAGCCTGCTCTGGCTCCCTATACACCTTAGAGACCATAAAACTCCAGCCTGAAGTTGCTTCTGCAGACATCTGGACAGGTCCTTCATACCACTTCCATAGCAAATGCATACTCTTGATTTCTCCTAGCTTCTTAACAACTATATTAAATATGCTGCAAATAACAGAGAAACAGAGATAATGATCTGAAAAAACCCTTAGCGTGAAGGATCGTCTCTTGTTTCTTTCCCTTAGAGGTCAAGGAGTGAACTACAGACCGTGAATTCTTTCCAAGGTAAGTGGTGTTGCTTCATATTCTTGCTTGTTCCCCATATAAAACAGGAAAATTCTCCTTTCACCTGAACTTATATTTAGTTGTGTGGCAGTTGCTATGCCCTGCTGCCATTCATTTCTACTACTCCAAAGGTGCAGGAAAATGGGAGGTATCTAATACTGACTTCAAAATGACACCTTAAAAAACCATGGTGAAATAAGATACCATTCCCTCACACTGTCAGAGAGGAAATTCCATGAACTATCCTCAGTACTTCACCATAATACTTATTTAATCTATGTACTGGAATATGTGAAGTCCCTGTAAATATACAACAGCTAATTTATTATAACTGATTAGCATTATACTTTAGTTTACCTGTCAAAATGCTGTTTTTAATCCAATTCTTTACATTCACCTACCTTTTCATAAAGTCTATCTCTATGAAGATTAACATCAGGATGTCAGTCTTCATGGAATTCAGTACATGTCACAGGCCCAAGGAGGAAAAAGATGTAGAATAAAACTGCAACTGGCTATTCCTTCTACAAGAAAGGAATTGGTACTCAATTTGTCATTTAGGCCAAATTAGCACATCTCTGGACACCTAACCAGGCTGTTGTAATTCCCAAGATCAATCAGAATGCTTTGGAGTACCCCATTCCCTTCCTTCTGCATTGCAGGTAAGTCCCTTGTTCTTTGCTTTGGAATTCCTTTTGCCAGATGGTAAGTGAGGGAACACCGTTAGCCTAATGACACCAAAGCACTTACTGGGATTCTTTAAAAACCAACCTAATGGAGTAAGTAACCCACAGTTATGTGCTGTGACTCACCTATGCTGCCTTGGCAGTAAGAACTAGGAGGGAGGGAAAGAAGCAGAAGCCACACTACTCTCCTTCTTGTGAAGTGTCTGTCAGTGTCATGGGCAGATGGTGAGGGAGGCCAACACAGCTGGGATACGGGCCGACATGGAAACAATGACCAACCTGCAACCATGGCAGCTTTCTTAGGGACACCCATGAGAATCCAAGTGTGACCAGTGATTGACTTTTGACTTTTAACACCTTTGAAGATGAGTAGGTCAGTTAAACAAATAGGGATTTTGGATTGTCCTTTAGTTTCAAAGGCATGCCTTTGGAATACAAAAAAGAATCAAGAGTATTAACAAGCCATTCCTGGGGCAAAAGAGTGCTTGATGCAAAGCAAAATGTATCAGTTTGGATCTTTAAAAACCCGTATTCTTTCAAAAAAGAGAAGAATATAGGGACAATGCAAAACCAGGACAAACATCACATATACTATTATTAAAACAAGTGCATAGGGAGGGCAAGTTAACTTGTATTGATATTCACTTTGTCATCCATATTCCAGGCTTTTTTTGTCCACTTCCTTAATATCCATAAATCTCATTCTCCACCCAGGCCGATTCCTTGCTCCTCCCCACACGATCTCCACACAGCTCATAGATATCGTTGGTCACAAAGCCACTTTCAGTACTGGCCAATGTCACAAAGCCACTCGTTGATGTATTCATTGCTGCATCATCATAATCCCTGGAGAGGCTGTCAAGCACCTTATCTTCCTGCGTACGGAAGGAAGAATTCTTAATGTCAGGCCTGGTTCCAGCCAGATCTGCTTCTGACTGCTTCTTGATTACTTTGTAAATATCCAGATTTGGACTGTTCTTCCTGGGGTTAGACAGCCATGCATCTTCCTCCTTTGGGCTTGCATCTATTCGCTCCTGTCTCCTTAGGGATGGAGGAAAGAGGACAAGTCATAATATGCTTTTTTACAGAGGCAAATACAAAACAATGCCACACCTCTCTCACCGTAATTTAATGATGACCCTTGAGGAAAGCTGACACACAGCCTGGACTTAAGATGACATTTGTTATTACTTGCTGTTCCAGGTGTGCAGCCTGCTGGGGTAGTCCCATGTAGTCCCATGCAGTCCCTGCACACCTGGGGTAGTCCCATGGCAGGACCTGCTGAGGTACACCTTGCACCCTGCTGCCGGCTGAGATGCTGAGGCAGCAAAACTCGACACTGACACTCCCAAAACCACAGCCAGCATCCCCACCAGAGGTACTGTGCACACAGGGAAAGCAAGGAGAGGAAACTGGTATATGTTATTTGCTCCAAACATATATCCTTTTATTTCTATTACTATGTTTTTCACTTTTGAAGGGGATCTTCTGATAGTTCAAATCTTTTCTTTAATAAGAAAACTTAAGTACTAACACTTCAAAGTCATCATCTTGTTTTACACTATTCCCTAACTACTATATGTCTGTGAACATAATAAAATGGCATAATGTGATTTAGTTAACATTCTACTTCACAAGTAACTCAGCCTGGAGCACCCATGCAACTTTTTAAACATTTATTTGGCTGAAAGCAGTCCTCTCCAGAGCATCTTACAGGATCCTGAAGCTAGCTGTAAAATGACTGCCAGGACAAGATATCACAGGTTCACTTGTTACACAAAAATGTCACTTACCTCTTCACAAAAAACCAAAACCAGAAGATGGCTGTAACAATCATCAGGAGAAGCAGCACAGGAATGCTGGGAATAAGGATGTAGGCAAGACTCTGAACAGGGTCTAAGGGTAAAAATGAGATTCCAGCTTTTATTCACTTCCAGTTGCATTTGACATGCACAGAACTTCATAGAAAAACTAACAGTTGCAAATGGCAGCATCATCGCACCTCAAGGGGCTTCCAGTCTTGTTCATAACCTAGTAGTATCTACTTCTCAAAGGCAGCAAGTCTAACAGAGACCAGTCATCTAGTTAAGCAGGTTAAAGTAAAATAAGCTCAAATCTTCAAGATGAGGAACTAACAAGCCTCACTGTCTCACTGTAAGAAGTGCAAGTTAATGAGATACGCTGTCTTTTAAAAGCTTAGGAACCCCCAGCCAAAAGATTTCAGAGCATGAAATGTCTTTTATGATCTCTGAATTTGTAGGGGGAAGTCAGCATGGTAAGAAGAAATGGAAAGTTTTTCATAGTTAATAACAGACTTACAAACAAAACATTAAAAATTTAGACATTCAAAAGTGATTTAATAAATTAAAAGTACCTTTTGCAGACCCAAAATATTTTGCACAGCTTCAGATTTTGAACATTTTGGTAGCCAAAGCAATCGCTTAGGTTTGTACTAGAAAAGATTTGAGGGAAGTTTTGTTTTTTTTCAGATGCAGTTGTCTGAATTCAGTCTTCTACATTTAGGGTCAGACACTTCAAAGTGAAATGTTGACTGCAGCCACAGGTGAGAAATGTGGGCCTGCATAGTTAGAGGGAGAACAGGCCAGCTGTTGAGTGCACAACATACCTTTGGCTTCTACAACTGTTACATTACCATCTTTCTTATGGCGTTCTACTGGGAATACTGGGTTTGAGGGCTCTGTTGCAACATCTGGAAAGAAGCAGCTTAGTTAATATTGCAGATGTTATTTGAAAGAGTTTAAGAATCATAAAAAGTGAGGGTGAGAGGAGATTGAAGAGACTGCCAGCTGCAAAGATGTGTAAGGTACTCTTCTGCTTAGATTTCTGGAGGACGACCAGCAGTCCCAGATACTGCATCAACAACAGCAAGACCGTGTTCCTGCAGAATGGATTATAGAATAGCACACGAAAAGTGCAAACTGCAGGGAAGCTTCTTGCTCAGCAAGTTTTAAGTCTGTGAGTGTCCTTGACAATGAATGTAAGAGAGTATTTCTACTGAAAGTTAGCATATCATTAAAAAAAAAGCCCCAAACAAATATCTGTAACTTACCTCTTCGAGAATTCTCTATTGGAGCATTCGTTGGCTTCTCTAAAAAAAGATATGCACAATTTCCTCATAAGCTTGAGTAGGGAGACCACATGTACTGAATTTAGTCTAATAATATCAGCACCCTTCTTTAGTGTTCTCTCTCCCTCAGGCCCCATTTGAGATCTCAAATACTTTATAAAAACCCTCTGAGAATTCATGTAAGTCACAAGGCAAGTAGCTATGGATATTAGATACTGAGATTGTTTTCCCCAGGACCTGCATAAATTTAAAGATATCTGTCTCCCACCAGATCTTTCCAGTGAAGCTAAGAAAGGGTTTCCCTATTTGTTACTGCAATCTTCTCATACCTCCTCTTGGGGACTGGGAGCAGGTTGGTTTTTAAAGCTACAGAATGACTCATTACCAAGAGAATATTTGCAAATGAAGTTATTTTTCATATTGCATCTGTCATCGTTCCACTGAAACATGTAAGAACCTCCGACACCTGGTGGGGCAGATGGCTGGTGGTACATCACAACACAGATTTCACTCCCACAGGATGGCTCATCTACATACCAGTTCCTAAGAAAATACAACAAACATGTCAAGTAAGACTTGACGTCACTTTCCATGGTACTGCAGAAGCTCAGATGGGAATACAGCATATCGGGCACCACAGAAGGCAGAATCAAAGAGGATTACAGCTCAGCACACCCCACCCCACCCTCGCCCCCTGCTTCCACTGTGTAAAAGTAGGAACAATAACAATACAATTATTTAAAGTGCATCTTCTCTTTTTGGAATTCTTAATTTTCAAAGAAAACTCAGTGAGCAAGGTGTTCAACAAACATTAGGGAGTGAAGGGCTGAGTACCTGCCTGAAACTCCTCTGTGAGGCTGAGTAAAAACTCAGAACTTTCTCTACAGAATTTTAGACCTGCGCTTTTTGCTCTCTGGCCTCAGTGCCCAACGCCCGCAAAATTTTGACACCTATTTAATAAGAAAATGAAAAGGCTAAAGCAGGATCTGTTTTTCTCTGTCTAGAAAAACCCTAACGTGAAAAAAGCCTGTCTTGCGGATTTTTTTTTTTTTTAATAATAAACTTCACCACTGGAAAACTGTGTAGGCCTTTCCAAGTAGTACACAGGAAGGAGGCTTCACTACTTAGCACTCTAATGCAATGGTTACTGAAAAGGCATTTTATGCATCTCAGAGAAACACTTCTAAGACTGTGTCCTGATTTTGAAAAATGTTCAATACCCACTGATTTTGGAACAAGCAATGTTCTACATGCCAAGCACTTTCTGAAAGCTGATCCATACAATAGAAATGATTCCAGATATACCAAGGTGTTCAACATGGGAAAAAACCCACACGTGTTAAAGTATTTTTCCAGTTATTACAATGCTGTATCCCTCCCTCACTTCCTTCCTCCCCTAGTGCCCCCCTGCCCCCACCACGCCCCTGATCTTTTCCTTGGCTTTATCATTTAGCATAAATAAGCTGTGTCTCACCAATGAAAGGCAATAAAGCTATGTCTGTTTCTTAGCAGCAGTGGATCTGGTTCTAGCTTCCTATTATCTACCCCCAATATCTGAACCACAGGAGAAACTTTAATATATTGAACAGTACTAAAAGCAGTTCTGTTTTATTCATTCCTGCACAGAGCAACTAAAATTTCTTATGGGTTCCCAAAGCATAAAGTTCACAACAACAACAAGGTATTTTTACACATGTCCAATATAAAGAAGAATGCAAAGGCAGACTTGTCATGCATATGACATGTTGCCATAAAATATTTAAGAACGTTTGGGTTATTTCATGAAATTTGCAGTTCAATCACTGTAAATGCAGCAAGAAGTTCAGGATAATAAGTGAACATTGTATAGTTTGATTTTTTAAAATTACTTTAATCACAGGTTCAATAGTTAATATCTACCAGGCAAAACTCTCTTGAACCTGAAGTTCACTGTAGAGCTGGCACCTTGTTGCTAAGGCTTTCATCAACCTGGCAATGTTTAGAGCACATTTTCTACTTCTATACCACAGAAAAGCAGACCTTGTAGGCCTGGATCTAAGAATATCTTTTGTCTAGAAAACTGTGACTCATGAATAAAATCAAATCATAATTTAGCAGAATTTTTGAGGCTAAACACACTTTGGTTCTATGCTGAACAGAAATGTAAAAGTAGTGAAAGCAACTCCAGCAAACTTGTATTGGTTGTAAATGTTGTTGCCTTTATATTTTAATTACAGCAAACGCTGTGGTTCTGCTTGCCTTAAGACAAGGAGGCAGAAATCTAACAAGTGTTGTGAAAATTTTAATTTTTCATGTCTACAATAAATACTGCAGCTCTCCAATTTTACTGTCTCACAGGAAAAAAAAAATGCTATTTCCTTAGCAAGTAGAAGGAGAAGGGCCTACCACTCAGGACACTGGGGAAAAAACTTCAGGGAATCTGAAGTGCAGGAACCTTCAAGTCAAAGCACATATTTTGTACATGCCTAATTGGAGATTTTTAAGATCAGATAGCTTGTTCTTCCACCTCCTTTTAGCAATCAAAAATTATCAATCTAGCCCAAGCTAGACACTCTAGGTGTCTTATATAGAGCAACAAAGAGAGAGCAGGGTCTCTAGAGGGTAATTTGTCTGCCCCTTACATCTGAATGGGATCAATTGCTCTCTGGAGGTACTACACCTCTTCAGTGACTGCAGAAGGAACACACATGACAGCTGGGACAACACTGCTTGATTCTTTTGAAAGAAGCCTTTCTGATTGCTAAAGGCAGATAACAGTCCCTGACCAGGTTGCTTCCCAGTCTCACTCAAAGGTACCTACCGGAACTTGGATGAGCTGCCATCTGACCAGGAGTAGAGGTTCTGACACTCTGTACTATTGTCTACCTCCTCCTTTTTCCTCCTAAGCCCTATCCAAAAATCTCCATCGGAAGCTAAGAGACTTTCAATAAATTTTTCAATCAGTCTTTGCTCTGCTTCTGTTTCAATACTGACTAGATGTCCGCCATCAGCTCTGCAGGCAAGGTGTGCTTCTTCATAGCTGATCCTGCGTGAAGCATCATGAAAATAAACTATTTTGTAGCATGGTTGCTGTGTTCCACCCCGGCAAACTGTCTGTCCTGCAGAAATGGAAAGAAACCTGTTACAGAAACTATGCCTGTTAGTACTAAAAGTGAATGCTAATACTTCCATTTGGTTGAGTTCACCACTGTACGATAGTTTATATGGAAAACACAACACAGGTAAAAAGCCTCTTATATTACTGGACTGGCAAAAGGCATCTCCAAACTTTTCTTACTGCACGTAACAGTTTAGGTTGATCTGCACAGCACTATTCTTTCATGCCCTGCTCTCCTCAGCTCCCTCATGAATTTTCTGCAATTTGAAGACCCTAGGAGTTCCTTACAAAGAAGCAATGCTGTGTCAGCAAGCAAGCTGACATGTGCAACCTTTTAAAAAGGAAGTTCCTTTACAAGGGTTCAAAGAGGCTTTTTAAAATTATTATTATTTTTAAGGAATTTAAATGGATAAACTTAGAGATCCCCTTACACAAGCAGAGATAATAATTTATCTTCTGGAGTATATGTAATAGTTTCATGGAGTATATACTGCAGTGTATCAAGATGTGTTCACACAGTCCAGTTGTAAGCATTGCTCTGCACTGTAATGTTACTGACTGCCCAGGAAATAAACAATGTCTGTTTTCAGACTGTCATAAGCCAAGGACTTTCTCATGCCTGAAGCAGCATAGCTTATTTTGATTACAAGGAAAGTAAAGATCAAAGTGAAAAGATACATAATCTAAAATTATGCACTTGTATGTTTCTCAGCAGGAGTCCCAATATTTAGACTGTGGAAACAGACAGTTTTGTTTTACTCAGTAAATATTTCTTTTCAAACACACAGCAGACACAATCTGCTAACCTACATGTTTTTACAGAAGAAAAACATTTAGCAACATTTGTAATGTACTCAGAACAAATGGGATGTGAGGACAGGTCATTATAAACCCCTCCATAGGATATATGCTGGCTTTTCTTTATTCTTATATGTTCTTCCACGGCCACTCTAAGAGTGGGAATTTAAAAACCTTTTGTACTGGAATTTTTGAACAGTTAAGTACTCAGAATCACAGAGTCTGCTAACATTTTATGCAGAAATTAAAACTGGCTGTACTGTAAAAGCAGTATTTATAAATACATCTCTAGGTATAATCTGTGTTTCTCTTGGTAACTTAACACTCATGCAGGCTTGGTGAAAAAGGCAAAAAACCTTACCTCTTCTGAGCGATATGTCCACTGCTATTGTGAAAGACATAAGAAAAACACAGATGGCACATTGTTACTAAAAAACTGCTGCAACTGTCTAGAAATAGTGTCACAAACTGCACTCGGGTTCTCTTCTGATACACAAACACTTTTTTTCCCCATTAACTGGCAGAAAATGTCTGTCTTATCAGCCAAACTTGCCATTGCTTTCAGCTAAGGAAAAATTTATTGTAGTTGATTACCATCTAGACTTCATTGCTAGTTAGGTTTCCAAATATAGTTTAGGTAACAGAGGACAACTGGATATGCAGCTCTAACCAATGCAGAAAGAGTTCCTCATATTTTCCCCTTATCTCCTCATTGCCTAGATGGGATCTGCCTCAAAGCCTGCTGATTTCAGTGAGCCTTGGTAACGCAAGACTAGGGATGAGTCAATTATACTGAGAAGTAAAAAATCCATGAAAAGAAATACATCTCCAACCCCACAGCTGGCAGCTGAGCCCTCTAACTCACTCCCACAAAAGTCCTACTACAGACAAGAGCATGGCAGAACTAAAAATGTATTTATAGACATAATAAAACTATTTGCCTTATGTTGGAATAACATGAACATTTCATGGGTGACAGTGTTCAGGCTTTCTGCTGAATATACCAACCTATCAAGTCAGGCAGAAACTTCGCCCAGACTGGCTATTCTGTGCCATAAAACCAGGCTAGACTACCTAGTTTGGGTACTACATCCAAAAATACTGCTGGTCCAACCTTGAGCTGCCATATATCTGTTCCTATGAAAGACACCTAAATAGGTGACGTTCCTTTGCACAAAACCAGGAGGACAGACTGACAATCAAAAGAGACTTTGCAGAGGGAGAGTAAGACAACCTAGTGTTGGCTGGAAACTCAGCCAGGCTGATAATTACCACTGAGGGGCGGATGACAAGAGCAGTTCTGGTAGCCAGGGCAGCGTTTAAAATTCCTAGAACCGACGCAGAAATGCAGCAGAGAGCAGAAGTGTTTCCCATTGGCAGAGGAAAATGAAACTGGACTATCGGCGTGCCCTCTTCACGACCAGGAACGCAGGGGTGCGCCCACCCAACGCGGAGGATGCGGAGGTCTCCCCAGGGCAGGGCTAGCTCCCACTGGGGAGTCAGAAGGGAAAAATTACTGCACCAGGTCGTGCGCACACATCCTTGCCCATGTCGCAACGGCTGCCCCAGGCAGCCAGACCCTCCTAGCGCTCCTCCTAGGAGCGGCCGGCGGAGCTGACGTGCTCACTTGGGCCGGGGGACGAGTCTCGACGGGGCTGCGAGCCCCGTGTCCGGCACCCCGCGCTCCCCGCACCCTCAGCGCCGACCCCGCTCCGCGGAGCCGGGCAAGCGGAGGGACCGCCACCCCGTACCGCCTTACCGCTGAGCAGCCGTGCCCCCGCAGCCCAGCCCAGCGCGGCGGCGCACAGGGCCGCGGCCGCCAGCATCCTCCCCGGCTCCCTCGGCGTGCGCTGGGCGCCCGGCTCGCTGCGCGGCCCGGCCCCATGCGAGTGGCCGGCGGGCCGGCTGCCGGGCGAGAGGGGAGGGAGCGGGGAGGAGCGGTCGCCTCCTCCCTCCCCCGGCTCCGGGCCAGCGGGCCGGGCCCGGCTCAGCCCCTACGCGGGCGGGAGGCGGCAGCGGCAAAGACCCCGCGCCAAAGCCCGGGGGCGGGACCCGCGTCCCTCGCTGCACGTCTCTCCTGCGGAGGCATCTGCTTCTCCGCTGCGGGGCACACGCTAAGCCCGCAGCTTTTCCCGCTGCCCCCGTTCTCGACTGTCCCCTGTGCCACGCTTCAGACACCTCATCACTCCTGCATGTTTCCCCCCGCTCCAGCTTTGTAACTTCCCTGTCCCACACGTAAACGACAAGGCGTGAGCACAGGAGACATCTCCACCCACCACAACGTAGGAGTGGTAGAAACCACACCTGCAGTCCCTGAAACCAAAGGCTGAGCCTCCCCATACTGATGTGCAGCTGCCTTCAAGAAACTGCCTCAAGACTGAAAACAGAGCACGGGAAATTTGCTTCAAACGTTAATAAAGGCTGAGCCTGCTTCCTGGTGGCTAGGAAGCTGGTGTGCACCTGTTTCCGGGATCACTAGCTCTCCAGCTAAGATTTTAATGGCTCAGCCTTCAAGGGCTTTTTGCAGGTTATGGAACGGGGCAGAGCACCAAAATGAACGAATACAGCAGCTCTAAGAGCTACAGTTTCTGCTCAGACAGGTACTAGCTGGGGTCGATGTTTTAAAATAGGAGATTAATGATTTCATGACAGACTTAAAACCTAGTCCAGCTCTTGGGAGTCCAGTTGGAGAAGCTATTGCTGAAATAAAGATCTTAAATAGAGAAAGATCCTTTAAAATATCATTAAGACATTCCACTCCAGGCCACCAGAAGTCAGGAATCTCAGAGGTAGGTGTCAGAGCTGAACTAAGGCTATGGCTTTGCAGCATGTGCCATGTCTGTGAAATGCACACATCAATGGCATTCTAGAACTGAACTTTTACGTTTCCTAAGTCCTTGGTGACCAAGGTTTGGATTTAGTAAATAACTAGGCACTTGAGCAACTTTACAGACATGAGCAATTTAACTGGTTTCGTGAACTTGAATGAGGACTAATATTTTGGTAAGACAGCTTGGCATTTAATTTCATGTGTTTTAGAAGACAAAGCAACTCAAAGTGAGGTGTGTCCGTGAAAGTGACATACACGTTTAACTATTTCCAAACTGTTAGGTAATATAATCGGAAATGCCTCAAATACAGGGGAGAACCGAGCATCTGAACTGGCTAGCCTGAGTTGTAAGACCAAAGTCAAGCCTTTAAGAAGCCAATTTTCATTATCTTGAAGCTCCACTAGTATGTTTGTTCTTTGGAGAACTTTTGACAAAGGAAATCCTGTTTGGTGAGGTTTTTTCTTGTTTTGCAGACAAAAGTAACCAAAATAATTACAGTGTTTCTGGAAATTAAACAAAAAGTCACCTTCTTTACAGCTGTAGGTATTTTTGTAACACAGCTTAATCCCACCGCTAATCATTTTAGCAGTCTATCCTTTTTTCAGCATGTTTGTATTCTAAATCCATTGGAAAGCATGTCCGTAATTACTCTGAAGGAAAAAAAAATGGAATATATCCATGGTAAGTAGTAGCAGCATTATTAACATGCTTTCTTGAATTACTGGTGAATAAATATTCTGCCACTTGCAGTTTACAGCCTCTCCCATATCAAAAGCACAACTGAGGAATATGCTGTCATGCAACAGCAGCAAAGTGATTACCGAAGATTTTGCTAACTTCAACAGGAAAATGGCAGTAGCTGACAGAAGCCTTTGTTGATCTATTTTTAACAAAGGTCAACTGCTAGCATTCAAACACTAAGTGTAACACTTGATAACAAAATTTAGTTTCTTTATTGTGCAACCTTAATATTACTAGCCACAGACTTTTCCCTTTGACCTGGGTTCTACTTTTGTAAAGAAATTTCCTAACATAGTCAAAGCAGTGGCTCTCCATTTATAATTTTGGTAACTTTACACACGTGAAATGCATATATTCAATTTAACAGCCCCTTCAGATCATAGAAATGTGCCGTTTGAAAGCTGTCTAGTAAGTTCCGAAGATTTCAAATCCTGCAAGTCAAAAATCCCAGGACCACAGATGTCCACAGAATACAAGTCTACAACCGCCCAGGTACATATTTTGGCTCCCAAATATTTTAGCATTAATATTTCAAAAGCCAACTTTGATGATGCAGATTTATGTCAATGTTAGCCAGGCAAAACTGGTACTCTAATTGAGGTAGAGGGGTGCACGTGTGTGAGAGAGCACAGGAGAGCACCAGAATAGAAAATTTGTTTTCTTTAAGCAAATTCTATCAATAGATGATATCTGGCACAAACCTGAAGAAAATATATAGTCTATCTTCTTGTAGTAAGATGTAAGCACATGTCTTTCCAGTTCTAGAATTTCTAGCATCCCAAATGCTTCATTGACACTTTTGCACTTTATTGCCCTTTTCCTTTCATGCTGACAACTTCAAAAAACCCATCAATGAAACAAGCATTTTCATTTACTGCACATTGAGAAGGCAGTAAACTGAGCCTCCCAATTTGTCTCAGTACATTGGTGTAAGATGCCAATAAAGAACAGAATTCAAAGTGATTTTGAGCCTTGATAAGCAGCTATTAAAGCTGCATAGCTAAAAACTTCGTGTTTCCAAGATCAACAACAGCACATTAGGAACTAAGAGTTTACTAAGTAAATAAATTACATCATTTAAAAAATTTCTGAATTAAGCATTTATTTTAACTTTAGAAAAACAAAGAAATTTATGGATAGGCTGACAAGTTGCTGCAAGCCTATCCACAGCCTTTGTCACATTCATGCCATGCTTCAGTAGGAGTAACTAGATATGTAGACAAATGAGGAATGTACATGGCTTGAAGTCCAAAGCAACACAGTTCTGATAGCAGGATATTTTTTCTGGGGCAAAGAAACACTTTATTCTCTCCATCAGACAATTCAGCTGAACTGTTTCAGGGCCTTTACTGCTTCTTGATCCATAAGGTCAGCTTCAGACACTTTCTGCCTGCTGGAAATAACACAACTACATCAGATAAAGTAAACTCTTGATGGGGCAGCTGCAGCTAATCTACATGAAACACCAGTTGGTTACAGGCACACTAATGGCGTCAAAATGGTGGAGGTTTTGACTTTTTGGCTAGTTCTACAGAGAAGAGTCAGTATGAAATAGCTGCCAGTATGCAGAGTTCTTTAGCCCGGTCTATGTCATCATGTCAGGTACTTATATGTGTATCTAAACGCAGAGATGCCTTGTAAATGCCTAGTTATGTGTAGAAAGCAAAAATCACAGAACACTAGTTCAGAGAATCCTCACAAAAGAATGCCCATACAAGTATCAGAACTTACCAAAAAGTTCGCTGAGAAAAACTTCAAAGGCAACATACAAGCTAACAGGAAAATCGCGTTTTATCAGGTGAAGTAGTGCACAGGATTCATCTTGCAAATTCCTCAGTAAGTTCTACACTCAAGCACAAAGCAGCTGGATGAAACCCTTTCAACACACGCATATTGCATTCATGTAATTATATTGCTAAAGGTATGTAGTTTATTGGGAGATTTTTTTGAAAGCTATTCCAATATAATTCCCAATAGGGATGTAATTATATATCAATATAGAAGTACTTTATACTAGCTTAATGCCTTTCTCTAAGGAAATGTTTTTTTCTTTTTATCGGTACACACAACTTTACATTGATAGATTTGTATCGATTTGTAGATTTAAAGCAATACAAATTCATTACAAAACCCCCAAGCTGCTAGTTAAACAAGGCTAAAAACCCCAAAGCACTGAACTATTTAAGCTATTTCCCCTGAATACTGGTAAGGAAGAAATCATTATTTGTATTTTTAAACACTTGAAAAGTCCTTGACTTAGCATAAACACTGCTTAGCAACAACTAAAACATCAGTGTGTTATTGCATTATTCTGGTACTATATCCAAACCACAGCACTATACTAGCTAGTAGGAAGAAAATTAACTCTATCCCAGCTAAAACCAGGACAAGGCCTATGAAAATACAAATCATGAGTCTGCTGAAATCAGGAAAAAGATGAGCAACAAGAAGAAAGAGGACTTACTGAAGGAAAAAAGAATCAGGATGAGAGTGTATTCTGTCCAGGAAAAATACTTTGACAAATGTAGCTCATCTCAAAATACGAAATATTTTCTCAGCCAGTCATCTGAGTTGCCACTGGAAACAGAGATCATCTTGGTCAATACAGACTATAAATATTTTATGAGGCATTAGTAAAATTGCTATGATCATATTTTCTAGTAATGAGTGCTAACAGACCATTACAAAAATACAATTATTCTAATTAAATACAGCAGTAATCAATACTCTGTGCTCCGTGTGAGTTTGCTTCAGTAAATACAGTGATGCATATTTTTCAGATTAAAATGTTTAAAAGAAAAAATGTAGTAGTTTAGTAAACTGGACTACAGTTTTCTTCACAGGCCATAAGCTGCTACATAAAGCATGAATCTTAACTCTTCCCATGCAATTAACTATCATTTCAGGTAAAGACCTCCACCAGTTGTCCTTGGCACAGCTTCAAGGCAGCTTAAGCTTTCCTTCTGTAAGTATCTGATGATGGAAGGAAGGATTCTGTAGGTCGTTCCCTTATACCTACTCCTGCAGCTGTTCACCTCAGCAGACATTACACCTTCAGCCTTTTCACTTGTTCCAGATACTTCTATTTTTCTTTTACAGCTAACTTTGGAGATAATAGTCATACTAGAAATTAATTCCACCTAATGCCCAGTATTTTCCTGAGATATTTGCTTTCAAAATGAATTGTTGTCAGTCATTTCTCAGCTTTCATATCCATATGTTAAGTTGGAAGGAAGATATAAGCTGAAGATTCATTACTTAGTCTTTAAGTTGTGGATATTCAGCGACACCATCTTGCTTAAACTGATGCCAGTGTGAGAAAAATGGCCTCACTTAAATAATTTAAATGGCATTCATTAAAAGGAAGAAATTGCTGAATCAAGGGCTGTGAGGTACCTTGTCAGCATTTTCTAAGATGAGGTGGTTTTTAGGAATAAAGAACAACTTCATAATAAGTGTAGCTATTCTAGCCCATGGCCCAAACACACCTTTAGGACTGCCCTCATAGCTCCCATCTAACTGGCACAACTATGTTTGAGGAAGGACATTAAGATTTTGGGATAGACAGGGCAGTGCTGATGTACTTTAAGGGCAAAAGCAACTGCCTCAACTTCACAGTACAAAGTATTAGCAGTAAATGTGAAAATAATCAGCTAGCCATAGTTAAAAATAAAAATCCTGAATCCACACTATCCTGAATTGAGAAATGACTTACATATACAAGGCCAGTTAAATAAACTGCCTTTTAATCTGAAAAAAGAGAAAATCCCTTTGGCAAAGACAGTGTAAAGGGGAAGCAAGTTCAACACTGCATGTAGCCAAAATATGCTGTTGTACTTCTGGTGAGGCAGTTTTCCAATTCTTCTCGGTCCCAGACTAACAGTAACAGTGGATGACCTTAAACTTGTGTTTCTGCTTGCATAGTCCCTACCTGACAGCTACCAGGATCCTGTTTATTTTAATAGATACTTATTGACACTTGAAAATAACAGCATTTGCATCATTCAGGAGGTCACAGCCAAATGCCTGAAAGGAAACTGTCCGACATAGCATAACCGGATTGTCAGCACTCTCAGGTCTAATGTTTGTTACAAATTAAGGAATCCTTCACTGCCTGGTTTAGCAACTGTTGCACCTCTGTCACTGGCCTAAACTTAAGGGAAGTCTACTTCAGGTCATTTCATCCCACATATTTCCAAAGTCTTCAGGTATTCCTAAAGGCTTAGTTTACCAGCTATATCTTACAGACATGTGTGTGATGACATAGACAATTTCAATAGGGCTCTGCAAGAATGCTGCAGTGCATCCAGGCAGAGCATTTTTCAGGATCAAACCCTCACTCTGGATTTGTATGTCAGTATTTGTAAGGCTGACTTTCCAAAGAATTTGAATGAGTCATCTCATGCAACATGACATGATGATGTAATATGCTATTTTGGTGATCTATTTTTTGATCTGTAGCAGGGCAATAAACATGGAAACTTCTTAAAATTTGGAAAAATATAACCAAAGAAAGCATCCATACAGTGTGATACAACTGACAAGGTCACACTGGTGCTTCTTCCCTCATTCAGCCAAGACATGCATTGGAAAGGAACAGGCTTTCTGATATTTTCTTGCCTTTTCAGAAATATGGAAACACTTTGACAACTGGTCTTTTTCCAGACTTTCGAATTCCAACTAGAATAGCAAAATTAAAGTCTTCATAACTTTTAAAGAACGTCTAAGCTTCCACTTCCTTCCCTTAACCACTATTTAGAAATAAATGGAACATATACAGAAAGTAAAGGAGTAAACTACAGAACAATAGCAGCAGACTTGCAGCCTTTTAATGTCTAAATTTTATAATAATAGATATTAATATAGGATAAAACTGAGTAATATAATAATAATAATAATAATAATAAAACCAGAACATCTTTTCCCCCAAAATATGGCCTGACTATTTAGACAGAGGAAAAAAAAAACCAAACCCAAACTTATTTTAAGTATTTTCTCTACCTTTCTTGATCAGTTTTGATCTTTGGTTTATGTGGATGAGAAATCATGTCTTTCTAAAAAGAGACAAAGACTTATAAATTATCACTAGTCCATTCTAAACTTACTGTTTATCCTGGAAGATAGCTTTATATGAACACTGAAACAAAAGACCACACTAGCAATGGTAAAGGGTTTGGGTTTTTTAATGTGCTAATATGGTACCTGAGTAGTCCAGACTATAAAACTCATATGAGTTATTGTGTCAGAAGGAAGGAGACTCATGTTTTGTTTCAGGCCTAGCTTTAATGCATAGAATTTGGACAAAGCAGATATACTTGGTCAGGCATTTTAATAAACTTTGAGAAGAGGAAGTACTTAATATGAACCAACTCAAAAGCTTAAATAAGGAGGAAGAAAAAAGGAGGCTTTTATGTCTAAAATGAATACATCATTTCTAAAAGTATCCTTTGAAATCTTGTTTTCCAAGTTACTTCTCAAATCACTACACTTATCAGCTTTAAAATTTCAGTTCTACTCTCCAGTATTGAGTAATGAAATTGTATTAATTAGGATATGTAGTTCTTCAGAAGGACAGATGTTTAACCTTATATGGGGTAAAAACTCATCTATCTCTGCTTTGTATCTTGTGAATTACAACTGAAGGAAAGAAGTGCCTTAATATAATACAGACCTCTTGTTCTTGGATTTTCTTCTCCTGATAAACATCCGGCCAGGCTAAGCAAAACCATTATAAATCAGTAAATCTAGACTTCACTACTGATAATAATAAAAATCCCTAAATGGAGTTCTTCCTTTTATTGCTCAAATTTAGTTTATGAGAGCTTTTTAGGAAGCAGAGCATGTGAAACCTACAGCCAGTTTAATAACTTTCTTATAAACTGAGTTTTAGTGTGTCAGTGGAAAAAAACCTAGAGCGATGAAAAAAATCAAAGCAACTAACAATGGACAGACTGTAAAGATTCCTTTGGCATATTAAACTGAGAAATTTAGACACTTACACATAGTTTTATTAAAATTGGTTTCATTTAAATAACTGAGGTCTTTTCATTATGTTCCTCTATACAGAATACAGGGACTTCAGCAAAGTGCTGCCACAGTCCTCATTGCCATTCTGACAGCACTATAGTCACTCCTTCTGCTGCATTTCCCTTCTCAGTCCCAAGTTCTACTAGATTTCAAGATTCCGCACTTTCTCATATTTGCCCTGTTCCCTATCTGCCTCCACCGGTGAGGTCAGCTTCGCTTCCTGTCTGCTCCTCCCACAAGCATCTCCACATTTTCTGTGAAAATTTTGATGTACTAAGTCATCCTTTTCAGATAGTTTGCAAGAAGACATGCAATTCATTCTCCATGACTCTTCTATTCTGTTGTCTTGGAGAAAGTAATCAAGGCCAGCGTGTTGTAGCTGACTAAATTATAGATATACCCATACAAAAATAAAATGTAGCATCAAGAAACAGCCAGTTATACCTTCAAACACTTTAAAGTATTTATAATATCACTGTCTTACTCCTTGCGGTTTTCAGACTGGAAATTGTCCAACAACCATATTTAGCTCGCTTAAACTTCATTTAGCTTCTATGCCTATTGCTTCCTACTGTCTGGCCTGAGACTTTCAGAATCACACAGCCTACAGGATCCTCTTTGCTTAGGGAATTTGTTGAATAAAGCCAACTTTTCTACATGCTTACTCAGTTCAAACTGAGGTGCTTTTGCTATGCAAGACTGATACCATGGTATAGTTTGCAACACCCCATGAACCCTCATACACTGGACTATGGTCCTTTGAATGCTGTCTGTATTGTCAGCATCCACAAACCTTGAGATGCATCCATAATAAAAAGGAACCAGACTTACTACAATCCTTTCTTCTCTCTGTTTCCTCAGGAAAGCTAGTATTTCTTCTCTTCTCCTGGCCTGAAAAGAAATATATTTACCACAATAAGCTCAGAAAAATGAATTAAAAGCATGTAATACTTAACTTGATTGTAAACTTTAAATTCCTCATTGAAGCTGAGAACTAGAGTGAACGTACAGCAGAAACAGGCATAACAGGTTACTAGATGAAGTACTTCAATTTCTCTTTCTTCCTGAGATCCTGAAAACACACCACTTGGGAGAGCAACCTTCTCTACTTAGATTTACATGAGGTTTGAAATAATCATTCTTTCCTCAAATCAGGAGGAGTCACTCCAAATGTCAAGATGAATATACATACTAAAGTTAGCAAATACTATTCTGTAGCATCTTGAGATTATAGATTTGGGGCAATTCAGGATTCACATATGCATAATGACTCATTACAAAAACCTTTTCATCTGAGAGGTGCAACCAGAAATAACTTTTGTAGCTTCGGTATGCATCTTTGGATTAAGCCAGTCTCTGCTACTCTGTAGAAGTGATTTAAAACTGTGATAATTTCAAAGGTGATAGAATTTAGTCCAGTTTTGAACTATGGAGCATTTAATGACTCTTTTCAATCAAAGGTCCAAGTTCTTCTCGCTGCAAGAAGAGAAGTACACATCCTAGAACTTTTTAAAGGTCCTGTCTTTATACAGTTAGAAGAAAAAATAATTTGCTAGGGAGAATAAATTCCTACTGAGAATTTTTTAGTATTCTGATTTCCAGACATCTGAGTACATCTGTATATTTTTGTCTCTGGAAATGAATAGCTTTCAGCTACAGTGAGACATCACTGTTTAAGCTGAGTAAAAGCATATTAAATTGTTTTCATAAATTTCTAGAAATTTGTTACAAAACAGACATTCCAGGAAGTATTTTGGGAAAACCCTCAATCAATGACAGAAAGGAGCACATCTCAGCATATGACTAATAAAAAAAAGAAAAGAAAAAGAGTTTCTTATTTGTTCTTTTCTATCCAGAAGTGGTTAAGAAAGATGATGTAAATTTGATGGGGAAAACCCTAGTTTTTAGTGCAGAAGATTCTTTTGGCTGATGACAATTTCTTCCATGCAATTTGATTTTAGAAATTAAGCAATCTTCATCATTTAAAGTGGTTTCTCCAAGAACCCTTTCCAAGTTTTAATCAGCTTTAAGCTTAATAAAAAAAAAGCCACTTTTCTTTTTCTGCAACAGATTAATGTAAAAAACAACATAAAAGATGAAGCCCATGCTCTAGATGTTTGGGAGTCCTGATACTGAAAAATAACACCCACCCAATATTCTAGAATTCAAATTCTTATTCTTTACTGTTATTCCCCTTTCACAAAAGGGAAGTAAAATACCTGAGCTGATAAAAAGAAGAGCAAAACTGAGCCACATCTTAGATCACAATAGCAAGCTGTATTTTTATTCACTAGTATGGGGAGCTAATGTAAACACAATACCCAAGTAAGGCAAGAAGCGCATGCCCGGGAGTGGGAACCAGGTTCAACCAAGAGACCAGATCATCAGGCAAGTTTGTGGTGATGAGGTAGTACAAGTTCAAGTCAGGAAGGCAGTCCACAGGTCAGGCTCAGTGATGGTACCTTAGAACTTACTAACTAAAGATAACCAAATAGGTTATCTAAAGATAACCAAGATCAAAATAAAAAGTCATCAGGTTCAAAAAATGTCTATCAGTACTAAGACCTATTCAGACAAGCTAAGAATTCCTATTTTAGATGCATAAACAGACTACTCAGATTTGCAGTGTTTATAATTTTGAAGTTTCTTTGTTAATCATAAACTATCCTGTAAAGCCTGTGGGAATTAATGAATTACAGAATAGTCCGGTGAAATAAATATCCAAAAGACAACAGCTTTTTTGCCATGTGCCTCACTACTACTTCATATGAAATTAGCTAACTAAAAGAAGCATTTCTAATAAATGAATTCACTGTCAGTTTGTGAAATAACAGTGTTAATGCAGCTAAGCTTTCTTTCTGAAAAACCCTGTCCCTGTACCACTGTGGAGACAACATATACTTCCCATTTCCCACTTCCCTGTTCTACACAACAGAGCTTCCAGCTTTTGCTCTCCCAGGGGACATGCTGCAGGAACAGAATGTCTAAATCAAGTCTGAAATCTGGATTTGAACAGTAAATGACACCTATGACTGATAATAATGTGAACATTATTCTTATTTCATTCAGTACATTAATTTTAGTTTTCTTAGACTTACGTGAGGCTTATAGCATGTCCTGTAGTTGTATAAAGTAATTTATTAATTGAAATTAATCAGTCATCTTTATGGCTGCCAGATGTCCAAAGCTGCAAAACCTTGCTGTCATCTATTGTTACTGAATTTTTAAAAAGCGAACAGAAGATTCAGGGAACTGTTGCTAGCTTCAGCCAGAACTCAGAAAGAAGGCTAATTGGTGATAATGGATGACATGCATTTTGGACTTATTAATTGGAAAAGGAGGATTGCTGACTTGCAGAAAAGACTTGCAGACCTCAGCACCTTTCTGCACCTCTTGCAGATTGCTCTCATCTGGCCTGCTTCCCAAATATAGGCTAGAGGCTTTTCAGTAAAAATGTGCAATGTTTTACTAAAATGAGGAAAAAAAAAGTATAATTACAGAGTCAGGCTGAAAATGTTATTACAATATTTAATACTAGTTGTCTTAGTTTCCATTACTTGTGTGAATTGTATTCGTGGTGTATATGTGGAACACTACTTCACCAGTTAGATTAATAGTGGCTTCAGCAGAAGTTTATATCAGTGTCTCAATAGCAAGCACAACTGTTGTCTGCATCTTCTTTTTCTTGGCCAAGTAGAAGGAGAAACCCAAGCTCTATATACTTGATCCAATCCCACTGTTTTGCAGGAGATGAACCTCAGTGATCTGGATACCAGGTCACTTTGTTTCTTTTCATGGCCAATTTAATGCTTGAGTCACTGCATAAACATGAGTATATATACCTCATAGCATGCTAAATTTTATTGATTCTATCCACCAATTACAGGCTACAGGAACTGTTAACTAAAATGCTGAGAGGGCAGCTGCATGCCAGATTGATGTTTGCTTCTGTAAAACTCCACTAAGTCAGAAGGCTCTGTGCAGTCCAGAAGGATCCAACCTGAAAGGTGCTACAATATCCCAGTTACGCCTTCTGTTGGAAAGACAGCATCATCTGTAAACTCAGTTTTGGTGTTTGCTAAAATCTACAGTTTGTTCTGCTGCTAAGTAGTTTCTACAAAATTTGAAATGACTTGGTCTAGCAGTTCTTGAATTATACCTCTCTAAAAATATCACCTAAACCTGTCCCTAAGTGACAGGCTGAGGCAGAAGCATTTCTATGGAAGCTAATTTAATAACCGCCCACTACCAAATTTCCCGCATCTCTCACTTGATGAACTCTTGGCACTAGCTGCTGCTGGGCACAGGCTAATGGAGAAGATCTATTAATAGCTAAGACAACTGAGAAATAAACTTATGCTTTGAGCTGTGCTTCAATGTCTTTATGCCAGGATTTTCTGTGTGAAAGTGCATGCAGCACTGGTGGTTTTTTTCCCCCCCAAATTATTCACTTTTGAATCTGGGCACTCTCAGTTGGCTACTTTTAGATACTAAATCAGAACAAACGTTATGTGCTTACTATGAAGAAACTAAGTACAGAGTCTGCTACTTTCAGCCCTGCCCCAAGCCAGCACGATCCAATTGGGAATAAGTTTAAGCTAACCATCCAGAAATGGACTGCATCATGCAACCACACAGTGGGCCAGGTCCAGGTGATTTTCATTACTGTTCATCATGTCATTTCCAAAGTTCCGGTATTCCACCAAATGACACACGGTGAATGGAAACATTTATGAAAGAAGAGTTGGGATCAGTGGTTCTTACCCGCTGAAGATATTTTTCTTTTACTTTAGTTTTCTCCATGCTTTGAGCTTCTGAGAGTCTCTCTTTCTCACTGTTTTTCTCACTTTCTAAATAAGACAAATGAGAGGCAAATGAGCAAGTGCTCCTACTACCACCATCCTTCACAGAGGGCAAATGAACCGTAGTGTACTTTGGGGCCATTCAGAAAGTTAGTGATCCCAGTGTCTGCATCCCAAGACAGTAGGTATCATCTGAAATATCTCAGTCATGCACACTAGGGGCTGTGGCTCTTCTGTCATCCAGAGCTTATTGGCATGAGTCATTACTCATTCCTGAGAGTTAATTCCTTCCAGAAACCTAGGCAACAAAAGTTTAGCAAGCTGGGGGCACACAGTACTTCATACTTACTTCTAGAAAGTTGCAGGCCCTGGAGAGCAGTACTTCTCTCTGGAAAGGAACATCACATTAAGGGCGCCTGGGAAGATGGGGGGTGGCGGTGCAGGGGGGGCATGAGGCTCTGGAGAGGTGTGGGGGGTCTGGAGAGGGTGTAGGGCTCAGGCAAAAGGTATGGGACCCCCAGGAGAGCACAGGACCTCAGGAGGATGTGTGAGGTCCCAGGGAAGGTGTGGGAACCCCAGGAGAGGTGTGAGGCTCTGGAGAGGGGCCCCAGGAGGAGCATGAGGCCCCAGGTAAGGTGCAGGACCCTGCGGAGAGGTGTGCAGCCCCAGTGGCAATGAGGGTCTCCTCACGGGGCAGGGTCCCCTCATGGGGCAGGGTCCCCTCACAGCACGGCGTCCCCTCATGGGAGAGGGCCCCCTCACAGGGCAGGGTCTCACAGGGCAATGGATACAATAGGGCAGGGTCCCTTCCTGGGTAGGGTGCCCTCACATCGCAGGGTGGTAGGACCTAGGCAGGACTCGAGCAGCGGTGGGAGCATGGCTGAGGTCCAGAAGATGTGGGCGAAGCCCACATTGGCTGAGCTTCAGCCAGCAAAGACAAGGGGCCCATTAGGCGCTATTGGGTGCTGTCCTGGCTCTGTCCCCGTGGCACTGCATGGGGCTGAGTCCTGGTGTCCCCTCTCCATGAGGTGGGCCTGCCTAGCTCAGCCTGTCTGCTCCTGCCCTGTAGCCACGAGGAGGCGAGAGGATGGCAGGACCCTGGTGCTGCCTGTACCTCTGACATGTCCCTGTCACTGCCACCTGCTGCGGTAGGTACCCGTGACCTCTCTGCTGGGGCCCTTCCCTTTTCCCTGCCATCACTGGCATCTGGGTGCCAGGAGGGGGGACTGTAGTGAAGGTGTGAAGCCATCTCAGAGGGGACACAGCAGCACAGACATGCCTGGGGAGCCTGGACCCAGATGTACGGTAAGGCACACACTGCCTGTCACAGTAAACATGGAAGACCAGAAGGCTGACCACACTGTACCTCTCATTTCAAGCATCTTCAGGCCATTTTCACTCAAGTCTAGCCTTGGGCCTCTCTATGAACAGGAAATAGCTGCCACCACAGGCCTCAATTTTATTTATTCAACAAGAGTAAATGGAGGTAAATGTGAAAACAATGGCCTTAGACAAGTATAAAGCTGAGACAAGCACAATCAGAATGGGAACTGATGTCTGCAAATTTTGGAAAGAAAAAACCTTTCTCTTTGTTCTCATGTTTTTTAGTGTCCTGTATGCAAAACAGTTGTAAATGAAGTATATCACACAGTACGGTGCAGTTAAATTGGCTTGACAAATGCACTGATGTCTCTTGCATGTGTGACAGGCAATCCAAATCACTTGTTTTATTTCACTGTCTTGCCTGTCTATTAGATGCTTCTGCAAAGAGGTTAGTCTGCCTTCTGTTGTCAAAATTCCCGTGTGTCTGATTTCCATTGAGATATCTTCCAAACCTTTTTACCTGGCTGTGTGGCTAGTGATTGTTACTTTTGGCAATCAGCTAACTACACTGCCTAGTAACTAGGCTGATGTGAGACAGTTCCCTTTCAACTCCTACTTTGATGAAGACTGGGGTTTTGTTAAAAAAACCTCTTAGAGCAGGTTCTAGCACTTTTAAGTATTTTCTCCATTATTAAAATTCTTGAACATTAAGCAAAGTGGCCAAGTAAAAAACATTTATAGCATATGGTGAATTTAATATTTAATCATTGCTCAAAACCCCTTTCACTTACTAGCTCGCTAAATAAGACATGAAAGCTAAATGAAAATTATTTTCCCAATACCTGACAGATAAACTGAAGGGTACAACCAAAAAAATTCTTAGTCCAATCTTGGTGCATAAACAATTAAGTATACAATAAGTCTTCATGTGGCTAAACAATTTAAATACAACAGACAGCATTCTTGCTCCAGGAAAGTTCCTAAGGGTTTTAGCACTAATTTCAAGAAATCTAAGATTTCACTTGATATTGCTAACACGTACCATACGCTTCTGTTGGACAGCTAAAATTCTGGAAATAAAGCTGTAAATGAATAAATATTATTAATAATTTTGCACTAGGAAGAAGGATGACCTAAGGAAGTTTTGTGGTGCAGTTTTCTGTACTGAGATTGTAGCAGGGAATCCTGTGCCTTGTTTTGATGGCAGTGAAGTTAGTGATTGCGAAGCAATGGATACAATCAGCTAACTACACTGCCTACAAACCAAGCACTACTCTGGTGATGAGGTCATGGCATTCAAACCTAGAAAAAAAGAAAGCACTTCCAATAATTGTATTAACATACTCTATCTCCTCAAATGCTCTTATAACAACAAGCAATTGACAATAATGGAAAACATTGGTCATATCACCCTTAGTGTTATTCTACTAAATCCAAAGTCTTTATATCACAAATTAATGGTTCTTATTAATTAAAAACTGCAGTGGATGCATCACAAAGATCAGTTCAGGAGTGCAAAGACAAAGCAATGAAATACTAAAATTTAAATTATAATGCACCACAATGGAAATGGGAAATGAGAAAAGCCTTGGCATGCAATCCTTGCTGCATGAATGCAGACTAAGTGGTAGCTGTATTCGGAGCTGGAAGTGCAAAAACAGCTGCATATTTGGGCCAAGACAAAATGTTCAACATGAATAACATTCTACCTGGTTTACAGCATGTCAGCTGTTAGTGCTTATGTCACGGTGATCCTACGTATCCTTGTTCTCTAGTTGGGGCATTTGAGTTAATGTCCTACAGCATGGGTTTCATGCAATTTCCACTTAAAGGTTTTCAGAGGAAACTGCATGTAACTACAGCAGCAGTAAGAATGGTAGAATTTCACTAGTTCCCTGAACTTCAGAAAGCTTTTTTTTCCAGAAAAATATAGCAACACAGATCGTGCTGGTAGTCAGATGTCAGGCTGCTCAAACCTTTTACACTAATTTGTGTTAGCTAAAGAAAGTAGCAAATCTGTTCTGGAGAACAAAACTGAATATGTGTAAGTAGTTAAAATCAATTATGCCTTGTGTCTAATACATGTGTATGCAACTAATAATGTGATAAAACTATTTTATATAGATTTATCAGGCTATTCCTAAATCAGGAATGAGACAGTCTGCGAGGTTACAAGGATAAGTTTGTCTGCAAATTAAACAATTTTGATAGTTTTCACCAATAAATGCCTTATTGCTAAAATCCATAAAAAGAATTCAGGACTTACCATCAAGAAGCTTACCTTGTAATAATTCTGATAAGGACTGCATTTCTAATAAAATGCTTAAAAAGATTTAATGGAAAGGGAAAAATGGCTAGCTTCTTCACTCTTCATTTCCTTCCCTTTCCCATGGCTGAGCACAGCAACCTATTGACTAAGAATGCAGCAGTCTTTCACTGGCAGACATGCCTCTGGGGATGGTTCCTTAGGTGGCCTCTGGGTGCCCCATCTCTTCCCTTGGGACTCCTGGGCTGGAGTGTCCCCAGTCTGGGCTGTGGGTCAGCCCTATGCCTGTAACCTTTGTGTACACTCTGTTGTCATGGTCACTCAACTGGGGCTTGTGCATGGAGACTGGACCGTTGCTTTGAAACGTGCAGATGGCTCTTGCCATAGGAAGCTTTGTTGCAAAAGAGGTTTCTATGGGCAAAGTCAATATGAAGCACACACGGAGTTTCCGCCCTGCTCCTGTGGACAAATGGCTACAGGTTGTGTCACAGATGCCGAAGGTGATCCAGGCTTTAGTGTCATATGTCGCAGTCCAGGCACATGCCTCTAGGCTGATATCTGGATACTGGGGCTTCAGCCTGGTTTTACTCATACCAAGAGTCTAGCTGCCATAGGAGGCCCCAAAAAAGACTAATGGCTCAAAAGAATTAATGTCCTGTGCTCCTGGCACTGGGCTGCAGTAGGAGGCACATGCTGCACATCTTCACTCAACGGTGACCCATACCACCCTTCTCCCTGTTTCTTGGGGGCCTAGTCAGCCATTTGTATATGCTTGCTCTCGACTTGTTCAGCTCACCACAGTCCTCTCACTCCCTTGCATTTCAGTTCTTGTTTCTCTTACGTAACCCTTTGCTCTTTTCTTCCTCACAATCAGCACCAACACAATGCCATCCTGCTGCCATTTATTTTTGGAGAGGCAGAAGGCAGATAGATAACCCCATATGGATTGGTACAATGCTGACTCTCCCCACTTTAGGCTGTCTTTTTCTCCATGCTAGCCACACTGGCAACCGAGGCAGAGCAGAAGAAAAGACGTTTTGTGCTCTGCATTGCCTCTTTTTGTGTGGGAGGGGGAACTGCAAGAGAAAAATAACAAGCTCCTCCCTGCTATGTTAGTGACAGTGGCAAGATGTGATTCTTGGATGGTGATGTGATCCACAAGCACTGTAAGAATAAGACTTTCAAGAGTGTCTAGTGATTTGGGGTATCTAATTGACCTGAGATGCTTTTGAAGGGCTTGTCCTTTAGAAATTTCTGGGCATCCCACCCTCTCTGAGAACTGCATACTTCTGTAAGTCCCATGTAAATTGTGTCCAGCTGGATGGCTCAAATCTCTTGTCATTTCTGAAAATCATGGCATGCAGATAGGGGGAAAGAAAGAACTGACAAAAGTAATCAACACTTGATTACATTAGCAGAAAAATTTACAAGGCTACAGCAATAGCTCTTAGACTGCATAAAATAAGCCCAGGTAGCTATGCAGTCTTTCCTTTGCTATTTAATTTTAGAACATGCTAGACCAGCACCAGTCTTTTTGTTTAAGTTTATTTTATTGCTTAAGTGGCTGAAGACTGATGATCTTAAATTAAATTCTAGCAACATGTGGTGCTCAAACACTTAAGATCCTCTTCAAGAAAATTCAAGCTTTTCCCAATTCCTATATTGTAATATGAATTGAATTAAAAGTATTAGAAGGTGCTAAACATCTCTACATAGCCCCATGAACCACAGAGTTTTTCTCCTCTGCAAAGGAATATGACAATTCACAGAATGAGGGTAAAAGCAGATCCTGAAGTCAACTGTTACAGATGGAGTTGTGAGGCAGAGCGTCTTCTGTAGTTGTGGAATGTACCTCCTTAGCAGTTACATCTTATCTCCTGCATCTGCCCTGTATGACACTATTTTGTCATACCATCGTGGTTTGCCTACTTACCTGCACGATATGAGTGTTCTCACAGACCTTGTTTCAAAGACCTTTTACACCAGTGAGTGTTTTCCTTGGGCAGGAGGCTCCTCCTGATCAGTGTAATTATCACGGTCATACTGTCATGTGTGCTTTGAATAATAAAATATGGTAAAATCTTTAACCAGAAAAATTATCTGTAAATACCTCTCACTTAGGTTTTTGCAGAACACCCAGTGAGTAATTAAGTAATCAAGTAAAGATGAAAACCTTAATGGGAACATGGTTCATTTCTGAAATACCTATTCGTAATCCCTTTCATCAGGCCCAGAAAGTGTCTACTTATATAAGCTGAAAGGGAAAAATTTGTGAGCAATCAACACATTAAAATTTTAGTTTATGGCTGTGATTGGAATCAGTTTCTGTCTTGTTTCAGTCAAAAATAATTCTTTGCACAGAGACTGCATGACTTAAATAAAGGTGTGAGTTTTTAACATCCAGATACGAGGTTTCTTCTGCCCTCTGACATAATGGCATAGTCAATTGAACTGGTGCTGTGTTCATGCAGCACTACTGTTGTTTGTACATTGCTGTTACATGATACTTCTGAATGCAATCAGGACAGTATATAGCATGACAAAGCAAATGCAAAGTGCTTTTCTCTAAGAAGATTGTCACCTAGGATGTTTTCCCATATGGAAATAACTCAGGCTTACTGATTTTTATATCAATAGTTATGAACTTCAGCTGCTTACCTGGAGAAATTGTCTGTCATCCATCATCCACAAAAATCAAATGGCTTGTAGAAGGAAGATTGCTACTAGCAAGCTGCACTTTTGTTAGTTCCATGTACTCAATCCTTTAAAGCAAGAAAACTGCAAAAAATTCTGCAGGGGTGACTCTTGCCAGTAGTGTGTTTAGGGAAACAGTGTTTGCTCTTGGTTTGGCCTGCAGTTACTAGAGAAACTGTCTCTGACTCTTTCCCTTTGTAGTTCATGCCTAGGCTTGCCTGGTGACCCAGGAGACCCATAATTTAATCTGTCTAAGAATGCCTGTGCTGAGTTAGGGGCCTGATCTGAATCCCACTGAAGTCTTTGGACAGATTTCCATTGATTTCAGTGAGCTCTGGATCAGTCCCATGAACGTCCAGGCACTGGAATGCAGTGGTTTTTAGTGGTTTGGTTTTTTTCTCTTCCTAATAAGGGTTAAAAAACAACAGCACCATTTAACAAAAGGCGCAAATGTCTACTCATTTATCTCATGCATCATGTCACTCAGAACATTTGGCTATTCATCATGTTTTTTGCAAAATCTGATGGGATGCTAACAGTTTCTGTTTGGATGCAACTGGAAATGAGCGGGAGCACAATTTGTTGACTGTTACTTAATGGATCTCACATTGGGATGGACTGTTCAAATTTTGGTTTTGACATTTTGTTTCTTAGCTACTTATTATTCAAATAGAGTACCCAGGGCTACGTTTTCTTCACGTTGGTGACAACTGACAGCGTTATGAAGGATTTGAGTTCAATGAATCTACCTAATTAAAAGAGCCAGTTTTTCTTGTAACTGAAATGGGAAGCCAGAAATACTCACTGCTATTCTGGTTTCTGTGCCACTAACAGAAATACTTTTGAACTCCTGCATGATATTAAAAATACCGAGTTAAAAAGTTCTCAGAACCTTACTTCTGTATGAATGTACAGCCTTAATGATTAGAGCCAACTAGGTGAATTGCCAAGAACTTTGCTTAAATTTTCCTGTGTTTGTTGTTATAAATGTGTGAAATTTGGCCTGTGTTTTGCCTCCTAACATCCAAGAAATAGCACCTTATTACATGACTGATTGCACTGCTGTAATCTGGTTTCTCAGGTGAAGAGTTTGTTTACTGCTGACTTGCAGTTTATATGTTAACTATGGCAACAAGTAACTCAACAAAAGGAGGTGTTGTAGGGATTCAGACTTCTCTTTGATTGTCCTTTGTGGAATCTAGTCACTTCACTCTTGTCACAGAATTTCCTAACTCACAGGGCCTGCCTGGACAAGTTGGAGAAAGTAGGAGGGCAGGAGACAGTTCAAAGTCCCATCAACTGATGTGTCCCACTGATCCAAACCAGCTTGACATTTATTGAGGAAAAGACAGCTAATTCCTGAGGCTGAACTGTGTCAGGGTCAGATCCCACATGGAAACTGTGATCAGATTATGGACTCCAGGGCAGGGGATGGACTCCCTATGATGCCTGCTGCTGTTTTGCAGTGCAAATCTTATTTTAGCCTTGATAGTTCAAGAATAAAAGGAAAATAAGGTTTATAGGAAGAAGTCATATCTTTTATTAGATTATAATATGATATTGTGAAAAAAATCACATGAAGACAAAGAAACCAGACTAAATAGCACCTTCCTAAGCTTTGGCAAGAAAGACAGCATCATCCCTGGAGCAGTCACAATCTGTATGTCTGCATGAAACCCTGAGTGGACTAAACTGCTATTGAGAAGAACTTCAAAAACTATAATTACGTGCATTATCCGTCATTTTTAGGTGTCAAATCTTGCTCTCATTTGACGTTTTCCTGGACACTGATTTTGTCAGCAGAGTTAAAAACCCCCAGATCTGTGGTAGTTGCTCCCAGCTGCGTTTTCTTAGAAGTAAAGACACTAGAAAAGGGATCAGTTCATTGCATTTGCCTCATATTTTGCATGTATCCTAGCTTTTTCCTCTGCAAAGCCTTGGGATACTTGTTTATAACTCCAGTAGAAAATTCTTAGACATTTAAGATACTTCATGATGCAAGTGTCATCTCTTCGGGAAATAATATGTGGGGACCTCAGGGGTGGCTAGACAAGAATGCTGGAATGCTTTTCAGGAATGTATAGCTCTGGCAGAGCTATGACCAGTTCCTGCAGTGTTAGAATGTTACAAGACATTGCCTCTCAGGATTGAAGATTGTTCTGGTGCTGTTCAGAGAGCTGACAAGCCACCATAAAGCATACAGTGAGTCAAGAATGAGTCTGTGAAGACCTACTTACAGGAGATCTGTATCTAGCTGTATCTGTTAGTCTAACCACCGTCATTGATGGATTCACTCTTAAAATGACAAACAACCCCCCATTTTTTATAACGCCCACTTCTTACGCAGTTCAGCTACACTCTGTAGCAAAAGCTATGTGATCAAAAGTTTCAAGTCACTTGAGAACTTTTTTTTGTTCTTTTAACATGTCACCATGCAACAGATGTTTAAAAACAAAGAAAAATTGATGTGGCTGTAAACATGGTTTTCAGTGTTTACAAGGGAATCCATTCAGATCAGAAAATGACCCATCAATTGCCTGACATTTTTAAAGCAAGTTTAATCTCTAGAACAAAATTCAGGCCTCAGGCATGAAAATCCAGTTTGCCTGTTTAAGAATGCTCATCTGTTGCCCAGAGCTAATTTTGGTGTGCTGGATGCAGACAGCAGCGAGTAAAAATCTTCACAGGCTGCATAGAAAGAGGCTAACCAACTCCTAAAAAACGTTGTGTGGAAATTCTTCCCAGCAATGCATAGCAGTGGTTTCCTGTTGTCCTACGTCATTCTCCAAAAAGCATAGAACAGGCTACCATTGCCCTCTTATGCTATATGTGAAAGGGAAGGAATGACTCATGGCTTATGTATGGAACAAAATCCTTATGTGTCATCACAAGCAACAAAGTGCAGTGCAGAGCATGTAATAAGGATACTCTTGTGGTCAAAACACTGGTGTACTATATTAAAGCTCAACTCCTGACAGTGGTGAATGCTTTTTCTGAAGATTCATTATCTATCTCATACTTTGATTTCTCTTTCATTTGAGTGGTTATTGAAAGTTCCCCATTTGTTAAGGAAGTTTTTTGGTATGTGAGAAAACAAAAGAGAAGACATCTCTTTTTTTGTAATTTATTACTCATTCCTTAAAACCAGAGTTTCTACTAAAAGTGTTGGTAAATATCTTTTTGTGATGCAGAAAAAACCTGTAAAGAGCAAGGAACTAACTATGTGATTGGAGGAGAAAAGAAATCCAGAAATAGCCAGAAATTCATGGTTTAGGGTACACTTCTGCAAAGAAGTGTAATTCTGTAAATTTGTGCCTTTGTGCTTTATTTTTCTTATTCCCTGTCTTATATCACAATCTGTTCACAAGACTGAAATGTAAGCACTTGAATTGCTTGGCTGCAACATCTACAGTCAAATTAAGAGCCAGTTTAAATACTCAGCTCTTTTTACCTTAATTTGTCCTTTTGTCTTGACAGTTCCTGATATCTGACACTGGAGGCACAACTTCATGAGACAGCAAAGGGAAAAAAGAACACATCAGCTATTCTCTGAATGTGTCCCAGTTAATTATTGCCTGAAGGTTTAAACAATGAAGCACTCACATTTGAGAAACTACTTGTGTATGAACTCTTTAACACAGCCATTCACACTCTGTATGAAATGCCTAATAATGTGAACATTTATAAAGATCACTATGAAGATTAGTGTTATGATAAATACAGTCATGCAATTTTCAGAATAAGGTATACCAAAAGTGATAGCTTCATAAGGAAAGCGTGTTTTGTAAAGTCTTCTAGAAGCAGCCAAGTGCAATTTTAATAATTAATTAATAAGCCGGGTACTATTTTTCTCATGGTGAATATTTCACTTAAATATTTCACAGATGTTTATGAGATAGACAGATGGCCACAACAGAATACAGTACTGAATCAATTAAATATACACTAAAAGAAGGAGATGATATTGGAATAAAACCAAGTAAATTGGAAATAGCTTTGAAACCAGCATGTTAGTTAGTCTTATGGTGCACACCTGAATATTGTTACATTCCTCAGAGCCACATGATTTCCTGTTCTATATAAACCCTAGGCAAGCTATACTAGAGGATGAGTGAGGGAGGATTGGGGTGCTGTTTTGTTCTCTCCTATATAATTAATATAGGTTCTTGTAGCATTGGATCTGTTTCCTTAGTGACTATTTGAAGTTGTTTGTAAAGTGTATCTCAGGTTTTCAACAACTCTGGTCTGAGAAGGTAATGTTTGTGGTCTTCATTATATGTAAAAGAACTATGTAATTGTAAGAACTGCTGGTTGTTGACTGTAATATCTAAGTGTTATATAATGAGTACTATCTTTAAACTCTTTTTTTATACTCTGTTAACTTGCTTAGTGTGAGTGCCTTCTAGTAATGCATTAAATAAGTTTCACTACCCAGAATTAAATTTATCAGTTGTTTGGCAATTGGGCTTATCTAGGCTCTATCTGTAATGGCTTATGCAGGTTTTACAATATCTGTTCTTGGAACTTGATAGTACCTTAATGTTATTAAATCTCTCTAGTGTAGTGTCTCATCTCTACTGATGACTATCCAACAGCTAAAGCACCTTGTGCACTTCAATTTAAAATGAAAGATGAAATTGCTGCCACAGTCTTCTTCATCACAAGGCTAGTGAAAAGGGAAGACAAGCTGAGCAAGCATAAAATGGAGAAATTTGCAGCTAAGCTGACAACAATACTGTTTGAAAAGTATAAGAATCACTGGTACTTGGACAATCCATCCAGAGGACAAGCCTTCAGGTAAGAGGACCTTTAGTAGAAGGGGAGGGGGAATGGAGCCTTTGCATGACATTCAAGATGCAGTGAGTACCCTTTCAGTGCCTGGAGCCCTTAAACTGGAGATAGGTGACACAAAATTGAAAGAGAACCCCTTACCTATACCTTAAGCTGGAAGGAAGAAGCATTATTAACTAGTAAAGATGCACTTACTTTGAAAGTAGTTTCACAGTGTGTGCTTATGTAGGTATGACTAGAGAGCTGAGCTGGGAATCTTAAGACAATATACACAGTGTCTTGAGTAGCCCTCTGACTTCTTGACTTCTCAAATGCAGAATTCAAGTGGTCTTAAACTGACTTGTGGAATTGTTGTAACTGCTTTTAATTCTCTTAAATACCAATGAAGTGAGTTGCTGCATTATGTGTTTAAAACAAACAAAACCTTATTTGGATTTACAAATTGGCTTGTTAGGCTAACTTGCTGGTTGGGGCTATAAGTGAGAACTTGCATCAACAGGCTAAATGTGTTGAGAAAAATAGTGAACTTAAGTGTACTTCTGTATGAGCAGAACTTGCAAAGTTGCAGTCAAATCCTAAATCCACCTGCACTTTGTTCTTACCTAGGTGTATAAGGATAAACAAACATCAGACAAGAGATCCACTGCTGGAGCAAGCTTGTGTGGAGAGTAATGTGGACTTTAATAAGCTTGGTTTGCCAAAAGAGATGACACTATGGGTTGATCCATTTGAGGTGTGTTGCAGGTGAGTTGAGAAGTTGACTAACATGTCAAGTGCCCTGTACAAACTTGATCAACTCCAAGCCTGTTACTAGAGTCTTGGTGTCTGAGGGTGTACTTACTAGTGTCAGCTGACTGCTGACAAATGTCCATGCTGCTAGTGCAGAGCTACATTATACAAATACAGTCACTTACAGATATGGTGAGAAGAACCGGCCCTTCACAATTGCACACTTTGAAGGACAGGAGAACCCAGAGCTTCCTCAGCAGATCAGCTATGCTGTTGACAGAGCAACACTAGACTATCATTCTGGCATTTCTTCAGATGAGGAGAGCTTCAACAAGGAGCCGAAAGCTATCCCCACTGTCAGCAATCCTAACAGTGTCTATCAGGTAAGCATGTGGTAATGGTATGTGGCTTTTGGTAAGAGCTAGCATCTGCCCTCTAGGTTCTGTCCATGAAGGAATGCAATAGACTTAACAATTGATGGCCAGACTAATCTTCCCTCTTTCCCAAACACATTTTAACATTATCTCATTTCTTGCTGTTTAGTTCAGTGACTACTGCAAGGCACCCATACAGCCCTGGTCTCAGTATCTTCATAGGAAGACCTATATGACTGATGGCTCATACTATGCCCAGCACAGGGGTTACAAAGTCCACAGGCCAACAGCTGCTTTCACAGGACTGCGTGTTGATAGATACCACTGGATCAATACCAAGCGGTAGATCTGTGGCTGCACCTGTTATAGGCTGTTGAAACACTGAGCTATGGTATGGGATGAAGGCTGGCACTACAAAGCTTCATAAAACTAGAAAGCACTCACTGTCTAATCCCTATCTCTTACTTTGTACATCTGAAACTTTGGGGTTTTATTATATAACCTTTTAAATGTTTTATTAATGTTAACATAAGATTGAAAATTAATGTGGGACTCTACTTGTAAGTTAAAAAGGAAATCATATATCAATAAATCTACTCATGTTTTTTTTAAAAGCCATCTGATCTGCTATCAGTGCCCTGAAGGGAGTTAAAGCTTTTTGGTGAAAACACAAGCAAGTCAAGGAAGATAAAAACATCCTCCAAGTTGCTTTGAACTATAGTCTGCTTCCTTCTGGCAAAGGTAGCAAGGGCAGCTGCATTGTGAGCAAAACATTCACACATCACAAGCAGAATCACCTCACTCACCCTTGAGTGAAACTTGGGTATATGCAGCTGTGAAAGACTGCCTTGTGGCTCCACTTAGGCTTTTGCCTCTAGAGTATAGCTTACCTGTCAGCAGAACACAGCCTTGTGGGCAGGAGAGGGGCAAATACATGATGTAGCTTTCTACAGCTGTAAGCTAACACATCACCTTGTAGAATGATGGAGCTGTTATCTCTAAGGATGTCTAGCCTGCCAGTTTGTAATACTGTGGCCCATAGGAAGCTTTTCTCATAGCTCTGAACAACTTGAGTCAAACTCTATCCTAGCTAGTCTGGAACTCCAGACACATGGAGACTCCCCTTTCAGTGGAAAAGGACTCACTGGAATGCTACTGGGCTTCAAAACTATGCTCTGGGATATTGTTTCCAGTGCTGAGTAAAAAAAGTTGTCTCAAACAATTAGAATCAACATAACTTTGCTCTGACTTGCAGTATTCTTCCTACTGGCTCTACTTGTCACCTACTTGATTATTGCCTGTTGATTAAACTGTGGGGCATAAGGGTTATGGAAGTGATGTCAGTAGCTTCTGTCTTCCTGGTTAATCTGGCCAAAATGCTAAACAAACTAGTTTGTCAAAACTTAATAGCTCATGTAAATACCTATGGTTGCTACTTACTGTAGCCATTTCTACTTGCTGTAGCCCAACAATTATTACCTAATAAGCAATCATGGAAAAAACCTGCTAATAAGTAGCCCTCAACAGGAAGCATTTTTTGTCTTGTAAAAGCAGACACCTAGGAGCCTGTTCAAGACTGTAGAGCTACCTGTGTAAGTGAATCCAAAGAGAATTAAAACTATAGTATAGATTTTAGCTAAAATCCCATAGCAGGTGTGAAAAGCTAACATTTGCTGTGTCAAGCCATAGGTGCTCAATAAACTGTATTCTAGCTTACCTTTCAAATATGGTGTGGATGGGAATAATCAGAAGGAGGCCAAGGGCTGTAATCAACTCTTCTCACAGCTATGTCTCAGTCATGCTTCACCATAACTTGGTCCATATTTCTTCAGAACAAACGCACATCAGTCACGTGTACTTCTGTACAGGAATTTTGCAATAAACTTGGTATTAATAATTAAGTGATTGTGCCCCTGTACTCAGCACTAGTCAGGTCACACCTCTTGAATACTGTGTTCAGTTTTGGGCCCCTCACTACAAGGGAGACATTGAGGGGCTGGAGCATGTCCAGAGAAGGGCAACGGAGCTGGGGAAGGGTCTGGAGCACAAGGCTGATGGGGAGCGGCTGAGGGAACTGGGCTTGTTTAGCCTGGAGAAAAGGAGGCTCAGGGGAGACCTTATTGCTCTCTACAACTGCCTGAAAGGAGGTTGTAGAGAGGTGGGGATTGGTCTCTTCTCCCAGGTAACAAGTGATAGGATGAGACGAAATGGTCTTGAATTGCACCGGGGAGGTTTAGATTGGATATTAGGAAATGTTACTTCACTGAAAGGGTTGTCCAACATTGGAACAGGCTGCCCAGGGAAGTGGTGGAGTTTTAAATACCATCCCTGGAGGTATTTAAAATATGTTTAGATGAGGTGCTTAGGGACATGGTTTAGTGGTGGTCTTGGTAGTGTTAGGTTTACAGTTGGACTTGATGATCTTAAAGGTCTTTTCCAACCTATACAATTCTGTGATTTTGTTAATAGGGTTTGGTAGATCACTCATGCAAAAAGTAAAAATGCTACACTTCCTATAACTAGAGGTAACTTCTTTTTTAGAAGACTTCATTTTAAAGTCTGTTTTTTTAAGTGTAAATATTGCAATCTGTGGGGTGTTGATTAAACTGAATAAATAAGATGTGAGGAGAGGCTTCTTCATTACTGTAAGTCAGAAGCAGTGTTTCTAACTAATTCTTGCAGCTTTGACACTAGAACTTGCACTCTAGCAGCTTAATCCCTTTATTGTAATCAGTAGTGGTTTATTTTCCTAGCAAGATCAAACTAAGCACCTGTGTATGGGGTGGAGGTGTGAACAACTGATTTAGCAATTCTGAGAAAATTGAATGGATACATAATTTGTGAAGTTATAATAATCCAACCACTTCTCAGTGTTGAATATTTGATGTATAATGAGGGTAACAGCATTAGTGTTGAGGGTATCCAGTGACTCATGAAATAATTTGATTCTTGTCCTGTGCCTCTATGAATTCTTGTACTGGTGGGGAAGGAAGGATCTTAGGTGACTCTGCTCTTTCCCTGCTTGCTTTCTACCTAAACCAGAGGCTGTGGTGGGCAGAGAAGAGCTGATGTTTCATTGATCAGCAAATGCTTAACGTTTCATGTGTTTCAGAGTTTGGCTCTTGAATTTGGGAGGAGGAAAGGCTGTCTCTCCAAGCTTAAGAGCAGGGCCAGTCTTTGACAGTGCAGGACCTGCATTCCTGTATAGGTCAGCTGAAATATGGTGACTTCAGAACAAGTAAAGGTTGTCTGGGCTGGGCAAGTTGCTTTCAATGGTGGAGATATCTCTTGCTCTTGATGGGTAATTGTGTAGATACAGTTACTTGGGTTGATTATATCTATAGCTTTCACTGTCTCAAAGTCAGAAGAAAAGTGTAACTATCAGCTAATGTCTGGAGAAGCTTCAGAACATGAAGTGATACATTAGTTTTAAAAATATTTTTTAAAGCTAAGCAGGCTTATGAGTGATTCTATATCTTGCTTTTGTTCCTGGAAACTCCACAGCTGAGCTTTTGCAACAATGTTTGACTTTTCACCACTTGGATGTAGCCAGAAATGTCGGTCACTTAGACTAAAGTCTTGACACTTAAATTACTACATTGCTTTTGCTCCTAATTTAATGAGGCTTTATTATGAATGGGAAAAATATGCTATAGTTAAAACAAAAATACAAGATTTACTTTGGCTTAAAGCCTGAGGACAAATGCAGAGAACCAAGTTAGAACCAAACCACCAAATCTTCTTTTGAGTACCGTTACAACTCTCTGCCTAGGGCTATTTTCTCTTCTAACACATTTATTTGTTTTACCAAACAGTCTTTCTCCAAACTGGTTATTTCAAGGTAGTAAGAAAGCAAGTCTTCGTTGCCTTTACTATTTAAAAAAAACGGTGTTCATCCTCTATGATATGCATCAGCTCTTCAGTTAACACATCCACTTTATCCTCAAGTTCTGAAGGGGACAATAAGTGCTGGTTTCCTCTTCAAAGCTAAAAAAAAAAAGGAAAGGAATGCTTAAAATCAGATAGTAGAAATGTTACTGTTAAAGTGATCTCTGTAGACTCTTCACAAGAGCAAAGCAGAAAGACAAATTTCACTGGAACTTAATTTCTCTGTTACTGAGAAAGTGATGGTAGCTTACAGAACAGTAATCAATCTTTCTGTGACGTATCCTGGCATCAAATCTGATCCATCCTTTATACAACATGTCTAGATGTAGAAGGCTATGGAGATTGGCTTTGTGGTATAAAGTGAGGTCATGATGAAGAGGTGTCGTGATTTGCTTTGTATTAAACCCCCCAAATTGTTCAGTTGTTGCTGTCTTAATACAACAGTTAATAGTAACTCCTGTCAAATAATTCTTACAGTATCCTCCATCCAAAGCTGCCCTTTTCATAGCTGCTCAAGGTATGAAGGAAATGTTCTTTTTTTCTTCACAAGCAACTTGTCATTTAGTGGTTCCTCAAATTTCATATGGAGCAAGATGTTGTTCTTCGTGTGTTATTCAGTAAGCACAGAAGTGGAGAAAGATCAGTGTTAATTTTAAAAACCTTTTTATAGACTCTTTAAATACACTTTTCATGGTACTGCTTTTCATGCTGTCTTAATGATATGCATGAAGCCAAATAACTTTTCCTGATATGAGGTTTTTCAGAAGATGATGATAGCTGCTTGTGTAGCTTTTACATTTGAACACAGTTATATTTGCTGGGTATTTATAGCTGAAGATATGGGAGCCCACTTGAACCCTTGCACACCTCTCTTAAGGATGTGTGCTCTTAAAATATTAAAGCAAGTTAAAGGTTTCTTAGCATTGTACTTAAAGCAGTGGCTATGGCCTCACACAGAATTACGGAATGATTGAGGGTGGAGACATCTCTGGAGGTTTTGTCCAACCCCCCTGATTAAGCAGAGCCACCTAGAGTCTGTTGCCCAGGACTGCGTCCAGATGGCTTTTGAATGTCTCTGAGGAGAGGAGGATCCACAACTTCTCTGGGCAACCTGTTCCAGTGCTTACTCACCCTCACAGTAAAAAGTGTGTTCAGACTGAATATCCTGTGTTTCAGTTTGTGTCCATTGCCTCTTGCACTGTCACTGGGAACTACTGGAAAGAGCCTGGCTCCATCATCTTTACACTCACCCTGCAGGTGTTTATACACATTGATAGGATTCCCCCTGAGTCTTCTCTAGGTTAAACAGTCCCAGCTCTCTCAGCCTTTCCTCATAGAGGAGATGCTCTAGTTCCTTAATCATCTTTGTGGCACTTTGTTGGACTCTCTCCAGTATGTCAATTTTTCTTTTGTACTGGGGAGCCCAGGGCTGGACACATACTCCAGGTGTGGCCTCACCCGTGCTGAATAGAGTGGAAGGATCACCTCCCTTGACCTTCTGGCAATAATTTGCCTAAGGCGGCCCAGGATACCATTAATCACCTTTTCAGCAAGGGCATGTTGTTGGCTTGTGTTCAACTTTGTGTCCGCTAGGACCCTCAGATCCTTTCCTACAAATCTACTTTCCAGCTGGATGACCTCCAGTGTCTATTGGTGCATGGGGTTGTTCCTTCTGAGGTGTAGGACTTTGCACTTCCCCTTGTTGAACTTTGAGGCTACTGTCAGCCTATTTCTCCAGCTTGTTGAGGTCCCCCTGGATGGCAGCAGTCTCCCCTCTGGATCCCAGCTGAGTTGGCTTATGTGCAAATAGCTCAAACTGCTTGTGCTTATCCATGTCCCTGAGGATATTTAAGCATACACCTGTTTATATGGTACAAATGGCCCTTCTCTTCACCAGCTCTAGTTTGAGTCACGGTAGTTTTACTACCATTGTGCAGATGGAATAGTTAATCCTAGATCTGGGTACTCAAGGGATGGCTGAACAAGTTTTTGGCTACATGGCTTATGAACATCTCTTTGTAGAAAGCCAATGCTGTGCCTTTCCAGTACATGAGGAGTACCTTTAAGCTCAGGAGTTTAAATGATGTATAGAGCTTCTGCTGACATCCCACAGGAGTCTGACCTTACCAAGCAATGATTTGAAGAGGCAGGCATCTATAAGCAAGTTTAAATTGCCATTTTGTAACAAAGTAAGAAAATAGGAATGGCAAGCTTTCAACCAGACCAGGTCTTGTGATGTTTATTACCTTCTCAAAGGCTTCCATGTCTGTAAGGCTTTTCACTTTCACCTCAAAGCTGGGAGATGAGATTTATTTCCTCCATGGAGAACAGTTCTTCCTTTAACATCATCTGACTTACCCCATAAGATTTATCACCCTGGAGAACTGCTGACAGCTGGAGTCTGAGAGAGAACATTTCATTAAGACAAGCCTTTAGTGCCTAGAAAAAAAAAAAATCTGTTTTGAAAACCTGGAAGCAGTCAAACACAGTTCTTTACAGCTAACCACTGAATAGAGATATTTGGGGGGGTAGTGTGGAATCAAACAATAGTAGGGTATCAAGACAGGTTTTCACTTCTGGAAACTATTTCCTCTGAAAAAATAACTTCATTGGTCTCGTGGGGATTTGATACAGACCACAAATATGCTGCATAATGTGGTTACTATGCAGCTGTTAAAGACAGCATCAGGATGAGAATATGGTGCCATGTATGAGTGGAATCCTGTTTGGCTTATTTGTGTTATGTTGGTTTCTAGACAATGCTGGTAGTCCTTACCACTCATGAGGAGAACCATCATTCATAAAGGGTGGGTTTCAGTAGAGGACTAAAATCACTGTTTTTACATTGGGAACACCTTTGGGGAAAATGAGATGATAATAGGTATCCCCTGCAATACAAAAGTGCACTTTATTGAAGGCTGAAGGGAAAGGGTTACATCACACCAAGGTGTTATAGGGAAGAACACTGCAGTTCCACTTTTCTTTCTCAACAAACATGTCTCTGATATAACTGTGTTCTTGGAGTCAGGACTATGATTATGAAACAACATTGTCTGATTCTCCCACGTACTGGCCAACTGATGGTTAGAACGTAGTTGCCTGTTTCTATCTTCTTAGCTGTCAGTAGAACAAACAGGTGTTTCTGAGTTAGTGTTATTTGTACACAGGCAGGATGTTAATACACAATGTGGTGGATTTTTCTGCTGTCTTGTTGCCTTCACTTAAGGTGAACCAGTGTTCTTTGAATGTCGAATATGAATTTTTCTGTGAACAGCTGCTGTGTAACTGTAATGGCATTTCAGGTAATAGTTAACTATCTTATTTCACCTCTCCTTTTGATTTTTATTATTGAAAGCTGTACAAAGGTGTTAACCCCCCTACTTTTAAAATGGTATTTTTTAATGAACATTGCTATAATGTAATTACATTTGGAACATATTGATGTACCTGATAAAAAAGCCTCAGAAAGAGTGGGTTGGTATCGTGGTTGAAGTCACCAGCAGTGATATGAGCTAAGCAGTGCACGAGGAGGAGAAGGAAACTTCCTACAGAACTCAAGCAATCCCTTAGAACGAATAGTTTGTTCTTTGAATTCTGAGAAAGAACAAATATCCAGAGCTGAGACAAGGGCACAGCAGTAGCCAGCTCAGCTGATGCAACTCGTCCAATGGTTTGTCTTAATTTTAGGGAAGGTAAAAGATTCAAATTAGAGTGCTGGGGAATAAGCATATACACAAGACAGCAGCATTGCCGTAAGACTTCATTTAATACTCCATGATGCAAATCTAAAGCACTCTTGCATTCTCTGTTTCTAGACAGTTTTATATTTATATATCACGAATTTTAGAAAACTTCTATCTTAACATCCCAGTAAATAGTTAAATTCTGTAATTTAATTTTAGCAAGTAAAATGCTGATACACTGCTGACTTCTATAAAGCTGACCTATAGAGAATTTGGTAGAAATGGAAGTGGTAGAATTTGGATATGAGAAACTGAGTAACCAGAGCTGATTTAATAAACGTGCTTCGAGTATGACCCTCACATTAAACATATATTCAAACTCAGTATCCTAGAGTGCTCTGTTAAGTTTGTGTTCTGATATATCCAGAGCATACCATTAACATTTGAGGATTTCTTATATCAATATTTTTTCCTAGAAAGCATCAAGCATACTTGATATGACTTGAAAAGTATGAAACACTTTTGCATTTTACTTCCTAGTCTCAGAACTTAATGGATATGAAAATGTTGCATAGGCTGGCTAGATGTGAAGTTGACAAACCTGATAAAAGAAAGAGTTTCTGAAGGCATTGCCTGTGGCATTACTAAGAGGTATGCTGGAGGCAACACACAGGTTTACTTCTGGAGCCTGCAAAGAGAAGAAAAAATGCTTCTGTAAAAAAAAAATGTGTGTGCACATCAGATCTGCAAGGCTAGAGGGATTAATGGGATATAAGTTCATTTAAATGTCAGCTTTGATTTGCAGTGGGTACACAGAGCCAACAAATACCACATGAAAATGGAAACTGTTTAAAAAAACCCCTTGCGAATCACAGCAGTTCATCGTGCCAGTTTTCTAATTAAGTAAATGAAAGCATACTGCAGTCCTGGAGCTGTGGCTGTAGTCTCCATGATTTTTATCATTATTTATTTGATACTGTTATGAAAGATCCTGGAGAGTTTATCTAGACTAAAGCCATAGTGTGCTAAGAACTGTACAAAGAAAATTAGAGAATCCTTGCTCCAAGTTATGAAGGAAATATGTTTTATCACAGTATTATGCAGTATGCAAGGATTAGGTAATGCAAGAATTAAGTGATGTGCTCAAGAAAGATGCCACAACAAATATAAGAACTGATAGTGGATCTTGTGGGACAGAAGTTTGACTTCAAAAGAGTCCTACACCATTGTGGAGAAAACATAAATGGAATTCAATTCCTGATGTTTGCACACTGGTCATTCTCTACTTGATCTTACCTTATAATTGGTAGACACTTTGCAGCCTGTTGGTTGAAGAATTTTTTTGATAACTTTCTTTTGGAAGCACTAATTACTAAATATCAATATCTTAAAAACTTACATCAATGTGAAATCTGAGAAACTGTAGGATGGAGATGCCATACTGATATATGACAAACTCTCTTGTAGAAAGGGTTGCAGGATCAACTACTGTTAGTTCTCCTTGAGTCAACAAGGCATCCTGTATACCCTGAGAAGTACTTGGTGTTTCTGCAAGAACAGTAGCATTTCATTAGATTTACTGGTTTCTATTTTCATTTTGTTTGTCCAAGATGTAACACTGCAATACAGGTGTATAATATACTGCATTTCTCACCTCATAATATCATTGTTCAAGACAAAATTAAGTCCTTTTGATGCATTATTAATTCTCTTAAGAGTCATGAAGTGCTCAATACCCTTAGGCAATGCCCAAAACTTCACTCTTCCTAGTGAAATTTCTGATAACTAAGGCCTAGAAAAGTGACATTACTTATGTGTGCCTCAGAGCTGATCAGCAGCAAAGTCAGGGGTGATTCTGTGTTCTGAGTCTTTCTCCTTCACTGGTAGTGCACTTCCTCCAGAGAGGAGAGTACCTTTATGATGTCTGTCCAGCAAAATCTTATCACAATAAACACAACCAACAGCTACCTGAATGATAAAACAGAAATCTTCACATTACACTGAAGTTCTGACTTTCATATAAGAAAGAATGGAGGTGAGGTTTACTTTTGTCCAGCCTTTGGCTTTCTAGTAGTCCTGCTGCCACTGCATGACTTTGGAGGTCATCGTTCATGTCTTTCAGAAGACCAAGAAGAAAAGAGGTTTTTATACACTTAGTTTTATCACCACCTGTGGGGAAAAAAAAAAAAAATTGCTTTCCTAAACAATCCATCTCTTACCATATTTTTTGAGCAAATATTTCACACATTGGAATTATGTAGACAAGGTGAAACAGGTAAATAGTTTTGCTGTTTGGAGCATGACATTGAAGTCTGGGCAAAGATGTTAATGTTGCAGAGAAAATATCTTTCTCTCCAAAACTCTTTACATTATCCAATTCACTAGTTTTATTCTTTTTCGTATATCTCAAATATTACATGGAAGTCTGTTTAAACAGGAAGAATGGTATGTTCAATTAAAACAAAAAAAACCCAAACAAAAAAATAAAGCCAAGTCCAAACACTTCTCATCCCCATAGTTCTTGTTTGGACTGCTTACAGAATACTCCTCGCAATTTTTCCTAACAAAATTGTCGTTGTCACTGATGCATTTTTATTGATGAGAAAAAAATTTCTATCTGCCCTTAACTCTATAAATAGTGACTTTCTATCAAAGTGTCAAATTCCATATCTCATCACAATTGATAGGAAATTTTTTTCCAGCTAATGAATACAACATTTACCTGTTTAAGCGCTCTAAGCCCAGTATCTGGTTTATTATAAGGACTACATCATTGTTAATTCACAGCTGTAGGCAAGTTACTTATTCAGATATCACATGTGGCTCATGTATTTTGTTGTTAAGCAGACAAAAAGGAGGTAGATGGCAGGAAAAGGAGCCTCTTGTGAGATCATTTTGCGCAGCTCTGTGGGGCAGTAGTCAATAAAGTGACTTAAGGTTTTTACCATACAGAGAAGGTGGTGTGAACTGTGGATTCAGAAGAATGATTCTGGATGCCATCAGGTGTTCTGCCTGCTTCAGCACCTTAATATCTGTGGGAACAGTACATACTAGTTAATGACTGCAAATAATTCCAGAGAAGTTTATGTCCATTCCTCTTTTTGTTCAATAAGCTAACCTTGACTTTTCTATGTAGTATTTGGGCCTCACAGGCATCCACAACCAACAGACATCAGTTTAAAAATTAACTGTTAGGAATAAAAGTTGTGCTTTTTGACTAAACATCTAGTTTTTGGAAGAGGTTTAAAAATGCAGAAGTGTATTGGAATATCTCCAAGGGGCTAGATAAGGAAATCTTTCCCTGGTGTTCTGATAATTGTGTGACTGTTGCACAGCTTGCTGTTGAGGAAGCTCTGGGAACTGCTTACAGGTGAGAAGAGAGCAACAAGGCCATATGGACTGCTTCATGCACTTGGTGTGTGCTCTTCTTAATTTTAGTTTTGCTGCATGAAGGAATTTGTTTTCATCTGTTTCAGATAGCACTGTTTCAAATAAGATTTTCTTTTACCTTATATCTTTGTGTTTAGTTGAATTCCAGGATTGTGCTATCCTACTTCATCAAGCTAATGAGTAAATAAACAGCTGTTTACTGCATAGACAAGGTGCTGGAAAAGACTCTGAAACATTAAGCAGTTGATCACATGTGATAGTTCACCTGATCCCTATGAAATCTTTTCAATCCAAAGAAGAGGAAATTCTGCTACTTATCAAGTAGCTGCTGATGTTTCAAGAAAACCCCTACAGACCTGCTAACCCTAAGGATGGAATAAGCTCAGCTCTGCAGATGCATAAACATCACCTAGGTAAGACATTTAATTTTATTCATGCCCTAGAAAAGGCAAGCACCCATGTAAGTATCCAGTTTTACATCTGAATTTTGGTAATATCCTTTACTTGAAAGAGTGGAAAACTAATATTTTCTGAGCTGAAAAATGCACTTTTAGCCTAAAATCTTCCTGCTCATTTGCTCAGTTTCTAGGAGTCCTTAGGTGTTCTCCTGCTAGTGGTTAGTTGGGGGAATGTGACTGACTTTTTTTTTCTTCTTCTTCAGAATCGCATCATCCTTCCTCATCTTGTATTCTAACTGTAGTTTGAGTTCCACCCCACCTCTTTCTTGTTCATTCCATTTCCAAAGCATTAATGGCCCCCAGGCAATGTATCAGTATCAAAAAACAATCATAGGTCACTTGAGTTTCCCATGACAAACTAGACTTACTCTTAGTCAAGAACAATAGGAGCTGGTCATTTGCCTTATGATGTATCCCTGGAACCCAGAAAGACTTGGTGATGGATGATAGAGGACTGTTGCTGTGCTGCATCTCTTCTTTTTTTTCTTCTTCTGGTCTCGTTCTCAACTTCTGAAAATCTGGATGAAAATCCTTTCCTAAGAAAGCTTTTGTTTCACTGCATTCTTTCATCAAGTTCTACAAGGAAAAGTAAGGAGATTTAAAAGTACCTATAAAAAGCACAATGGAAATTTCATATTTGTTTCTATGTGACCTTTTCTTTACCCTTGCATAAACTTAGGGTCTGTGTTTTAGAAACTTCTGCTTCCTCTCATTACTCAATTGCCAGCAGCAAATACAGAGACCTCCAGCAGACTGTCATTTTACGGAGTGACATTTTCTGGCAGTACATACTTTGTTTAGGGCAGACACTAGTTGCTTAGTGTACTTTCTGGTGTTAAATTTCTTAGACTTTATAATGATTAGCAGTCTGTACTAGTTATGGCATTTCTAGAGTACCAGTCCTCACAATCTTTCAGTAAGTCTGAAAATCAGAAAATAGCAAAAAAACCCCCAAAACCCTCAAAAAATGGGAGGGGATTGTGTGAAGGGAGGTGGTCACACAGTACCCTATCATGCTGCTCAGCATATGCTGTAGAACCAAACCCTACGGGCTTCATCCTGCTCTTCTGTTCTCCACAGAGCCGATGATTCTGCAGCTCTGCTCTTTCATCTGTTATTTGCCATATGTGAGATTCTTTGAGATCCAGATGCTTCTCTTGGAAAGTCTGCCAGAAGTCTTTTCTTTTTTCTGTTGTTACTTCTGTTGTCAAGGTGGCATTTTTGTTCTGTAAGAAGAAAACTCTGTTAAGCAGTTTTTTCTTTGTTCCCTTGTGCTTTTTCACTTGGGGGATAGCCTACTTTTGAAAGCTGTGCTTCTCCTATCCCTTTCCAGCTTCTTAAGGTATTGCATTCCTAATCTCTATATTCAAACATTTTCTTCATGTATCTGTTGTGAATTCCATAGTAGAGGACATAATGCACACAGTAAAGCTGTAGTCATGGTCTCATTAGCATTATACCATTAATCTTACATACTATGCATATGATGCATCCTGTTCAATTAGAAAACTTTTGGGATTTGTTGTTTTCTAACCTGCAATGGATCAAAATTACTTGAAATATTCTTCTTTGTTCTTCTGTTTTCCAGGAAGAGTTTCAGCTGTTCCTCCAGCCTTCTTATTTTCTGCTCTCTGAATTTTTTCAGTTCATTGGCTACGATGTTAGCTTCATCCACAAACTACAGGTCGTATATAAGAAAAAAAAAAAAACAAACCACAAGATCCTGGTGGTGTTCTGGAAAGAGTGACACTTGGAGAACGAAGTCCTTTGCACAGTAACAATAACAATGCAAATTATTTAACATTTTCTGAATAAAATTGCTAGGTAATATATTTTTAGTTTTACCTTCTCCTGGATGCAACCTCTTAGGCTTCTGACTATTTCCTTAAACTGTGCCTCTCTCAGTTGTAATAATCTTACAGTTTGTATAAATTCTAGCACTAAAAATATATACTCTGTGTTGTCCTTCAGGAGATGTGCAATGTCCCTGGTGTCATTGTCAATCGATAGCTCCTGAAAGATAAAATAGTCATGCGAAAAATAACCTGAAATGTGTGAATCTTCTTTAGTTATCTTACTTTCCATGCAATATATTGAGAACAGATTTAAGAGTCAGAGTTTTTGGAAAATGGCATCAAAGGTAGTGGAAGCTAGGTAACAGTATTTTGCAGTCCTATACACCCTTTATTTTTGTTGGTTATAAATACCCAAATAACAAAAACACATCTATCAAAAATAAATTTAAGATTCTCAAAGGAGCCTTAAGTAAATCTATGTTAAGAAATGGATTTGAAGTGTCTGATCTTCAGTAGCTAAGCCCAAGATACTTTCAATCCTTTTTGGCATTAAAAAAATATATGGTATAATATATTGTAATCTGGAGTTAGCTGTCCCATTGCTATAAGAAGACACAATTCCTGAGAAGTTTGTAAACGTTAAAGTTTTGTAACAAGACACTGGAGGAGTTCCAGATTCTAAACCCAAACTATCAAGAGAATCTTACTTCTACAACAAGCTGTTCCAGGCCTGTGCCCTCCTTTTGGGACTTCAAGGCAATCTTCTTGAGCTTGTAGCAGTCTTGTAGCATAATGACTGTTTGCCGCAGGTGTCTCTGAGATAGGATGAAATATGCCACAAGATTCCCTAACTTCTCTCCTTTGGTCTCCTGTATCACTTGCATTTCTTTGGCTTGCATCTGGGAAGAAAACATTACAAAGTCTTACAGATTACTTGCAGACTTGTGCAAGTGTGGAAATGTTCTAATTCTCACTGCAGGTTTGAAAATAGGAATCCGGAGGGGAAAAATTAACTACCCCGAAGAACAATGGAATCCATCAATTTTCAAAGGGACTTCTAAAAGTTTCCCTTGACAGAACGAGTCAAATAGTTGTGAACCACACAGAACATTGCTGAACCTAAAATAACATGGCCAGAGATTTTACTAAAGTCTGGTCCCTCTGTATAGCTGTTTGCAAATGACAATACCAATGCTTTAGCTGATGTACCTTTTCTTCTGTCTGTGTTTGAAGTTCCAGTCTAAATTGTGCCTGCATTTTTCTCAGCTCAGCTTCTGACTCTTCCTTTAAACCTTTAAGCAAATCTCCTTCTTGATGATGCTTCTGGAGAAAAGCCACTGCTCTTGCTACTTGCTGTTTCTCTCTAGTCTGAGCGACCTCTTGAGCTACTTCTTCACCATTATTTCTGTAGTCAAAACTGTTCAGGATCCTTGTCACACCTTCTGGGTAAGTCAGAATCTGAAGCAGGTAAGCATAGTGATATGAGCAAACTAATTTTGTTTATAGAAATGAACTTGCTTCCAGCATGGGGTTTGTAGTGGGAATAATTAGCAGGGCTTTTAACAGCAGGGTTCTGGGTTGACTTGTATAGGAGGTTACTGTAACTGCACTTTGTCATGTGCCTGCACATATGCCCCAGCCTGTGTGCCCTGCACATGCTTTAGGTTGTCAGCCAGGATGGGCATCTGTGCGCTTACAGGTTTTGTGAATTACCGTGAGGCTTGTGCAGGGAGGGGTGAGACATGAAATGCCTCTACCTGAAGGTTGCTGTAGAGATCCAGGACTCTGTACAGACATGCTTGCCTCAGAGCCTCTAGCTTTACTATCTTCACTGCTGAAACTTGTAGTGTTTGAGTTAGAGAGTCTGGCGAATGCTCAACTTCCCAAGGATGTAGTTTCTATTAAGCAAAAGAGAATAAAGGGTAGGGATTTTCTATACCAGCATATAGCACTGTGGTCACCAGAACTAGTGAAGTCTGATTTCCTACAAAATTGTGATGGGAAGTGCGAGTCAGTTTGGACTAGCCTTTTCTCTAAGGTTATAGAGGCTCCAAGGGAAGCTTTTCCTACTTAGTAAGGCATGGAGTCACACTGCAGTTTTTCCTCAGAGGGGTTTGTAAAGTCTGTATTTCTCCTCTACCTGTCTGTTTTCATAAAATTTGTAAGTACTTTATTTTACAAGTCCTCCATGTCCCTGCAAAGTTAGGTGAAATCAGGAAATGGATTAAAAAGTTTGGCATTAGCTTAAGAGATAGGCAGACATCTGCTCCCAGAACAGAATTATATAATCTGACTGTAGAATGACTCTCTGCCATATTAAAAGCTGGCTGTATAAACAAGGCTATCTCAAAGGTGGAATTTATCCACAACAGAAGTACTTTCTATAAGTTGCCTAAACATCTTTTAAGCTTTCTCTGGCAATGTTTTCCTGTCAGACAGTAGCATGAGATCTGTGGATATGTGGAGTAGTAAGAGCTAAAAGGCCCCACCATTTGTGGGCACTCAGATTGCAGAAATGGCAGTGGGCCCTTCTAAAAGGTGAAGGAGTGTAAAGGGGATGTTAATTCAAAATATTTTGAGGAAAAATTGTTATTAGAAGAGGGAGCTTTTCTACTTTCAAAGCCTCAATGGTTGTCTCTTACTTTCCTAGCAAAACTCAGGACATGCTAGAGGAAAACCAGCATGTTATAGTTGTAGATTCATCCTATGTAATAAAATCCTAAGATACTGGAGGATAGAGTAAGGACCATTAAAGCATGAAGATCCAAAAGACAGGTTGTGAAGAAAAAAAAGAACAACTACATTTAGGCATGTGAGCTAAAGAAAGAAACGTGGGCAGTAAACACAGTAAGCAGTTGGGGGCAGTTTGATTTTTTTTTAAAAATCTTCATACTGGTAATGTCACTATTTTTTTCTTGTGTAATGATCGTTTAAAACTTAGGGTTGTTTTTCTTAAAGTGCTTTGTCACCTGTACTGAGGCAGTAAAATATATAGTCCAGTACAAGGAGACCTGGAACATTTAAGTTATGCCTGGAGCTGATCTGATAATACAGCTACCCATGTAATGCCTAAAGCTAGCATGTATGTTTGTATCACCCCGTGAAGATTACATTCATTCTTGCAAAGCAGTGAGGTGACAATAGCAGGAGTAGCATAAAGAAAACACCTTAAACTCACTTGCTGTTCAATGAAGTTAGAATCTGGGATTTGTAAGCCAAGAAGACAAATTGACAACTGATGTGGAATTTCTTCCAGAAAATGTAGGGTCTGTTTGGGCACTGTTAAGTCTGGGCTGAGGCCTGAATGCTTGATTTCTTTCAATTGTTTCTGACGGAGGGCTTGTTCAGTGTGGTGGTGGTGGTCTGACAGTTCTTTCAGAAGTGAATCCTTTGTGCCGGTTGCTTCTGTTCCTTTACTAGTCTTCATCCCCTGAAACTATAGACATCCTAACTGAAACATCTCCATGATCAGGAGCATCAAAGGAACGAGAATTGAGTCGCACTGAGCCCAAGATCTAAAAAACATAGCAAAAACCTAGATGTCCATGTTCATTTAAGTAACCTAAGTAGCCTGATTTACTGTGGGATTAAGTATCCAAGAGTTACTGAAAATAAGGACACCGCTTCTTGTGCATTAACATTGAGAAAGGAAAACTAACTTAGTTTCTATTTTGCTTTGCAGTAGTCAGAACAGAAGATTTCTTTCTTCTTTAATAAACACCTTTTTGCTTCAATTTCCTTTTCTGAAGTGATGTGGGAAAATTGAAAGGAATTAAAAAAGGAAATGGAAAACTTTCTTTTCCTGTGTATCAGCTGAGAACTCTAAGCTGACTCAATGCCAGCCTTACCCAATTTCCTTTATGGTATTCCTTTTCCTTAGCCTTGGATGATTCATAAAAGGAAAAGATAGCGTTTATTTCTTCCGTCAATAAGGACAGTTCCAGATATGCCAGTTCACAAGCATGCTTCTCAAAGAAAAACCTACAACCAGATATGTGTGAGACAGGACTGAAGATAGATCACTACTTTTAATATAGTCATTACTATGAGGCACTTGTCACATTCATACATACATTGCCTGGAGAACAAGCAGTAGACTGTAACAGGTATCTTCTCTTGAGCCACACACAAACCCCAAATATAAGCCTTTTGGGAAGAAAACCTTCTAAACTTGCAAAGAATATATTTTTGTAACTAAAAATGCAGAGGCAATTAAACAAGGCAGAACAAGGATTCCTTACCTTGTCTGGATTTCTTGTTGTACATGGCTGATCCTTTCTGAATGTGAAGTGGGCAGAACAGGTGATACTACGGAAGCTGAAGCGGTTTCCTGACTTGCTTGAGCCCTTAATGCCTCTGAATGAGCAGCGGATGCTTTTAAAGTGCTCCTTGATGAGTGGCCTGTAGATGAAACATGAGAGAACGTATTTACTGTTGAATTATTATATTTTGGGTACAGTCAAACCCTATTACACATTTCTTAGGATTTATTTTTTTCCTGAAGTCTACAGTATTCAATAGTTAAAGTAACAGTGTTTCTGGCTGGAAGGAAACCAGATTACCTTTCAAAAAGTCATTTATCAGTCCATTCTAGTTTACTTCCACAAAAGAGTGTTTTACCAGAACAGGTTTATATTTTTAATAAAAAAGTGTGTGTTATCAATAATTCCTTGAGAGTCATCTTGATCTGGATATGAGAATTCTGAAAGTCTGTTTATATTGCTTATTGAGAAAGGAAACCTGATTTATACCACTTGGTCCTTTTCAACTGCAAATAAACTTCAACAGCAGATAAATTTTAACTCAATAGAATCTTCTTGCTGCTTATCCAGACAGTGACTTCCAGTGTAGAATCTGTCCCAAGCATAAGTGAGTAAATGGGAAAAAACCTAAGGCATACCCATCAATTAATGTTTTGCTGCGGATAGATAAATTAAGAGGTGCCTGCAGTTGACACAGAAATAATACAGGGGATTATTTTTGAGGAAAAGATGTTGAAAGTGCACATCTCTCTACTCTGGTTCATTTAATTTTTGTTACTAATCACCAATGCTAGTCTACTGGAGTTAAAATAAAATTGACAACTTCCTCCATCTTGTACTGGAAATATTATAATGATAATCCCACCCTTAGTTAAGCTGGAAATAGTCAAGTTGCACTTGAGCTAAAATACTGTTACTGAAATGAAAATCAATACTGCCTCAAAAAACTTTGCTATTTAATTCTGTGTATCAATTATTTTAATGCAGTCCTGCTGTTTAAATAGCCACTAATTTTAAAGTGCTGATGAATCTGCAGGCTTCCCAGTTTAGCTAAAATCACCAATGTTTTCAAAAGGAACCGGAGGTGATAGAAAAATGGAAAAAGTAGTAGCTGCATTGTGAACTACTGTTTCTTAATTCCTGATTCACTGAAGTACCTGACAGCAATAGAAGGCTATATGCTCAAAAACAAATACCCCATTTCCATTGTGTATATTTCCTGTGGCAGTATGCATGGTGAATTTGTGTTTATCCACTGTGTATTTCCATGAAGACAGCAGTCTTCTGAGTTAGATCATCACTAGATCTGATAGTAATGAACAGATCCTGTATGAAAAGATCTTTGAAACACTAATGATTCAAACTCCAACTGTACACATAGATGCCTTAGCAAAGACTGTGCCTGTTCAGAAGGAAGAAGGAAATGTATTTTTTTGCAAGTAGTACTTTTGCTGGGACTTCAAAGGAACTTCCTTGGAAATTCCACTATGCTTTTTGTTTCTAGGGTTTCAGAGAAGCATACTTCATAGTAGCTGTACATTTTGCACACTAAAATTTCTTCAGCAGTTGAACAGCTTGTATTTTTCACCTCCATTTGCTCATATATGGCAGGCAGACCTGTACATAACTAAAAGCCTGGTCACAATGTAATTTACAATTTTAATATTCTCAGCAGGGGAAGTAAAAGCTTTGCTATTGATTTCTAGGTTTGTACTGCATTTTCTGTTGTCAAACTGAGGTTAGATTTTCCATTCTGCAGGAGCTGCAGGACTAAAAACATGGAACTAGTTCAGGTGCATAAACACAATGCATTTTTTTTATTTCCAAAGATTAAAGCATCCCACTTAAATTTTCCAGGTAAACCATCTCAACTCTGATGTGTAGAAAATGCAAGGAATCAAATTCTGTGCCACCCTTTTCTCACAGTCTTCCCTTTGAATTTTAACTACCTTTCAGCTTATAACAAACTAGTCTAATTAAGTTGTATTTATACTTATAGGAACACTCTAAATGTGGAGAAAGACATTAATTATTTTGCAAAATGTACATTGACTTTTGTGAGGCCTGGCAAGAGAAACTTTGAGCCTTACAAATGATTTCAGGGCTGATCCCACCCTACAGCAAGTTTACACAAATGATAAAGGGTTTACTCATTAAGTCCCAGGACATCTTTAATTCTTACAAAATGGAACCAAAGTCTAATTTTCAGCTGTCAGATGGGAGAATCTCTTTCTAGATTTTCAAAGTTAAAAGGTCCCAACAACATGTTTTTCAAGGCCGGGATAAAGTAACTGACAGTACCTTTATCTTCTTTCTTACCTGATGTCTCGGGCGATACACTACTACTGCTATTTTCCTCCAGCATCTGAACCATAGACTTGAGTAGTGGGATCAGGTTTTGTTGGATGACCTTGCATGTACTATGTGAGATCCCACTAATGCCATAAAATCTGGTAGTCTGATAGTTTTCAAAACACTGTTGTGACCCAGAGAAAAGCACCTGAAAGCACAAAGCAGACAAAGGCCATTTCTTGCCTGTAAAAAAATATCATTGTAAAAAAAGCATCCTGGAATTCTTTGCCTTCTCACTAAAACTTTATATTGTCTGTTCATAGCCATCCCATGCAAGTTGTCCAGTGACCCAATAAGATGCTACAGCACTTTGCCTCAGCAGCTTAAAGGCTTTTTGCAATGCTTATGGTCCCACTGCTCTCAACTCTCAGATTTTTCCACATCCTTCAAGCTGATGTAAAAGTTGTAAGATATGATTTGAACTGCATTATTTGTATTTAATATCCTCGGTTTCTCTGGAATCCATTTGTAAGTGTCATACATGTGATAAAATACCTTCTATTCAACTTTGTGGTCTAATAATCCTATCTCATTTGGATTAATAACCTGAAATTCAGTTAATAGTGACAGTCTTATTGGAATGGAAGAGGAGAAGAGGGGGACAGAGACACCTCCCAGGGAACTTTAAAGGAAGGACTCTGAAGAAAGGGGAAGAGGATTAGGGAAGTGCATTAATTTTAATCTTTATATTGTAAGTGGTTGAAAATGGAACATGGAAACCAGTTAATGCAAAGAGTAACGATCAGATCCTGAGACCATTGAATTAATGGAAAGATTCACTGACTCTTTTGTTAAAAGGATTTGGGTCTACAGTTCCTGAGACATTATAGGTTATGGGATTTGAAAGGTTCCTTTAAGAGTGGGGGACTCTGTACTCAAGCATTTTTAAAAATAATTTTGCATCCAGAAAAAAAATGTTCACAGGAGTTGTGGAATGTCTAATGTATTGCTTCTTCCCTAGGAAGTACAGAACTTCAGGTGTCCAGCTGTTTAAAATCTCTCTGCAAATAGACAAAATCACAACTTGGCGGTTGGACTAGAAGATTGTTGTAGGTCCCCTCCAAGTGAATCATACTATACTATTCTATTCTAACTTTTTTCTAACCCTGCTGTTGAAAAACTGCCTTTCAAAGTGAAATTCGATTGCATTTCCAAGTGTCAGTGTCTTTGATATGTGCTTTATAAATCAACTTTTGCAATTCTCATTTCAGTTTTTTGTTATTTTACAGGGCTCTGATTTCTTGTAGCAGTGTTCTTGGATGGATATTCTCGGAACATGGCAACTGCTCATGCTTTTGTTAGAAAGTAGGTAACATGATTGCTTTTTATTTGCCTTAAGGTGAAGTCAGTACCTTTGCCTGCTGCGTTTGGATATCTGACAAGTCCCTCAAATATTCCAGTTTGGTGTATGCAGTCTCCACACTAGCTTGTTGTTTCAGTATACGTTCCTGAGACTCAGAGGCTAGGGCAAGTATGACCTGGAAGAAATTACACAAAATATAAGCCTGCTTCAAGTGAATTGCAAATCCTGGCTTTCATTTATTTTCTTACACATAATCTGGCAAGTCACCAGCTACAAAGCTGGTGTAATTGTAACAACCCTAGAGCCCTAGTGTCTGGGTAGCCCTTGAAGAACAGCCATGGAAACTGTAGATGATGTGAAGAAGGGCCCAAAAAAAGCCTCCTGGCAATATATTTTAATAAAGTCTGTTTGACATCTGTTCAGTCAGTAAAAAGCTTTGTGTTTACTTCAGTTGGTGTTGCTTGGACAGAAATAAATGCATTCTCTGTAGTACTAGGTAACACTTACTTGGAGAAGCACTGATGATGTTTTCAAGGGCTGAACATGGAATTACCTATGTGGAAGTCTTATAAGTCTTTAGACATTTCTTGGAATTCCCTGTAAGAAGGAATAGTGTAGGAAGAGAAATTCAGCTATGCAAATACCCTATCTGGATCACACCTGGATCCAGCCCTACAGGGAATATGCACTGCTTTTTAGCAGTGGTACTTCTAGATCTCTCAGATCTGTTCCAGCTTTAACAGCTGTGATTTTATATGGTAGGTTGCATTTATTCTCTGTCAGTGACTGCTCTGCTCCTGACATAAGGAGAATCTTCTCCACTCAGGAAAATAAAGGAAAGCATAACATTTTTGTCAGGTCTTCTCTCTAACTTCAAAGTCCAGCCTGTGTCCACTCCTAGCTCAGCCACCACTGTTCTACAATTCCATTGGATTCCTTTCCTTAATGAAATCCAGCTTCAATTACACAGTTCAATGAGACATTGCTGTTGTCAAAAGTCTATCGTTAAATATCTGAGTGATGGGAGTCTAGGATGACTGGGGTTTTTGCCATTTCTTTTTGTTGTTGTTGATGTCTGTCTTTCCACTTTTCTTTTCTTTTATTTCTTTTTTTCTGATTGGGATTGAGAGAAGGTCAGGTGGGAAAGGAGAAACTCTTTATAAATAGCAGTTCCTAGAACTGGAAATATCACAGTATACTGGCTTCAGAGCTTTCATTTTACAGTGCCTCTCAAAGGTAGACCAGAGTGTTCTGTGGACTGAGACCGGGGGTGTTCAGCTCAACCGAGCAGTGACCTCACCTTTCTGAGCTTCAGGTTTGTTACTGTCTCAGTACTTGAGATGTGGCTTCTTTGCTTTTCTCTCTCTATCAGCTGCATGTATATTCGTTCTTCTTCTAGTTGCATCTTTTCAATGAACTCCATCAGCTTATCCAGTGCCTTTCTGATCTCCAACAGAACCTGTATTTCCTGTTCTTTTTCATCTCTGTCAACTGTAAACAGCAAATATTAGCAGTAGCACCCATCTGATAATCTACTGGAAATTCACAGAGCAAATCTGAAGTAATATGCTTTCTCAATGTGCTTCGCCACATCTACGTTCTTTATCTTTTAGAACAGCCCAATTTTCAGATCCTACCTCTGTATTGTCTTGCTTCAGGAGGACGTAAGTAGTTTATAAGGCTTAAGCTAACCTGCCAGAGGGAGCAAACATCGCAGAAAATGATGTACAACCCTGCCTCCCTCTCTTCTGGTTGTAGCTACTCTTTTGTACCTTTGAATACCAAGGATAATCCGGTGGCCAGCTGGCTACTAAAATATTTTGAGGTTCGTCTCTCAGCTTCCTGCAGAGAGGACCCTTTAAGAAAATGGCACATTTCCTCAATGTCTTTCATTTTTTCCTTGTATTTTATCTGTAAGAAGTGGAAGAGGAGAGGGAGTTTTAGAATGTTGCAAACTTGTGAGATAGTGACCTGTTGTGATACTCTTTCCTCTGACAGATGAGAGCAAGAGGTTGTTTAATTTGGTTATTGCTTTTTCTTACCCTTTTAATTATTCTGATTGTGCAGAAACTGATTGCAAATCCCCTGTTTCTGATACCACTATGAATTGTGTTGTCCTTGCTGTGTATAGACACATGCTGAATTTGAACTGTTAGTTATTCTTTTAGGACACCTGACACCATTCCCTTATGCTGGGTAAGGTTGCACTGAAGTAGCAACATCTCATTTATATTTTTGGTTTGCACAGTAGTGGGGAGGGAAGCGACTTGGATTCAGAACACCATCCTGGGTGCAGCATCAGTGATATTTGAATTTGGTACATATGAACAAGACTTCATCAAGGAATTTTTAAAGAACTTTCCTGAAGCTAGCTGCAAAAACAATGCACCATACCTTCTGTGTCTTCCCCTCTTTTGCAGCATCAAGGACATGAAGAAATAGAGTGTTCAGCTTTTTAAGAAGCCCTTCTTCCTTTTTTCTTCTGCAATGCCAGTATATATGCCTTGAATTTATTTCCTTTTCTAGAAAGTCCAGCTGTAAAGCAATGACAGATATAACAGATTTGCAGGAAGCTGAAGGAAGATTATAAACTTCATTGAAGCTAGTGATGAAATCTCCATTCAATGCTTTTGACAGCATATATCCAACATTGCTGCCACAGGGGATGAACGCTTTGCAGTCCTAAGTCTGTGCATGTTATATTTCATGTCTGAATGCAATGTGTATTTCAGGGTAGGGGAAGGATTGAGATAGAAGGTGCAAAGATCAGCAGAAGAACATACAGACAGAAGGGAGAGAAAAAGTATGTAAGGAAAGAGGAGAGGTCAGTAAAATGATAATGAAAAGAAGAGAGGTAAGTAAAATAACACGTATATTTCATTTCATCTTGCACTATAAGAAAATACTACTTGTGGGGCATAAAAATAAGTGAAATTTCCTCTCAGTAGTGGAAAAGCATCAGCAAAGAACTTCCCACAGATATCAAGCCTGTAAGTAAAGATAGTTTGCTGGAGCTGTAATTACCAGATCTGGATCTGTAGCTCTTCTTGGTAAAGCTCCAAGAGACTGAACATCAGGAATTACATTGTGTGTCCAGGGGTTGGTTTGAGCACCTATAACAGGTCCAGTTTCACCTGTAATTGGACTTATGGTTCTGGCACCAATAGTGATGGGGACAAGGCCTGTGGATAAAGAAAAACTAAGTATAATGCTTAGAATTTAGATCACGAATTCCAGCTGCAGCCCTAGTGAGCAGCTTTTATTAAAGTTCAAAAAGAACTGACAATTATTTCAAATCGCCTAGTGAAAAACAAACTGAATTTTCCTGAGCTGTAAATGCTATGTACCAAGTGTCAGACCAAGGCACTGCAGACCTTCACCTTCAGACAGCATCTGTTTACAGCCCAGTCACTGAGAAGAATATCAGAATAGTTCTCCTAAAGAGTACAGTAGATTTTTGAAGGTCTGAAAGCCACAGTGTGATTTGGTCTCAGTCCTAGCTCTCCTTCACTGTTGTTCTGGTGTTGCTTGTTTTGAATGTACACACCATGAAAATTGCTATTTTCTGTTCAGTGTTGAGGTAGAAACTGATCTGTTTTGGTAGGGTGATTTCCTTGCTCTGAAAATAACATGTCCTTGTCTCTCTATTGTTTACATCATCTGATTAAATTTCCTGCTCTACCTTTTCCATTTCTATCTTCCATGGTTCCTGCGAGTGGGGAAGGCTGCCTAGTATTCCAGTCACAGTCTATTCCCAGAATTGGCACCATCAAACTGGACCCACCGGGATCTGGGATTTTCATTCCAAACACTGCAGGGATCCACATCTCTGTGCCAGGATATTTGATCATACCTAGGTTTGTTCAAAAAATATGAGAAACATAGACCATTAAATAGTTTTGTGATGAAAAGAACTGCTTTCACTTTCAGAGGCTTACAATGCTGTTATTTCTGCTACAGCTTCCAAATAATACCTAGCCAAGTTGACGATAAGATTTTCTAGAGTGGCTATTCTGACAAAAAACTTCCTAGAGGTTTGAAGTGCTGATGTTCTGGCCAAATCCTGTGATGGAAATGGGTGCATTGCTGCAGCCTTCAGTGTAATGACACCTGTTTACTCCTTAAAACAGGCTGGTTGTTTTATACCTACCCAGTTTACCACCGTTACTCTTGAGACTCGAAGCTATTTCCTGTTTTTTCTCCAGGCTTTGCAAGCAGTGTATTGCATGATAAAACCTAGTGGTGAAAGACTTCTTCATATCTTCTACTGAAGCCTTTAGTGCTGCTAATCTGTCTGCTACTAGACAGGTATCTTCCAAAACTGATGCCTTGAACTGCTTTAGAGCATTCACCACATGGGTTTGTGATACCAGCCAGTCAGCTTCCAACGCTGCTTGGTAACTTCCACTGTGGGGCAGCACCTCGTCTTGCCGAAGGTGAGCTCCATGTAGCCGGGCGATTTTCCCACTCAGAGGTTCGGTGAAGCAATCTCCAAGAACCATTATGTTTCCAGAAGGACCCACCAGCCCACCTAGAGGTATAACTTCTCCTGCAGTCAAGGAACAGGAAATGAGAGTCAGAATGTCACCTGGCAACTCGTCATTATGGTCCAGTCCTTCCCATTCAGAAAAAAGGCACAATGATCATTTACTTCAATGGAGGGGACACATGGGGGGAGGCGAGGAGTTTGAGGTTGTTTATAAAATAATTTGGCTCACAAAATGTTCTTAAATAAATTCCTAGTTTCTACTTTAAAAGAAGATTAAGGTCCCCACTCCTTTTTTTGGGGTCTAGTGTATCTTCTAACGTGAGTTAAAAAGTATAGGTATGTGCAAATGCTTTTTAAAAATCTAGAACTTCAGGCCCCCCCCAAGCCTCTAAATAATGCATTTCCTTCCTCTTGTAATATTTTAATAGAGCAATTGGACCATCCTTAAGAGTCAAACCAACTTCAGTAGTTTGTGTCGTAGTTAATGAATGATGACCTCAGATGTCTCTCTGTTTCACTAGATAGTTTTATTGACCTTTAAAGTGATAAATTGTAAAATAAAACTATAGAAAAGAGAAAGGTTACTATCTGTAAAAATTAAGTTGCACAACTGTTCCACAGTTGGCTCGACAGGAGAAGGCAAAGGTGTGAGGTGAACATAAAGTCTTTTTAGGCTCATTCTGGTCTGTGACTCGAATCAATCAGTTCGGGGCAGGTTAACTGAACAGTGCATACCACACTTACTGAATCGTGAAGAGCATTCACCTACCAGTGTTACTATCCAAACCGACTCCGAGTATTGGAACAATCTTGCCTCCCTCTGGCTCAGTCATAGGACCCCCAATCTCCAGAGGTGTCAACATGCCAGTAAGGGGGTTAAGGTATGTTCCACCGACAGTCAGCTTTTGCCCAGTGTGAGGATGGATTGTAACCCCAAGCACTGGAACTTCTATTTCTGTCACCGGATCTAGCATGAGTCCTCCCATACGAAACATTTTTTCAGGACACAGGACTGGAAGTTTTGTCTTCACAGGTAGACCAGTGTTGGGACAAACTGGGTAAGGAATGTAGGGAAATATGGGCACTTCAGGCTTATGACGCTTACCTACGTATAGAACCAGAAGAAATTTAACATGGTTATGCGAACTAATACTAATGGCAAGGAAGCATTAGAGCTTGGAATGGAGACTATGGAGCTTTCAGAGGATGCTGATAGTAAAGGTTGCTTGTCTTTAGGTCCAGAATTAAATGAATGAATGTAAGCCCTTTCTGAAAATTGTATGGGGTTTTTTAAAATCTGATTTTTGCTTTGGCCATTCCCTTAAAGTTGCAAGTTTCTCAGCATGTAATGGTTTTTATAGCTTAATGAACAGAGGGGCTGAAATCTGTCAGAATTGAGGAATACCCCAACGCTTCCTTGCATACAAGCCTTGTAACATCTAATACATCTTATCTCTAGCTAGGCAACACTATCTTCTAGTGCCATGCTAATGAGAAGCTTTCCCAGATTTTCTTTAGGTTTTGTTATAGGAAAAGTACATGCAAGTATAGCAAGTTGGGGGGTTTTTTTTGTTTAATTTTGTTTTAACCAGTATCCCCACTATAACTGTACTCCACAAACAGGCAGTTGGATCAATTGATTATTGCATTGTGGCACTTACCTGAAGTAGAATCAACAGCACAGACCAGCCTAGATCTGATGGGATCATAACCAATGTTACCAGCTACATGAAGTACCTTTCCAGTCTCGGGATGCAGAAAATGATTGCTAGGTACCGGCCCAGGGCACCCACTGGTCAGCAGCATGGTGCAGTGTGGGTAGGGAGTTAACAATCCGGTGACAGGATCCACGCAGACAACATCAGGTGCTCGGGCAGTGCCACTTGAGTCTGAAAGCAGTTTTCAATAGATGGGGAGGAGAGGGAGAAGAAACAGCCTGTAGGCCCTGCAGAAGAGGGGGGCGGGGGCGGAGTTTGCTAGTTTATCAGAAATCGTATGCAAGGGCAGAGGTGGGGTGAGAATAAAGAAACGGATCTTTCTACTGCCTTTTACAGAAGATGTTCATGGGGAAAAGTCTATAGTACATGGCAATTCAATTGCCTTTCTACCATGTCTGCATGAGTTTCATAACAGTGAGGAGACTGATGTTTCATGAATGTCTTTTCAGGATTTTAGATTTCATTGCCTTAGTCTGCAACATTACTTTAAGCATCCAAGGTCAGTTTCCTTCTCCTTTTTTTACTTCTGTTCCTTTTAGAAGGATGAAAGAAAGAGGTGTGTTGGTGTCAGGGTACCTTTTACATTTTGTCATACCAAAACACGTGCAACAATATTAGAAAGCAGAAAAATACATAGGAGCAAATTAATTAAACTTATTGAGACTTGCCTACAGAATAGTTCATTTCCCTCTCTGTTGCTAGGGGATAATTAGCAAGTTCTTGATGAATGCAAACCTGACATTCTTCCTAAGAAACAATGTAGAAGAGTTCTACCACTGACTTCGCTTTTGTAACAACCCCTTAATTCATAAGTTGTTAGTGGGAACTCAATGAGGACATCATTTTCTAAATACAGTCTCTTCTGACTTTCCTTTTAGTTCTTTTGTGACCTAGCTATTTTTTGTGACCTATATTTTGTGACCTATGCTACACTGGCCTGCCTGCACTTTCTCACACACCAACATAATTTTCAAACGAATTTCTAGAAGTTGTAGTTACCCACTAGCTCCTGCTTGGTAAGTATCCTGGTTTTAGCTTTGTTAAGAAGGTGAGCTCCCATTCCTTCACCCAGCACTCCCCATGCTTTGAGGCGGTGACTCTCCTTTATTATTATGCTTGACATCTTGCTGCTTGCAGCCTCTATCTGGGCTAACAGGCTGGAATTCAAGAGAGAAAGATGGTTACTTGACATCTGAAGATAAGGTAAAACAATTGAAAGGAAGCAGTGAAGGAAGAATTTTGATGGATGTGCAAACGATATCTGCACTTTGGCAATTAGAGAGCTTGATGAGTAATCGCTTTGGCTAATGCAGTAAAAAAGACCACTTTCCTGTTTCTCTGTTTTCTTGTTAATTACGTCATTCTGATTTTGACAGTGATAAGATCGGTCAGAGCTTGGATGGCACACTGACTAGAACTGGTGTGATATCTCAGAGCCAAATCAGTTGGTAGCACAAGAAAGGACCCTCAAAATATTGTTGTCCTTGAGATTACAATGGGAGTCTCTTCAGGGTTTGTCTCTGTTTGAGATTTTCTAGCCTTGCTTTACATAAACATGAAAATTATGATCTACATCATCTCATCTTCTGGATCAAGAATCAGTTTTCAGCTTCCAGATATATGTACTGCCAACCACAAGCCAACCCAATTGCTTGCCACAAATGCCTTTTAGCTAGCAAAAAGAAAGTTGCAGAAGAATTTTGCAGTATGTTTATTACCTTGTATAGTCTGGCTGAGACAGCATTGTTTGGTTTCCTTTATGAGCCACCTTATTTGTCAGCACCTCTGCCAATCTCAGCGCCTCTCGCAAGGCAGAATTGAACATGACACAATGCTCTTCCTGACATTTCAGATCATGCTGTAATAAGTGCATCTGTTTGTTCACACTTTCCTCATATTCAGCAGCCAGCTGTTTCCTTTGCTGCATCTCTTCTTCTGCCTAGGTGACATATAAGATCCAAATATCTCTTTTTTGTTTTATCCAAATGTAAACAGAGATCTCAACTTTTCTGCCCTTTATTAAAATGGTAAAGTTTAGAAATTTAATCTAAAAATTAGATTTTAATCTAAGTTTAATCTAAAAATTAATCTTAAAATTAGAAAATTAATTTAATATTTTTGATGTGTCCATTTGAATTTGAGCATACATATGCTGACAACTCTAATATGCTGAATTACAATTGTCTAGCACTTAAGTGATCAGCATGTATCCAGATCTGAGCAAGCCAATAACTTAGGGTATCCTTTTAACAAGTGATGTAATAAGTCCTGAAGAAAGAATTAGCTTTTGCGACTCCTCACTGTGTGGCATATATATTTTTCCAAGTGAGACAATGAGTGTATTTCTGTTTTCAAGACATGAAATCGTTTCATTCTTAGAACTTTTGTAACAACGTAAACAAGTACAGTTCTGATGTGGAAAAAGAAGTTGCAACACATGCTCAAGAAGATGAATTTATGCTGTTTTCTAAGCTGAAACCTCTGCTACTGAAGCAGAGAGACAAGAGCTCCCAGAAGAGATGGGATGCACGGATGTATCAGATCAAGAAAAGAAAAGGAAAAAAAAGAGTAATCTTTCAGAGATACATTTCTGTGCTAGCAGGAAGCAGCAGCAGCAACTTTAAATGCTTTAAAGGCCCAGTGTAGCGTGCTGTTCAGAGACGTTACAATGTTAATTGTTTTGCAGCCTATGAAATGTCTACAGTTTCAAAAATGAGGTTTTACATAACCATGCCTAAAATTATGAAAAGAGAGTACTGAGAATTTCATTTGTTATTCCATGTGTAAATGTTGCTGAACTCTACCTGCTGTTTTGCTTTTAAGTAAGCTTCTGTCATTGTGCTCTCATAAGCCTCCATCTCTTCTGGGATACTCAGTTTCTCTATCCAAAGGTTCTTCAGTGAAGATATTTCACTCGTAAGCTTGCGATATATAGTTTTTACCTGAGGTTAAAAAAAAAAAAAAGGAAAAAAATATTGTATTAGGATTGTAAGAGATAATTTGGAGATGGTGAGGTCTCTCTTCAAAATAGATGCCTCTCTATGTAATTAAAACACATGCTGGTGTCTTGAGTTTTCAGTACAAAACACATTAGTGCTAGCTTGTCTCAGATTAGGGTACGATGATTTCTTCATCATACTCGTCTGTTAACTGCATGCTGTAATGCCAGCTCCCTCTGCTGTCCTTTAAACCGCAAATGAAGTTAGATGAGTCTTACAGGTACATTCATCATTAGGGCTGTGAAATCCTATCCCATTGATTTCAGCTGACAGATTATTATAAAATTCAAATAACAGAATGAGGCTCCATATCTGTGTTACTGTGTATTCATTTCTATTTCTCCTCAATTTAATCTGCAGCTCTTAAGTGTTTGACTAGGAAATCCATATTATTTTAATTTTACAGATGAAAAATTGAAGCTAGATGATGAAGTCACTTCCCAAAAATGGTATCAGTTCAGTGCAGAACCATAAGAAAACTAAAATATTCTGCCTTAATGTCACTACTCTTCTTCCCACTATATTACATGGTATAAACAACATGCTTAAGAATATGGGTCCATATTCGTGTTTCATGTTCTAAAGAGATGAAAGTTGAACCAAAGCATATACCTAATAAACAAAGGCTAGTGAAACAATGGTAACAGACAAAGGTACATGTTTTAGGCTCTTTCTACATAAATATGAGTAGCCCCAAAATGCAATTTACCTCTTCTTTGAAATGGCCCAGTTTGGTTGTGACAGATAGCGACTGTCTCAGCAAAAGTTCAAAGAAAACATTGGTATTAAACGACTCAAGGTCTATCTGTTCTTCAGGCTCCCACACATCACCCCTTTTCAGGAAGCAGGCTGAAACACAGGTATTCATTTATTAGTAATTTTTTTCATTTAAGACTGTTTTTTGAACAAAGAATGCATGTAAATCACTGAACTTAGCAGCCGTTGCACATTGGTAAACATAGGATTCTGGCTGCATTATATGCAAGTAACCAGGTAGACCCACTGTTGTTTAGCTTTTTTATCTGACCTGTTCCATCAGTGCTGCAAGAGTCATCATCCATACTACCTTTGTTCTGCAGCGAGAGGTGACATTTTTTAATGGAAAGGACTGTTGACACATCAGAGGAATAGCTGTCCAGGTTGTACTTCAGCTGCTGCCTTCGAAATGGAGGGCAGGTAATGCCTTTCTGTGACCAGCTAAGTCCCTGATAAAGAAGCTGCAAAACACAATAAAATTAAACAAGTGAGTTCCTTTTCTTATTTTGACATGTTCTGTTAATGTGATTCGCACATTATTCACTCAACAAGCAGGATGCATCGTCACCTGTTAGGCAAAGACCCTGAGAGTCTGTTTTCTAAGTACGTCATTAAAGTAATCTGTTCTAAACCAGAAGAATTAGTAATCCCAGCAGATAAGGCTGAAACCAAGGGGAAGGAAGTATAGTTATATGTTGTTTGGATCTGCTGGATGAATAAATCACATTTTCTATCATCACCTCAGTAGCATGGTTGCAGAAAAAGCCTGTTGATTTCAGAACATGCTAGAAACATAAAGGAATGGCTGTTTGGGGGATTAACAGTCTGAAGGAACATCTTGGTTTTTAATTGTGAAACAGCACATCTGATCTCAGGTATGTTGTGGTCACTGGAACTTTTGTCTGAATAAGGAATGCAAAACTGAATGTCACATGAATGACCATTGGAGAAACTTATTCATGACTGACAATTCTTTATAATAGCTTTCCAGGACTTATCTACGTCATCTTTATTTTGCAGCAGGCTTGGTCTGATGTTAAAGAAAAAATTATTACAATCTCATTGATGATCTCATTCCTTCCCGAAGAGGTGTGAGTTGTGAAGGATTTTATTAGGGTTTCATCTAATGAATCAGAAAATAGGAATGAAATTCACCTATACCTTGAGTGTGTCTAAGTGGCCTATGTAACAGGTAAATATACTGGGGCTTTGGTGGTGCTGGATCAATTCACAGGGATGAATTTTACTCTGTCTATAAAACATGAGGTTGATTTACAATTATTTTAATTTTCAACTTTATAGGTGATGCCTAATGGAACAGATAGCTTGTGGGTTCATTGTGCAAAATCTTGTATATATCCTCTAAAAAAAATGTTGTGTAACTATTACTTACTGTCAATACCACAGAGGCAATAAGCAATATGAGAAGTCCTGTGATTACTCCATTAATTGCTGTCCAGTCAGGTTTTAGTAGGAGGTCTCGTTTTTTTGCAATGCCCACCTGTACAGCGTATCTGGGTGTTGTGGGGAAGAATGGCCCCTCTTCATAACACTGTCCTCCAAGTGGCATGACCCTAACATACTTAATGAAATGAGCATAAATAGGAAGGTCAGTCACGTGTCATTGCATCTGATTTCAATACGCATGCTGATTGAAATATGAAGTGTTATTTTGTCTGTTACACTGAATCAAAGCTTTGCAGCGGTTGCATCATTTTGCACTCATATATGTAGCACATACGCATGCAAACTCACATATTTATTGCTGTTCTCACCTGTACAGTATGATGTACAAAAATGAAAAGATGCTCGCTATTATTTTTAAAATTTCCTGTGTTTCCAAACATTCGTATGGGACATCAAATGCTTTGCTAAGAGAGGCATTGTAAATACAAAGACCGGATTCCTTGATACAAACCATTTTTTTATGCCAATTGCTACTCAGCCGTAGCACATAGGTACCGGGGTACCGGAACTGGAAAAAGAAGAGGAATTTTTGGGAGGTCTCTCTTATTTCCTCTCTGAGGCTTCGAAGGTCTCCCCAGTCAAATTTAGCATTTGTGTTGTACAGGTTGTTTCTAGGAGCAAAAGTACAGAAGTCAGTTCTTGTCTTTACCCATTTTTTTGGTGTAAGCTCATAATTACAGCAGAGATTTACTAGGGCATAGTTGTCACTCAAGGTTCATCCATACCACTAAATAACTGAGGATCAGTGTGAGTTTAGGCACTGAACCTCTACTTGTCCACACAGCTCCACTGTTAACTCACACTCTGCTTTGTTTTGGGCTGCTCCAACTAGTTCTCCCCAAAACAAATGTGAAGTAGCAGGAATTAACCCTAAGCACCATGGATGTTTATTTAGCAGTGAAGAAATAGTCACTAGGACCCCTTATAGGTGTTTAATCACCGCAGATGTCAACATGGAGAACATGGAAACCGCATGTAGGTTTTGTTTTTGATTACATGTCCCTGGTGTTATTTGTATGCTTTGAAACTGGATGATTGGCAGAAATGAAATCAAAATAGGCTGTAGGGGAAGAAAACCACAAAACCATCCAAATAAATAAAAGCCACAAAGGCAGAGCTCCTAAGGCTTTCGGTGCAGTAGGAACTACTTGTTCCCATTTGGGTTAGTTTACCAAAACCTAAACCTTAGCTCCAATAAGATCCTAAAACTCAGTAACTAAAAGAAAGGGAAGAGAACTGAAGGTCAACTAGAGGGACTATACAGCATAAGTCAGAAAGAAGTCAAGTTGCAAAGAGTGTGAACACAGGTCAGAAATAACATCAGCAAGACATCAGGAACAGTATGTATGTATTTAATTTTGCTTATTTTAGTAACATTTATTTAATGTTATTTTCTTAACGACTTACATGCTGTTTCCTACTGTGCTACAATGTCTTCTCTGTCAAAAAGACATTGAAGTAGGTTTAATAATGAGATTTCTTCCTAGTCATGTTTTCTCTTAATTCTATGTTGAAAAAAGTTAAAACTTCAGCCTTGTTCTCTGTAGCTTAAGTAAAAGTGCATTAGTTAAGTTCTTCTACTACGTTCAGCATTTGTACTTACACATCATAAACTGGGTAATGCTCCTTGGAGACAATGAACATGATGGTAACATTAACATTAATGCATGTGGTAGGATTTAAGATGCCAGTAAATACGATTTTTGATGTGGAGTTTGAAGGTCTCAGGCTTTGTACCCGGGAAGACCTGCGTTCTTCATGACCAGACTTAACTGTAAAAACACAGACCTCATTAGGTTTGGGTCATTACTGATCATTTTCTGTCTACAGAACAACTGCAGGATACAATATTTCCTTTTTATTGTTATGACTAAGCTTTATACGTGCAAATTTGATTTCCAGAATAAGGTTTACTGTCAAGACAGCATGCAAACATGTCACCAGCATTTTCTTGACATTGAATAATTGTGCATCACATTTTCTTGTCTTTTTGAAACAGCTCTGCTGAGGTGAAGAAGCAACACTTCTTACAAAATCGGCAGCCTTTATAAGGGATCTGTCACTTTATGTTTAGTCAGATTTGGCCTGCCTATAGATTTGAGGATATCTCTGGAGACACTAAAGAGGGACGCAAGTCCTGCTCTCCAAGAGGAATGCAAGTGGAAAGAATAATAAGGAAGTGATCTGACATGCCCAAAGCTAAGAAGAGGATGGTGTAGATTAGAATTGAAGAATGGAGCTAAATTGTGGATTAGGACTACTAAGCCAAAGGAGAGATGTGGGAGGAAATGAGAGAAGCTCAGCTCTGGTAGTTGCTCCTGGGCTCTGTCCTGCCTGCATACCTACGGACGTGGTGGTGGTAGCAGTGGTAGGGGACTGTGTGCCAGGTCATGTGCATGCACAGGTGGAGGCATTCAACAGTTGCCCACACAGTTGTTCCTCATTGTCCCTGGGGGAAAAGCAGAGGGCCAGAGAGAAGCAGTCTGCTGATGACCACTGGGTTTGGTCTGTGGCTGCAGAAGTTCTGACTTGCGGTGCAGAGAAGGTAAAGCTTTTTGTTTGACTTCACTATGCTTAGTGTGAACAGCTTCTCCAGGAATTTGAAGATGGTGAGGTCTGCTTGATTTAACTGTTGTTATTTCCTATTTAGGTCGGCACTGGAGATGGTTGATGTGACAAAGCACAATTAAATCTTAGAGAAGCTGTATTAAATGTATGCTTTGGAGCTTTACAGGAGAACCTACCTGGAGCTGTTGCTGAAGAAGGCTGACTTTTGTGATGTGATGAAGCCTCATTTAGCATGATGAAGTTGTGAAATAGTTGTGGGTCAGGATTATACACCCCTAAAAATCCTTTCCCTGAAGTGGTATAAAAAGCATTGGTCAGCTCTCGTTTTCAATATGTTGTACTTTGCTTTTCCTTCTAGTTTATAGAGTATCAGCTCACCAAAGACCCCAAGTAGGACTTACAAAATCTAAAACCGAATGGTATACTTTTTAGTACATTCCTCTTATTCTAGGGCAGTGCTTTAAAATGCTTGGGCCTTACTCAAAGCCTTTAGGGTTTGTTTGGTGTTGCAAGACCTGTTCCTTAAGTAGCAACTGGTTTAACTTGGCTGAAGTCAATGAAACTGTGCAAAGGTACACCATGGGCAAATGATTCTATCCTATTGTTATGACTACGTTTTCACACGGTTGTACAAATAGTGCTTTTGGCCTATGGCTTGGTTCTGGAATCCTGGGGAAAAAAATGTTTAGCTACTTCTAATTCTATTTGGTAAAAGCATATTAAAATCTGAAGCCCAAGAGAAAATCTGTACAGATAAAGGACCTGAGAAGGGAGTCATTTGAGAGGCAAAGATATTCTTCATCTCTGTTTATCATAATTTAGGGAATGGGAAGAAATCTCTGAATATCTGTCCTTTCCTGTAACATTGGAAATATACAGATTTCAGATGAATGTTCTGGGATTGAGTGCATGATAATGTTGCATGGAATGATGAATTTGTATTGCTGCATGCTATCGGGATATAAGCATCAAGATTTCTTACTGTTTGTGTTATAAATATCATGGAAAGGTTTGTTTTATATAAAAGCCATCTGATACCCCGATAATACTATAGCTCTTGTTATGCTTTCCCTTACCACTCATTTTCACGATGTATGTCGGATGGGTATATTTGCTTTGTTCTGAAGTGCAGACGTCTTTTAAAGAGAAATATGGTCTTAGTAGAACTGTTCTTAATTCTTCTAAGAAAACAGCAGTCTAACAGAAAAAGAGTTCAGAAATTTTTTTATATAAATTTTTCACACAGTTGCAATATAAGACCAATGCATATAATAGAATAGTGTCTGGGGGTTTTGTTTGTTGCTTTCTCTAATTTTCTAAGAAAAAAGGAATGAGGGTGTTCTTTGGTTAAAAGATTACTAAAAGTCTAGAAAGCCTAGCAAAAAATAGGTAGATTGTGGAAACAAACCATAGCTTTTACCTTGCTCCCATTTCTGTAAGTGATAAAAAGCTGAGCGTTTTTCTCTGTACAAGTGACCTGCAGAGTATCTCTTTGTTGTCTTCTACACTGAGAATTGCACACACTCTCCAGACTGTCAGTTTGACAAATGCAGAGGCCAAGAACCTTGTCATAGCCTTGATAATCTCTGGGGACAGTACAAACCTGCAGGAGGAAAAAAAGGAATAAAATATCAGTACAAGTAATGTCCAGGTGCTCCTTAAGTGAGGAGGGAATGTCCAGGTGCTCCTTAAGTGAGGAGGGAAATGTGGGCTTCCTATTTCAGGTTGAAGAAGAGGCAAAACCTCCTCTGAAAACACTAATAGCACTTGGTTGCCATGCTGTCTCTACCTTCTGAAGGAAGAGCTTGGGAGTTTGCTTTTAGGGCAGTTTCTGCATGGTCTTTGGATTTAACTAATGCAAAAATTGAAATACCTTCTCTGAGCAGTAATGAACCCATCCTTTCTTGGTTAAACATTGTCCTTCCTGATTTCGGGAGGCTGAATCTCGACAAATATCATATACTTGTCTGACACAGTGTCTTCCATCACCTAAGGACCTCCAATAACCTGGAGGGCATGTGCAATGAGCATCACGGGGCTGGAAGAAAAAAACAGGTATTTGTTTAGGAACCTGCAGTCTCATGCAGATACTGTTCTGTACCTTGCTGCATTAAGCGTTGCACCTTATCTGACCAAGGTCAGATGAAACTTCCATGTCCACACACATACCCTTTACCTTCCAGCGAAGGGAGAGGATTGATGTAGCCCTGAAGAAACTTGGAACATAGGTAGATCTGCTGTCCCTGTCCCCCTCTCTTTGGTTCTGTGTAATTGGAAATGAAGTGTAGGACTGAAGGCTGTCAATGCTGAAGAGAGAGACTGAATAGGGCAGTGCAGGTGAAGTAAAGAGAATGAAGAACAAAGTGTGAAGTAGTACTGAGTGTGTTAAGAATGAACAGCTTTCGTGGGACTGCTCCTGTACCTGAAACACCTGACCTTTCCCAACACAGATGCATGTCTCTTGCCCTTCTGCAGGCTGCACTGCCTCTGAGCCACATGGAAGACACGCTTTTTGGCCAGGCATGGGATTAAAGAAATCCACTGGGCATGTCAAGCAGCTGTGCGATATCAGTGCTGCTCCTTCTGAACGAAAAGTTCCTGGAGGACACGGAACTGGTGTGATGCTTCCTTCAGGGCAGAAAAAGCCTTTAAACAACAAGAAAAATTCTTGTCAATTTTTCTTATATAATGCAGCTGTATTATGTAGATGGATGAGTTAGTGTCTTTTCAGTTTAAATATTGTAGCTTATTTACGTCAAAACACCTAAAATCAGTTAAATTAATCCTGCTTCAAGAAAAATATTCCCCCATTTCAATATTGTTTTACTATGCAGTACAGAAAGGAAGTCTTCTGATATGCAAATCTCATTACAATGAAATTGAATGCTCTATATTTGTTGTTTAAGCTTACTTACTTACCTTTTACAATATGAATTTCAGCAAGCCCAATTGATTATTTAAGTGCTCCTGTAGCATTAAGCAAAATTAAAGTCTGACTGCATTTTTATTAAGCAGTGTGTGACTGAGAAACATTCTAAAGAAGCTAATAATCTCTGGTAAACTATCTACAAATACCTGCTGGACAAATTGGCAGATTCTGTTCTCTTCTTTTGCAGTAAATTCCACTTGGACAGTCCTCATCGTTTTGAAGTTGTAGTTCCCCATTGTCACAAGGCAAGCTTGAAAAAATAGAGAAAATGAAGAGGAAGAGGGCCATTTATCTATTGCACCAAGTAGCTTGAATTGCCAAATGTGAGTAAGTAACAGACACGCATAAGGAGAGCTTTCCTTTTAGCCACTGAATATTTAATGGTCAGGGAAAGTTAAAACATGCTAAGGCATTGGTGTAAAATATTCATGGAAGTTATCTGAGCCTATTGTACTGCCCTGCAGGTCATATAACAGAAGCTGTACTCTGTCCAATCTAAAGAATTTATGTATGAAATATGACTGTTGCAGCACAGATAAGTGCTTATTTATGACTGTAGACAATTTGCTACTATACTTTGTAATCTGAAGTCTTCAGGGTGTCTACAGCAGCTGTGATTTTTCAAAGTCTATGAATCCTCATTTACCATGAGGGATCATCAGTTAGTATGGGATATGCTGGGTTTTATTTTTGGGATAGGCTGCATAGTTTATGATGAGCATAAACCAGAAAACTGTTAAGCAGTTGGTGTCTTTTCGGTGTTTTCTATAGAAAATGTAATTATTCATGGCTGGCTTGTCCCCTCTGTTTCTCAAGATCTGTTGCAGATCCTAGAGTGCAGTTCAGGGACCTGCTTTTGAACCCTCTCCGCTTTTTCCATTCTTCGTGGGGGTTTGAAAGGTGGCAAAACCAGCAAGTGCTTCTGAACCCGCTCTCCAGGAGAGCAAGGCTTTTGTCCTGTTAGCCGAGTACCTTCTCCCACAGCAGAGGGCAGCCTGGCTTCTCCCCAGGGCCGGGGAAGCCGCCGCCGCCCGCTCGGCAGCCGCGCAGTCCCCGGCAGCCGCGCAGTCCCCGGCCCCCGCTCGGCAGCCGCTGACTGGTGCTAGCCATCTGCAAGCACAAGGAAAGGAACTGGGCTGGTTCCTTCTCCCTCAGTTTTGCATAAAATGCGTGAAGTGATAAACTTCTCGATGTCACATAAGAAACAGATTTTTCAAGTGTAATGAGATGTAGGTAAAGGGAGTTAATGTCACATCTTACACTGAAGGGCATTTGAGGCACTTCTGAAACCTTTGCCCTTGTAATAAAAGGCAGCTATCCCAGCCTGCTACCTGCATGTGTTATGAAGGAGGTGTCATATATCTAGCAGAGACTTCTTGTGAAGTACATAATCAAATATTCAAGAGCATTTCTGGATGACGTTTCCCACTGCTATCCTCTGTTTGTACCTTCCGTGGCACTAGTAAGTGCACACACGTTTCTTAAAGATCTCTCACACAACTACTAGTTCAAAGAGCTGTAGTTGGGTGGACTTTCTAGGGACACGGTAAATGAGTGGTTTCCAGGTATATTTTGAATGGCAGTCATTGTTCCACTGGCTAGTCAGCCTGGAAAAAAATGGGAAGCAAGAGAGGGGTGTTCAGAGAGAGGAGATATTTATTTATCTTTTTGCAAAAGTTAGGACTGCAGCTTAATTTGCAATATGCAGGTTGCCAGAAGTTGTTGGTGCCCCTTTGGCAAATCTCTGATTTTACAGTGAAGGGTTAGTTGGTATACCATTTTTTTAATATGCGGTAATGGCTGGAGTCCCCAGCCAAAGGTTGTGCCTTATAGGGGAATGTGCAATAGACCATCCACTAAAACAGTTTGGTTCTTAAAGTAGGATTTACTTACATCTGAATTGCCTGCACTTTAAATTACAATCCAAAACATTCCCACTCAGTGGCTGCTTAATTCTGGAAGTGCCTAAACTCACCTCCTTGTTTGAGTTCGCATTCCCCAAGCATAGAGATCTCTTTCTCTGAGCATGCCTGGAATTGCCCCCATTGGAGAAATCCTGTGCATAGGTCCTGCCTAAAACAGATTGGAATGCAGGAACTAGCTGTGATTCTGCCTGTTCTCCTGTCCCCTGCAGGGCTTTGCCTTGGTGCCTAGTCTCAGAGCACACCTACTGAGTTCTGGTAATTGCCAAATTAAGGGCAGCCATTTCTTCTTCTTCTATGTAGGTTGTTTTTTGTTTGGTTTTAATCACTCATAAAGCCAGAGCCATCTGCCAGCCAACATCCATGGAGCTGGAAAACTCACACAGAAATGTACTTTCAATTCCTTTCTTTCCCAGAGAGGTTTCAATCCACATCTCTTACCTCATAAGTGAGTGCCTTGCTGCCAGTCAGTATCTGTGAGCAGAGGGAGGAAAGCAAAAGGGTGATCATGGAGGAATGACTGCCTAATCTTGTTGCTCTGTTCAGCTGGAACTGTGCAGCTGCTAATGTCATAGTCTAGAGAAAGCAGTGACTAGTTCTATGGTTGTGTTCAGCTCCTTCCCTCCAGCAGTGCGTCTATATTTCAGCCAGCTACTACAAGTCTCCGGATTCCACTGTAAGTCTAGAAGTTCTGGTGCTGGATTTTTTTTTTTTTCCTCTCCAGGGAAGATTAGGTTGGGCAAGCCTCCCAGTCCTGATAGAGTTCAGCCTTTGGGAATGCAACATGCATAGCATTGTGGAAATGACCCCAAAGATTCCCTGAGGCATTAGGTTTCATAGGCAAAGGATATAAGAGGAAGTTAGTAGCTTTCCTTCATATAGGAAGTATTTTATAGTCATGTGTCTGACTGCTATTTGCTACACAAACCAGTGTCCAGTGGCGATGAATCTAGAATAAGGAAATAGCTTGTGGTAACACTTTCCCTGTTGAGTCTGAGGTTCGTGATTGCTCGCTGTTATGAGCAGATACACAACTTCCTTCTTCCACAGAACTGATACACAATGTTGCTGTGTGAGTCAAGCTGTCATTTTCCTGCCAGGCATTGGAGTTTAATGTCCCCATAAAATGTTTTGTGACTGTAATCAAGACCAAGAATTAGTGCTGAGTCATTCTCAAAGGCCTGGCTGACATGGTGACCCTTTAGTCATTACCTATCTTAACTTTTCAGTCCAGCGAAAGGACAGAAAAAAGAAGGGGAGGCCAAGTACAACAAACTCCAGTTTTTCTATTTAATTTCTAAAGAAGACGGAAAAATGAGCAGGCTATTGGATAAATAGCCTCTAACAGCACCATGTTATTGAACACAGAAATTGGAGATTTCACACCTTCTCAAATAGCTCCTGAAGAGAGCAAAGCAGTCTCTTGCTGTTCTTCTCTGGTATGGAACTTGTAAAAGCATCCCTGATGCTGTCCTGATTTAACCTCAACCAGCAACTAAGCCCCACGCAGCTGCTTGCTCACTCCCCCCTGGTGGGATGGGGGAGAGAATCGGAAGAGTAAAAGTGAGAAAACTTGTGGGTTGAGATAAAGACAGTTTAATAGACAAAGCAAGAGCTGCACACGCAAGCAAACCAAAGCAAGGAATTCCTTCACTCCTTCCCATGGGCAGGCAGGTGTTCAGCCATCTCCAGGAAAGCAGGGCTCCATCACGTGTAACGGTGACTTGGAAAGACAAACGCCATCACTCTAAATGTCCCCCCTTCCTCCTTCTTCCCCCAGCTTTACATGCTGAGCATGATGCCCTATGGTGTGGAATAGCCCTTTGGTCGGTTGGGGTCAGCTGTCCTGGCTGTGTCCCCTCCCAGCTTCTTGTGCCCCCCCAGCCCACTCGCTGGTGGGGTGGGGTGAGGAGCAGAAAAGGCCTTGGCTCTGTGTCAGCACTGCTCAGCAATAACTAAAACATCCCTGTGTTATCAACACCGTTTCCAGCATAAATCCAAAACATAGCCCCATACTAGCTACTATGAAGAAAATTAACTCTATCCCAGCCAAAACCAGCACAGATGCACATACAGTTTTTTAACTCATAATTATTTTGGTTAGGAGTGCTATTTTTTTCCCCTTCACTGAACTTAATCACTGGTGTTTCCAGTCTATGCTACACCAGATTCATGTTACAAACTGCATGTTATTGTTAGCTATTTTTCTTCCTGGGCATTGAAGTTTGAGAATTATTTGTTATTTTAATTACATGGTATCTGAATAAGTAGGTACCAATATGTTTGTAAGACCCATAGTAAGGCAGTCAAGCAAAATTTTGGTCTTATTTCTCCATAAAATTGAATAAAGGTTTCTAAACAAAGGGAAAGCTGTGTTCACACAGCCACAGGTGGTGTATGTTCTTCTGCAAATATTTGACCAACCTACTCCATGGTTATACCATGTTGTTATTTTTTCCACATAAACTTTATTCTCCAGATAACGTTTACCATAGCCTTTGACTCTGCTAAAGAACGCCAGTTACCTTTAGATAACACTTGGTTTACAATCATACGGGTTTTCTGAAGAGAAGCTTATGCAAATGCTGAAATAGTTTTAAAGACTTCCAGTGAAAGGCTGGGCTGTGATAGCTGGCACAAAGCCATAGTAATTTTGATGTTTTTTGATGGCATTACCCACAAATGACTTAGAGGACTTGTTACTCTAAAAAGTGCAACTTACCTTGAATCCTCCTACCTTGCTCCAGGGTGAGGACATTATGACAGATTAGGAGTATTCACTGTGCTCCCTTTCAGTTTCACAGTGGCTGAACTGGGAGGGGAGGGTGAAGTTAAGTTTATGCCCCCAATCTGAGAAAAAAAATCAGAAGACTTACAACTATTTCCTGCAGACCTACTTCCTGTTTGAAGAAGTAGGAGTTGCAACATACAACACATTTATTTTCCTGTGCTTGGGTTTTCTTTGTTTCATGGGGGTTTTTTGTTGGGTGTGTTTTGGCTTTTTGTTTGGTGGGGTGTTTTTTTCTTTTGGTCTGCAATGTACTTCATTCCTGCAAAAGAGGAAGGAATCTTCTCCACATAAAATACAAGCATGTGACAGCACAACCTGGAGCTTTGTAGGGTTATTTGTGATCTTCAGAAAAACAAACACCACCCATTAAATTGGAGTGGTGAAAGTGATCCAACATGTGAAAGATTCTCATTTTATTTTCCTTCCTCTTTCCGTGCCTTCTCCGATTTATTTTTCTCTATTCTTCACTGTTTACTGCTCTTCTAGTTTGTTCTGTTTGGGGAATCAAATGAGCATAAGGCTTCTGGCACTTGGGACTTGATTACTGTGTTGGAAAATCAAAAAACTGAAGACTGGTTATTCTGAGATAATCCTGAAAAGGCAGCCGAATCATAATTTAAATTTAAACAAATGAGCATATAGGCCAAAGAGAGCTCAGATTTTTTTCAAGTCCCAGGGACAATGCAGAGATTGGAAGTTGCTAGGTTTTTTTGCTTTGACTTTGTAGTTGTATTTTTGCAATAGCAATGTTTTATAGCTAGATGGATTAAAACCTTGGAGGATATAAATTACCATCTCTGCAGCTGAGCTCTGATTCTTGGAGAGAAGGTAATGTGGGGAATACAGCAGTGGATGGCTTTTACTTTCTCAGGGAATGAAAACCCAAAGTTTTATTTAATCTGTAAAGGAATGTAGCCGAGACTTTTGTTTTACAATAGGCAAGTATTTTGTTGGTAATAGCCTGCTGTGAACATAGGAAATAAAAATGCAGTATTAAAATGACAACTATTATATACATAAATGTCAACAAGATGGACTTTAATAGTGTACGTGCTTCACCTTAGCAAACACTCTATTTGGCTGTGAACTCGAAGAACTGCTGGGTTCTGCAGAAGCTTATCTTTTTTTATATCAGAAAAGGGATTGCTTCTGTGTGTGAGTAATAATTCCAGTGAAATGGAAAGGTCATGGTAACTAGGACTCAAAACATGTACACTTAGAAGCATCAGAAAATGAAATAAAAAACTGTCCAACTACTTAACCCTAGTAGGTGAATTTATTTTCACTGGTATTTCCTAGAGTCTTTCTAGCAGGCAGATATTTGTTGGTTAATTGAAACATGATTTCATCACAGCCTGAGTAGAGGTGTAACCATACCTTTTAGTCCTGCTCTCTAAAGAAGCTTATGGTAGGAGCAGAAAGACATGCACAAGAGTCTGGTGAAGAAAATGAAAACTGAAGTTTTAAGGGGGTTGTGCTTTGTGGACTCTAAAATGTTTTGTTAAGTCTCAGGGTTTGTGAGGATGGAAATCTTTTTTGGCCTTTGTGTAGACCTTTGAAGGCAAGTTATTGTGTGTTTCTGTGCCGCCAGTGACCAATTAACTGTGAATACCTTTCTAGAAGTAATTGTGAAGGATTCAAAACCTGGTTACTCATCAGTAGCAAAAGGATCCAGAGGGTTTTATTTAACACAAAGCAAAACCAAGCCAATCTTAATATTTAAAATCTGCCACTAGATTTTTGTATTAATTCATGCTGCATGCTTTCCTTTAGATCTGAAGTGAGTATTTATTCTGGGTTACACAGTAATCCTCTGGTTACTGAGGTAATGGTGTTATGATTTCTGCATGTACTTATCACACCACACACATTTCAGTATTTGTGTTTGGAGATCTTGTTATGTTTGAAAAAATGAGACTTCTGTAAACTTCTTTGGCTAGCGATGATAGATAGAGATAACAAATAGAGATAATTAAGAGCTGGGACCTATCCAGACAGGCTTCTTATGGGTGTAGCAGAGAAGCATAGCCAAGCATGGAGCAGAGCAGTGCTTGGGGCCTTCCTGATATCAACTGGTTAACATCTTGTTGGGTTTTTATACCCGAGAATTGATGTTTTGTCCACTGGAGCCTGAACTCTTGCTGCTAAGCCAAGCAGATCCCAAAACTGCACCACTGAAGTAAAGGTGAAGTGGCTTCAAAGCAGATGACAAATAAAAAATTGTAACCTGGAAACCCAGGGATGAAGGAATAAGCATTGTTTCCTGGGCATTGCAGGAAGCTCAACAAGAACCCCCTTACCCTCACCATCTTTCTTCAGGAAAAACATTTCCTGATAACTTCAGCTTAAAGTCCTTCCTCCTTCTAGAAACCACATGGAATGAGGGATGGGGAAAAAAAGACAGGAAAATGATGGTGTGGTACGTTGGAGCACAGGTGCCATGTGACCAGCTCCTCATGAGTGTAACTAACTAGGGCAAGTATGGATGCCTGAAATTCCAGCCCACTTAGACTGTCTCAAGACAGAAGGGACTTCTTTAGGGCTGATCCTGCAACCTCCAGATGCGAAGCTGCATAGCATTGCTTATCCTCAAGATCAGTGAAACTTCTGGGCAAACAGACTGATGAAGTGTGCAGCAACATTGAATTGCAGCTCCTGGCTTGTGTGTGTGGCTGGGGCAGTCTGGGTCATAGCGATTGCTACAGCTTGAGAGTGCTGCTGTCCAGGTTGAGTGGGAGCCAATGTCCTGTCCTCTTTCCTTTTCTTGCCTCTCCCCACCATGATCCCTCTTCAAAGTGCTTGAGACGCTCACTTTTTCAGTTAGTGGGACTCCCTTCTCTAAATTTATTTCATCTGTCCTGTTCAGCACAGCTGCAGAAACTTGTCTTGTTTTAAACTGAATCATTTGGTTTCCAAGTTTCTCTAGCCACAAAGAAAGCAGGAAAAATAAAACTTGATGGGTGAGACTGTTCTAAAAGAATCTGAATCAGCCAAGAGCTCAGCCTCTCCCTCTTGCTTGGCTCAGAAACTTGGCTCCTCCAGCTCTGCTTGCAATTCAGCCTGGTTGTCACCATGTGGAGAGAGATGTGGAGTTATGGGAAATGGGATGCAGAGTGGTGTAGAGGAAATGTCAATGTTTCTTCTTGAATGGTAGCTGCTGATCCATATTCTCAAAAAGGCTGTGGAGGGTTTTCTTCAGTGTCCAGCCTCCGCCCAACTCTTTTCTTGGTTCCTAATCTAAAAGATTGAATTCTTTTTGTTTGTGTGTTAGAAGGAATTTTTAAAATGTAGTTTATTTTCTTGTGTGTGTTTTACTTACAACCATGGCATTGTTCTCTGTTTAACATTATCTGGTTTAGTGGGCAACAGTTCATATGCTTCTCAGATAAGTTTTTGGGATCTGGGAGATGACAGCTTGTTTAAGCAAAATCCAGCAGCCTTAGGGAGTCTTTGATGCAATAATTGTGGATATGCAGCAAAGCATATTTCAAGGACACATTTTGGAGGATAAAAACAAAACAGGAGGTGGATTTTCTGCTGTGGTCAGTCTTGGTGTGGTACCAGGCTGGGGTGACAGGGTCGGAAAGCAGTCGGATCCCTCCACATTAGGATACCCTTCTGCCAAAAAGAATTTGGGTCCTGTTGTTCCATTTGGCATAAGTAGTGGGAAAGGAGAATGCTGGAGCATTTCTGCCATCACTAGCTACTGAAAGCAGCTCCCGGAGGAGCTGTTTGCTTAAGACACCTTCCAGAGTTAATGTTCTGTAACAGGCTCTCTTGCTGCCTGCAGAATTTTATGCTGCTGAAAATCTGGGCCAGAATCTCTCTGCTCTCATTCTTGTGTTATTTCTACTCTTTCAATTTATGTAACACCTAGAAGAGCTTCCGTGTGTCTGCCATGCAGTTTCTTGTTAATCCATAAAATATCTTCCCTAATTTTTTCATCTTTTGCAATGTCATTTGTCACCTCTGAAATTTATTTTGTGTATGTTTCATAGATACAGATGAGCTGCTAGGTGGCAACACTTGTACTTTGCTTTTCACAGCATTTTATAGCAGACTATACTAAGTAGTTGTGTTGCTGATAACTTCTGAAAGCTAGTGGAAATACAACTGTGTGCACCAGAAGAGCTGTTCAGTAGAACTCAATGACTTAGCATTGAAGGCTTTTGTTCTCAGGACTTGCTGCACGTGTGACTGTGCAGTAGCAGCATCCAAGCATCTGTGACAATGTCCTGTTTCCCTCTGGAACCTTAAGATGTTGGTTTTGTAGGAGAAAGTTCTAATATTCAGCCAAAGTCCTAGTGAGGTAACGCCTAGGATAGAGTTCCTGTTCCCTTGCCTCAGGCTGGTTTAACAGATGTATTTGTTCATCCCCTTGCTGTAACTTGTCGCTTGTCTTCTGGACAACTTCAGCTTTTAGGGCTCTGGCTTAGGTACTTCTTTTCACCCAACTCTGAATGGAAAGACTTAGTGAGGAAAGCCTAGAAAACTGGTGTGAATACTGTAGAATTCTGTACATCCATTGAAGACCACAGTTGCTCTGTCACTTTATGTACAGGGTCTGTGGCTTTGTGACTATCACTGATCATAATTGTGTGCAGTGTCCATCAGAGAGCCCTGCCAGGAAAGTACAGTTTCCATCCTTGCCAGGGCCTTCTTCAAGGCATTACAAATCTGCAACAGATATCTCATGAGTTTCCTCCTTCCTGATCAGGAACATCCCTGAGAACTGCTGGAAGCACTGGATATGATCTATTTATTTATTTTTATCTTTCTTTGCTGAATTGCTACTAATTCAGCCACAAAGCTTTTACACTGCTCTCAAAAATAATTATGCATGCCAATGCTCATATATCTTCAAAGGAGCAGGGAACCTAAGTAACGATGTAAGCCAGTGAACGGTACTCACTTTGTAATACGGGGCAAGAAGCGAGGTGAAGAAGAAAAGCAGCTTCTCTAAGTATGGCCTGTGCCACAGTTCAAAGGCATGACTATAGCTTGTGTGAGCACATGCGATCTGGTTTAGAATGAATTAGCTGTAGGAGTCATACTGCAAATACTAGCGTGGTCACCATAACTGGTACTTAGGTGTCAGAAGTACAGCACTTGGTCCCAGGCATGCCGCAGTCTAGCTGTGCACCTTGAACCTTATGCAGCTACTGTTTTTGAAAGGGGCCCAGGGCTGGGGAGTTTTGATCCAGGTTGATAATGTCAGTGCAGCTTAGAATAGGTCTGACCTCTGCTCTGTGCTGGACAGATTTTGTCCTAGGGATGCTTCTGCCATGCCCTGCTGCAAGTGCAGAATGGTAACTCCTCTCCTGCTATGAGCATGGTAGTAGCCTGTGTGACTAAAGCACAGGGCACATCTTGAGGTCAAGAGGTCGCTCCTTGGAATTCAGTGACCTGAAATCTTGTCGGCACCAGGACTGAACATGGAAGCCAGTTTCTGTAATTAATGTGAAAGAGGATTTCATGGGAACACAGGATTATTTCCAGAACAGGCTGGTGTTCATGTGTACGTATTCAAAACTTCGGTTTAAAGACCATCGTGGGCGAAGCTATTGAGTTAATTCTGAGTATTGTAAAATCTTCTGCTAAGATCCTGTTACCACTGCTAGCCGAGCAGGTTTGAGCTGGGACTGTCTAAAAAGATATGTGGGCAGACTTGTAGAGTGTGTGCGGGGCTGAAGAAAGTAAAGCTAAAGATTCAGTAAATGCTATCTTTTTTTTTTCTTTCTTTTTTTTTTTTTTTTAATTGACACAGTCCTGAATTAGAAACGGGCCTAGGTTACAGAGCTGCCTTGCCAGGGGAGGTTTTCCTTTCATGAAGAGAAGCGAAGCAAAAGCCTTTAATCTGAACCATCAAGATCACTAGGCCTATGTAGTACTGTAGGCACAGGTCAGAGTTAATTTCAGTGCTACTTTGCCCAAATTGTTAGCTTATACTGGGTTAGAAAACCTCTCCCCAGAACTCACTTGAATTTTTTTTTCAGCCCAGCTGTTGAGAACAATTGTCTGTGAAGAGCAGTTTTATCACTTGCAGTAGCAATCACAATAGGAGCAGGGATTATGCAATACTTGCAAAGCCTCTATCTAAATGCTAATGGGTGTCTTTGCTCACAAAACCAAAAAAAAAGTTAGAAAAAATCTTGCTGTAGAAATGCAAGTTACTTTTATGGAGGGTAATTCCTATTCAAAACCATCTTTTATTCTCTTTTGGAATAGAATAGTTTGTTGCAGTTAGCCACAGTGAATGGCTGAAAAGCTACGGCTTTTTCAGCAAACTCTTATATGACTTAATCTCCTTATGTCCATGGATTATTTTTCCTAGTTTGAGATTAGTTAGTTGTAGGCAAAAATTTTAGTGCTGAAAAAATGTTGAGAATTAGTTTTACAGTGCATTGAAAGAATAGTTGTTCAGCTCCTATTTAGAGGTAGTGGGTTAATGAATGTGCCTTGAAAAGAAGGATGGGGGTTTATTTATTTATTTATTTAAATAAATCACCTTCCCCCCCAACTTTTTGTGGTAATGCTCGTGCTCCTGCACAGGCACCACTGTATTCTTAAAAAACAAACCAGCAACAATAAAAAACCCTTATGTACTTGTCAGCTTTTAAAGTCTCTTAATTTGCTCTTTTCATGATAGTCACTTCTGTTGTGAGTGTAGTATGGCTATACCAGTACATAAAAATCAAGAAGTTACATACTGCATGAAATAATATATTTATTGACAGGAAGGAACAATGAAACAATGTAAAGCATACCTACTCATGTCAATGCAATTAATGTATAACTGTTGTAGAATATACTTTACAAGCTAGTTCAGCTTTGAGTCTATCGAATAAATGAGACACACTAATAGCTTAAGGTTCCTGTCCTTTCACATGAATGGTTTCCATGTGACTAAAAGAACTTGATTAATATTGTATTCTTATACAATAGTTTTCTACACTTTTTTTTAAGATATCCTGTAAGCAAATTCACTTTTTTTCACTGAGAATGCTTATTGATGCAGTTTTTTTGTTCACCATACTGCTTCATTCTTGTTCTGTATGTGATGCAGAATTTCTTGGTCAGTTTTCACTGAAAATAAGGAGTCTTTAATTTCAGTGGGTGTTGGATCTGATCCTTAAATTTACACAAATGGAAGCTGAGTAACCTAGAAGATCCTCATTAATTCTCTTCAAATGAATAAAAAGTTCTGTGAGCACAGATGTGAGTTAAAATGCCAACATGAAGGAAGCATGAGTGGTGATGGGGGCGGGGGGGCAGAGAAAATTATCAGAGAGGAAAATATTCATATTTCCAAGTAAAAACTGGGGCAAAAAGGGAAAAAGAAAAGACTTCACATGATTAAAACATGAGGGACACCTATGGAAGGAGGTGGATGAATATTCTGTAGTGTTATACAACTCATCCTGTGAATAACAATTTATTTTTTTTTATATATAAAATACTTAAAAATTTTGAAGTATCATGTCTCATTCAGACTAGAAAAGAGTACTATATAGCTGTTCAGGGCATAAGAAACATAGGATATGACCCGAATCCCAGTGGAATTAACTTAAACACTGTCATTTTTCAGTAAAACTTAATTCATGTTGTGCAACATAGCTCTTGGAGCTTAACACTTAAGGGTATCCAGTAAGAGGAAAGTAACCTTTTTTACAAGAAGAAAATGCAAAGGGTTCATTAAAAAAATATTCCCCAAACATGCTGAGTACTTAAAACTGGATCCTGCAATAGTTACATGTGAAAAGTCTCCCATTTACTTCAACAGGAGGTACATACATGAGTTAATTGCTGGATCAGTCATTTTGTAGGTTATGTAAATGTAGATTGCTCCATATGTAGCAAACAGGGAAGTTTCATAGAAACCAGCTAATTCACAATCAGAAGTTAAAATAAAATGATACTAAGTCTGGGAAGAGAAATTTTTTTGGACAATAATTATCTAATTTATAGGAATTCTACTGAATACTTGGATATTTGACAGCACAGAATAATTTAAGCTCCTTGTTATCCTTTTAACTTGCAAAATTGCTTAGTATAAAAAATGAACCTTGTAAAGTGTTGTGTTATACATAAATTTTATAAAGGTATATTTCTCTGTTTGATCACCCAGAGTGAAAGAAACTGATTCAAAACACATTCTGTCCCAGACTTCACCTACAATCCATTATTAGTGGCAAATTCTGATTGCATAAATAAAGAGCTCAATTTTTGTTGAAAAAAATATGCTCAGTGTGTGGGTATGTTTTATTTTGGAGGGATTTTTTTTTTCCAATAAGACTGCCTTAAAGTGTGACAACTCCAGCCTTGGGCAAATTCAGAGCCAGACTGCAGAAAGTATTAAATATAGCCCATCAGATTCTGAGTTCCCATAGCTCATGTTTAAAATTACATATTGCCTGAGATTTTCAGCAAATCTGAACACTAAGTTCAGATTGTAGAAACTAATCATACACTGGTACCCTCAAGACTAGGCTCTGAATGGCTAAAATGGGGTTTTTTTCTTAAGCCAGGCACCTGCATTAAAAAATTACTAGAGCTTCAGGATGTAGAACACCTACAACTCAAATGGACTTCAAAAGAGAAGTACAAGTGCTCAGCTTTGTGAGAAAATTAAGACCTATTCATTTACTGGAGTATCTAACACTGAATGCCTAATACTGTTGAAACCTTACTTGAGGCTTTTTCCCATTTATTAGTTTACTCTTTAATTCTGGGTACTGAGGAGATATTTTCAACAGTCAGTTCAAGCTATAATACATTTGAAGACTTTTACTGTCTGTTCTCTGTCTATTCTTCAGCAACAGTTGCAGCACATGGACCATGAGGTGCAGATAATGAGCCTTATCAGCATTTCCCTGCAAGGCAATAAACAAACAAATATTCAGCTCAATTCAGCTAAGTGTTCCTTCTAATGCTACATATTTATTGCCCTATTTTCTACTTGATTTTGGATGAGTAAGGAGTTTTGCAAGCAAAAGAGTTTCTGTGCAGAACTCTGGAGTTAATCCGAAGTCTATTATAAGTCACTGGGCATCTTTTCCATCAGTTCCACATGAACTGATGATTAATTGTTATATAACAGTGCAGGGAAGGTACTGGAGCTCACTACTACATTACAGCTGTTGAGTTACAAAGACCTCAACTAGGTAAAATCAATTTCCCACCATGAAATACCTTTAAGGATGATGTCAAAGAGGTCCAAAGGTGACATGGAAAAAAGTTCAGAAAAGTTATCTGGTGACGAGGTACTGGGCATTCTTCTCGGAGCATCCAGCAAACTGTAACTCTATACAGGTGAAAAAAACAGAACAGTAAATTTCCAGCATTAACAATGATGCAGGCTTTGTGTCAAGAAACTGTACTGGTTTTGACATGCAAAGCCTAGATTCTTCCCCTTACTATAAGATTGGAGAGGGTGGCAAGTTCACCCTCAGTTCAGTCAGTCAGTAATGAGCTGGATTGAAGTTATTTTTTTCTGCTGTGTTTTATCTGCTACAGAGCATAACTGTTAAGAAGAGGTTCCTAAATGACTTGAAATGTGCCTTTAAGTCTGTATTTCTAATTGAAATCTTATTGTATTATCGGTTTCTGTACGTGTACACTGGTGGGAACTCTTATTTGACAGAGTCAAAAAAGACTCTAGAAAAGGTAAGAGGGCTGTAACTTTTAAGTACTGAATATTTGCTTAATCTTGGACAAGAATACTGGAATCTATGGTTGATATTGCATTATTTCAATAGAGCAGAATTTCACCCTAGAAACTTAGTCCTCTGTTAAGCACTCAAGCTTCTGCTTTTCAGTGCTGGTGTCTTGTTTCCTGCACCAAAAATTTAGCAAGAGATGTTGATACCCACTGGATAATCTGGTTATCTTTGGCTCAGTAATGCAGGTTTTGAGTAGTTTTGGTGTTGAATGTGTGTTCTAAGGGACAGAGAAAATGAGCTCTTTCTCTTTTAAGAAGCGGCTGAAGGTAACCGAATGTAGTGGCAATCCTTGGGTCTGTAGCATTCCTTTATCAGCAGAGGAAGAATTCCCCTGGTGTTACTTCTGAGATACCTCTACCTGGCTTGGGGTGCTGTAAAATGTTGGAAATGAAGGCATTGTTGCTAGGAGGAGTTTGGATTGGGGACAGGTGTGAGCGGTATGCTGGCAGCACCTGCATGCAACCGGGCTGCTCTAAATTACAGCAAATATAGCAGTCCCTAGAGCTGGGATGGGACCAAGCGTGGTAAGCGCTCGTACAGTGCTTTTTCCCTGAAAAAGGGATTTTCTGCCCTATGCAAGACAGGGCAAGCCTGGGAGCATCATCTACCATGTTTACAAGATGGTACAGCTTACATTAGTGCATTTAGTTTCTTGGGTACAAATGCTAGAGCCTGTGTAAAAGTAGCTATACATAGTTACCTCTTGAAGAATGTTCTGTCCCTTAGGTTTATAAGTCTGAAGCAAACACATGAGTTCTGTGTTGTCCTCAATTTTTAAATAGGCAGTGGTAATCTGACGTGAATTTAGTACCTGCAAATGACAGTGAAACCTGTGATTGCGAAAGAATAAGAAAACCTAAGGCCACAGTAAACAGCCTGCTGCTGGTCCTCACCTGCAAATCAGGCTTTCCTCCCATTTGTAATAAGCAGTTAATTCCCTCAAGAATTTGATCTTTGCGTAGTCTGAGAAACCTTCCCATGTCAGTATCGATGTCAGTTTTTTGAGATTCCGTAACTAAGACAGTGTGGGCAAGAGCAGCACAGTGTAGTGGTGTTAAACCTGAACAGAACAAACCACAGAGAAGTCAAACAAATCCAGTGCTAGAACACCTCACTGGAGTAAACCATCCCACGCTTGGCTAATTGTAAGGGGGTGCCCTATTAAGACTGATTGGCTCTCCTCCTAGACCTTTCAGTTTTAAACATGAAATTGAACATTCTTTGGCCTAGATAAAAATCTGTAGTCTGAAACTTTTGGAGTCTACACTAAGCATCTATGCTTTCTTCTTACCATAATGGTCAGTCAGATTCACTTCCACACACACACCATTGTTTTTGCAATTTTTCAAAACCTGAAATGAAGAAGATTGAGTTAAGTCCTGGTTTTTGGCAGTGCCAAAATACCCCTTCCTTCCCCAACTCCATCTTTCTTTAACCACATCAGACCAAAGCTAACTTTCAGGTATGGAAAACCCTTGTGTATTTTAAAGAAAGGAACATGCATTTGTTGTCTTTGCTCTACCTTTGCACATGTCTTTGTACAACATAAATGACCAGCTTACCTCTAAAACTCTCAAATATCCATTCTCTGCACAGAGGTGGAGTGGAGTTTTCCCAAAACTGTCCTGTTCATTGACATTAGCTCCTAGGGATATCAGGTCACTCACCATCAGATGTTGGTTCTTTTCTGCAGCAAGATGTAATGCAGTCTAAGAAGAGAAGAATGGAAGAAACTTGTTGTGAAAGGCAAAAATAGTTTTAAAACAACAATGCTTGTTAGAGGATGAGGTGGGGAGTTGGGACTCTGAGTTCTGTTCCCAGTCATGCTAATACTTGCTCTATGCAGATCACTGCCACCCTGTTCCTGCTTTCCCCTCTTTGCAACGACAGTAGCCACACCTTGTCCAAAAGGATGCTTGGTGCTTGACTGGGGTTTGAAAGACATTTGCATGTGATAGAAAATGACCCTATTCTTGGCAAGTTAGCATCCTACCCGTTTCTCTGCATCCTTCTCGTTGATCTTATTTAGGGATGCAAATCTCTGTGCAAGTGCGTAAGTCAGAGCTCTTCTTCCCTGAGCAACAGCCTTGTGCAGCAGCCTGGAACAGAACACAGTTTTAAACAATTAGAAGATAAAGCAGTGGTTAAAATACTGGAAATTAACAGTGAGAATGCATTTTAAAACATGAAATGTTAAGGTTCATAAATGCCAAAATCTTGGGATATTTAAGTGTTTAATCTATTTAGTCTCTATATTAATAATGGAGCTGCTGATTTTGTCTGCCAGGATTTCTTGGTCCTCCCTTCTTGCTATTATGCCATTCCTCTCCTCTCCAGGAGCTACTCCATGATTCCTTTTTGCTAACAACCTCTAGTTCCTCCTCCTTTTTTAAGCGTCCTTCAGTACAGGGAAAAGAGCGTAAGATACTTAAAAATCAAGAGAAGGGAAACCCTCCTCTTGCACTTAAAAGAAGTATTTCCAAACTGTAATTCAGTCCTGTGGAGGAGGAGAGCTCAATTTCTTCTGTCAGTCTCACTGAACTACTCAAAATAGTACAAGTGTTTCTCCTGAATTTCATCCTGAAAAAGACTTTTTTTTTTTCTTGTAAATTTGGGCATGTCTTCCTTTCCCCCAGAGGAAAAAATAAAGCAGATATTGCTTTTATTTATTTATTTCCCCTTTGTCTTGTAGCATGATATCCTTGAAGATGTCTGAATAAGTCTAACACTTATTGCTGTTTCTGTTCGTTTGTTGTTTTTTTTTTAAATGGGTTTTTTGACACAGTAACTAATATTGTTCACCATTCAGTAGGACTCAGAGTTAGCTTATTTGGTGTGTAGTCCTGCCTTCGTATGTTCTTTTGAGCACGTAATCTGATGTTTAAATGCTTCATAGAGGTAAGTGGGCTGCTGGAAATTTTAGCTTGTGAATTTTACAGAAACATGGTAGGACAAATGTCTTAATTTCTTAATTGTGATTAATTTTGTTCATGTGTAAGAATTTTTTCTGTATTGTTTAAAAAATACGCAGGAAATATGGTAGTGGGTGGCTTATTGTAACTTGATTACAGTTACATTATTGCTGAAAAGTGAAGTCTGTAATTTTATTATTGCACTGAAAATCATTATTCTGAATGGAACATGGTACTTCATGGAAAAGAACAATGCTGTGTTTAGCTTTCCCTGCGTGGGCTATAAATACTTTAAATTGGGAACAGGATTGTCTATATGAACAGGAATTGATCTCAAGAGAACCTAATAAGAGATTTTATTTTTTTTTTTAATAAACAGCTATTTTCTCTATAAGCATGCCATTCTAGGGAAAATGGGATCAGTAAAACCTTTGCTTTCATTTCATTTCTAACAAAACAGCCACTCCCAGTTCTTTGGAAGTCTATGCTCTAGACTAGCAGCATATGTATGTTTTGGCGTAATCCTCCCACGCGTTTTTATTACCAACTAATAATACAATTACCCTGAGAGTGTCTGCAGCATGTAAAAGATCTCTTTTGCATATCTTTTTTTTTTTTTCAGTAGCAATTACTTGTTTTGCTTGATTTTAATTTTCTTGTGAATACCTACATATACAACTCAGTCTTTAATATTGTTAACAGTCTGGTTTTGTCCTGATGTCTGCTGTAGTTTGGCAATACTACTGCAAATATGGAATCTTTCTATTTTTACTATCTGCCTAAAACTGTATGTACTGAGGCAAGTTTGAGCTTCCCATTGAGCAAGGAAGCCTTTGCTACAGGTGTGCCCAAAACTAGCAGTTGAAGTTAGAGCAAAGCCTCAGGACAAGTGATGCCCCAGGAAATAGAAATTAATATATTTCAATAGAAAAACTGGAGACCTGTTGCCATTTTCATCAGGTGCAAGCAGTTTGTCCGCTGGGATATTTCTCAGTAAACTTTCTTCCCTGTGTAGCTGGAACTGGAAGAAAGAGATGGCAGAGAGATCCTGCTGTGTGAAAGAAATTGGGGTCAACTTCAAATGTTCCTCAATGTCTGGAGAGCCTGTATTATCTTCCAGAAGCACCTCTGAACAGCCTCCTGATGGGTTAAAGTGCAGAGATGTGTTCTGTGAAGAATGCCTCGGGAAATCTTTCTGGGCACTTGTACATGCATCCTGTATCCACCAGCTATTTTCTTTCTCACTTGTCCTTGGGAATATTCCTGGTGAGTTGGACTCTTGCATGTTTTTCTGATCACCATGAAAAGAAGTCTGTACCTCTCCCCGCAATACTGAGTTGAAATCTTTAAAACAACAGTATGAACGCAACTTGGTTAAGCTGTGGCGTCTTTCCTGCAGGCCACCAGCTGCCTGTTTGCTTCCTCCAGTTTCCCATTGAGAGGCTTGCAGATCTGTGGAGAAGCCCTGCCAAAAGCCATCTGGCACAGAATGCAGAGACTCCTTCTTCAACTGGCTTTTGTTCAAATCTTCCTGCAGAACCTCCACCAGGATATCGAGGTCCTCTAAGCCTTTTAGCGTTTGCCCAATGCTCTGCTTGCTCTGAAACAGCAACAAAAACAGGGAGGGTGGAAGGTGGGGGAGGGAAATCAGACATGAAGTGTCCTGTTCTCACTCAGTGATATAACATGAAATACGCCTGAGGAGGCTGGCAGCACAGAGTTGAAGGTGTTATACATACCTGTCTAAGCTGTTTCTCTGTATAAGGGTGAACTCTTCTCTTTTCTGTTGGAAAGAAAGGAAGAAATAAGCAATTCTGAGTTGGGGGGAGAGATATATACAGAAGATATTCTTATCAGAAATTTTGCCCCAGATTACAGATAGATAACACATATATGGTGGTGGTGCACAGCTGGCCTGCCCTTGTAATTTGAGGGGAGCTAGGAACCAGCATGGGTCACTGACCATAGGAGAGAAGTAGTCCAGCTCTTTGGGTACCTAACAGTGATGATCCTACTGGGAAAGGAGGCTCTGTTACCAAGAGAGGAGTTTGCTAACCTGTTTTTCCTGAGGATCCTTTGGTTACCATCTTCATTAATGAGGCTTCCTGAGGAGACAAAAACACCCAACTCAAATTGAGATGCTTGCACATAAGAGAAGATGAAACAGTGGCAAATATTGTAACACGAACAAAGTAAATTGTGTCCTGCGCCATGTACTTTGCACAGCAGAGACTGCAGGTGAATAAATTTTCAGGAGTGGGTAATTCATGGCAGCCTTATACAGATATTTACAACAGACTAGGTATCTGGGAGTTTCTTTCAGCTTCTTGGGATGTTTTTGCAGGTTGTTCAGAAATCTGGGTTGCTAGAGAAAAATTATTATTGGTTCTTGGGCCATCTTTGGCTTGATTGCATGACGTGTACTGCACGAATGGGTTCTTGCAGTCACTGCCTTAGAAATGTTCCCAGCACAGGCCCTCAGCCTGTTTAAAATTTGGTATATTCTCCACCTTCATCAAAAGCATTAATTTGGTGGATAGAAGAGGCAGGAGCTGTAGGTGTAACCTCTCCAGAACACTGGCAGAGTGGGAGTGTGACGTGCATGCACCAGGATGCTACATCTCTGGGAGCAACCTTTCTAAACTCAAGAGTCCTCACCTGGCTGTGAGCTGGGTCCAGGCCTTTGGAAAGCCGAATTTTTCTCAGTAATTCCCGTACTGGCATCTTTACTCTCACACCCATGTAGCGCTTCTGAGGGGGATCAGAGCTAAGTCCAGAGTCTGGAAAAGTCATAACATGATGCTTAAACATAATTCTCTGAGCTGTTATAGAATAGTGGGAGGATGAGGTCACCCTGAGAGATGGCCTGTGATTCTGATGTTCATCATCAATTGTGGGAAATTTCCACATCACCCTACATGTTCCTTAGCTCTGGCCTACTTCCTGCTTAACAATTACTTTAATGCATTGCTTCTCAGGCTACAACAGACTGTGAGGCCTCACAAAGGGAATTCTTTTCTTAAGAAACAAAACAAAAACAAACCCCAAAGATGGCTGTGGGATCTTCAGTCTGAGGGCATAAGCAGAGAGCTGAGTTAACCTGCAAATTACCACATGAAGGCTGTTGTCTTTAGTGTGCAGGGACAGTTTCATTTTTGAGTGAAAGGAGAGGAGACTGTCTCAAGTGTAAATGTGTCACTGAAGCTGGAAAGAGGACAATAAAGGCAGGGTAGCAATGCAGAAGGAAATTCGGATGGATGATTGGGGAAAAAGAAGGAAAAGAAGTTGGATGTTTCTGCTTTAGAGCTTTCAGTAGTGCAGAAATAAACATACAATCTTGAGACTTGGCCTTGGGCAGTTTTTCTTGGTGCCCTTTGGCTCAGGGGTACCATACTGACTTAGAGCACATGATTGCTTTTGGGGAACATGTCAACACTGTTTAGGTTACTGCCCCTCTTAGTCATGGTCTAATTTTCATCTGCTGTAGTAAATCTGTCTTTGCAGTTTCCTGTCCTGTGGTTTGTTGTATTGGTATCAGTGGAACAATAAGGAACAGAACTGTTTAAGAAATGAGATAGTGATGCCATGTCCAATGTCTTTCTCCAACGGTTCTTGATGTGTTTGGAAGTCAATGTGGTGTGATTCAAAGGGAAGCAATCATTTTCTGTAGTGAAATGAAATAGTTATTTGAGACTATATATAGCTGTCCAAACAAGCTTCATCAAAACAAGCTGCTCTGTAATTGTTTGTGTTAGGTCTTCTTGCATCTTGTACTTGAATCCTCAAACTTGAAAGACTTGCCCAGATTAGGAGCTTAAATGCATTGCTTTTGAAATACCTTTTATGTAACACTGTGTCCCACCCCGCCCCCCGCCCTTGAGAATGATCTTCTTCATATAGAATGCATTCAGTAATATCTATTGTCATTATAAAACGATAACTTTATTGCATTAGTTCAGGGTCTTCCCAATTGGTTAGCACATAAAACACACCATATAGAAGGCCACTGTTCCAAAGAAGCCCAAGTGTTGGGAGTCAGAGTATGGGCTATTGAGAATAAGGAGTCATCCGGCAGCAATGCTTGCTGAGCAGAGAGAAGCTTCTCTTCCTAGAGCAGCTCATGGCATGAGGAATGAAAACAGCACTTGTGATTAAAACACACTTATGATTAAATAGCACAGCAGCCTGAAATGAAAAAGGTCTATGCAGCTTGGGTAAGCAGTTCCTGTTACAGGAGCAGTCAGCATTAAGTAAAACATGAGGTGCCTGTACCAATATTCCTCCTTGACCAAAATCTGTGTATGTGCTCTGTAGCAGCTGCTGGAGTCTGGCTGGCTAAGTCCCGTGGAGGAGAACTGTAGGAGCTCAACAGATGGGAATGGTGTACCTCCCCAGACTTCAGATGTCTCAGAGCAGGCAATATTGGCATGGAAACCAGCCACACAAGATAAGGTTTCTAGTTGTGTGATATTGTTTCTCTTACCTGCTCCAGGCAATGAGAGACTGACACCCCTTCAGCAGGAGGGTGTTGAATCCCAAGTAGCAAATAGTGCATTCTGAATATATATTGCATCGTCATTTTGTGCTAAGATTTCTGGCATTTCTGAATGTTTAAGTTATCACTGAATAATTAGAACATTGGGACCTCAAAAAACATAGTTTATTCCTCAGACTACTCTAGAAATGGGAATAATTATTTTTTTAGACTGGTGTTTTGACAATGAATTATCTACTCTTTGTAGAGTATTTTAAAGGCCTCTCTGAAAAGCTTTATAAAAAAACCCCAAAATTGCTAATATATTATCTTTCAAGCTATTTTACAGTAAAAATGCTATATGATGGATCAGATCACATGCCCAGATGTATCCTTGAAATTGAAGTACTCTGCAAAGATGATGATTCACCAAACACACTTTCATATGACTTTGTAATGTTAATAACTCAGAAGGTCATATCTATTACCTTGCTGTTCGATTCAGAACCAAACTTGCAATTCAAAACGTAAATGAGCAGCAAAATGCTAGAGATAGACAGAAATGATGGAATATTGAGTATCCTTTACAAAACAGAGTAATTTCTGACTTCAACAGCAGACCACAACAAAATAAAAACAAGACACGAGTAGGAGACTGTGCCGTACATCATTGATAGTATTGCCACAGAAGCTTAATATGTGCTACTGTTAGTACAGTGCTCTGCTCACACAAAAGGAGTTGCAAGTCAGTGTACTTTATCATTTTGCAAAAGAAGCATAATAGTGTTGCATAAAATAGAAAATGTGAATAAAGATTTGATCTTACCAGTGGAAGCAGACGTCTCTTGAGGTTTACCTGAAGGAGGAGGGTAGATCTTGGGACTCGCAACATTAAATTCAGTTAATCCAGAGTCTGGCAACGATGGGCTCTGTTGAAAATAGCTTTTGGGACTGGCAGTTTCTCCAGGCAGTGGAGATCCCTGGCCTGGACTATAGCCACAGATTTCATTTTCACTGATGTTTTGATTGACCAGTAGTTCAGGACTCATGCAGACTGTTTGCAACATTACCACTGCACATGTAGAAAAAGATGAAAAGGAAGAGGGGAGGAAAAATGCTTATTCGGTTCTGTTTAAAAAAAAAAAAAAATTCAATCCAGGTTCACATTGAGAATATGGTAATCGTATTTAATTCTCCAATGTAATTAGCCACTATGAGCTGGGTCCAGCTTCCCCCTTCTCTTTTTAGCAGCAAGTTATAGCAGTTGCAGAATAAAGCCAGCCTTGGAATCCCAGCAGTCACTGGAAATAGCTTTTGAGAGTTTCTTGGCTGCAGTCCTCCCTTGCTCTTTATACTCAGGTATGGCTTGAAGGACGTCAGCCTGGGAAGGCCCCACCCTCTTTCCTAATAATCTGCAGCAGCTGATGAAGAAATTCCTTTTCCCAAGAAGAGACTGAGTACAAGTGGAAAAATATTTTTACTTAGGTACAAAACAGAAAAATTAAACTCTGGTTGATTTACTGCAAATGGCATGAGTAGGGAAAAGCAACCTCTGACTTAGACTAGTTGACAGGGAAAAAAAAAAAAGGCAGTTTTTCCAAGGCTGTGTAGGAGGACCTGTTGCTCACAGCCTTCATGAAGCAAAAATAAATAATCTTCCCTTAAACACAAAATTTCAGCTAAGAAAAGACATACCCTACAATCTGCATAGCTTTGAATCTGTGAAGAGAGAGAAGTGCTATGTGCTCCATTAAGGCTAATATTGTTTCTATTGGGGGGGGGGGGGGGTGTTTGTTTGTTTTTTTAGCAAGGAAGGATTCTTAAATATTGTGACAGGTGCAACTATTAAAACTCAATAGGATTAAGAAGCTATTTGGATGGGTACTCTTCTTGTAGGATGTCTATTTCCTTGTCACAAAGAGACTTCAGTACCAGATTTAAACTCCATTCTTGTGTCCCTGGGAAATATGTTTCATTGTACAATCCTACTTGTGGGCTATGCTATTTCAACTCAGTAAGCAGATATTTCTCTCAAGTACCTAGTTTGGAAAAAGATTACAATGCTTATCAAATGCAGCAGCTTCCTTAGCTGTATCTTGGAAAGCATTCCAGCTTTACTCCCAAGCAGAATCATCTTATATATCAGTCTCAGCAGAAAGCAGCCAGACTTTCTGGAGCAAGTTAAAAGAACAATGTTACATATGTGTTTTAGTTTAAACTGGGTAATGACTCCTCTCTAAAGACCTGCACAATCCTCTGCCTCCCGCTTTCTCTGTACTGAGGGTAATAACTCCAGTCTCAAGGATGTTAAAAGAATTATTTAGGTATTGATTAAAGCCAGGAGATTTGACACTTGTAGAACAAGCGTAGAATCAGGAACCAATCTGCATTGCAGTAGCACTGGGAAGGCTATTACCTGGCTCCCTGCCCCACAGATCTCACTATCTAGTAACGTTACTACATTTGGATCTGAAAAACATGAAGGCATAGGGGAGATGCATGGCTAATGAGTCCACATCTTTGCATGGCTGCCCATGATTTCAATTAACAAGGGCAAGGCAGCTCTCTTTTATTCCTGTGAAATCCATAGGGATCTGTAGGTTGTGTTTAGGGATTAAGGACATGTAGAGAGCCAATATTCCAGTTTCTTCCTTAGTGGATTGCAACCAGTTTGCTTAAGGAAAGTGATTTGTTAAAGGAGATTTCTGAAATTAAAAGGTTATTTACCTTTCTGACATTGAGACAGCCACAAAGAAAGTCTATTTTTAACTAAGGATGCATTCTGCTCTGCTATGGTAAATATTTTCCCTCAGTTTCACTCACTTTGTCTTGTTGATTGTATGAGTCTAGAACAAGCTGGAGCCAGAGTCCAGTTCCTTAGTGACATGAAACAGTATGTTATTCTGTAAATGGTACTGTTCAAATCAGTAGGATGAGGCATCATTTAAGGAACTACTCAACACTTGTATAGGTGGGAGAATTTGGCCTACTGCAAACAGGAAATTACTGTGGTGAATCATCGTATTTATTGGGCAGTAAATCGCACCGGAGATTTCTCATCTTCTTATTCTCTTCTATAGTCCAACCCATATATTGGATAGTTTTCACTGCTTGTTTATGATATGCTATTACGTTCACAGTGAAAACAGGAATTAGCCTGGTTTTTATGGTACAGAAAGGACCAAAATGCATCCCTGTAGCCATGAGAAGAGAACCAGATTTCCAAAACTAGCAACAAAAACCTTGGAATGTGGCCACTACAAGAAACGGTCTCTATTGCTTTCTATTTTTTTAACTGGGAATTTTGTGATTCTTCTGCTTCCAACTTCAATAGGTACCTGATATTTTAAGCGAATACTTTGTTAGTCTGATTTCAAAGAGCTCTTATGAGCCTTATTCTATAAACAAGTACTACTGGAAATGAGCTGCCCATTTACAGCTTCATCTCTGTCTTTTCCATAGCAATTTTAAATTTGGACCCGCTAATAATGCTACATCATGTCCTCCTGTATGCATCGTGGCAAGGCAAGTTTCCGCATGCACAGCAACCAGAGAGATTGCAAATACGCCTTTCTAGGATCTGTAGATACTGCTTCAGTTGGTACCTCTTGATTCCTATAGCTATGCACAGAACTATTTAGCTTATTACCCTGGGCTGGGAAAAGTATTTTCTACCCATGGGCATAGAATATTTTCATTATCTTCCACAGTTTTAGTGATTTCTGCTTTTTTAACCTACCCCATACTATCTATTCTAAGAAAAGGAGAAGATTTCAAGCATTGAAGATGTAAGAAATGAGGATACAAGTATGAACGTTTGGGTATAGGTCTTCAGTGACAGTCATCTGGGGAAGGGGATGAAGTCAAAACACAGGTTTGGTCATAAACAGAGCTGCCTGAACCTTTAGGAAAGACTGTTTTGCACTTCCCGTCTTCTGCTTACGTTCCCCTGTAGGAAAAATTGCATGCCAGATCTGTGTGTTGGGGGATTTTTTTTTTTTTTTAAGGTATACTGATGTAATTATTGGTATACTGATTTAGGTATTCTGGTTACTGATGTAGTATTTTCAGCAAAAATGGCCTTCACCATCTGGAAGTTCCTAGTGGGTAACTGTAATTAAAGCAATTCCTTTCCAACTGATTTGTGATGGGCAGCTCTGCAAATCTGTCTCCATGTAAACTTTCAAGTTATGCTGCCAGTGGGTAGAGCTCCTTTTATATCTTCGGATGTGGGATGAATGCTCTCTGGCTTCCTTCATCCCTTGTTGCTACATGTTTCTTTAGCGCACACACCCACTTTAACGGCGTTTGCTGGGTTAGGTGTTTGTCTGTCTTTCCCTTTAGATGTTGTTGTCTTGCCAACTGTTAACTCACCTGACTATGAAATCCTTTGTTGCAAAGGTTTCCTTTATTATTCTCTTTCACATATGTAGGGATCAGGAGATGGAGGTCTTAATTTGCACTAATGTAGAAAGCAAGCATAAGGCTTTCCCCTGCACGTGCTTTCAATGTCTGATTAGAATACAAATAAACTATCAACTGTCTATCAAACTATCAATCTCTCTTTAAAGAGAATTATGCATATAATTCTCTTTAAAGGTGAACATCATACTGTGTAAATAGATCTTGAACTAAATGGATGACTAGTAACTTAAAAGGCACTCAGTGAATAATGAAGCTGTATAAAATTCAGAACTAGTGCAGAACATGTGTGGATTTTTCCTTCTTCTGAGTATCTCTCCTGGGAAGTAGGGCTCTGTTGCAGAGGTTCCATTTGCATGCCCTCAATGGAACGCTTAAATTATGCTGTACTCTAGATGTGCATACTTCTAACAGCTTGCATCCATGCTGGCAGTGAAATGGGGTAGTGGCATTACTATCAAGTTTGTCTCACATTTTCATAGTAAACAGAAATACCTAATTAGCTATGCTGAGACACGCCATTGGGTAATTGCATCTGGGATGTCTGCTGACAGTGGCCTGTGTATGATGCTTCAGAAAGAAACAAACTATAATAACAGATGTCGGTGCTGAGCAAGTGAACCTGAGCAGCTCTTAGCCATTTCGATGACTGTGAAATATGAACTCTACTTACCTCTTGCTGCAGTACAAAACTGTGTTGAAAGACAAAATTAATTTCTCTTACCAATCACAGTAATTCAGATCTCCTTAGAATGCCTGTTCTGGTAACTGATGTCCTGCTTTCCTATGGCTTTGAAATCTTCAGATTTGTTAGATGAAAGATGATATATTTTCACTTAGTGGTTATTATTTTCTTTCAGTAACCATTCATGCTCTGCTTTGCCTTTAGGTGACAGAAATAGAACATAGGACATGGACAAGGTCAGTTTTCATATGTTGTGCCTTCTAAAGGCATTCTGCCTTTCCTTAGGGATGCTATAAGATGACATCTCACCTATGCTTTCTCTAGTAATGACCATCTTTCCTGAGAAGGGAGGGTATCAGAAGGATTCCTGTTTATTTGCTCAATTCCAACAGAGCTTATTTCTGTTCTGAAGAAATCATGCTACTTGCTTTGTACAGATAGCTGTGGTTCTCCACCTACTTCACACAGCCATGTATCTGAGGGCTGAAAGCATCAGACCTTGTGAAGTTGTCTGAAGTCTGCAGAATGATCTTGACTGTAGAATATGAAAATATATAGTGAAGGCAGGAGAGTAAGAGTGGGTTGCAGCTGTAATGAGGGTGTAATTGACATTATCATTGTCGCTTTTTGCATGCTTTTTATTGTAAATTTCCAAGAATTGTCTGCTACTGACTCACTTTTAATGATGCTCCATAGTTATTTCTAAATGTTTTCCTTGGATTCAGAGTTCCCTAGTGATGACAGAGATGGCATGTTCAGACTAATTTTACCTACCCGAAATACCTTTTATTCAACCTTGATGAAGTTTCTCTTGTGTCAGACTGCCAGTTTTACTCAGTCCCCCATAAATAGGAACCAAGAAATTTCCCAGACTGTTTGCACCTCTTCAGACCATGACAAGTAAAGCTGGTTCTCCTGTGTGACATTAATTCCTAATGCCATTTTATGTAGTGATCAGGTGCAGTTAATTGTTGATGGCATTCAGTTCTTTTCTAAGCTGTGTGGTCACATCTTGAAGAATTGCAGGCTAGCAAGGGTGAAGAAACTATTTTGATCTCCCTGTTTTCAATGCGTTAGGGCATCTGGAGCTGTGATTTGTTTTCCTCTTAGTGCAGCTCTTAGAAGTACCAGTCTCCACTCAAAAGTATGTAATTGTATGCTTGCTTTTTGGTGTATTTCTGGAAAAGGTAATTAAGGAGAGAAACTCTGAGCTGCTATAGAGAAAGTGGTTTGCTGGTGTTCCTGATCTGAACTGTACTGTTAACCTAAAACTGGCACATCTGATCCATTCTATGAAGCAACAGTGACCTCCCATGGGCACAGATGAGCTGTCAGTGGTGTATATTTTTATTTCATTGACTTGACAAATCCATTATGGAATTGATCACTTAATCCCAAACTTTATGCAGGATTTCTCAGGTTTCCAAATAATTAGCCAGGCATGGTATTAACCTTGTTTATTCATCAGTTTTCTGGCATAGATTTTCACCAGCCTACACCTGTCACAAATATCCAGCAAAGCTGAAGGCATGTGTAATGTGTATACAAAGACAAAAGGGAAAAATCTTCTTATTTGGAGAATTGCGATGGGTCTTCCTTTGGGTGCTTCTCACTAACCAGTTTTTCAGTAAGAAAGTTTTTTTTATTCAGACAGACCTTGGAAAGATGTTGCAAGAAAAAATTTCCAGATGTTTCCTCTGTTTTTTGGTTTGTTTGTTTGTTTGTTTTTTTCTCTTCTGTTTTCTTTGCCAAAGCAAACTTTCAGGAGCTATAGAGAATGGATGTGTACTCTGAAGCCTGGTTTCAAAGGCGGCTTGTCTGTGCTTTCTCAGCTGAGAAATACTAGCAGATGCTGGTTTGTCAACAGAACATAGTTGTTTTCCCAGAGGATCTAAAATGGGGGCTAGAGAGTAAAATGCATCATAGTCTGCTGTTACGTGTAGCTGATGAAGTAAAACATGCTTGTGATCAGCAGTAAGCCTGCTGCTGAGCTCTGGAGAGGAATGATTCAGCTTATGTGGTGTTGGAGTGGGCTGATGGAAGTTAGCAAAAATTGGTCTGCGTTTGCAGGCACGAGCAGGTTCGTAGAGTCATGTCTTATGGACTGGTTAGATTTACTGTATTTTTAATGTGTTGGGACCATCCTGGCATACTGTGGAACAGGAAATCAGTTCATAGTACTTTTCCATTTCCCCTCTATTTTCTTGAGCATTCTTTCCAAATGGCTGAGTCGTCATGACTGTAGGTGGGGAAGAGCATTTCCTCATGCTTGGAGAGGTAGGGATGTCTCTGATGATAAAATTGACCTTCTTCCTCCATGACTGCATGCTGTTACTGTTGGAAATCACAGGGTCAGGCTTTTCATATGTGCCTTATTACCTCACTGTCATTTGGAAATCTGAATATTTAGTGGGCCAAGCAAAATAATTTTTAGAAACTAGGGAAGGGAAAAAAGTGTTTTAAGATATTTCGTTTTACTTAGTCCTTGGGCCATGTTCTTGTTACATTTTAATAGGGCTGTACAGAGTTACACCTACTGAGAACAGGGCTCTTACATGTTCTTGGCATTACTTTTTATACCTTCAGCATGAGCACTGAAGCCTTTAGAAACAATGTACATATAGCTCTTAGGTTCAGATATAAGTGATGATTGAGGAACAATGGGTTATTGTGCCTCAGCTAGGCTGGACTAACTCAATGTAGAAAAACAGAAACAGTGTGAACCAAGCCTATGGGGCTTCTGGGGCTTTGCTTCTAAAATGAAAACCAGACGTTTTTGCTTATGCAGAGGAATTGGCACAGGGGACAAAAAAAGCCATCCGCATACACATCCATTTTGCGTGTACATTGAATAGCTCTAAAGTCAGTTTTTATATTATATTTGCAAACTGACTGTGCTCTGAAATCCACAGATGGTTCATCTTTCAAGCAAATAACCTTCAGATTGTGGAGTACCAGCATCTAACTGTAGCTACAGGGTACCAGTGTGAAACGATTTCAAAGTAGGGCTCAGCACTTTCTGTTCCTTGTTAAATGCAGATTTAGGCTGCCTAAACTGTTTTGTGATTTTTCTCAAACAGTTATTTTCGTTGAAGGAGATTTGAGCAGAAAGCACAGGAAAAATGCAAGTACTTAGGTTTGACTTTTTAAAGAAACATTTTAAAGCACGTTTTTGTAAAAGTGAAATTGAATTTTAAGAACATATTAAAAAAAAAATCCCCAAATTCAGTAAAGCATTTAGACCTGAACCAATGAGCTCTCTTCAGTGACTTCAATATTCTTGGTGCAACTAGGGAACCAAAACAGTAAGTTGGTCTCAATCTATACTGTTTCACTTCCATTCACTCACTGAGAATCTATTTGTATTTAATTTTTCATCATCCTTTTAATTTGCAACAATTAAAAAACAAAACCGAGCCAAGAAAATCGAGAGCGAGCATTATAAAATTTTGTTCCTGGTATCCCAAGTTCTGTCACTAGATGGTGCTGTGAATTAGACCGTAGCAAATCCTCACTCGTAAACAAAACACATCAGATACAAGAAGAGATCAGCAAGGAGCAGGATAAAGGAGAATATATAAGAGCGCGTCGAAATCTTTTATGTTGAAACAAATCTGATGTACGAGGATTTTCCTGTGTTCCCCAATGTTGTTTTAAAATGTACATCAGTGAGGAATATGGCAGAAATACCATTTTTATTACTTTTCCCTCCCTGCAAAATTGGCGACTCAAACTTGTCAAATATTTGTGTTAGTTTCTGAACCAGCTGACAGTTTCACTGTGAGCTGTAACTAGAATTCAGGGTGAAAGGGACAGTGCACTTTCAAAAATGCAGCTGGTCTTAGTTACTAAGTCAGAACAGTCCAGGTGGAAGCTTGGGTGAAATTATTAATCTCAAAGGAGTCACAGAAGGCAGTGTTTAAATGTGAGTACTGTAGGACACAAGGGACTACATGGTACAGATTCTGTCATGTGAGCTATGGCTTGATTCAGGTACTTAGACATCTTGTTATTTTAGGTGAGCTGGATGTCCCACAACCCCTTGAAGAGTGTGGGTCTTCTGTGAGTGCTGTGTCACACCTGAGAGCTCCCTGCAGATGTCTTGGGTACCCCAGGGCATCTCAGCAAGCAGAAGATGCACATAATAAGGCAACTGGCTCTCACTCTGAATGTCTTTATAATGTCTTGCTATAAATACCATACCTACTCCTCCTTTCTTCTACCATCTCTACGTTTCTGAATCTCAAGATTGAACTGTTCTGCTTCCTGTCATTCATGTCTTTGAAAATGTCCCTTTCTGTCTCCTTGCAGCTTATAGGGATTGTTACTGGGTGTGAATTTAATTTATACTTGTACATCCATACCAAAACAACGCTTCAGTAAAATAGAGGCCTTTTGCTGACTATGCAGAGGATAGACTCAATTTAAGGATGCACAGTTAGGGTTAATATTTTTTGTCCCTGAGCTAGAGCCACAAACATGTATTCTTTTTGAGACTGGGTACTTGAGCAGTTCTCTATTTACAGTCTTTTTTTTTTTTTTTCCCCCCTAAAGGATCATTTATCTGCTTAGTTATTGAAATACAATGACATGGCTGGCAGCCAGTCAAAATACTTGGTTTCTCCAACTCTTTCACAATATTGTCTCTCTCACCTTTTAAGTCCTGTCCCTGACAGACACAAGCACATGGGCTCTACTGTTCTTCTGTTGGGAGACTGTTGCTACTCAAACAGTTTTGCTTGCTTACATTGAGAAGCGAGTTATTCCATGTGAACAAAGATGGGGAAGTTGAGCGCCAAACCCCTAAATTTTCAGATTATTTTCATACAGTTCTTTTATTTGTAAATTCTTTCTCTTCATTCTTGTCCTATCTTGACTGAGATGGTTATAAAATGCTTAATAATCTGTTTTCTTTATTTTTCTGCTTAATCGCAGAGTTGATGGTGATCTAGTGGAGAATGTCACTTAAAGGGTACAAGGTTGCTCTCTGCCATGTTTTATCTTGTAGTTGTCATTGGTCTCCTTTTCTGGCAGGGATTCAGTAAAGCACTTAAGTCAGGAAGTTAAGTGCTAGCCTGACATTAACCATAAACATGTGCTACTTGAATTGGGGCCCTTGCACTTTTTTGTTTATAGTAGTTAAATATTCCATGAAGTTCCTTGGTGCACCAGTTTTGACATCAAGCTAGGCTTGTCTACAAAAGTATCAAGTTTGCTCTTCAAAGACATGTGATGCCTGAATAACTGAGTACATCTGGCTGGGCTTGACACGGACTCGGTTCTGGCAAGCACAAAGAAAGTTTGGTGATTCTCCACTGGATTGGTTACAGGGCAGCAATCACTGAGTGGATAAAATGCTAAAATGCAAATTTTACTGGTAACTATGAGATTTTCATGCAGATAATGCACTGCACCAGTCAAAACTCTTTCAGTAGCTACATGAATTCTATGTGTGAGAGGGTCACACAGGGACTCTTAATCCTACAGGTGATTCCTGATCTCCTATACTCTGCTCTACCTGGTATGTTTTTGGACTCCAAATCTTCTGGGTCTTTGATTGTCTGTGGGATATCAGAAGACTTGTTTTCAAATGCATCTCTGTATAAAGAGCAAGGGCTGTTTCAAGTCCTGCTTATAATCCCTGTAGGAGGTAAGCTTCAAGGTGCCTGTACTAGAGTAGAACTTCTCATAGTAGACTGTGAGGCAAACACCACTTCTATTAGCACACAACTGTTTTCCAGTATATTTTACTCCCTTGATGTTGAATTTCTACTGCCTTTGAAAGGAATTCCAACAACTTCTAACTTTCACTGAAGATATTTGCCAGAAACTTTATGCTTCCGCAACCAAATCTTCAGAGAACCTCTCATCTCAAAAAAAAAATCCACATAAACAATGTTCCTTAATATCTGCATGTCAGGGAGTCTGGAGAGAGAGAGGCAGCCTATTAGTCATTCAGCAAGCCAGAGCAGCTGAATGAAACACGAATTAAGATGGACCAAATTGCAAATGCTCTCCTATTAACTGCAAGTTAGCTACATAAAAATTTGCTTCTTTAGGGTTAATAATTAAAGTAATACATAAGTGGGGATAAGAAAATAAAGGCCCTAAATATATTTTTCCCTTCTGAACAAATACATTGAAAGTCAAAGACAACAATGGTTTGTAATCTGGGATCAAGTTTCAGAGCCTTTTTCCCATACGCTGAGATTATATTTCACTCCCAATGGCCTTCATCCAAATTCTTTCAGCATCAGGGAAATGACTCCCACTGAGGTCACTTAATGCAGTCCTACCATGGCTACATAAGAAAAGAGAGAAGTGATTTCATACAGACCTAAAAATGCTACTTACTCTGTGTATGGTTGGGCATGGTTCTGCCTAGACTACGTAACAGGGGAAGAGCCACTGAGCATGGCGATTTGCACTGTAGGTGGGTCAGGTGTGGGAAAGAACAGGCAAATGTCCCCTAACTTGCCCCTGCAGAGATGGGTAGGGTCAGGATGTCACTTTGCCCTTTGGCAGTTATTCGAGATGTGATGTGGGATCTTTACTGATTAGTTTAGACCTGTTATGCTCCTTGAGATTTCATCTCATTTATGCTGATTGTATCTGAAAATGTATCACACTTTTCTGAGATACATTAAAAAATTCTACCCTGAGCATGCGTATAATACTGGGTCTTTACAGCCAACAGTGGGGAAGATCAGAGATGCTGGAGCTATTGTCATTGTTTGTAGTATTATCGCACCTTTGCTGAAACAGGAGTAAAAATACTGTTTTCCTGTATCCTCGACCTAAAGCAGTCACTTTACAAATGGGGAAATAATTTTGATTTTTAAAAAACCCAAAACAACAACAAAAAACATTTCCTGTAGAAATGGAAGGCAGGAATTTAATAAGATTCTGACTGGCCTGAGAGGATGTAGCAAACAAAATCCCTCTTATGGTGGGTAATCAAGTTTATGATATCTGAAGTTAACACTTAATTATGAAATTTGATCCAGACATTGCTATGCTAATCTCTGGATAATAACACAATGAATAAGAACAGAACCCTGAAAAACAACTCTGTAAAATTTCTGAGATTACTGAACTACTTTATTTGTACAATGTTGTGTATATTATTGCTTTTTGGTTTTCTTTAATAATTGTGACATCTGGTATTTATCTAAAAATAAGGAAGTACACCTTATTAATCAACAGGGCTAAGAAATTTATTCAACAGCATTCAGTTCCTTTGTAGCAGAATAAACTAATCTCTAAGAGTTTTATGTATGCACAGCTCTGTTGTGACATGGCTTTAATAACCAAGCCTTTACGTTTTGTTAAGCTTAGGACCAAAGTTTAAGGAGAAATATCACAATAAGATGGGGATGTATCAGGGATCTCACAGGGGCCCAAGACTGGTGAGTTATACAAGATGGTAAAGTGAACATTAGTCTCAGTTCAGCACTTCAAGAGAACTCTTACTGATCTTAATGGGGTTATAGCTGAGCATGTGCTTAAACAGTTTACCGAGCTGAGACTTAAGCAGTAACACAGTTCTGGGTGTATTTAGTGTATTAATTAGCTATGGTGCTTAGCAGAGGGGAGAAAATGTGCTAAACATTCAATTATTGCTTCCCCCTTATATTTTAGAGCTGCATTCCCTTTTCATTGGAGTCAAGGAAAGTCTAAAGGTAGCCAGAAATGGTGGCAGTAACCATAGCCTAAGAAAAACACAGTGTGCTGAATGCATAGGCAGCTTATAAAGCATTTGGTAGCTGTATTTCAAAGGTGGGTTGGGTGTTTTGTTCAAGCAGTTGTATGGCTTTGAACTATTGAGTCCTCACAGCAGCTATTGAATGGCTACATAGCAACAGCTTGACAACATCTGGCTACAGCTGTTGAACAGGCAGAAATGTGGAGCGTTTGTCCAGAGCTTCTGTGTTATAATGCAGAACAGACAAGTATGGCAACCCTGTGCTCATTCCTCCAGGCACCTGTGTCCATACTTTCTTCCCAGAAAATTAAACCCTCTCATTTGCAGATAGGAGCTCCTAGAGAAATTCTCCATTTCACACCAGCTTTTGTCATCTACAATTGCTTGTGTCCAATAAGCTTTGTCAAGTAAAGCATGCCATACACTGCAGATGGGGAAAATAACGTCTATCTCATAGCCCTCCAATAACAGTCTGTGAATAAATCTTCATTCTGTACAACTGATGTCTCGTGGAAATCCGTCTAAGAGGACAAGTGAGAAAGCTGCTACACTTGAGTAGTTATATTTTATGGAAATATATTTATTGGTGAAAGGAGAGATTTACTTAGGATTGTTCTTGCTATATTTCATATCGTTTGCTTGGGCCATTAATAAATAAATGATTGCTATGTCAGCTTTTGAGGATCAGACTCTCTGACCAAACCAGTCTAACCTGGTGATTGTTTGGGTTGGTTTCTTGCCACATGTATTTTTTTCTTGAGCAGCAAGTTCCCATGAAAGTGCCAACATATTCTCCCTTGTTGCGAGTTAATATTTCATTAGCATAAATAATTTCATGTCTTGTGGAGTCTGACCCAATTTCTCCATGAATACAAACCTGCATCTAATCCTCCTTTGTCATTTGTATTGTTGGGTAAATTCCAGTACCACTTCCTTATGTTACAGCTACCGCCCCTACAATTTCTGCTCTTAAAAGATTTCATTCTTTAGTCTCAGAGCTCCTGTCTCTGTCAGCAAGTCCTTCTTTCCCCTAAGGACTACATAGAAGAAAGGGAAACACCAAACAACTCTACAGTGTGATACCTAGGGGTTTTTAGGGCCATAGTAGTATTCCCTTGGAGAACAGTAACCAGCTGATGGAAATCCCACAAGAAAAAGTTTTATTCTCATCAAGAAAGTTAATGTTTCTCACTTCAGACCACAGTCTTAGCTGCTTTAAATTAGGGAAGTTCCACTGATTCCAGCAACACTTTGCTAACTGAGCCAATGTGCACAGCGTGAGTGCTATATTCCTACAGTAAACTGCATCACGTTCCAAAAAAATATACTTATCAAGGAACAGAGGTGAAAGATGACTCAAGTTTCTAGGATATGTAACTGACTGAGGGTAAGTTTGTGTAGGGAAATGAGAAAATGCAAAAATACAGGTGTTGCTTGGAATTTGCTCCTCTTTATCCAGGGTTAAGAGGCTAATGGCAGCACAACCCACACAAGGAGATCTTGCTTAAAAAAAAAGGAAAAGAAAAAAATTAAATATTTACTTAGTAAAAGAAATGCCAATTGACAGATTAAATATGCAGGTTCTTTGTTATCATTCCAATAATTCCAGAACAAAAAGTCAGAGCTGAAGGAGGAGCAAATATCTGGTACAAGCCTTACACCTGTGCAAAGCAAGAAGAGACTTGCCACCTGCAGTTCTCTGGAGAACAGTGACCCCCTAGAAACACTGTCATCATTTCTCAGTCCTTCTGCATCCTTTTCCACTTCATGTGCATTTTTTTACCCTCTTGCCACCTGTATATACTAAAGGAATTCATGAGAAGAACCAAGCTATCTAATCTGTCAGGGTAATTCCTGCATTGAAATAAACCAAGCCAACATGGCTAAATTGATTTTGAGGGACCCTGATGATGTGGTCACTGGTGTAAGTGTTGTGTGAATGGACATTTCTGATGTTTTTGTTGTTAGCTTTGGCCTGATCCAGGAACTACAGGCCCAGCTTTATGTGGGATATGCGCCTAAGAACCACAAAAGTTCAAGTTTTTTCCAGTGTTCAATGTGCTTGAGCTTCGTGAGTGGTGGACGCTCTAAATTTTGCGCTGAATTAAACTTTCTGAAAGTAAGTTATCCTGTAGTTTCAGCCCTTCTCAGATCTGTGGCTATTGCTTCAGTCTCTGGGTAACTCACAAGTCCTGTTCGCTAGCCACTAAAAGGGACAGAACCTGGTATTCATTAAAAGAGGCTAGACATGGCCCCAAACATTTTGGGGTTTTTTTCTGCTGTAAGTGATTACCTCTACATCCCCTACTTGTGATGTGGTATGTAGTAATACTAGAAGCTCTACACCTTGTATCCCTTACCACATGATGGTTTGCACCAACAGTCACAATCAGATCATGGTGACTTAGTGCTGTTAGCTAAGCTGTATCACCTGACTGGGTGACAGCTTTTCATGACTGTGCAAGTTAAATGCATTCATGTAAACAGTCTTTATAGAGAAAGTGCTATATGCATACACGTTTTAATTTGCATTTGCACTTAGTAAAGAGCAGGGAAATTATTAAGTCAACAGAGCTCAGTGAGTGAATTGCTGTTCCATTTGTAAGTGTCCAAACCTATCCTGATTTTAAGATTTAAGAGCAGTGTTTCCACAGGCTTTACACTGTACTGTGCAGGGACGGGAGGTACCCTTTTAAAGGGTACCAGTACAATACATGGACCGGGACTCAACAAGCTGTTTCAAACTTCTGCAAGGCCCAGGGGCTTAGCTTCCAAGTAGCTCACAGTGTGTACTACCTATATAACCATTCTAAATGTTCAGAAAACACTTGATATTGTTGCTATTATTGGAAAGCTTGAAAGTTAGCCCATGAAGTGGGAATAAATTCTTTAGTCTCAGACTCAGTCCCTTTCTTAGGTTCATCTTAAAACAAATATTTAAATAATCTTTTTAAAGCACCAAAAAGGGATTCTTCCTTTATTTTGCTGCCCCCCTGAAGCATGCTTAGCTTGTTTATAATCTTTTTTTTTTTAATAGAAATTTGTCAGAAGCACAGGCAGCGTTACGCAAACAAACTGCAGGTGCACTAGTAGCCCAGTAAACCACAACAGCCAGAGATGTGCTGGATAAAATATACAGGAAACATGCAATATGCACATCAGATGGCACTGGGAGCTTTTCAGTCAGAATAAGAGAACTATTCACTTAGCGTCATTAGCTAGACATTTGATGCATCAACATGAAAGGGAAAACTTTTGTGCTCAGCAGATTAGACTAGAATTTGCTGAGAAATCCTTTTGAATTCACAACAGTTTTGTTGTTCCTTAATATTCTGCATGCAAATTAGTGGCTCCTCCTTTAGTGAAGTTTCACTGGAAATCAGGTGTCAAACGTTTTTTACTAATTAGCCTCACTTTTGGCAGGCTGGCTCTCACTGCTAAAGTGGTGAGTACATGGGAGAAGATGACTGCTGAGACTTCTCTTGCTGGGCGCCTTCATAGCTAGTGGTGAGATGCTTGTTACAGCTGAGGTTATTAGATGTAGTTGCAAATAAGCTAACAACTTCACTTCTTTTCTTTTTCTTTTACATGCAAATGTCTAGCCATGGAAGTAAGCACTCTGGTGTTGTATGGGGCACTAGTAGCAAGCAGGGAGGCTACAAAGGCCAGAACGCACAGTGCCAGTCAAGACTTAGCCTAAAACCCTGCCTGTGAAATGGGAATGATACTCATGTCTTTTCTCCATCCTTTTTTGGTTTAGGTTGTAAATTCTTTGCCATGGAAATTCAGTTGCTCAATGTGTATGTAGAGCACCCAGTAAAACAAGACTGGTGTCTTTGCCATGGAAATTCAGTTGCTCAATGTGTATGTAGAGCACCCAGTAAAACAAGACTGGTGTCTTCTGTGGGGTTTAGGTATTACTGAGATACAAATTAGGAGCAGCAAACTGTTTGAGCAGGGCAGATTAGCAAATCTTTGGATTTGGTTCTGATATGTGCAGTGTGAAGTGTCCTGCCCCAACCCTGATAAAGCCATTCAGATGTGGGAACCACCCAAGGTATGGTCAGTGCTGACCATCTAATTCATTGCAGGACTGAATTTTAAAGACTGACATGGAAACAAGACTCTTGTCCCCTGTTCTGTATGGAGCTGGTGGGTGGAAAATGTCTTTCTCCCTTGAAAAAATATAACCTGAGTCCTAGCTGACTGGAGAATGACTACTTGCAGGTAAAGAGAATTTCAGTTTGCATGGCTCATGCCCTGTCTGTTGAGGGTGCAAATAGAGGGCAGATGAATGCTAGTGTGCATGGCAGGCTTTAAGAGGCAGATGTTTTTCTGCTAAAGCTTAAGCTAAGGATGTTAGTGTCAGTGAGGCACTGGAGTAACACTACACCTCTCAGTGAGCTTCACCCGATACCTCATTGCATTCTGTGGCTTTCTGTACATACTGCTTTCCCTCAGGACAAATTGTTTTTGTTACAGCAAGCTGAATGGCAGCTGATATAATCAGTAATACTCAGAGCAATAATTCTGCAGGGCTGTAACTTACATTGGCTGCTGTGTTTGTTCTTCCCAGGGAGAGAAGGGTTTAACAAAGAAATGAACGATGCTGTATATATTGCTCAACAGGATAACTTCTGCGTACGTTTTACAGACAGAAAACTGAGCATATATGATACCATCAAACTGCTTCATTCCAAAACCTGCTGCTCCTTAAAATGTCAGATATGTAACCTCCAGGCACTAGTCTAAGTTTTTTGAATCTTTGCATTCCTGGGGATGCTGCTAGGCCCAGCTGTGCTTTAGGGAAATGGGGGTGCTGTTCCCTTGGTCACTCTCTCCTGTGGGAGAAAGCCACTAGAGGAGGAATGATGTCTATGTGATGTTTTGCATGCTGCTGAAAGCTTTTTCTGTTTGTGCTCAGGAAGGGTTGTGTATGTGCAGAACTTAAACTAATCCACCCTGCTAAGACAGCTTGTGCTTGGTGCAAGGCCAATCAAGTCACTATAGCTCTGGCTGGCACAGGAACCCAGGAAGGCTTGTCTCTGCTTGCGAAGACCCACCTAGCTGTGATCTGGGGGAGTGGGTTTGTCTGGTGTTGGATTCATAGCTCTGATATCAGCACTATGTGAACTTGAAGAAAAGTCTTTGGTCCCCATGGTTGAATTTCATCTGCCTTAAAGTCAGTATCGATAAGGTAGACATGGAAATCTCAGCTGGTCATCTAAGTTCCATTTACAGTCAAGAAACAGGCATGCTGGGGGATTCGCCTTAGCTCAGATGGGTTGCATGAATTACCTGTTGGAAGCTGTGTTTCTATGGACTAGGGATATGGGATATGTAAGCACTTAACTGTGTTTGTCTTCACAATCAGCGTGATGGGTGTGTTAATACTTCTCATCTCAAGGTTTTTTCCTGTTTGTGAGCAACTGAAGACAGTCATATTGTTTCTATGTTCTGTGCCCAAGGCACTGTGGTTTGAGGCAGCTGGCCTCTGCTAAAAGAGAAACAATAGCATGTTGTTAACACTTTCTGCTGGCTTATGCCTTCCACTTGATCTGAGCCTTTCTTTGCTATTTAGAAGCATAAGCTCCTAACTACAGCTTGGAGTCTGTCTGCATTCACTAGAATGGTTTCATCATGGGACCTTCACCTCAGCTGTCTGGATGGTGTGCACCATTATCTGAGCCAACGTATGTAACAAGAGTGATCTTAACATGACAAAAATCTAAAGCAACGTGTTCTGCATCTGTGAATTGCTGTGGAAGCAGGTGTAGGGTAGGTTTCCATGGGTGAAGAAAGGTCAGAAACTTGATGAAGGTGTTACTGATAAAACAGAAATGACTGTTGAAAAGAGCAATTTCCTTGGAAGCTTGCTTAGTCACTCTACCTAAAAGGGAAGAAGCCAGCACAGATTATCCCAGGGACTGTGCTAAGTGTTTGTGTACTTGTGCCTAACTCATGTGACAGCTTTGACTCATGTTCCTCTGGAAACCCCAAGGTAGACCCCAGTAACTTTCCATGTCCTCTCACTTACTCAGTGTGTTGTTCTGCTCTCTCATAACCTGTTTTTCACCTCATGTTTCTGTTGTTTTTTTCAATTTCCAACTATATCTGATGGACAAGGAGTTGGCTTTGTGGATCTTGACAGTTAGAAAGGAAGGATTAGTGGTGAAATAACATTATTTTAGGATTTAAAAAACCCCTCTTCTTAATCCAGAGCTATTTTTGACCTGAGTGATTGTGAGATAGAATAGGCACATAACAAGTTACGTGCAGAGATGACATCCTTCCTGAACGTACGGAAGGAGGCATTGGTATCCCTAGAGAAATGGGGGTTGAACTGTAGCTTACAGCGGGGCTCGTCTTCAAGCATCACTCAGATTGCTGGGAATTCCCACCTTCAATCTATTTGTGGTCCTAATCTTCAGTTATACTGAGCGTCACTCGTGAGGAACTGCCCCTGAATGGGGTGGCAGCCAGCCCTTTAAGAGTCTCATCTGAATACAGACCTTGTTTTGGGGGTTGTTTTTTTTGTTTTGTTTTCTTTTTGGGTTTTTTGGGGTTCAGTTTTGTTTGTTTGTTTTACTGAGCTCTGCTGTCCCTCAGGTGTCACAGATCAGCCTCTGCTGCATATACCTGGTTCTGACCTCAAAGGGAGATGCTGGAAACCAAGAATGTTTCTGGAGTAGATTGAGTTTGGAGTTATTTATGCCATACTTTGAGCCTCTATCCACATTCATATACTCTGCTCCAGGCCCAACACTGGAACAAAATGTCTAGACTTGGGCTGTGCATTTCTGGACATGAAAGATTGGCTTCTGGAATGAGGGGAAGAGGATGAGGTGTGAAAAAGTTTATTTGTGATTACAAGCCTGCTGCTCTCATAACACATACACACTTGTGCAGTGAATATTTCACTGCCACGTATTTCAGGGGAATTATAAGCCAGAAAAAAAAAAAAATATAAAATGGCAGAGATGACAGAAAAACAGTCTTAGAGCAACTACACTTTGCCCAGAGGTCTCTGTAAATCAATGACAGTAGGATTAGCTGCTCTCCTCTCCTCTTCCATGTGCTGTCAGACTTATCATAGCTTGGGAGTAGCTAAAGAGTTGTGTTTTTTCCTCTCTGAGGCTAGCTGCCTTTTTACTTGTCCCCAGGGACTATGTTTGCACTGCCGTTGGATCCTTTTCGTCCTCCCTCTGTTGTGCTGTGAGTTAGATGCTACTATAACGCTATTATTCCAGCTGCAATAGCCTGCAAGACTCAGAGCCTGTGGATGCTAACACAAGATTCCAGGTGGTTTTACGACCTTCAGAGGAGTGTATCCATCTCTTGTGCATGTCATCAGCTTTTCACCAGCTTTAAATACTCAAAAATCCTGAATCTGATCCTCAAAACCCTAAGATTGGCTTGAGATTAACAGGATTGAATAAACTTCAGTGTTTTCATATTTGTAGTCTATTCTTGAATCTTTAACATGCCTAGGCTCATGTTTGCAAGTACTTCTCTGCAGTTTAAGCCCCTGGGATTGGCCTTTCTTAATTAAAAGGAGATATACTCTTAACCACTTGATTCCAGGTGCTGGTTCTTTAAGATAAATGTCAAACATTGCAAATTTGAAAATAAACCAGAAGAGTTGGAAGGGAAAAAAAGTGAAAAATCTTGGCACCTCAGACCTGGCAATGAAGTACCACAAGAGGCATTTTACTTGCTCATACTGTTTCACCCACTTCTCTCAGAGAGTTGCCAATTTGATCCTGAGAGACTGAGCAAATCTTACTCTTCCTGCAGGACAAGTGGTCGTTATCAGCATGAGTCAGCAACAACAAGCTGCACTTCATTAGGCCACTTATGCCTTGAGCCAAATCCAAGCAGTCAAAAAAATGTAATGGTCCCCATAAAACATGCTGTGTCCTGCCTTACTGTGCTTCTAGTGCAAACTTCCTAGCTGCTGACTGCCATCTTTCTAGGTGGAATGGAAAAGGAGCAACCAAGCAATTTTGGGCAGTGGGTTTCACACCTCCTGCAGGAGACAGGCCCAGCCGATGTGAATGTGAAAGCAGAATTACAGGGTGATTGGATTTATCTTTGCCAAGCCTTGAAGACATCCAGGGTGGGGGACATAGGTGGGGTGTTAACCTCAAGTATGGCCAGGTGAAGAGAAACTCTGCTACTACACTATTGTGAGCTGGCCCTTCCTCTGTCTGCAGAGTCTGTTCTCAGCCTCTTCTCCTCCCCATCTCACTTATTTTCTGTTGTCAGCAGCTGGATTTGCTTTGGCTTTTAATGCCTAGAGATACTCAGAATACTTTACATGCTTTGCTGTAGTGGTTTGTGCTTTAGTAAGTCCAGAAGCAGAAGTCCCCCCACGGAGATCTTTGAGCCAGAGTAGAGACAGGTCCTGGAAACCATGGAGCACACAGCAAGCCTTGTTAGCCTGCATTAATTACCAGCAAGATTCTCATCTGCTAAGGTGAAGGGTATTCTTGCAAAAGCTCTAAAATAGATTATTTTGTGTGGCCCTGGGACCAGTGTTAATATTATTGGAGATTTAATTCACTATTCTCCTGCAGAACATACATGAAACAGCAAAAGTCTCCCCTTATTTGCTAGCTGATGCCTGAGAGAAATTCCAGGCAGGACAAAATCAGCAACAGATAGTATGGGAGAGGTTTTGTCCAAGTCAGGGAGAAGTAAACTAACTTTAGTTAGTAAATTAACTTCCTCCTGAATGGACAGATTTCCTAGGGTCCAGCCATGCTGGGCTATCTTTCTTTTCCCAAAGCTTATTTTCCTGAAAAGTTCTTCTTTTAAGTCTTCTCCCGAAGTAGTAAGGGCAGGATATAAACCAGAAATTTCTGTTGGTTACAGAGGATGGAGAGCCGTATAAGCTTATGGAGAGCAGGACTTAAAAAGTTATCAGAGGTACGTTCTAATCTGCTAATGGGATTGTCTAATAAGGAGGAACTTTCTGCAACTACGTTTGTGAAATGGTTATGATTGCATATGGCTAAAATCCCTGAGTGACTTCAGTCAAAGGACTTAAACCAGTCATCACCGAAGCATATACTTAACACTATGGACCAGTGTAGGCTTTCATCCCAGCTAACATACTGCATACTTGAAATGAAGTGCAGACTTAATGGTAATGCCATAAAGTATTTAGTACCTTCATATTTCAATCTTTCAGTTCCTATAATCATTTAGGGAGGAAAGCAGCAGTAGTGACTTTTCAAGCTCATGAAGTATTACAAGATGTAATTTGTTGTCAACAGGGTTAAAAGGTGTAGTATCACAACAAAACATTACTGTGATGACTGAGATCTCTGTGGAAATGGATCATATATGTCACAAGAGCAGTTAGGCTAGTAAGCTAGTTTCAAAAAGTTTAGGTGTTTTATTGTATATTATTGTTATATGAGTAAATAATTTCAGGGGTACTTGTTTTCTAATATCTTAAAAGGAACTGATTTTCACAAAAAGCAGAATGTTTGCCCCGTAAGTACTGGGACCTTTCTGAGAGATGTTAAACTAGATGATAGAAATTTGAAAAAATGCACATATCTAACAATTTTCAAAAAGTGTCCTTCACTAAGGGTGGGAACAGAACGCAGCTCTCCTAGGGGCCCTTCCTACCCAAATCCTGAACTTGATACTCTGTATCTGTGAATTTGGGTTTTGGTTGAGCATGTTGTGTTCCGGGGGGGGGGGGGGGGGTTGAGTTTGGTTGGCTTTTTTTTTTTTTTTTTTGATACAGCGAATCAAAAAGCCCATTCAGTTTCTGAGTATTCAGTGATTTAATGACAGGGCAGGATTTACTGTTGTGCTTTGGGTCTTTATGCCTCAGTTAAAGGGCTGAAATGTTCCACTTGTTACAGCTGTTAAGAAAATACATTTAGCTTTGACTAAATTGAGCGTTGACAAAGCTTGGAAGGGAAACTGAAAACAATGCTTTTTCTTATATGAAAATATTTAGCATGTCAGTTCAGTTCATTTGTGTATTTGTTCATTTGTTTCAAATGTTTCATTCATATGTTACAAAGTTAGAAGAAACAAAACAGAATAATTGAGTCATAATATTTTTACGATATTGAGATGTTTAGCTGGGAAAGTCCAAGTTTATGTCACTGTAGCAACTTATAATTGGAACAGTAAAATCTGATTTGTTTTGTTTTTCTGTGATGTTATCAGATAGAACAGAAAACTATGCAAATTCTGGAGAGCCTTAAGCACCACCAGCATAATGCAGATATTTGTGCCCTGCACCGTGACCTTGTGCCTTCGAAAGGTTGGTTTCTGCTGCTGGCTGCAGAGAAATTAATTCTTGGTAAAAATACACAAAGTTCCTTTTTCTGTCTGTCAAGCTCCAGCGAATTTTTCCCCTTTCCATGGTACAGGATTGGCTGTGATAAGCACGCAAAATGTGTTCGCTGGAGAGCCAAGTGTTCACCTTCCTACCTGTTCCCTTGCAAAGGGCAGCTGGGGGAGTGTGTGTGCATGCAGGATGCAAGCGGAAAGGCTGCTGTAGTCCATCCACTCAGCTCTGCAGGTGAGCAGCAGTGCTGAGATCATTATTTGATCATGATTGGATCCGCCAAGAGTGGAAAGGAAGACAGGCATAGAAAATAGGTGATCTATAGCCAAGTATTTCCCATAGTTTTCAGGTCAGCCTTGGCAACTTCTTCCTGAAAGCTATGAATTTATTCACCTGGCCATAGCATGCCTGCATTTGGCACACTTCCGTGCGATGCACTTGAACATCAACAGACGCAGGCTTTGTGCCCTCACTTTGCAATTGTAAAGGAATAAATAATTTTAACATTGCTTAATGTGTAATCCAAACCGTGTGGAGCTCTGTCCAACATGAAAATTCTTCCCTTCTGTAAACATAAAAGCAACTTAAAACTCTTCCTTTGGAAATCATCTGGCCTTGTCTAGTCTGAAAAAACCCCCCAGAACTGACTTTCTTAATATTTGAGTTTAGGTCTCCCAAATGGTTACAATTCTAGTTACAACTAGTGCTGGTGCGAAAGTGGACAGATCACACCATAATCCAAAAAGGATTAACAAGATAGAATCTGTATGCCAGTTGATACCTGGTGTTTTAATTGGATGTTGAAACTTTTCAGTGACCTAGGTGTATGAAGTTCCAAGGAAAAAAAAGCCTGACTTTTAATGCATATGGAAGTTATTTCCACTTTTGACCATATGCATTGGTATTTCTCCTCGTATTCTTGCCATGCTGATATCCCTGGTAAATCTGACACATTACGAGCATGGAAGGACACAAGCAGGGAAATCCTGCAATTGGTGTTTCTCTGCTATAAGTGATGTTTTCTAGAGGGGAAAACAATGAAGTAATTTAAACTAGGTTTGTTAGTCTTGTTTTATTTTTTTTTTTACTTATTCAGCATTTCACAGACTGATTGTGTGAGGGGAAATCCCCAAATTCTTTCTGCAGAACTTGTGCAAGTGTATTCCACTATGGATTTATGCTGGCTGGAAGAAAAGCTGTTCCTCTGAGCCCAGCTTGAATGTATCTCTATTCATTAATGATAAACAATCTTTGTATGGCCCTTTGCCAGGCGGGGATACACAGCAACGCGTCACTGAATCATTTGGACCAAATAGATAACTAGGAAGTGTATGGTAGCTATCAGAGGGGAAATGCAGCTCCCAGAATCTTTGTTATAAGCAGGTTTTCCTAAGTGACTTTGGCTAATATTTTCTAAATTAGTTGTGCATTTTACTGTTGCACAAGGATCACACTCGGAAACACACATTTCTGGCTGTATTTGCCTCCTTATTTTGATAAGATATTATTCTCAACAAAAAAAATACAACTAAGAGTGCAAATGAGTATGTAACTGTGATAGTCATAACACTTGAGGTTTCTATATCTCGCATTAAGAGTGTAATCATTGCAGTTTATCAGATTTTGTCAGGCTTCAGTTGGAGCTCCTAAAATGCATTGAAAGTTCCTCTGTAAAAGAAAGCTGTAAAAGCTAGATGAAAGTGTAGTAACTGTAGTGTCTTACTGAAGAGATGCTGGGTCATACAGTAGCTGGTTACAGCACTGGCATTACAGAAGAGTATGAGTTGAATGAATTCTGATAGCCGAGCCTCACATTACAGGTGAGGATACCTGAGGCCTGAGTTTCTCACATGGTGAACTTTCAACATTAGTCCTTCCCTGGCTCAAAGTACCTTAAGAGGTGAAATTGTGTAGAAAATAAATTAAACTGTAGATTGTGCAAAACTGTTGACAGGTAAACAAAAGAGAAACAAAGGAGAGGGTTAAATGGAAAATTAAGTGCCTTCATTGGTACTTGCACCGGAATCATCAAGTACAATAATAGCTCGTTTCTGTACCTGCATTTAATACAATAAAAGATCACCCAGTGAGAGTTCCAGTCATTGAAAGAAAAGAGCAAGGAGTTTTCACAACTGAGTCCTACAAAAGGAAAGCCCCTAAATTTCCAGGGAACTGTCGATGTTAATCAAATGCTTTCTGTGCATCTGGAGTGAAAGAAAATACTCTTATCTTTCTGCACTACAATAGATGACAAGGGATTACTCAAAAATATGTAGCATAGATGGCTAGACAGCAGTCAGTGCTGTATTTTAAATGCGAATGTCTGGTTTGAGCATTCTTCTCAGATGCATTCTTTGAATGCTGCTGATGTTACTTACATGACTTATGCTGATGAAACATCTAAACATCTGCTATATTTTAAATCTCCATTTTTTATCAGGGTTAAATAAAAGGTTTACAGACAGAGATGGATACTAGAAAATTCATGTCTGCAAACAGTGTTTCTGTTTTATAGCAGTGTGCCATAAATCTGCCTAGAGATACAGTAGTTTAGCTGACTGTCCTTAACAAAAATCAGACCAGAACATCAAACAAGTTTGCCTGAGAATGATGCTGGTCTTATATCCACATTTGGCTAAGCCTGTTGCTGCATAGCTTCCTTTTCAAAATGACGATTTCAAAATTTTAATGGATGTACAGTACAGGATCGAGGGAAACAAAAGAGGTTGTCTCTGAATTATTTTTTGAGCTTGTTCCCTGATTTTACCATTTAAGTCAAAGCAATAGGCCTTATTGTTTCCCTTACAGAAGTGTTGGCAGTGGCCATGAGACTAACAGAAAATCTCCTGTGCCTGAGGGGTTCTGAAATTATTCCAAAATTCTCATTTGCAGAGGAAAGATTTGCTTCCTTGCTGAGCATGCTCTATCTCCACCGCATTCCCAGCTGCTTACTTGTGAGAAGCTAATTTCTTTCCACACCCTGTACGGAGTAGTAGTTGTTCTTCCAGCTGTTGGCTATTCCTGATACCTTAACTGGTTGTTGGACCACTGAGCGTGTTGTGAGCTTCCAGTCACTTCTGAGGTGCGTGGCTTGCCAAGTCGTACACCTGGAGTGGCTTTCTCTCCAGAGCTGAAACCCTTCCCTGTGCAGGACAGCAAGAAGCACTGTTGTTATTCCAGACACAATTGGTTGTTGGTGGTTAAAGACAGCTCCTCACTGAAGCCATAGGTTAGAGCAAATGAAAAAAATTTCAGAGCACATCACCTGGGGAAGAGAAAACTATACCTTATTCACTCTATAAACTCTATTTGGTTCTATCCTTCTTCAGGGGTGAGTTCTATCCTTCTTCAGGGGTGAGTTCTATCCTTCTTCAGGGGTGAGTTCTATCCTTCTTCAGGGGTGAGAACCCTTCTCAGGGTTCTATCCTTCTCACTACTTACTTTCCCATGTGAAGTGGCAGGTATCATATGTACCAGAAAGCTTTTGCTTTGAGCTCTGCATTTAGCTGTTCTCTTGGATGATCTGGTCACAAGGAACCAAAAAAGAAGTTTGTTCCTTCAATAACTCTGTTCTGCTGTACACTTATTAAATAAAACAAGTCTGTGACATGACTGGAACCTGGGGGAAGGCTCGTCAGTTGTGTTGCATAATGCCTGTGTAACTTTAGACAGGGCAGCTCTTTGGGTTTTTCAGGTGACTGTACATAGATTTGAAGGTTCACTTAAGAGAAGAAGCATAATCTCAAGACCTTGGTATTGAGTTAGTGCCTGTGTGTGCATAGTTGTGAGTGCCATCCTTATGTCTTCCAGGGAGCTTTTCTTTTTAATAAGAAACTAGGCGTGATCATCTGATGGGCTGAGAGACATGGCCGAGGACTGGCCTATTGCATGGATTCAGCATTTGCAATACAAATATTAATGAATGCAACTGAGCATGTAAAAGAGACTTGCAGGGCTAGGAGTCCTCTTGATGTCCTAAGGGTTTCTGTGCCATGAAGAACACTCTGGTGAAAGCTTTTGCCTGAGGGAAGCTGTGCCTTTATATACATAGAGCAGTAAGCATTGTGTTTCTGTCTGTTCGAGAACTGTTTTGAGCACGTTTCCTTTTTTGATGTTTCCTTAATCCAAACCTTTGTGTTTTAAAGACCAGCGTGAGGTATATAAAGACCAGTTGCGGCAGCCATGTTATTTTCATCATCCTTTCCTGAACAGCAACGCACATCCTGGAACATGTGTCATTGCTGTTAATTTTGGTTCCTCTGTTCTATTTCTGGACAACCATTTTTAATGAACTTTGGGATGTTCTTTCTGTTACCAACCTAGTCTGAGAAGACCACAAGAACTTGAGTTGGAGCAGGATTTTAGGTAATGTGGTCTCTTTCTTTTGGGCCATTATACAATTCCTGACTGTAGTGAGTGTTAGAGACCAGATTGTCCTAGGCTGAGCTGCAAGATTTGGTGTCTGTGCATTTGCAAATCTCCTTCTCTTTGCTTTGTCAGCCTGGTAACGCAACTGCGGAGCCCTAAACCCCATTTAGATTGACAGCGAGGTGACCAGCAGGTGGCAGTTTCACCCAACGAATACAAATCTGTTAAGAAGCAAACCAATTTGTATGTAAATACTAACTGCAAAAGTGGATTCCTTTTGTTTTTACCTAAATTATAGCTTTTGCTTGTGCTTCGTTGCCCCTTTGGATGCTATAGATGACAGAGTTTCAGGACAATGACAATGCCAGTAAGCGACTGACATGGCTCTTGCTGGAGTCATTGGTGCAGTACTGGACTCTGAATCAGTACTGGTTTTTGAATTTAGGAAAGAATTGCTTTGAGTGTATAGGGACTGTTTATCTTAGACAAGCGAGTCAGATCATTCAAATGTTGATATACACCTCTGCATCCAAAGGCTGTCATACATTTGAGTATCTTTCTGAATGTGGCTGCTGAAATCTTTCCACTGACTTGCAGAAACTGCATATCACATGCATATTACTAAATCCTGAAAGAGAGCTGCAACATTCTTCTCAAAGTAGTTACTTTTTTAAACACAAAAATGCAGTTTTGGTTCATGACATGAAGCCCTTGTCTCGCTAACTATACAAGGGCAGAGAAATTTGTCACTCACACTTGCTGTGTAGCCTTTTTTTAATGCCAATGGTTTGCTTTTTTGGTCAAAATACAGTTTTGTACCATCACAGTACCACCAAAAATGAAAGGGTATATACATGGAGAATAGTGAGTGTAGTATAAAGCGTTGCAAGGAGAATACATGAGTGAGAATGAGTGAGTCTTTGGGACATCATCATCACCATGTTCCTCTTTGAGGCTTCCATTGTGATTTGCCTGGATAGCGACGCACATAATAACATCCTGGACACTGAGATCCAAATTCCTGGAGCAAGTCATTAATAACTTTCAGTTCTCTTAGCTGCCAGATAAATGTGCCTTCCCACCCCTATGAATATTTCCATCTTCAGAATTTCTCCACTTCTACGTATGATGAACTTAAACTAATTAATTTAATCTCATTGCTAGTGGGGAAATAAAATATTAGTGAAACAAGAGTAGACTTGAGACAAACTCCCTCCAGGATCCTTTTCTCAGAGTGACCAGAAGCACTGCGTTTCAGAAGAAGCTAAAGAAACCCTGCAGAGGCAGCCTGCCTGTCGCAGAGGCTAGAGCTATTGGTTACAGAGAACCCATGATCAGTTCCTGCAGACAATTCAGCATGAGGATGCAGAAAGAATTCCAGCAGTCACTCCTAGAGTTTTATTTGACTTTAGAAAGAGCCAGGTGGTTGTTGCTCCCATGGCAGTGACCAGAAATTGGCATTTTGTCTTCTGTTCCTGCTAACCACAGCCAACATTCATAATTTCCCTTCCAGTGCAGAGCTTTTGGCTGAGCACACTTCTCTAGAGTGGGCAGTAATGCTTCCACTTTACCAAGCTTTTAATTCTGCATTTTAGTCTAGATGTTTCTTTTCCATTCTTTCTAATCAGTTGTCAAATAGGCAAGGACCTTGGTAAAAGTTCTCCCTATAAGCTCCCTGGTGCAAATTTGCAAACTGAAAGTCAGGTTTTCTGAGTGTAGCCTGGCCAGGAACTGGAGCTGATAATGTAGAGGGGAGAGTTTTAGTTCCTTTTTCTTCATCTGGATGTGAAATCAGTTTGAAAATTTTGTGCTCCCTCTTAAGCATGAGGGCCAAATGAAGGTGTAACAGGTCTTGTTTTCTAAATCGGGGTCAATGACTTTAGGAGGGGGAATTGACATTTCCACTATCCCAAGGTCCAATTAGTAGCTCTGTACGTAGGGTCCACAAACCTGTATCCTCACTGTTGATGATTAAAAGGGAGGTCCTTGACAGGAAATTTCCCCAAACTTTTCCTATTTCCCCCCTCCCCAAACTTCCTAATGGAGTCTTTCCCCTAGACTAAGCAGAGAATTAATCTTCTCAATGAAGAGATGAGCTGAGATCTGCAGATGGTCCTGCAGGCAATAGAGAACTGTCTAACTTCCCATGCTGCTTGTATCCTGGGAAGAGCAAACATCCTGAGTTTTCAGAACCAACTGCACTCTCAAGGGGGTTTCCCAGATGTTTGAAGGAGACCACGGAAAAGTAAATGCTGAATGAAGCAATGGGAACTTTTGTGTAGATTCACAGCTCAGTACAGTGCTATTGTTCTCTGTAGCTCTCTGCCCACTCCTCTGCAGCTGTACATCACGGGTTTCAGGGTAAGGCAGGCATGAGGATGCTGCCAAAGCTGCTGAGTCCTGTTTCTCTATGAAACTCTGGGGGCAAATATGCTCAGAGAGCGCTCTCAACATGAATGTTTTCCAGAAGGGACCAGGCACTGGTGACTTGACTTTCCTTGTGACACAATCAGGGCTCAAGCTTTTGCCTTGGTAACAGTGATGAGGTTCATTGTCTAAATGAACTAGCTAGAAGCAGCCTGACTGTGGTTTCTGGCAGAAGGTCTGATCTGATAGTAGAATACCTAGCACCTGCTTAAAGCCCTTAGCTTGAAGAAATGCTGGTTGCTTAGGTTTTGGCAAGCCTGGGCCAATATCTGAATGTGAAAGGAGGTGTTGAAGTCCCTGGTTTACTCTGCTGAGTTGGGCACGTGGCTTGGCTGAATGTGGCTTTTTCAACCATTAATATTTCTGTTTGAGATGGGTTACTTCCACTGTATGAATTGACCACACAGAGTGTGAGCTCTAACTAAAATGCTTTTCTAGAACTTGCTTTAGTGTGCATCCAGTCAAAAGAGATATTCTCAGAAAGTGGGTTTCATCTGAAATTCATGTCAAGAGTAACATGAATTTTGAATGAAACCCACTTCTACAAATGGTGAATATAGGTCATGAGAAGTATCACTGAATTCATGTTACACAAAGTCTTCCTTGTTCTTTAGTTTTGCTTCTGTGAGGAGAAAGAGAGGCTATTAAAAATGTGATGATAAGAACTCCTTAAAGAAATGCTTTGCTTTCGCAGTCTCAACAAAGAGGGACTGAAGTCTTTAGTGCAGCATGTTAGTGGCCTCTAGGCAGGACCACTGTGACAGAAAGCCTGTCTGAGACTCCAGTGGGGACATGTTACAAACCTTTATGTTGCATCGCTTTCATAACTGATGAAGCCCCAAGCTTTCTTGCTGTCTCACATTGCCAACTTCCAGAGCTAATCATGCGATTTATGTGCGTAACATTCAATGATATTCTTAATCCTGTTTTCTCTTCATGAATCATTTGAGATCTGCTTTTGATTTCTGACAATTTCAGGTTTATTTTGGGGGTGGTTCTGTGTGTAATTTCTCAACAGATAGCTTGGACGGGTAGTTTTCGCTATGCTGGTGCGCACAAACTCTGGAAGCCAGCAAGTCACCAGACTGATCTTACTGTAGGTGGGGAAGTTACAAAAATGCCCTGCTCCTTTCACCCCTTAACACCATCTGCTTTAGCAGCCACTCTGCGACATGTGAGAGGGGAGAGGCTGTGCAACTGCTCCCAGCACTAGCTCACCTGAGATCATCTGTCAGCATTGCAGTCAGAGGCAAGCTTGCAAGATGCACAGGCGTACGCAAACTAGTTTGAACACGTATCTGCAGAGAGAAGCTGCAGTGGACAAGGACTTCAGCGTGCATTAGCTACATGGTAGCATGTCTGTGGTCCCAGGCTGGCTGGCTAGGGTTGTGGGAACATCACTGTTCTTGGTCCTCTTGCTGGCTCAGTCAAGGTTACTTCACGTCTCACTTCCAGCTGCAGTATGGACACAGACTGTGTTATGTGCTATTGTTCCTGTTGCCTGACTCAGTACCGGAAACTTGAACTAAACGTGACTGCTACTCATTCACAGACAAACACCTGAGTGTTTGGGGAGAATGGGTAGGCTGCAAGCAGATAGTGCTGAACATGACGTGTGCGAGCAGCAGGAAGGGAGAAGCAAGGACAGGGTAGACCTGAGAGTATGTGTGTGTGACCACTACAAACAGCTTGCATATTTAGCTTTAAGAAGTAGAGGGGTGGTTTGGGGTTGGTTTTTCTTTTGGTTGGGTTTTTTTGGTTTTTTTTTGAGGGGGTAAACCAATCACATCTTGGAGCTCAGGAACAGACCAGATGATCTCCTAAAGAGTATGAAATACAAAGAAATCCTGAAAGGTCTGTTTTAGAACTTAATGCGTGTCAGAAAACACAAGTGCTTGCTCATGGGAAACTCTCATCTCTCTAAGTGCAGACATGGTCTCAGTGTGAAAAATATGGTTGGCTTGGGTTTTTTTTACTTTCTTTTTACTCTAGAACTCAGAACTTTCTTGAGGACGCTGGGAAATAGCTTCACTTAGGCATCTGTGTGCAGAAGTTCTGAAGGATTTCATGCTCTCCTTTGTGCCTGATGTTAGGCCTGGTCAGTACAGGACATTTCTTTGTGTGAAAAAATATGTGCAGTAACCCTGGAGTGGATGTGGAATGTCCCAGGTTCAGATCCTCACTGCCTGAGAAGTCATGAGGGCTATGGTGATTTACACTGCCCAAGGACTTAATCTCTAGCACTGAGCGTGTATGAAGGCTGCATCATTTGTTCCTTATCAAAGCTGAGGTATGAATCAGAACTTGTTTCAGAGGGCGAAGTGGGAGGTGTGAGGCTCACATAAAAACTGAAAAAAAAGAAAGAAGAAAAAAAAAATCAATGAGTTTATTGTACCTTCAATGCTACCTACAGAATAAAAAAAAAAAAAAAAAGGTGATACACTCCTTGGGAAGCACATGATTAGCAAGCAGCCTCGTACACAAGGCTATCCCCAAAAGTTTGGCATCTGTTCCCAGCCCTACTACAGACTCCTTATATGACCTTGAGCAAAGTACTGAAGCTCCTATCAGCTCCCTGAGTCTGTGTTGCATGATGTGATGTGTATACCTCTTACTTCGGCTCTGTTCCTGGCCCTGCCTTGCAGTGTATATCTCTTTAGAAGGGCAGTATTCCCAAGAACAGAACAAAAACCAAAGAACCCCCAAATCCACAAAAAAACCACAGGACTATTTATTGATGAGGGGTTGCTACAAAATTAGTATGTCTCTGTGCTTCTCTGAGTCTGTAACATACAAAGCTGATGGAACAGGCTGTCCCAGCAGGAGATGCCATCCTCTCTACCTGTATCAGGCCCTTTCCTGAGCCCATGTGAAATCAGAAATGTATCCATTTTATTAGGCCATGTTCAGTGGGGCATGTAGTAAATTCTGGCATTATCCAGACAGTCTTTGAGATTTGTTACAGCTCTCATTAAAAGTCTCTCTTGCCCTGCCTGGTAAATCTATCTGATCAGGTCGTTATGATCTCCCTCCTGCTGTGACTCATGGAGTCCTGGTAACCTCCACACCAGCCCCAGCTTTTGCTGAAAATGGGAAATTTTCTTTTTTTTTTTTTTTTAACCCCCCCACCCCTCGCCTTGTTGACTGAAGTAGCACTTTTGTTTCAAACATGCTTTAGAAGTATTTGAGGACTTGTTCTCTGGTAAATGGTCTGTAGACAGAGCATGAAAATTCACTCCACATTGTGACACACTATGCAGCTCACTGCCATTGTCCTCTGCCCTTGTTCATAGTAGTTGTCATGTCATGGAAATCAGCTACCTTCTCACTGTTTGTGGCAAGCTATGGCGCATCTCTGCATCCAGCAGAGACTTTGACTTTGGGGAAGGGCTTTAGCTTTGAGGTTTTTTAGGCCTTCATTCATCCCGCTCTTTTGATGCCTAATCAAACTACCAGAATTAGGAGCCTTGTTGTACTAGTCCTGCTCTGTGGTCTACTAAAAGAGATAAGCACCTCTAGAAGGTGATTCGGACTTGGGTGACTCATAGCTCTGGAGATGCCTGTTGTTCTTTTGGTTCTGCCAAGGGAGTTCAATGAGGTGTAGTGTGATGCTCCTAAGTTAGGTGATGTGATTTTCATAAGCTTGCTGGAACGAATCCTGGCCTCGTACTCTGTGGGCTTTGGTTCTGGATTGTTTCTTGCTATGTTTTCACATATAATGCCATGCTACAAAATAAAGACATGGGTTATAGACTTTGTAATCTGAAATAGCAAATCTTTTTCAGTCAGATGTCAGATCTTGTTGCCTCAAATGAGAGTCAACTTTTCATTCCCTCTGTTCTCTCTCTTGATTGATTAGGAAAGAAGTATGAGAACATTTCCTAAGCATGGTTGTCTTTTAAACACTCATTCAAACCTATGTGGTAGAGATCTATTTATTAATTTAGTTATTGTATTCTCAAAGGTAAATGTTTGTGTTTGCAGACCACAAAGCTTTCTGAAATATCAAACTACTAATATATTCATACTTCTTACATTGTATGGCAGGATTAAAGTGCTAATATTGACATGTTTAAAAACAAACCAAACTAACCCCACAACAACAACAAAAACCAACACCTAAGACATCTGTCAACAGCATTAATCCATTTTTGGAAGAAAATTACTTATGAGCTCAACTCTTGTCCTGGGAATAAGACAACATCGAAGAGATCAGGGAGAGAGACAAAGCTCAGGTTCAGATTGCCAAACGTAATATATCCCTATGAATTTATATCATCTGTACACTTAAAATTCTTGCAGGGCCATGTTGCTACCAGCACTGAGTAGGCACAGTTCTTGGTTTTAGTTCCCCCTTAACAGGAGCGTCAGGCTTATAGTATATATCTATTGGTGTTTGCAGTGAGCTTAACTGTAAGACTACCGAACAACTGCCTTCTCTCAGTCACTTTAGCCTGCTTATCTGCATTTCTGTAGTGAGGGGAACCAGTGGCAAAAGGTCTCTTTAGAGGCTGTATGGGTCTCTGCCATTTGCAGTGGATTTTGGTGGATCCACTGCTGCCCACAGGCTATGGGAGATGGAGGCAGTCCTTGTCGTGTAAAAGAGGAAAGGATGGATTTGCGTGCAACTTCTTTGAGTGTTCAGATGAAAGTCTTGTCCGCTGGTTGGCGGTGGTTTACTAACAGGGGAGCTGCAGATTTCTGAACACCATGGCTAATGTATTGGTTTTCCAGCCGTCATTGTCTGGTGAGGTACATGTCCCACATACCTTAATGAAGGAAAGACTGATGCTGGGCATCTGTCTTCCACACTTGGATCATCTTGGCTGGAAGAAGAGATAAGGCACATGCAGTTTGAGTCATCCTTGCACTCCGCTCTTACCATCCTTGCTGAGATCAGCTGTGGGGATCCACTGGGATCTGCTGCAACTCTTGATTGGTTCTTGTGTTTACAGAGCCACCAACCCTGCTTAGGAGAATGCATCTCACTGTAGGTCTAAAGAGAAGGGTTTCTGCACTGTATACAGTGCATGGGTGCTCTAATGTGCTTTGCAGCTAATTTCAGGTTATCCTTTGAACAGCTGTGTGTGGCGGTCAGACCAAATTATAACGCTGCCTGTGAATCTTTTGGTCTCTGGACATGACTCAAAGTGTAGCCACCAGGAACATGAGAAATTGTACACTGACTCAGGGCAGAGATGTTCCTTGCCAAACCAAGGTTTGACTCTAACATGTAGCCTGACATAGAGCTTGCTGCTTTGGTCTTATGGTGAGCAGGTCAAGGCATGACCGGAGGCAGCTGGATTTGCATCTAGTCATCTAGTGGCAAAGGCTGCAGTTAATTTTCTGTGTGTCTCTTAAAGGTACAGCTATCCAAAAGCAGCCTTCCTGCTGTCGGTGCTGTTTGATCATCTAACAGTAGCCTGGGCTCTAGCCATATTTATAGACTATAAACTTGAATCATGATTAGCAAACAGTTGTCAGAGGAAGAGGCAAGTATGATACTTGCTAAGTGATGTTTTTCATCTTGCTGCTTTTGTCTCTTCCTTTGGACCTCATTAGTAAAATGGTCCTTAACCAAATTGTGTTTTTTGTAAAATGCATGAAACAAGAAGAGGCTCATATTTGACAGAGCTTTTATTTTGCTTGGTATGGTGTGGGGTCACCAAGCTACACGCACGTGCACCTTTATATCTTAATGTATAACTGTGAAGTTACTTTTTGGAGAGTGATTTTTTTGTTGTTAATATGTCAAAAGTTTATGTGGTAACTGTGTAAAATATGAAAATGGATGATTATCAGTCACCAAAATAGTGCTGGCTGTTTTATCTGTGGAAAACATGCCCTTTTTTGCAACTTCCTCATTTTAGATGTTTATTATAACAAGACTTTATCTGTCTGGTTTGATACTTTTAAGTATTGATATAAAGACCTTAAAAACAGTTGAATCCTGAGTGATTTAATGTTGTCCACAGCTTTTCTAAGCACAATTAAAGTATAGTTAAAGGTGAGATGATATGCATATATAGATTCTTTTAATATGAGTCTGTATATTTACTTTCGTGTATTATGCAGTCTGCCCTCACATATACGTAATCTCAGACTGTGCTTCCACTACTCTGCAGAGCACAAATGTACACAGAGCATGTTCTCGTACTTAAAAATAAGGTCTTATTCCTGGCAGAAACCTGCCTAAAAACCTCATTTACCATGCTGTTTTCCAGTAGCTCTCTGATGTCAGAATTCAGGGATTTCCAGAAGAAAACTGCAAGAGAGTACAGTTCTAAACACACTATGACATTGTCTTATGCACTGACTCAAGCCAAACTCCAGGAATTCTCCCAGTATTTCCTGAGATTGCCTTGTGCTGTAAGCTTTCAGTAAATCTAAATAAATGATCGGGCCTTGGCTTTCAAAGAACATAATTTGGCAGGAAGAGATTTCCTGTTGCATTACGAGCATTTATCTTAATTCTACAAATTTAAGAGGTTTCTAAAATGAAGTTCCATTAGTTTAGGGAGAAATATGACACTGCTCTCGTATCGGAGATATGAGAGTCCACAAATTCTTCCTGCTTTGGTCTAACTGAAATACCACTGAAGCCAGTTTCGATATTCTTCCTCACTTCATCTGGCTGTATTGGGCTATGAGTTAGACTCTAGCTTACCTGTTCATCTATGAAGTATTAGCTAACAGATTGCTATCACGAAGCACTTCAACAGCAGAGAGGATATTATACTGTGTGGCTGGTAGTAAACATTAATGCAGATATGCAAAACATGGCTAAACAATGCCCTCGTGCCTGAGAACCGAGGAGGTGGGTGCTATTTTGGAGGGCTGCAATGTGGAGGTACACATTCCTTATTTCTTTCCACTCTGCTTGCTTTGGGGTTTGCTTCTTTGTGGTTTTTGGACAAATCTTTGAACTAGAGGAAATACAATTAAGCATTCATCCTAATTTGATTAATATGGGTTTTTTCCATTAAAGGCAACATTAATGGTATGTTGCAAAATGGTTCACAAAATGGACCTACTCCCGAGAGGTGTTTGGTATCCCTGAAAGCATGAAATTCTTTTTATAGACTCCTGTCCAAAGAGCTGACCAGATCCTGCCTTGTTCTTTTTATGGGAAGAGAAATTTGTGAAAGCAAGCTTTGGGGCCACGGCAATTCAGTGATTAAAAACTGAACAGGAAGGTAGGAATGCCAAAATCCTAAACTCACTGTGAAGCCTCCAATAAATATTTCTCTGGGAACGAAGTCCCTAAGTCAGTGTTACTTGTGAAAATTCATCATGATGGTCTGATTTTTAGAGGAAAGAATGTTAAGATGTGTGAGGGGTTAAGTGCATGCAATGGTGTAAATAGGTAAGATATAATGGTGCTGTTATTAATGCTAAGAACTTATTTGAACTCCTATGGCAAGTCTCTCTCAGCTTTCCTTTGGCTTTGCAAGCTATTTTGGAAGGGCCATCTCTTCTTTAGTAGGACGTGTTGTATTTTGATAAAAACAAAACAGAAAAAAGGGTTTCTTTTTTAAATGAAGGACGTCCTCGTTTAATGAGGCTTGAAGTGTTTACAGGTGTTTCCTCATAAGTTCAAATTTAGTGGCCCCAGGGAGTTAAGATTCTCACAAGGCAGGAGCAAACACTCAAGTTTTGTATTTTAAAAGTGTTGCACATTTAAAGGGCCAGGCAGACATGGCTTGTGGGCTGGTTCAGTCTAGCTGAAGTGTACGGAGCCAATAGTTAGCCATCTGAAGCAGCAGAATGCTGTCTTATGTGAAACAAGAGCATCCTTAGTGCCACAGAAGGTCAAAATCTTACTAGAAGACCCTCCTGTTTTTTCTGCTGTACAACCTTTTGACCTAATTTTGCAAAGCTATGGTAAAAGCCCCATGAGTGGCAGGTTCCAGGTTTGATAGTTTGTTCAAATACATTTTGGTGATATCGAGTGCCCTTTTGTGCATAATATCTTCCAGAGGTCACTGCTCTTGGAGGAACTGTTTAGCATCATGAAGAACAACACAGAGCAAGGGAAAATATAGAAGTGGTTGTGGTTGGAGGATGTGATGACATCACAGGGTTCAGCGGGAACATGGGGCTTTTAAAAAGCTGAAAGAAACATCCTGACAGTCAGTTATCACACCCCTGAAAAGGAGTCAAACACACGTTAGCTATTAAAAAGCCAAGCTATCTTCATCAAAGAGAAAAAAAGATTCCGACCTGACACAGAATATGCACTGGCAAAAATGTAAGTGAGTTCTGATTTGTTTTTCATAACTGAGATAAAAGCTGAAGATTGTAATGAATAAGTAAGCATTAGCATAGCATGGGAGACAATACTCGTAAGAGATGCATGGCTCAAGAGAGGCAAATGATAAGGCATGATGCTAATTTTCCAGCAGGGATATTAACACAGGGCGGCATTGATGCTTTGTTGGCATTCATCACTATGAATCAAGTGGAAGACTATGATTCATAAAAACAATAACAGGATGCAGGTATTATATCAAAGGTTACAGTGGTTACATACCAGAAAATTTTCCTTTTTAAAAGTGAAACCTGTGAGAAATCTTATTTCTGTGCCTTTTTTGATATGTACTTTTTTCAACTAATAAAAAAAGATAAGGAACAAAGCAGTTGAGGGCAATACAGTTATGACTTTACAGGAAATCAGTTTTCTTGTTTTCAAGATAATTTCACTCCTCTTGGCCCACCTTTGCTCGAATAGTTTACTGATCATAGTACAGGTAGGTGTTTGCTTCTTGCAAGTTTTTCATTCTCACTGTATGGATCTGTAGATGATGCTCGTATTTGCAACTGTGCTGCCATCCTTTGCATTTCACCATGCTGTTCTGTTAACCTGGAATAATACAATATACCTGAATGGAAGAAGCTAATTTCTTAAACATTTGCCAGTGACTTATCTGATATGGAACTAACATTAATCTTCTTTATATAATAGCTTGTAGGTTCTTCAGAGGTTGGTTTGCTATGCATATGCCTTTCTGAGCTTATTAGCAGTTAAGTTTGTTTTCTCTGTTACACATTTCTCCTGCTTTTTTTCAGTTGAACACTTTGGAAGCTCAAATGTATGTTTGTGAAATTATATTGTAGACTGTGAAGTCCTGTAGCAAGAAGCTCTGACCGCTTATTCAATCGTGTTTCAATTCATCTGACAGGTATTAAGCAGCAAGCGGGACCACTATGGCAACACACCTTGTTTTCCCCCTTTACCTTGTGCTGTTTTCAGAATCAGTAGGTATATGATGTGGAGCATACTGCAAGATGGTTAGATTCAAATCTTGAATCTAATCTTCCATCTCAGAAGTCCATTAATGGTTTGTTTGGGTGTTTTTTTTCTGCAATGACAAAGCAATGCTAACAACCTGATGTTTTAGGTAGAACAAAATTGGTAACTGAATTGGTATTTTTCCTTTGCATTTTTTCTTTGACATGTGCAGTGCTTTCAAAGGTAAGCAAGAATTACAAGCTTGCATGAGAAGAGATCAAAACCTGTATCTTGATGTCAGCCATTCCCTGTTGATAGTTTCTAGGCAAGACAACTTCTGGCCAATACCTGCCTGTCCCTCCATGCCCCCTGAGCTTCTCAAGACTTGAATCTCCTGTTATAGCAATGCTTCCTGGCTGTTTTGAAAGCCTGCATGAGACATAGTAACTGCCTTGATTTGACTTTTGTTGCTGAGGAAGTCCTTTTCACACTGGTCAGGTGAAGCAGCCAGTGGAGTGGCCAGACTTCTCTCTGACTCCTGGGCTGGTTGCTAAAGCAGCCTGGCATTATGTTTACTAAGACACAGAAGGGGCTGAGGGGAAATTTCTGTAGGTGGCTGCCTGGCTGAATCTGTGCTTGCTGTTGGCATTTGCTGTCTTTGTCTGCTGTGTCATTGCGTGGTTAGAGTTCCTTTTTCCAACATGGAAGTGCTATCTTAGTAACCCTGCTTCTTTTCTATACCATTACAGTAATGAATTATGTGCTTTGGCTTTGAAGGTAGACAGAAAGAGTATTCTGATGACTGGGATGTAGGCAGCAGCTTGGGTGCAGTTGCCTGCCCTACTGGAGACCCCTGTGCGACTGTAGGCAGATTGCTCAGGTCAGCACAGGTATTCAGGTGCCAGGTCCCAAAGGCTTCAGTGGAAGTTAGACTTCTCAGTATCTCTGTGAGTCTCCATTTGGTGTCTCTGGTGCACCTATATTTCCTGTTAGTGTGACCAGCTGTGGCCTCAAGTTTCCTGCACCATCTGGTTCAAACCACCTGTGACCACGTGGATGTCCCAGTGCCCACATGTGAGCCATTGGCTTGCTATAAAGTATAATTGATGCAGAGGCATTACCCAGGATGACCAGGGAACTTGGTGTGTGCTTGCATGAGCCCTAGGCTAACGTGAGAGTATAAAAGCCCTGCTCTGCTCTGCTCCCTACCTAGGAAATAGGAGGAGCTTTCCTCTGCCATGTAGAGAGTTCCAGTACAATTAAAACCAAAATGAGTTACTCGGGTATTCTGGCGAAAGGGCATCCTGGATAGATGGGCAATAAGTCTGTGGGAAGCTTCTGGAGGGTGGGTGAAGCTTTTCCCCAAGTATGGGACAAAGCATCCCATATTCAGTGTAGAAACAGATGGCTCTAATCCTGGCAAGAGCAACTGTTTTGTTTTGCACACCTGTGGTACTGTGCTGCCAGACAGCCAGGTAAATGAGACCTAGGCTGATACCTAGCCATGAACTCCCAGGAACGGATGTCAGGGTTTGACATTTCTCACCCTGCAGGTAAATTACTTCCCTGTGGTCTAAGCTGCTATATTATGGAGTAACCAGACTACAGAGGCATACGACCATGCACTGGGGCACATGTAGAAGAGACCTTTACCCCGCTTGGGATCTGTCAGAGACAGCAGGGATGCTGCAATAACTGAGCCAGAAGGAAGACAAAGGGAGGCACAAACTGAAGTGCCAGTGAAAGTCAACTGGAGTCAGGCATTTAATTTCCTAAGGCTTCTTTGCAAATTTCATAGTATGGACCTGGTTTCTGGAGGAGACTGGATTAAAAAACCAGACAATTATTAAGTCCAACTTTATATGCTTAAACAGCAAGATGACTAGGGAATATGGGGATATGAGTAGGTTATGTAGCTTTATGTTGCCAGAGGAAGCAAAGGGCACGCTGGATGCTAAGGCATTCCTACCTTATTGGTACAGAGTTGGTTCCCCGGCCAGAGCTGCGTTTGCAATTCCGGTCAAGCGCAGTGCCAGCTTGAAAGCAAAGGCAGACACAGAAATTTTTGTTCTATCTGTACCTGTGTGAAAGGAGACTACACAGAAGTCCTGGCAACCTCTTCCATCAGGGTTCCTTGACTTGGATTAAAATTGTTTTTTAGCAAAAAAGGGTGTTCCAAAAGGAATGGTATCACTTCCACATGTTTTCTCCAGCTATAGAAATAAAAACCAACAACAACAAAAAACTACCAAACAAAATACTCTCCCAAACTGAAAGCCCAAGAGGGACACAAGAACTCATTTAAATAGGTGTGACCTCACCAGAGGGCATTTCTCATGTGTACCTTCTGAAGGGCAGTTTCCCACTTCTTCAGGGGATGCTTCTGTAGAAAGCCCCGCAGGAACAGAAGGAAGACTAAGAAGCCTTGCCCTCAGCGCTATGGTCAAAGACTCTTGTCCTCCAGGGAGTCTCGCATGGCTGGCCCTGTGCACTGGAAATCGTTCCCTCAGGGTCACGGCACAGTGCACTTCTTTGCAGGAGTGGGGCCCAGAGCTTCCGCTCAGCAAAACCCCAGAGAGTGTCTCAGCCTGAAAGCATCCCCTCCCACGGCAGAAGAGAAGTGACTGGTCGGGGCTTCCCAGCTTTTGGCAGGATTCTGCTGAATGGAAGCAGGCCCACTCTGCAGGCCGGCAGCCCTTCAGGGATGGGAAATTTCTAATGGGAAGCACCAGCTACTTTCCTCTTACGTGTCTTTTTGCAGGTAGTTATCTCATGTTGTATTTTGAAAACAAAATGAACGTACCTTTCATGAAAATGGTTTCTGTTATGAGAGGGTATGCAAGCAGGTTGAAATTCTGCAAGAGTTTCACATTTAGGTGATGCTTTTGGCTAGGTAAAAATGCTTTGGACACTCAACACCTGTTGCAGTCCAATGGGACTTCTGCACATAAGGCAGACATTCAGCTACTTAGCTGTTCCACTGACTGCTTGGATTCCCGTGCAACTGAGATATGTGAATTTGCACCTTTGAAAACCTCTTCCCAAATGCTTTTTAAGTGCATAAAGCCTTTTCTGCCCACAACAGATGTGGGGCTCTCTACAGCCTTTCTGAAAGTATCAGATAATGAGACTGAGAGGTGAAACTGCAATATGCTGCACCTTGTGAGTTTTAATTTTGGTAAAACCTCACTGGGAAAGATGGATAGTATGAAAGTTGAGCCCATCCATGCTTTACAAAGCAGGTGTCAGGCTCTATGAATGACCACATAAGCAATTAAATGGAAAGCTTGCATTACTAAAATGGAAAGAGTATTATGGGCTGGGAGGAATTAGGACATGCGGGTGAGACTTATGGTTAAGACACTTTCTGTCTATCTCAGCTTCCCCTTTGTAATAAGGGTTCTCTTGTTCTGAAACAGATAATTTTTAGTAGCCCTCACTGCTAATGGCCAATGCATCCAACTCTTGGCACTTGGAAGCTCGTTTGTTTGTTTGTTTGGGGTTTTTTGTTTGTTTGTTAGAATAATCAAAGGGATTACTTTGAGCAGGGATTACTAGCTAGCCTTTCTTGTTGTTTCCCAAGTGTCTTCAGAGCTCCCCTTGATTTTGTTTCTATTCAGGTGGAAAAATACAAGGTTAACATTTTGTTTGCCAATCTGCAACACCTTCCTTGTGGCAGAACAGAATGTAGGTTCTGCACAGTGCTCTCCTGACTTCCACTCATCTAGATCATCCAGAGGTGTGAAGAAGACCTTTTTTAAAAGGACAGTAGTCAAAAGCATACTGTGCCCCCAAGAACGGCACAGGCAGGGTACAAGGGCACATGGATCTGCTAGAATCCAAGGCTAATTTGATTCTTGGCACTCTTCCAACTGCAGATAAACCTGAAAATAAAGGTACTGTGCATAATTCTGAAATATGCTACTGTCAAACTAATATGTTTCACTGACTTCGGTAGTTATAGTGCTATGTAAAAGAGCAGAAAGAGACCTAGTCAAGTGCTGTAGTAAGTTGTTGGTAAGCAAGTGAAATATTTAGTCTATTGATTTAATTATGCTCAGAACTCTCCTGAGTTCATTTCTTCATGATGAACAATGAACCATCACTCGGCTCTTTTGCTCATGCTCTGAGTTCTTCTGTTTATTGTAGAGCAGATTCTCTGCCCAGATGCTTGCTTAGTGTTTTGCATTTCACTGAATCTTTATTGAAATACCCACCCGTAGTGCAACAAACAGTATAGACAATAATTCACTCCAGTCCAGTTTTCCTTGTCAGGGTTGTGTACCAAAAATAATGGTAACACTTCAAAGAAGATTTGGGATGCGTCAGATGCACAAAAAGAGATGCATGTTCAGCCCTTCAAATGGGCCTTGACATGCAAACCTGGGGCCTTGAGAGATATCATTTCAGATGGAAAGGCTATTGACAAGATAATGAAGCAAGCAATAGCCAAATGGAATACAGATATAAATTTTTTGAGTTGTTTCATGATTTATTTGGCAATGCTGCACACGTGATTTTGTGTCTGAGCACAGTATGGCAGGTTATTCATTCTTGGGGACAGCCAGAGAATGTATTAGTCAGGTCTGTATTAGTCAATTTAGGCCAGGTACCAGGGACCTGGTACTTATGAGCCGCTCAAGCCTGTTGCTACCAACACAACTCGCTAAGATGGATCTTGGTAGAAATAACAGATTTTTGTTTCCAAGGGTGTGAGTTGCAGATGGGTCACTTCAGAGTGTTTCGCTTTTGACTGATCGGTCGGATCAGCTAAAAAAGGGACACACTCTGGAGGATGCTGAGGGCTAGGGATGAAGTGGAAATGAAGAACCTTTCTCCTGAATGACGCCCTGGATTGTTACCATCTGGGATCTTGGACAGCTGAATGAATTCCAGTGCTTTGTTTCCCTGCCCTGGACTTACCACAAAGCAGAGACAAAGAAAGGTCACTCTGTTTTTTCACTCTTAGTAACATATTGAGGGAAACTGTGTAATTAGCCAGTCAATAAGGACAGGGCTCATCATCTCTGGTCATGACTGGGGAATCCTCATTCTGCAATGCACTTTAAGCCTCCCAGCTGGATGGCTATGCTTGAGGGAGCACAGAGACCTAAACAAATATTACACTATTTACTGCCTTGCATAAATGGGTACTGGTGTTGTGATTAGAGTCAAAGCATCCAAGCTCTGGCTGTTGCCATGAGAATGGCTGCAGTTGGATTACCTTTCCAGCACCACCTAAATACCCCTGTGGGGACTGGCGGGTTGTTGTCGTAAGAGTGGTACAAACAGCACTGCATAAAGAGTGATACAAAGAAAGCCAAAAGGAATAAGGACTGTTTTTCTCCTGGTTGTATAGATTTGTAAAGTTCTGAGTTTTCAAGGGGTATCTAACTGCCTAAGAACTGCAGATCCTCCTTTGCAGGGATTTCTAAAACCACTGAAAAGTGCTTTTGACAGTTCTATTAAAGTACTTATCCTTGGGCAGCCAAATAACTTCGGAGATCTACCAGCTGGGTGACGATTCCCTCAACTTTGTACAGAGATCATGGCAGAGCTAAGAACTGGACTGAGATTTCCTTGTCTTTCCTTGCTGATCCACTACTATGAATGGTTAGGTAGGCTGAATGTAAATACAAGGGGAGCTGATTAAATAATTCTCATATGAAGGATTGCCTGTCTAGCTATTAAGAGCTACATTTTATCAAAGTGCTTTTCACAGTGATCCATGATGTACTGTGAAACACTATCAATATTACAAAAGCAGATGTTTCAGCTCTGATGACAGCTCTGATCACATGATTCATTTCCAAAGCAGCAACAGACTCAAAATAATATTACTAGCTTTGATACTTTCAAAAAAAATATTTTTTGAGGGTTCTGTATCTGAAGTCAATGTAAAATGCAGACAACCATGATGAAATATTTAGTCCCTTGCTAAATGGGCATTGATGTCTTATTGTAAAAAGGTTTTGATTAGAGTCTAAGCATCCAAGTAGTATATACAAAGCTAAGCCACTTTTTTCTTTTTATTAGCCAAAGTTCACTGTGTACAATAAAAATGTCAGCAGCTGCCTATATGTAATTTGGTCTTCAATATCGAAGCCAGAAACTCACTGGTTTGTTAATTGAAATCTAAATTTTTCTTGTTATTCCAGAGTTACTGTTTGCTTTTTGGTGTTACTGCAAATAAGAAAAAGTTTTCTATTGTGTTTCTTTTCTTCTTTCACCTCCAGTATAATAAAAAATTGAAAAGAGAAAAATATTTACACTGTTAATGCTGATCAATTGATAAACTTATCACATGTCAGCACGTGAGCAAAGAAACAGTAAATCTTCTGAAACAGTGACAAGTGTGTCATTTGCTGTTGCAGGCAGGTAGTAATGCAAACTCTTAAAGATTAGCAGTGTATTTCAGACTGAAAATTGGCCTGATGGGATATCGTTCTGACTTGTTTGAAAGGATGAAGATTTAAACTGCAGTTCATGTGTGTGTGAAGGCCAGTGGTGCTAATACGAAGTTTAGTGATCTGAAACTTGTCACACTTCAATACTTGCAGTCTTCCAACAGCTGTTTTGCCATTATCTTCCCTCCAATTTCAGCAATGGTTAAATAAAAATGTAGAGGAAGATACATTTTGAAGTTGCTTGTTTTAATTGTTTGGCAATGTCTTGGTATGCTTTTCCTGTCTGATCTTTTACTCAGACCAGTGTTTCGTGGATGGTATTAAGAAGCAGGTATCTTTAAAAAGACTGTATCTGCATATAGATACTGTACAGACAAAAATCTGGGGATGACAGATATCATGGAAAAATGCAATACTGTTGACTGTTGCACTAGATGCTGCAGACATCTCTCAGTTAGGTTCTCCAAAGCACAAACAACTGGAGGCCAGGGTTTATAGGATTACCACCCAACACATTAGTCTGTTCAGCATTTTGCTCACCTTGGGCAAGGGGTCTTGTGAAGCGTGTTCCTGAAGCTCTTGTCAGCCCATGAGCTGGGGTTGGAACTGCTCCCCAAAAGCAAACAGCAAGATCCCCATTGGCTATGCCTGCTATGTTCAGCACAACTTGAGCTCATACTCAGCAGGAAAAATAATATTTTTTTCCTAGGTGCAAATCAATTGGTAGAGGGATAACTAATGTAGAGAGATGAGTGTGTTGACCTTAACAACAACACTAATGGAGTTGGCAAATCTTCATCCAGGGTCCACCGAACTGGCAACTTTCAACCTTGTCTGTGAAGTCCGGACACTTCCAGGCTGAGTTGCAGAGTGATCTGGAATCAAACATCATTATGGGCTTTCTTCTGTTGTCACTTGATACTTTGAGCTAGTGGGACTGCTGCATTTGGTACCTTTTCATTAGCTGTTGTGTTATCCAGCCACTTTGAAAGATTACTCAAAAGTCTTCAAGGTTTGTGCTAGGCTTTTGTTGACATTCAACAAATGCAGTAAGTGATAACATTGATGAACGCAGCCTGAATGTATATACACACCATGGATTGGTAAGGCAGCCTGACAAAAGCATTGGAATGCGCTAAAATATATTTACACGTAGAAACTAATGCAAAGCTTCCTATTGGTTGGATTAGATTCCTTCTCTTCTTTCTTGACTTTTGATGCTTCATACTGCTCCAACTTCAGAGAGCAGTTGCAAATCAAGATGCAGTGCCTATTAAGGAACAGCATATGGTTGTTCTGTGGTCCTTGAATTGTATGGGACAAGCAGAACACAGTGGGCACTTGAGCACACGTGCTGCTGTTCCTTTTATTTGTTTGAATGGAATTTGGGCATGTGGACCTTGGTTGCATTTGCAGCTCATGACTTAAATAAAAATATAATTGAAACTTGGTCCAAGGCAGGCTTTATAGTTTATTAAGACAACCCTGATGTAAGGAGTTGGAGACTAGTAAATCTATGTACTTCCTTTACAAGGATATTTTAATTGTCGTTATTTCTCAAAATGCTTTTATCTTTAAATGATCTTTTTTTTTTCTTTATGAGGAATTGTACACTAAAGCCAAAAGTCATTTTGCTGTGGTTCATCTGTAATGCTCAGACCTGGTACACACTTGAACAGTGGAAAAGCAGCTGTGCTAGCATTATTTTTATTTCTGGAGGTCAGCTTGGGGGAACTGAAATATGTTGTGCAGACTTTGGGTTTTTTTTTTTCTTCTTTTTTTTTTTTTTGGTTACTCTGCTTACACCGGAAACTCTGAATAGGTATATTTGTCAGCTTTTACAGTAAATTTTTTCTTTCCCATCCCCCAAACCTGGAGCCAGAAACTGCCATCCTTCCCCACCCTAATTCTGCAAGGAGGCCCTTTGAAATCAGTGTGATGATGCAGGAATAAGATACTACCCAAGAGGTACAGTTCTGCTTCTCATGCAATCTATAGCAGAGCTCATATTTGCTTTGGCAGAGTTGATGTTTTCACGCAGCATGAAGAACAGCAGCCATGTCTGACTCTGAAAAGCTTTTGAGTAAAGTACAAATAAATAATTTCCAAATGTAGATAAATCTCTTATAAGACCAAGAAAGCACCTTTGTGATGGTCTTTATTTCAGACCTCCTGTCTAGTATTCAGTTCCTTTTCAGAATTTTCAGTACAGCTCATCCTACAGCACTTTTTAGCACTGTCTATTGTTTGCACTCAGATAAATTAATACCAATTAAATTTAAAAAGCAAAATGTGAACTGTATTAAAAGCCCTTGTGGATGCTTGTATGCAGAATTAAAGTGACCTTAATTCTCTTTAACTGCGTTGCCAAAGCCACAGGATTCATGAGAATGCAAGTAACCCAACTTAAAGTCCCACAAAGAATGTCCACAGAAAGCAAATGTAGATCAGGCAAAGGCTGAAAAAACATCTTTTCTTCAGCTACTATTTTAAAGCAAAGTATTTTCCTAATATGCATAAAGGTAACAAAGACAACAGTTCAACGCATAAATGTTGTGCTGTCTGGTATCAAAAGTATTTATAATGGCCAATCAAGATTTCACGAGTAAATGGTATGTAGTGAGGCAGAAAGAGTTAATGGTAGAGCAAAGTTGAAAAGAAAGAAGTATTTCATTTTTTTAAAAAGAAATTAAAGCAGAGATGTTTATGCTGTTAAATATTTTTTTAGGTTGACTTACAGTGTCTGTATTTAGACTCAGTTTTTCTCCCCCCAGAAAGGTGTAACAGAAACATCTCAGTGTGTGTATAATTGCATGTAGCTGGGAGAGATGATGAGAAGTAAAATGATTCATCTTGTTCTGTGATGTGAAGCACAGAATGTAAATCTGAATAAATGCTTCCTGGATGGAATAATATTTTAAGTTTAAGATTTGACCTGGATATCCACCTGTACTTCATAAAACCAAAGGCTAGTTGCGATCTTTAGAAATGGAAACTTATCAATTAGTATATTTACAAATCAAAGTGCAGTAAAAAGGGGCAGGTAGCCACTACTGCTAACAGTGGCTTTACAAATATCGGGCCTCCCTGAGCTTTGATATCCTGTGGTTTCCTTCTGCTATCAATTGCCTCCAAATACTTCATGTAAAATATGGGTTGAAAATATTGGCTTATGAATAACTGTGCTTCCTCTACTTTCACTTGTCACAAGGCCTTGTTGTAGGCCTTTTTAGCTGGCCGTAAGCTTTACTTTTCACAATGGATCAGAGTTTATAGGTATAAGCTCTGAGATGTGTTGTCAATAGAACTGTCCGCAAAGCTGTGTCACATCCCAGCTCACCAAGTTATAAACCTCCTGGCCAGGCTACGAGCAAAGCTCTGTTTGGAACAGAAACGTGACTCTGGTCCAGGATGGCACTTAAGTATACCTGCCTGTTCTCAACAGCTATGAGGTATGCATGTCAAACTAGTGATAAGTTAAATGGCTTTCCAAATGAGGATGCTTTTCTAATTTGGGTTGCATTTATAGCTTGCGTCTAAGTACAGAATATAATGTATTTCTCTTGAATATCTAATCTCTACTTTTTTATGTATCTACCTGGCCAGCAATTATGTTACATCATAAGCTAGATATCTACTAACCAATCTGTATTATAGGTCTGTTGGATATATTCAGTCTGATTTGTCCTTCAGGTGGGTGTAAATTGCTGCACTGCAGATCAGTGGCACTGAAGCAACGTAAAGCAGATACACTCAAGTGGAGTCAGGAGAAATAAAATAAACACGCTGGTTTTGTCAGAAGCCTAAAGAAAACAGAATTTCAGGCTCAGGGATTAAGGAGTGGGAAAAAAAAAGTAGAACATCACAATTAACACACTGAAACCTCACTGAAGGCAGGAGAATGAAAGGTTTAGTCTAGAGACAGTTTGGAGGAAAACCAGCATATGTTTGTTGCTTCTCTCTATTTTTGTTTTTTGTCTACCTAGTTGGTAAGTTTTGAAGCGGGATGCCCTTTTTCACCTCCCTGCAGAGTGTGTGGCTCACCACTACTACTCTCATTTCACATGTGTATAAAGTACATCCCCATAGGGAGGTGGAGGTCTGTTGACAGCCGTTGCTTTTAGGAATGGAGTATTATCCTCTGCGTAACAGCAGCAATCCCTTTTCCTTGTACTACATCCTCCCTGGCTTTCATAAATGTCTAGAGCAATATGCTTATTTATTCAACAAAATACACCCAGCCAATAGGACATGGCTTCTGCAGACCATAAAAACACCTGCCAGCGCGGCAGGGAAACCAGCAGCTCTGGCTTCGAGACCATCCCGGTTGCGAGGCCTGCGCAAGCTCTCGTGCTGTGAATTATGTATGAATGCTCTTTTGCAAAAATAAAAAGGGGCTGAGTTTCTCAGTATTGCTGCAGCTATTTAACAGCTGGAGGGAATTGCAAGCATACTTATTTCAGGTTACGTTGTCCTCGTGATCCATCTGTATGATCACAGCATCCAAGCAGCAAAGGTAGAGAGAAGGCCTATGCCATCTGACATCATGTGTGGGCCAAAAGACATCATTAGCTAAGGAAGAAAATGTTTATGAGTCCGGACTCCAGCCACGTTGACTAGTACAGCCCACAGACAAGCAGGCTGTCATGGGGATCTCGGCTCTGTACAAATGGCAGGAAAGCAAAATAAATGTCACCTCTGGTTTTTTTTTTCTCAGCTTCTGCTCCAGAACAGCAGCCGCAGACTCGCCCCTATCAAGGTGTCCGTGTCAAAGAGCCAGTGAAGGAGCTATTGAAAAGGAAACGGGGAAATGTTCATAATGCCAGTGCAACGGCAGCTACAACGGTAGGAGAAAAAACAAACACAAGTGGAAAATTGTTCCTCAGTAGCTAAATGATTGACCAGCTCTGGCACCAGCTGGCAATACTTTGGCAATGAAAGAAATCTTTGCATGTCTAAAGCATTTTGAAGGCAATGCAGCCTCATGTTACCTGGAGATACCATTAAATATATCTTTACTTTAGGTGGAGTGCCTTTACGGTGCAGAGCACCTTCAATCACCATTGACTTAATGAAAGGGTGAAAGTGTTTTGCACTTGGCAGGATCTAACTCCTAGGAACAGAAAGTGGCTTGGAAGTTAAGCAGCTTGTTCAAGAGCACAAAAAGAGATCAGCAAGAGCCATCCTTGGCTGTCTGCTTCTTAGTTTCAGCCTACCTCTATCTGTCCTCCCAGGAGTAAGCAGATTGACTGGCTCCTCTCTGAAGACGAATTCCCTCTGCAACACAAGGTTTAAATACTGTTTAAGCCCCCCTTGAGCTGAAGGGACATGTGGACTTTGGCTAGGCCCATGAACAGGGCTGGGGTTATGTGTACTGGCTGACAGGCTCAGTTCTCCTGGCCCTTCTGTAGAGGCAGGTGGGAACATTCAGGCACTGACATTGAAGTAGTAGCTGATAATCAGCTGATAATAGCTAATATGCTCTGTCCCTCAGTGCTTCTCAGAGGGGATTGATTTTAATGCTTATGGCCTTAATCCCTGGATATTTTTCTTCTCTTTTCTAGGTGGTTTTGCCCCATCAGCCGCATCCTTCCTATTCGCCAATGGGTAATGTTTCCTTGACTTTCTAAGTGTTTGTCAGCCCTGCTGCAGGGAAGGTTATGCTGAACTGGGCTTTAATCCTCTCCTGTTTTTTAGGCCAGCCTTGCATTGATATGGATGTTCCTGCTTCTTCATTGCCTGTCACAGATGAAGGAGCACTCTGTTCTGGCTGGATCTCCCAGCCCTCTCCCACATCCCTACAGCCTTTAACTCAGTGGACCACTTACCCTGATTATGTGTCCCACGAAGCAGTCAGCTGTCCATACACAGCAGATATGTATGTTCAGCCTATGTGTCCCAGTTACACACTGGTTGGACCTTCATCTGTTCTGACTTATACTTCTCAACCACTGATCACCAATTTTGCAGTAAGTCAAAAATACCTAGGTATAAGTGACAGCAAATTCCCCACCTTCTAGCAAGAGCCATGAGGAGTGCCGGATGTAATTACTATAATTTATTTAATTCCTATAATGTTGTGTGTCTTTGCATCAGTGCCACATTGTTGTTTTAGCACTGGCCCTGTCTGCCCTGTGCTGGACATTAGTATGGTTTGAGCAGGACAAAAAGTTGTGGTTGCACTGAAATGAGGCATACTTCACTGCCATTTCCCCAGTTCTCTGCACTGCTCCAGACTTTCCCCGTTATTAACACATGCACTGTTCTTTGCTGTTGTCCTGGGGAATGAGTCATCTCTCATCAAGTCAGCAGCAGGGCTGCCATTGCCCTGAGTTTGTTCAAGTCTATGAACAGTTATTTACAGTAGGAGAATACTGTTTGCAGCTCAAGGATTATAATGGGGAATGTTACGTTTACTGTTGTCATCACTTCCAACTTGAGAAGCTGTTCTTCAGCTTGGATTTGGAATACCTGAGGAAGCAGAATTAAAGTAGTTCACTGAGTGGGTGCACATCATAGTCAATAAATGCTGTTTGGACAAGTATTTAGGACACAGTCCCAGCAGAGATCTGAGCAGTATCCAGGGGATTCTTCACTATTTAATTCCAAAGTTAAAAAAATGAAAAAGTAAATGGGATTCCAGGAAACACATCCACCAGGTGAAACGGGAAGAATGACTTGGCAATAAATTTCTCAAAAATTGCTATTTAAAGATGGAAGAGCAAGGCCAAAATAGCACGTAAACGTAGCAGATTATTTGGTTTCAAGCTGGACAAAATCTGTTTGGCTGACCCAAGATGATTTGTTCTTCCTTAGAGGGGAAGGGCAGAGAATTCTGTTTCAGTTGAACTCAAGCAGCTTATTTTCCTTTTAATGTTTCAGTTCAGCTGCTGAAACTGACACACCAAATCAACAAAGGTCCATGCCTGTGTCCTGTGGCCTTCGCTGGTGAGGAAGGGCTATAGTTTCAAATGTGGCTCTGCCTTGGCTGACAGGGGCTGGTCAGGATGGACTGTTGCAGAGGCCAGAACAAGCTGCCTTCAGCCTTGGGGCAGCAAAGTTGTGCCCGTGCATTCAGCTTGCAAGAGAGACTGTCAAAGAAGGCAGTTTTCAGCACAGGCTGTAACTGTCTCATGGGCTTACAGTGAGGGTGGGAGTGGGAACAGAAAGCTAGAGGGAACTTGACATGAGTGTGAGCTACTGACAGCAAGCACCTGGGACAGCCACAGCCACCGCGCTCATGGGAGCCAGCGTGGGAAAACTGTCACACTCACTATAACTCTTTACCCAGAGAGACAGGAAAAGGAATGTTAAAAGTGAGACTGAGCACCCTTAGTCTGTTGCTTTGCATCCTCCCCCCGCCTCATCTGGCCAGTTGTTTTATTTTGTTTTATTTCTCTTCTATTATAACAGCCCCGAAGCACCACCCCTGCTGTAGTGCCTCAGCTCGAGGTAACGGATCAGCAGCCACCTCTCACATACTTCCCGTGGGCACAGCCCCTCTCTGCACTGCCAGCCTCCACTTTGCAGTACCAGCCAGCTTCTTCCACGCTTTCTGGGCCGCAGTTTGTGCCCTTGCCGATCTCCATTCCTGAGCCAGCCCCCCAGGAGCTGGAGGATGCCAGACGAGTCATCGGCACACTGCCCATTGAGAAGCTGCTTCTAGAAGACGAAGACAATGATACGTATGTTTTAAACCATGCTCTCTCTGTTGAAGGGCTTTAAGTTGCACATCTGGGGCCTGATCCTCACCTACTCAATACTCCACCTGGCACCACAGTGAGTTTTGAGTACAGAGGAAGAACAGGCGGGGGGGTGGGGGGTGGGAACTTTACTTGCGATTTTGGTGTCCACCTCTAGCACACCATGACTTTTGTGTTGTGTGAAACTTGCTTTGTCCTGGGGCTCAGCACAAGATTTCTCTGCTTTTACAGTTCCTGCTACTTCTCCCAGGCAGGCTTTTGATTTTGGTTCTTGTGCTCAGTGTCAGCACGAGGTAACTTTCATCTTCAGACACAGGGCATGGTCTCAAATTGACATACTATAGTGTAGCTGTAGCATTTGGTGAGGGTACACTTGCCTCTAAATATTGGCAAGACCTAGTTCAATAGGCCTGCTTTCTAGAGCTCAGTGTAAATGCCTTGTGTGTGTGTGTCTTTGCCCTGTCCATGGAGGAACCTCTACCTGATCTAGACCACTAGAAAACATTTCTGGGGCCTAAATTGGCATTTTTCTTCCCTAAATTAAACTGCTCCTTTGGAAAATAGGAAAATGTGAAGTGTAGTTTTGTTCTACTGGTGCAGGTAGGTGGATTAGTCTGAAGACAAAAAGTCAACACAGCTGAACTAAACGCCAGTGCAGTCAGACATCCCTATTTACAGAGCAACACAAAGTAGCCTAGATGAAATATTTGAGTTCACACAAAGGTGTAACTTGAAGGTCTCACCTTGTCTGCCATTGGAAGACAGCCATGTAGGTGTGGGACAGTGGTTTGGAGTCATGGTCTTTCAGCTGCAGAATGTTTTTGGACTCAAAAATATCCACTTTCAAGATGGGGGGCTGATTTTGTGGCTGGCTGGTAATGCTGCATGTTCTACCAATGGACAGATCCTGGTCCCACTGAAGTCACCGGGAGTTTGCCTGAGTCAGGATTGCAAGACATGGCCCTATATCAGGAGATCATTGAGAAGACAGGGCCAAAATCTGGACTTCAGTCTAACAAGGAATTCATGGCATTACTATTAGCCGACAATACTTTTGTTTGTTCTGTAGCATTTCAGTATGAAGTTGGTCATGTCATGCTGAGCCAGGGAACCTTAGCGACCTCTCTTGTGCCTCACTGCTATGGAAAGTTTCTGTGTTGTAGTCTCCCAGGCCCACAGGTGTACATGTTTTCTTTATAGCTTTCTAATTTTCTTTCCTGGAGAATGAGTAGCTTTACTTTTTCATTTGATGCAACTGTAACTATTATTGTTGATGCTCAGGAGTGCCATGCCACGGGCAAATATATTTGCAGGAGATATATCCCCTTCTAACTCTGTTTATTGTTTTCTTAACAAACTAGGGACTCTTGGCTGGTGACCACAATTTCTCTGGGTTTTTCTGCTTTCTAAATCCCAGGATCCTTAAGTGATTTTATTATTTGCAAGACTAACTGCGAAATAATTTATTGCACTGTTTATTACCTGGTGTCCAGCAGTCCAGTTGCCACCCAGGCAATATTTCACGTGACCTTACAGTTTCTGCCTGAGTGACGTTTGCAAGCTCAGGTTGAAAGTCTTGAGGACTTTCAAAGCATATTTTGTTATTTAATATTGACAAATCTGGAAGACATAAGCAATAGATCATGTAAGTGATCATAAAGTTGTTTGAAAATAGCAGTAGTTCAGGTGCATTGAAATTAGTGGCTTACATTTGCAGAAAAACCCAGCAAAGAAATTAATTAGAAGGAGCTTAGTTCACCACTGCTTACTCCAGTTTTATAAGTACAAAGACATTCCGTAGGTAAAACTGGGATAATGCAGTTGTGAATCAAGCCTGTGGTTGCTAAGATTGCTTTTAAATTTCTTTCACTCCAATGTATGTAAATTCTGTGTGTGAACATAAAACAATGATGAACTGTTTCAGAATTTCTTTCTGGGTTGTTCTGGTTAGAAAAAGACAAAATCTTTTTCAATAAAGATCTACAGTAACTTTCATATGCCTAGAGTGTTTTATTTCCTATCTAAAATGGTAACCTAGCATTTAGCAATCAATTACTTCGATAATATATGTACAGGCTAGAACCACAGATTAGCTGTTAGACTTTCTGCTCATTTTGCACATTAAGGCAGACTAAGGAGGAACTCCATGATCCAAATATGGCCGGGAAGGCACTGTTTACTCAAGCAGGCCTTAGTCACAGAAGCACTCCTGCAGTTCAGATGTTAGTTCAATCACTGTTATCCTCTATTGGCATCCCTGGGGATGTGTGGGTGTGCTGCCACAGCTAATGCTGAGCTTGACTGAAAATCAGACTAGCCATAAAGTTGCATTTCTACTTCCTGAAATTGCAAGGTGTGGCTGTGGGGTACAAAATTACCTGAGGAAAGAAACAACTGCCTACCACCCTCTTACTAAAATATATCAAATGTTGCTGTCTGGAGCAAAACAAACCCAGGGGCTGCTACGACTGCCTGTAGGATGGTCTCCTCCTGTGCAAAGCAGAATTGCAAAGCTACCTGTGCATGCCCGGCGCCCTTGCAAATAGGACCTGGGGGAATGGAAGTGGCGAGTACCTGTGTGTAATTCTCTCCAGCTCCAGCCACAGAGCCAAGCAACCAAAGTGAAGCAGTGAAGTGTTTTCCCCATCACTAAGGGCCATGTCACCAGCAAACCCATAACTGCTATGGATTGTGACAACTCTTTGTCTTATGCACAAGATAAGGAACTCAGTCCCTTTCACCAATAGTTTTGATAAAGAAGTAGAGTTTAACAGGCTGTTTACAAATACACCATTTAGAAGAGGCTGTTTGTTACCCTGGATGGTGAGATATCACCAATGCATACAAAGCTGTATCACCCCAATATACATGCATATGATATGGTATGCTGGGCCTAAGCTTTGTGGAGGACTTAGATACCTCCCAGCACAAGGGCAAATCTCACCTGAAGGAAAGTGCTGAAGTGGAGAGGAGACGGTATGTCAAAGCTCAGGAGTGCTCAGGGGTCTTGAAAGCTGCAGTTATTTTGAGGTAGGAAGCCCTTTCCGTGGGAGTGGGTGCTTTCAAGGTCAAGCCCTTTGGGGCTTATGGCAAGGTTTTGTGGAACGCTGGGTGTAAAACCCCCAAAGTGGCTATGCTACCCTGTAACTGTTTGCTCCCAGGGTGGTTCATGGCCAAGCAGTGATCGGTGTCTTTATTTACTGTCTTAGAATTCTACATATTTATGCAGCTAAAGGTATGAGAGCGTATACGTTGGCAGCTGCAGAGCGCATGAAATTGCTGCGAAGACTTGATGCCAAGGAACACAGAGGAAAGGTAATATGAACCACTTTCTCCTGCAAACAGTGGTGTTTGGGATTGGCATGGGGTTTGCGTGACTGAGAGTGACTGATGCCCTGAAAAATCCAGCTCTGTGTCTCTGTTACTGTAAAGGAAGCCTTGGGCATAGATATGCCTTGCTTAGGTGCTTCTAGCAGGATCCTAAAATTAAGTGGGATGAGAATGAGCTTTTTCTCTTTTCGGCCCATGGTTCATAGAGTGATCTAAGACAACACTGGTCCAGGAAAATACGAGTATGTTGGCAGTAGTCTCTGAGGCTGAAGGTTTTATGAAAAACAGATGTATGCTAGGAGTGCTGCTGCTGACCTAAACAGTGCTTCAAAAATGCTGGACTTGGGTTGTCATCCAAATTAGGGCCAAAGAACACTAGAGGGAGTTCAGCAGGAGCTGGGAAATGCCCCCCATCTCGTGACGCCATGGGTCCTAATATGTGGGATTCAAAATGTGCCTGTGAGCTGTCTTTGGTTTATGCACCACAATCCTTGGGATTCTAGATACTATTCAGCCCAGACTGCCTTTCCCCATTCCTTGTTTTATGATAGCATCTGCTTCTAGACTCTCACATTTTATCTGCTGTGCTGCTATTTTCAGACTCCTCTGCTGGTGGCTGTCACTGCCAGGCAGCCAGCTATTGTTTATGATTTGATCCAGACAGGAGCAGATGTCAATGCTGTAGACAACAAAGGGCAGTCAGCTTTACATCTTGCTGCAACATATGGGTATGCCCAAGTTCTTCAGGTAGGAAAAGCTTTTATGGTTTTAATTGCTAGCAATATAAACCTACAATAAAGTCTCAATATTGGTGTCTTTAAATAACTGTCTTGGAAGGCAAGATGTCAGTAAGCAATGAAGACTGACCAAAGTCTCCTTTTCCATTGAGTTAGGAATTGAGTGTTAGGAATTGACTTCCCAGGTTATTCCTGTTTTAGGACTATACTTGCAGCTAACACCAGTCTCCTGTTACAGAGGAAATGGCTTTAGCGTATCTGTGGGGGAAAATAAATTATTTCTGCGGGTCATAGCTCTAAATCTGCTGATGGCAGGCCAGGCAGTGTGGGCTTGCTCTGGCTTGAGCCCCCAGTGTTGTACTGATGCCTGCATTGGAGGGGGTTCCACAGAGGCTGAAGGCAGCTGTAGGGTGTGAGGAGAGGGAGCAATAATTCCAGTGTGAAACCCCCTTCCTGATGTCAGTGTCATCCAGACAGGAGCAACGAACTGTGTCCGGACTCAAGCCAGCTGAAGAGAGAGCAGCTGTGACCCTGCAGACAGAGCCAGCACAGGCACAGCCTTCAAAATGAGACATATTTTTCAGATTTTATGCAAAACCAAGGTCCATTGAGAAGATCTTCCAGGACGTGAGAGAAACTAGACACTCCTGTATGGACAGAATGTACTAGAGCTTTTGTGACTTATATGACCAGATCATTGCTTCACAGATCTTTCTGTAGACAGGATCTACATCTAAGTTGTGGGCCAGCCAGACTCTAACAGCCCTGAAGAGCAAATTAGCACATTAGAAAAGGCACTGTGGGAATTTTTGGAAGGGACTACATAGCGGAGATAAGCATACTGCAACGTGTCTCTTAAATGCTTAGCTATTGGCCATAAAATGGAATTAATAAAATGTGCCTTCCTTGATTCATGTCAGAACTGAGTATAGGCAGCTTCACTGTAGAGTTTCACTGCAGCAGCATCGCTGCTGATGAGTTTACCTGAGGGCAGGGCACAGGGTCCTCTGAGGATGAGGGATGCGTCAGTAGAAGTGCCGGGGGTACCTGCCATGCTGCCAGTCCATCTCCAGTATTCATCAGCTCTGCCTTGCACATGCCCTGGGTTAAGTCATGAGCAGGCAGTTAATGTGTAACGTTGAGAGTTCTTTGGAAAACAGGTGTTTCATTCAGGGGGGTAAAGTGTTTTACACCCAGATGATTCCAACAAAGCCTCCCAGAGTGCCTTGTGGTGGTTTGTGTTTTGTTTTTTGTTTTGGTTTGTTTTATTTTTCCCTTGACATAAAAAGGGAAAATGCACACAGGCTTGCTTCTTGGGTCAAAGCCATGAAATGCTTTACAGTTTGTTTGATTGTTTATTTATTTTAATTGTTTTTTCTAATGGATTAAACATCTAATCTTTAATCATCAGGCAGCTCAGAGCTACTTGTCAATATTTGTTCTGTATATATTATATTATTGTTATGAAAAGAGAGCACAAGCCCTAACCGTTCTGGTTAATCTTTCAGCAGAAGGATTCTGTCCTGTGCCTTATCTAACTTGACAAGGTTCTGGATGAGTCACTGCACTGCAAAAATTCTCAGCCAAGATTCTGTAATGTGAACAACTTGCTTTATTCAATCAAGAGCAAAAAAATGCATTATCTGTAATAATGTAGACAAGGAGCTACTTGGCTGCATCACATGGAATCTATCATTTTCTTAAGTTAAAGAGTTTTGAAATTTTTACTCTCTGCTAAGTCCAAGCAATGCTCATCTCCAGAGCACTGCTTCATGCCATTTACAGGCTCTGCATCCTCATTGCCGCAGCCATTGCAACAAGCTGTGGTTTTAACCTGTCACACTGCTGCACATCTGCTGCACGTTAAAAAGAAAAAGTAAATAAATCCAGTCTGAGAATTTCCAATGTCAGCAAGCTTTTAGGTAATAAAGTTTGGCTATCCCTGTCAAGGAGAGATTTTCATTTATCCTTGCCAAGAATAACTCAGAATAAATATGAAATGGTGTTATTGGTGCCTTTGCTTAACCCAGGGTGAAAGCGAGGAGGCTAGCACTTTGAGCCAGGGGCAGTGACTTAATTTTACTGTTCTGAACTGAGAATCTAATAGGATACTATACCTAGGTGGGGTTTAGGAAACTAGGGAACATGATCATCTTGTGTAACCCTGAATGTCCCTGTTAGGAAACAGATTCACAGCACTGAAATCTAGTGTCAAATAAGTGTGTAGTTAAATGATAATTATCAGATTGTTTCTTTGTTTGTGTTTAAATTTTGTTAGTTTTGACTGATTTTGGCTTGAACAGTATTCTGCTGAACTAAAATTTTCCATTTCTCTGTTGCTTCTAGGTTATACTGTCACTAGGTTTCCCGCTTGATTTAGAAATGAAGGATTTTGAAGGTAAAACCCTTTGTACAAATATTTTATAGTCGTATTAAAAAAAAATGAAAAACTGTATTGGCTATTTCATTGACTGATGCTCTTTGGTATTGGTGGTGTGCTAGGAGGCCAGAGTGGCCTCAAACTGCCTGGGGGAGAGTCGTTTCTGTGCGCTCAAATGCAATGGAATTCAATGGTGCTGATGATTCAATGGTGATTCAATGCACAATTGGAACTAGGCACATGCTGGAGTGCCCCATAAAGTGTCTGTACAGCCAATATGGTACCTCTGAAACCAGAGAAGGGCTTATGCCTTAACAACACATGTGCAGAGATGCATATGCTCTCCCCGCCAGCCCTCGCTTCCTCTCTGTACATCAGTATCTTTGTTGAGACTGTTGTTATCTTCCTCCCATACTTGGTTTTCCAGGCCATACCCCACTCCACTGTGCTGTTCTGGCCCACAATGCCCTACTCCGGGAGCAGGATTGCCAGATGTTGACGGTGGAGCAGCAGAAAGATCTTCAGCACCAGAGCGAAGATCTGGAGTCCTGTATCCACCTCCTGGTGCAGACAGGAGCCTCCATCTACAGCCGGGTAAGGGATCAGCTCAGTTATCCATATGCTGTTTGTTTGTATGGGGACTCTCCCCTGCCCTGCCTGACACTTGCACTATGCTCAAACTATAGAATTGTAGAAGGAATTAACTAGTGACAGAAGGACCAAGCCTGTTCCCCTTTCAAGTGACTGGTTGCAGAGTTAGTTGCTGCCTTTTGGAGTTACTTTCTTGCAGCGTGAAGCAAACGCTGGACAGTAAGAGGGCCACTGAAGGGAAGGAGGTGCTCCACAGTAGCTGCAGAGCTGGCCTGGACTTTTCTCCAATGGGTTTATATAATATCTTCAGGTTGTTCTGCAGAACATTTCTTATTTTGTTTGGTTTTCCTGTTTTTAAATAGGATGTGAAAAGCAACAAGACAGTTCTTCATTATACAGTCCAGGATGGGAACATCTCCCTGCTCAGATACTTCTTGGAGCTGAATGATTTCAAGTCCAAGGACTTTGTCAACAACAAGGTGAGTCAGGCTGTGCATGGACAGGATCTGTGTGCACATCCACAGGCAGAGGAGATGCCAAGAGCAGTGTGAGAGCTGTGCTGCAGTGGGAGGCTGCATGCAGACAGAGGCATTAAGAGATTTGTGGGGTCCTGCAGAAACCAGTTATTCTCTTCCCATACGTGTTTTTTCAGGAGGGAAAGAGCAATAGTTCGTGAATCAGAACTTTTTTTTTTAACCTAAAACTGCATTTTCCAGTAAATAGACACTTCACCTGGAAAGCAGTGGCTGGCTTGAACTCTGAGTTGTGTCGTGAAAAGCAGGCCCCTCTCGCAGCAGGCAGAAGCTGACAGAATGAGAGACCAAGATAACGAAGGAAGAGGAAGGTCATGGGAAGTGGTTACTTGAGGAGGAACATGAACTTTATTACATTAGCCTGAAGATTGAGAAAACACATCTGCAATGATGCAATGGCTTGCTGTTGGCAGCAGCGTAATACTGAAAGACAGCAGTTTAGGGCAGCCATGTATCAAGTAATATCTCCTGTCAAACATGCCATCCATAGGAAAGACGAAGCTCCTATTTCAGTTAAGGGAGATGGTGACTCTTTCTGCCTTAAATGTTATTTGCAAGTCTTCTGGCTCTGTTTGTGCCTGGGCACAAACTGATTATTGTGATGGCTGCCTGCAAGTTTGAGCCTGGAGAATCAAAGTATTCACAGGGCCCACCAAGCCCTAACAGCTGCCAGGAGCAATAAGAGAAGACAGACACATTACAGGCAGTGAACCAGTGGCAGACATTGCCAGGCAGGTGAAGCATGGGGAAACCAGTTCTTTGAAGCAAGGCAGCATCCTTGCTGAGCATGCGGGAGCCTAGGCACTGTGGCAAGTAGACCACCTCTGATTCTGCGGGCTCGAGACCCTGCTTTAGGCACTCTATACGACCCTGCTTACTGAGCTGAAGTTTTGCTAACATTGGTTCCTTAGTGCAGGGTTTCTGGAGGTACAGCTGTTCCTGGGTTGTACAAAGCAAGCCAGAAACCTTCCCAGTGCTGCTGTTGTGTCACCCATCCCCTCGCTGCCCCATACTTCACCTCTGAGCAGATACCAAGCAGTGACACTATCTTGCAGATTTATCAGCTTCACCCATCCTCCTAAGCAAAAATCCTGACATTCCTGTGCCTTTAGCTGAGACATGGCTCTGCACCATCAGCCAGATCTTTGCCTCTTGACTAGCTGCCCCCTGTCAGCAGGACTAAGTGGGTGATTCTGGGTGCTTCTGCAGAAGGGTACCCTTGAGCAGTAAAGGGCAGAGGGAGGGGAGGACAAGGCTAGGGCTCCCTGTTTTGAAAGGGTCAGTGCATTAGCTTTTCATTTCAATAGCTTCAGTCTTCTTAGCCTTGCTTGTACTCCATAGGGCATCCACATGCCTGTGTCCATCAGAAAGGAATTGAATGTTTTCTGTCAAATCAATTACTCACTTGGGAAGCAGATACTGGGCAGCTTCATGGTTTTTTTCCCCTACAGATTTCTGTTGGACTGGAGGAAACGTTTTACTTTGTGTATGTGGGTAATAGCACTGAGTTTCTGTCTTTCTGTACAGTGAAGGGCCTTATGCTGCCTTTTCACTACATTCTTTCTGTATCTTTTAAGACCCATTATGCAGGTGCTAGCTTGTCCGTGGGAGTCTGCTGTTGTCTCTTGATCACAATCCTGTGAGAGCTTCGTACTGTGATAGGATCACTTGGAGTCTTCAGTCTTGTTGCTGAGCTGTCTGGGACAGTGAGAAATATGATGGCAAGGTTGTCTGATACCCATCCTGGCTTTTTAGCTCTTCCAAGTCTCAGGAAGACAAGAAAACAGGAATGCTGGAGTCCATGTTTTGGCTTCCCTGGCTCACCCACTGTTTGCTGTGGTTGTCTCATTCCAAATTCTTTTCCTTGTGGATTTCACAATGAGAAAAGCATTGAGGCCTTTGAGGTATTTTTCACCTGAAGGATTCCTAGAGCCCACATATTGGTGCTCTGGACCATTGTCTTGCATAAGCCCTATTAAAGTCAATGGGAGTCTTCAAGATCAGGCATTGTCAGATTGCCTTGTTTCCTTAGCCCTATGCCTGGATTTGGAAACTATCAAGTGCTCCTGCCACAAAGATGCAGCAAACAAATGCAGATGTTTCCATTTTAACGAGAAGTCTTATAAAGAGCTTGCAATTATCCCTTCACTCTATGGGATGATAAAATTGACAAGGATCTGCTTTTTCAGGGCTTGTAAAAAATGCCTTGTCTGAGAATGGCTGTTAAGATTTTGCTATTTTGTTTTGTGCTTCAGTGTCTCTTATGTCTCAGCGGTAAATAGGACCTGAAAATCATGTATTCCTTTTAACAACTGGAATAGTAATACACATTGCAATTTGTGTCCAACCATTCCAAGTTCATGACAAATGTATGATTGTTTCCGAGAGAAAAAAATGTACAGCTGCCTAAATGAGACTTCTTGCAGACTAAAAATACCTTGCCTTATGCATTTGCTTATTAGGTTTTTCTCATTTAAAACCGTTACCAGTCATACCTGACTAGGCAGGAGTACAGATTTCTACACGGTCTGGTGGTACCAGAGCTTTTCTGCAACAAATTGCAGCATGCTCCGTCCTGCCGCCCCCCCGTGGCTCCACAAAAAATTTTGTCTATCATTTCTGTGCAAATCCTGTTACTGAAAAAGCTGGAGTCAATATATGCTTAAGTAGGTCCTTGACCTCAGGACTCTGATTAATGACAGCACCATGTAAATAAAGCCAAGCACTACCTTCAGCACTCTGGGAAGGAACCAGGAGAAGGTTTGGAGCCCCGGCATGATTTATTTTGTCTGCTGCAGAGCCAAGCCACCTGCAGCCCTGTTTGGTCCATAGTACAAAAAGTCACAGAGGGACATGGGCTGCTGGACCTCTGGCTCGGCTGGACCACCAGGATGGCTTGGTACCTTTCAAAGCACCTCTTTTTAATGCCATGAGTTTGGTGACCTGGGAGGACTCGCGCAAAGATGCCTGCTATCCAAGAGATCAGTCTGAGCCTCGCATATAGCCTATACACTACTGGGTCTCGCTTTCACTTGTGTCAAGGTCTCTTTGCAACTTTCTAGCACTTGCAAGTGATCGTAAAAGGGAGTAGTGGAGATGTGTGGAGCACAAATGGGTCTGCTATTGTCGATCCTTGCATAGCCCATGTGTGATGGGTAACACAGCATAATGTGTTTTGTGTCCCTTGGACTGACTTAAATGTTTCCCAGTGAAATAGTTCCTATTGTTTCTCCTGGATAAATATGCATGTTACATGGCCTCTATCCTTCTCTTTTTCAAATAACTCATCAGGTCTCTGCTTACATGAGGGTACAGTTTAGCAGCGGGTTCCAGAGTGATTAGGAATGTTGCTGATACAGGACTATTTGTTAGCTGTACCCAAAGCATCAAAGCCCCCTAATTTGTAGTGCTCTATCAGAGAAAAAAATCTAAATCCACAGATCTCCTGCATGAGCAGCCATACATGGAGAAACAGAGCAGGGATACTCCCTCACCTCCCGGTAAGTAATCATGTAAGGCTTCTTCAGCTCTCATTTCATAAGTCTCCATTTCTAGGACAATTCTGAGTAGGTGGCACAGCTTATCAGGAGGTTTCTCTCTTTTTTTTCTCCTTCTTCTTTTTCATTTTCTTCCACTGCATTAGGCACACGGCAACACAGCTTTGCATATGGCAGCTGCATTGCCTCGTGACAAGAACCAGAAAGAAATCATCCAGTTGCTCCTTGACCACGGAGCTGACCCAAGCATCCGAAATTTAGACAACGATCAGCCAATCCACATGGCTCCTTCTGGAAAAGCTGGGGATCAGGTACATGATCCGCATTGCTGCTCCTTTCTAACACATCTGTGCACACCACAGCTGTCTGTCCTTACCAGGGGAACAGTGAGGACAAGTCGTATGACATGGGTCTGATGTTGCAGTGGTGTAGGCTTGGGGGTTCCCCACTTCAGTAAATCTGTAATCGAGGAGCACAAAGCAGGCTTTAGCTGGTACTCCAAATACATCTGGGGAGGTATCAATGTGTAGTTCTTTCATAATGGCAGCAAATCTCAAGGGATGATTGGGTTTCATGACTACAGGTATGAAAAGGCTCCTAGAGCTCATTGTAGTCACTGATAGGTTTATATATATAGGTTATATATATACATGTATATGTGTATTTAGCCACACATATACATGTATATAAGCATGTATATGTATGTATTGGGATGTCTGCATGCACAGTTTCGGATGGTAAGTTATGAACTTCTACATTTTTTGGCAGGTTAGGCATTTGCTGAAGAAAGGGAAAGTTGCATCTGCATTCATTTCCTGTCGCCGAAATGCCAGATCCTAGGTTGCCTGCAGTTTCTGCAATTGCTTCAACTTCAGCTTGCTGATTGCACAAGGCCTCTTAGAAAAACTGTGAGGATGGTTAACCAACACATCCCTGCTCCTAGAGTCTTTAAACCAGGGTGGGATGACAGTGTTTCTCAACCTGTGGACCACAAGTAGCATGTAAGATATCAGAAGATGAGCTTTCAAATGGTTGAAAACTTTATTTTGTTAACAAAGAATACTAATAAACCTCAAGCATTGCTTGCAAGCAAGGAGGCAAGCAAAACAAATGGCTGTTACATAAATAAGCAAATGTTCGAAGTACAGCCAACCTTTAGTTTGGTGGCAACTGAAACCTGTGGTGGTGATGGAATGCAAGATGGTAGTTTGGCTATAAAAGGTTGAGAAATACTCCTCTAAGACATGCTCGAACTGTGCCTTTTGTTAGGTCCTGTACAGAGGTACTGGTTGTAATGCTGAAGCCTTTGGGATGTGCAATTACCTCCATTGTTCCTGCTAGCCTGGGAATGCAGGAAGCTGAGGGGAGGGAAAAGACTGAATGGAAGAGCTCAAGTCAGCCTGAGGAGTCATCCGTGGCTGTATTTCACCTGAGAGAACGGACATCTGAACACAAGAGCTCCAAGTGAGGGTTCCTGCAAGCTGCTACTACCCCATTTCTTAGCACTTTGTGGAAGAAAGCTGAAGCAGCTGTCCGTTGCCACTGTCCCTCACCCCACCCCAAGAAAAGAAAACAGATGCTTGTAAGAGCAAGTACATGGGGCAGGTTCTCAGCAGCGCAGGTTTGTGTGGCTCCTAGTGCTTCCAGTGAAGGGATTCCTTTTTGAGACATCTGATCCAAACCAAGTCCCCAGCTCTGATGGCAAAGAATAGCTCTGGAAGCACCTCAGAGTGGGGAGCTGAACCCTCACCTGAGCTAATGCCTGTGTAGGAGACAGAGGCTTCCTTTGGGTCTTCAACAGCTTTTAGACATGGACAGGGTAGAAAACCTTTGAGCAGTGTGGGCCTGTACGCAGCAGGGTCAGAGTGCAATGTGGTAAGTGCTCTATTCCCATTCTTATCTAAGGGGGCATTTTAATAGATTCTTCTTATTCTTTCTGTGAAATGATTTGTGAATTGCTGTGCAATCAACTGGCAACAGTGTCTCTGCCAGGTCAATAGGATTGAAGGTAGATGCCTGAAGAGAGTGAAAGCCATGTTTTGACAACCCTTTCACAGAGGGTGTCTCATCTTCAGTACACATTCTGAATTATAGTTTGCTGATCTCTCAATGTGGAACAAGTTATTTTTTCTATCAAACTGAACAATAAGATGAAGGGCAGATGTCTTAAATCACTGCAATAACTTCCTTGATCACCCACTGACTAACTCAATGGGATGGGGTTTTCTAAAGCACTTGTCAGTCTCGCAGACCTGGACTGTTTAAACAACTGTTTAGCAGACTTGAACAAAAGCTCTTAAGAAATGCAGAGATATTCTCAGCTTTGTCAGTGCTCCTCTCTGCTTTTTTGCTATTGCTTCCCACTACATCATATCTACAAACCTGCCAACATCCGCTGACAAAAAAGCAGACATGTATTTGCATGTGTTTGCATAAATTTGCATGTATCTGGTCATAGGCCAGCAAAAGCATGTGCTTTCTTACTTTGAAGGGATGTTATAACAAGCCCTGACTTGAGTGATAACTGCATTGGTGAGTTAGTACTGTGTGTCAAGACAAAATGGTCAATAAAATAATCTGTTTCTTGAACTTGCTAGCAACAAAACTGTAAAACTGTGACCAGCATGTGGCATGTGATGCACTAGGAAAAATGTAAAAAGCTTTTTGCCATCTAGAAATGTCTACGAGATGACAGAAGTCCTTTTGCAGCAAGTGAAAAAAGTACATGAGCTGTTTTCTAGAGTGGCTTATCTTTTTACTGTTTCATCTGCCTGCTGTTGGATGTTTAATACAGAGCAACGTCATCAGTGACTTGTAGTCTGTAAACATCACCATCTCCAGAATATCAGGGAAAATATCAGTCTGGGGAGGGATGGATGTGGCTTCATTCAAAGCATCACCCTGGCAGCCTGTGTTACTCAGAGTTGATAGATGAGATTTGCAGAGGGAAGATCCCATGACCGACCCAGGAAGGATTCATTCTCTCTACAGGCACATCTGTGTTCAGCTTCGCAAAGCTCATACATTAGAGGCCTGCTCTGAAGCCAGCCACAATCAACAAGCTGTTCATATTGTCTTTGGACTGGATCCACGAGACAGTTGGAGGCTGCTGCTTCCCCATGCATGTAAAGCACCTTTCCCTGTCAAGCCAGCCAGTTCCTGGCCTGTGTATCAAGAAAATCCTTTTAAGGCTCAAACGTGGCCTGACTGTTAAGTCTTCTGTGCTGGGGTGAATTTCATTGATTTGAGCAGTATCTTAGTTCACAGTTAACCTCTCAATTTTTTATATCTGTTTCAGGAGAATTGTACCTTTTATAACCTTAGCAGTACTGGCAGTGTGTAATATTCCTTTATTTGCACAGTTTATCTCTTCCTACCTGTGGCTTTGGATAAGTTGCTAATAACAAAGGCTTGTTATCACCAAACAAATGTTCTGAAGTGGCACCATAGAAAAGTCACCAGTCAGTTGGCAAGGAAAACTTTTTGATCAAATACTCTGTGCAACTGATAAAGAACCTGAAAATAAGAACCTTTTATTTTCTCTGTAACTGGGGGTTACTTCTGGAGTTATTCATGGCTTTTGTAAGAATGGGGTGATCCTCACTTTTGTGTAAACACCTGTTTGTATAGGCTGGCAGAACTTCACTTGGCAAGGACTGATGAAATGCCAGCATTTCAGTAGTGCTGTGCCAGCTCTGTTGGAGATATGACCCAAGCTACTTTCCTTTAACCCCCCCCCCCTTTTTTTTTTGGCGGGGGATAAAGGGAGGAAAGCTTATGTTCCTCATAGCCAGAAAATGCACAATCAACCTTTGAATAGTCCTCCTCTGTTGGGTTTTTTCCTTTCTTCTGTCAACAAGACTTCATTGTGTCAACAGCCAGCAAGCTGTTACTTGCACTGCGTATGTCACCTGGAGCTATTGACATGGAGTTGGGGAACGGTGTCTAAAACATGTTTGCAGTCCCTGGCATGGGGGATTGCAAAACAACTGGAGAAAGAGCTGCAAAGAAATAGGAAGAAGCTTCAAGGGACGGAGGACAGCGCTACTTACGTAACAGAAGCTGTTAGAGTCCAGAGACCCCAGTGCATAGAAACATTTTGCTGGAAATACCTTTGTCCCTACAGAGCAGTTGGTAATTTCAGAGCAGGTGGTCCCATGCAGCATGAGGCCAATAGCTGTTAAATATCTGCTGTCTTTAAAAACACACTGCATGCTCCCATCTCAGGACCTCAGCCACCTGCGAGCCCTGGAAGTGTGGAAACTTGGTGGTGAGACCAGCCCAGCCCTTCAAGAGACAGCTTCCCACGCTGGAGGGGTGCTTTTTTTGCCTGGATCAGGCAACATCCAAGGAGCAGGGATAAGAATGGGATGTAGGGTGATTTGTACTGCTCATGCTCACACTGCCATTCCTAAGTGGTCATGCCTAAACAGCAGCCATAAGTTCAATGATGGGCACAACCTGTCCACTGCACACCACAGCCTGCACAGAGCAGTCCTCTTTGGAGATGCAGTGTAACCACTGATAGCTGTACAGATCTATGCCAGAATATACTGATAAATATGCAATCTGGTAATAATGTATTAGACTTAGATATCCCCCTGATGTGGAGGTGAGAGATATGTTGTTAGACTGTAACGCTTTACTTGACTTGCTTGCTGGCACGGTTGTGTAGACTGGGATACTATTAACCTTGCTGTAAAATGTGTTAATATGGGCGCTCTCCTTGTTGAATGCTTACTTACCATTTTCACAGGCTCTTTCCTTTGCCATATGAGAACACCTCTTCTCGGCTCTGTTAAGCTCAGGCCAATGTTGACAACGCAAGGGGAGGATGTGGTCACCCTATTTCCACTAGAAGCCTCAAATATCTTGCCTCAAGCTTATCTTCTTGCGGCTCTTTCGTGTTGGTGATAAGGGGCTTTGACATGTGGCTGAAGGTGTGCCCACTCCTCAAGCAGTAGACAGGAGTAGACAGCACTGAGCAAGCTGTGGAGCAGGCTGGGCCAGTAGAATTGTAACCCTCCAGTGTCCTGAGATAACACTCAGGGGCTGAAGCACTAAATGACTAAAATGACACCTAATAGAGTGTCTCTGCACAGAGGTAATCACACCTTTCACTGCAGCAAAGATATAGCTGTTAACTCCTATTTATAAGCTTTCTGTGACCAAATGGATTTATCACTTGGGCCAACTCTGAGATTAATCAGGTAACAACAGGGGAGAGAGGAAGATAATATTTAAAGTTGCCAAAGTATTTTAAAGCAAGTTTTGGAAAAAAAGCTGCTGCCTTACATAAGGTAAAGGAACTGGATGCTGGAAAGGTACAGTTATCTCTGTGTAATCTCCTTGTCTAGCATGGCAAAAATGAAATGTCCTGTCCAGGGACCTGGACTGGACATGGAAAAAATACCATTTTTAGCTCATATAGAACTTAAAGTGAAGAGAACCCTGGAGGCTGCATGGGAAGTAACAGCTCTGTTTTCTGATGGAAGTGGGGATAGAAGGTTGAAGTAACTGGCATTATATAAATATTTTTTAAAGTCTTATTTAAAAAATGTTACTCTTAGTTCTTCATAGGTTTCACAGGGTGAGGAAATATTGGTTGGGTTTTTTTGGTAGAATGAAGGAAACCACCCTGTTTGCCAGCCAGATATGTGTGTCTGTTGCATCCTCAGCTATATGGGTAATTTCAGCTCTGGGGAGAGGAAAGCTTTTCAGTTAACTGTAGAAGTGTCTGGAGGAGAAGGTGAGCATACAGATAGTTAAATTACTTATTTGTCTTCACAGGTGTAGTTAGTTTTTTCACTTGTGTTGGATTTAATATGGAGAGATGCTTCTTTCTTTCCAGTCTGGGTGCTCAGCTCAGAAACTGGTGGCTTGGCAGTCTGCCTCACCAAGTGCTATTAAAAGGAGGTCAGACACAGTCTTAGAAAGGTCTGGGTTTATACAAGAAACAGGGAATCCTCAGGTATGATAACTTTCCCATTATCTACTTAAAAATTTGTTCCTGTTCAGTTGATTATGCTGAAAGGTGGAGATAACCTGATATCAACAGACCACACTATACAAAGGGCTGCTGAACTACATCTGCCTCTCACTGAAACTCTGCCTTCACGGGGAAGCTGGTGTTGAGCAGCAGCCAAAGAAGTTTGGTACTGGATTTAACCTCTGTGCAGGCCTGAGGGGCCTTTCTGGCACCTGAGCCATGGGCTAAGCCCTGAGCTTGCATGGAAAACAGTGGTTTTCCTTTTCTGCAAGAACTGATAGAGAATATCATCATGGCAGCCTGAACAGAAGCAGTGGCTAAGAAGCTGCAGATCCATCTCAGAGCAGGGTGCTGCACAGCTTTCTCTCTGGATAGTGTGCTGAGTGCTGAGATACATAGACACTTTTTATCTGCTGGAAAGGGTAAGCAAGACCTTTCATACTGCTGAGTAATTGCTCCTTGTATAGGTTGATGAGAGTCTCTCTTCCTCACCTTTGTGAGAACTGGGCCATGATCCTGGACCATTAGCAGAAGAAAATAGCACTGACATTTAGCACACGAGGAATGAACAGGCTTCAGCATGTGTACCAAATTATTTATTTGTATCAAAAAGAGCTGGTTTAATGACATGTGTTTGGTAAAGCAGCTTAGGATTTCTTTAAAAAACAACAACAACAAAACCAGAAAAAAAAACCCAAACCACCACAACAATAACAACAACAAAACACCTCTGACCGTACAAGACCGGAGGACTAATGTAGTGACAACGTCATGTAGAAAATGTGTGAGTAGTGAAGAATAAACTGGACTGTGTTAGGCAGTGCAACTTTGCATAGTTCATGGGCAATTAATCTGATTTGGATACAGTGGATGTGTAAAACCACAGTCCTTATTAGCTATAGCAGATGTCACAGTTCCTATCCCTTCTGAAGAAGTCATCAGCCATGGCCATGGGTGGTAGGTAGTCCATGCAGTCCGTGCTGGGGCAGGGGAAGTACTGCGAGACCCTGTTGTCCACATGCTGGGAGCCACAGGCAGTGCAGCAGCAGGCAGAGGTGGTGTATGGGGAGGGGGTATGGCAGGACCACTCCTCCACAGGGTAGCCATAGGTCTTGGTGTCCAGAGCAGAGGGTGGGCAGTGGGTCAGCGGAGTGAAAGGAGATAGCTGAGGAGGAGAGCAGTTGTAGTTTAATGGGCTGGACAGATCAGCTGAACTGGGGGATCCGGCAGCCTAGAGTTTGAGAGAAAAGAAAAAAAAAAAACAGGACGTTTCAGGGTGTCATTTGGGGAAATGTGGACAGCAGCCAGAATTTCCACACTGTTGCCTTTCTCAGGAGTGTCTGGCTACCCAGGGAGATGGTTTGGCCCTTGGCCTAAACCCAAGAGGCAGTTCCTGTGACATTAGTGTTAATAGGGAGCTTCTCTGCAAGTTAGACAACCGCTAGCAGGAACTGGGCTATTCTTTGCAGGAAATCTGTAGGATCTGTAGAAGGGACATTCCCTGTTCTGCAGCCTCTCTCTAGGTTTGGCTGGGCCTCCCTGTCCTCTGCTCCCAATGGGAAACCATGCAGAAGTCCACACAAGCAGCCTGCATTGCTGTGGCTGTACCCCATGCCCCTAAAAGCAGCCACATTTCCAAATCAGCTTGCTGCTGTTCTGCCCCAGGATGTGACTCCCTTCCCCGTCTTCTGAGTGTGCCTGTGGCTGCTCCCCTGGGACACAAAGCTTACCAGGCCCTGGTTAAAGCAGAGCGGGACTGGCTGGAAGGCATCTGAGGTGTAGTGCGAGGACATCTGGAAAGCACTGAAGGCTGGGTCTAAGGGCTCATCTGTCTGAAGACAGGAATCTACCAGCTGCTCCAAATAGCTAGGGCTTTCTTCGCAGGAGAGGCAATTCGAAAACTGCCGTGATGGACAATAGTTGGGAACAGAAGAGATGGGTTCTGCATCAAAAGGTGCTAGGAGAGAAGGTAAACCAGACAGTAGCAGGTTATTCAGTACCTGTCTTCACAAAGAGCAGGTGTTGCCCCAGGTCAGGTTTCAGTACTCTCTTATGTTCAGTAGCCCTATGGATTTAGACAAGGAAAAAGGTCCTTCAACTTCCAGGTGAATTTTCTAGGGAAGCAGACACCAGGAGGAAGATGCTTAAAAGCATGCAAATAACTTGGGAACTTTAGTCCCCTTGGAAAGCTCCAAAGCTCTTTAAATACTGCTGGAAACTCTTCTGACTCCAGCCATTTTGGACAGGGATCCAGCTGGAAACTCCCTCAGACTCTTGACTCTCTGGCTTCCCTTCAAATGTCAACTGTTTACAGACCTAGAACCTTGCCATGCAGTGATTGATGCTTCACAGCTTGGCAGATGGTTTGCACCTTTGCCTCACCCAGTCTCCAGATGCAGGGTAGCTATATCTGCAGGAAGAAGGGGATAACAGAAGAATAATTTGCTCTTATATCCTCCAAACAGCCAGCCAGGAGACAAAATTCTGAGCAGACAAAATGGAGCAAGTCAGTGATAAAGTGGCACTGCATCCACATAGTGTTACTAGCGAAAGCGTGAGTTCCTAGAAAGCTGTAGGCTCAGACTCTCACTGTACTGCAATATGCTTGCTGGGGGTATGAAAGCTCACAGCAGATCTGACTTTTCAGAATTATTATTTTTTCATGCTGTGTTCAAATATGGTTAAAAGCAAAGCCCTGTCCACGTGGAGGGGCACAGGTCTGAGGGCAATGGAACTGCACGTGGGTAGAGTCACTCAGACTCATAATTGTTTTCAGGTTCAAGGTGGCAGTGTTTAGGTGGATGTGGGGAGAAAGTGAGAAGCACCGAAAATACATAAACAGATGGAGGCTTTACAGCCTGAAAAAGCTTTGGTATGTCTCGTTTCTGTATTAACATAAGCAAATTGATTCCCAAATATTGATGATTTAATAATTTCTTGTCCATACAATGTATATATTCACACCTGCCCAACCTTTTGGGGGTCTCTGCTTTGGCTGCAGAATAATTGAAGGATCTGTGAGCCCAAAGTGCTATTCCCCCCACCCCTTTCCTTGGATATTCACATACAGGAGGAAGAAACTCTTTGTGTTGCTGAAAACCTGACACTCCTCTCGATGCTGCCAGGAGAGTGAGAACAGCCAACTCTGCTGGAGCTCAGCAAAGTGCTCCAGGGCGATCTGACCCTCTAGCCCCAATCAGACCCACAGACTGCAGCCTGGAGAAGGGGATGCCAGCAGCGTTATTCCCTAGGGGACGAGCATCCCTTCCTGAAGGGGATCTTGCTCCTTGCTGTGGGAGAAATAAACTGCACAAATGACAGCATGTCAGCGTGCTCCTGAACGGGGTAATATGTACCCTGCTGGCCTCACGGCATCCTCATCTGCATTTCATGGGCTCCTTTTAGGTGCTGATTGGCTGCATTGCCGGTTATCTGGTAGTGCCTGCCTCAACCAACGGCTGGAAAGACTCCGGGCTGTGGGAAAAATTGGGAAGGGGTGGGCAGGGACATGTGGATGGGCTTTGTACCAACCTGGGTGAGGAGGAGACACAGACTCTGAAAACTGGATGCTGCTGCCGCTGCCCCAAGAAACCTGCCCAAAGAGAAAGGAAGAAAAGGAATTGTATACACTGTAACACAGGGGAGCATTTTTCTGCGTGCTGAGGTAAGTCAGGATTTTGCTTCAACCTATTTATGTAAATCTTATTTACTTCATGGCTGTGACATGGAAAACTTCTCTAGCATTGACAGAACACGATTAACGTGCATAACATGATTTTTACCTGAGCCTATAACGGCACTGGAGGAGCACAGCACCATCCTGGTGTAAAGCCCTTGATACAGCACCTTGCTAGTGTGCTCTTCCTGCTGCATTACTACTGTTAATTCAGCAGAGATGTGGCTGCCTTTGAAAGTAACGGGTGTTAATTTCTAGGACCATGAATTCCACAGTGGACGGATCCCAAAGAATTTGTAGGAATAAATATGATTGAGTAATTAACAAATCGTAGCGATAACTCTTGAAACATGACTAAAGACAATTGCAGGTATCCCCATGGCTGGGCATCAGACTGGGTCGCCGTGCTTGGTGTTGATGTCATTTGAGAACCAACTCTGACATCGCTCCCCACTCTAACACAGCTACGTGCCTCTATGAAAATGGACAGTCTCATTTCCTGAGGGATACTGGAAGCTCAAGCAGACAGATCAATCTTTTCTAGGAACCGGACGTGCCGGAGGGGAGAAATCCACCCCAAAAGCAACGGGAGTTTTGACACTTGTTGTTGGGGACCAGGATTTTACTCTGCAAATACAAATACTGGTTTTTTCCCTCAGTTTTAATTCATGCAGACTTCCACTTCATTTTCTTTATTCCAAATGCTCTCGAGTTAGCGGCTCTTTTCCCTAGCAACAGCTTCCTAGCACATCCCCATACATTTAATTCATTAAATAGTGGCTGTTCTGGGCTGAAAGTTCGTGTAGGACTACCTCTCTTCTCTTTGGCTGCAGATGTGTAACAAGGCAGACAGAGACATACCACCAGCAGCAGAATTTTTCGGGTTCGGCTTTTTTCAGTGCATGGAGGCAGCTTGTCCTGCTGGCCCTAACCTCTGGGGCCTCTCCAGGACAACGCATACCTCTTGCGGATCATAAAGGTAACCTCCTGCACTGCCACTTTTCACTTTTTCCTGTGTGAGTAAAACAAGCGCTGTGTAAACTTGCTGTGGGAGGCAAAAACCAGTTCCACGCAGCCCTGTGACACCTGGCTACAATGAAGAGGCTGCTTCTGTTAGGGCTGGAGGGGAGGAGTGACCCAGCATTTCCAAAGCCCAGCAGTTTTGTGCACTCTTCACCCAGGCCTCTCTGCCTGTGGCTTACAGGCTGATCAGCTTTTTGTGCAATCAGCTGCAACGAGGTACAGGAGGTGGGAAATGAAATCTGAAAACCATCCAAAGCTGTAATGTCAGGAACCAGGAAGAAGTAATGATTTACCAACCTCTTTATGCAAATCCCTAGACTGGCCGGAGCTAGAGACTCCTACAAAGACTGGAAGAGTGAGAGAGAGAGAGAGAGTGTACACATGTGTGTGTACACACACACAGATCTCCGTCCCCTCCTTTAGAAAAGATGCCACTAGGAGCTGCCCAGGTGGTACTGAAAAACATTGGCGACCTGAATTCTGTCGAGCACGCTTGAATATTATGCTAAGGAGCCCTAACAGAGCAGGATGGAGCCCTGCTTAAGGGGTCTTTGCCCATGCCTTGTATTCTTCCTTTCTGCTAGCCAAAATTTGGGGCTGCTGCTAAGTCCCAAACTCCCAAACCCTCTCCACTGCCTGGGAGCTAGCTGCTGGAGGCACTGTACCTCTGGTGCCTTCATTTTCTGCCTCATCTAACTGGACAAGAGAAAGCCTCCAGGGGTAGGGGGTGGTTGAAAGCAGCTTCCTGGGGGCCTGAGACTTGTGGAAAAGGGGGAGGTTAGGGGAGCTTTAGTGTGACAGAGCTTTGCACTGGTTGCTCCTCAAAGCTGCACAGGCTGGGCCGAAGGTGTGCCCTGGGCACATGCCTGGGGCACCATCACGTGAACCTGATGCTGCAAAACAGTTTGGTGCATGCTTCAGCCCAGCCAGGCCACATTTTAAATGGGAGGCAGTGACCATGGCCTGTCTTGCTCGTCCAGCATAATGATACTGGAGTTGCTATGATAACTATAAGTTGGACTGAACTTTGTCCGTGAGATCCTTCCATCCCAGAGTGAGTTACATTTCTGGAGCACCAGCTCTGCTTTCTCCCTGCACTAATGGCTCAGACAGTCACCTGTTTAGATCACTGCTGCAGTTACCCTGGCTGAATGTGCTTCTCCCCCATCCTCACCAGCCTGCTACACTCAGACTTTGGCAGTCTCCTTGGCCCAGAGATTACAGTCTTGGCAAAAAAGATTAAGAGAGAAGAGACAAAGCAGACACCAAGAGATTTTTACTTACTGCTGCACCAGTTGCTGCTTGTCGTGCTCTTCTCTGCTGCAGTAACTCCTTAACTGTAATCTTTACTCTAACACCTTGATACACCTTGGGCTTTCCTGAAAGAATTTGTGGAAAAACACTTTACAAGATGGGAGACTTTCAGAGCATACAGCAAATCCAGCACGTTTCCAGGCATGCTCTACGCAGAGTCTACTTAGAGTTAACAGATGATTAACTGGTCACTGTTAAGTCACCTGTAATCACAGTTTATAGCCCTCTTTAACACCTGCTATTCAAGCTTGTGACAAGCAGACATTTTTTTAAAAGTTGGTGTTGATTATATTTAGTAATGATATGTGTTTTATTCTTTTCTATCTCCTTCTTCCCCCCACCCTCCAGGTATCCTCATACCAAGTTCCATCTGGTGTTACTGTTGAATTTATCTAAATTCCTATCATATTTGCCACTCTTAGGACCTGAAAATAAATGTGGGAAGCACTTCATCTGGCAGATGAAGACCAGGAATAAAACAACGGAAATACGTGGGCAGTTATTTGGAGGGCTAAACAAAACACAAATAAAATGACTGCTTTCATGAATCACTTCTTGCAAAGCCTAGATTATCTCTTTATTTTGCTCATTCTGTACGACTCCCATTTATTTCAAACAAACATTTAGGATGTCTTTAATCCAGCCAAAAACAATCAGCAATCATCAGTCACTACCTGATAAGGGATTTTTAGTACAGGAAATGGTAAAGAGTTTACCTATTCTGAAAAATCACTTTCACTTGCTGTACTCATGGTAAAATACTTAGAGCCTCTGGCAGTTCTCTTTCTGTCCTAACTTTCTGCTGTCATTTTCATCCAGTAGCAGATCCTACAAACACTACTGTCATCTCATCCTGCAGTCAGCTGTTCCCCAGTGGAGGCAGCTGGTTGCAGGTTCCCTGTCCTATTGCTGCTGCATGCAGCAAGAAGATAGTGTTGGATTTGCAGGTTCTGCCTGCATATCCAAGAAATCCCACACTGTAGGCACTGTCCTCTTCTGCTATAACCTCTCCCCATCGCTGATGGGGGACAGCATCTTCACCCTCCTGTCTGCCCACCCCCTGTGCTCCTGCTGCCCCCTTGGTGCTCTGGTTGAGGACATGCTGTGTAACAGGCATACAGGTCCCTCCAGAAAGGTGGCAGGCTGAGCAGGGTCTGCCTCGAGGGGAGCTTGCTGAGCTGTGCTCTCAGCAGCTGGGGATTATTAATCTCATATTTTAATGTTTTGTTTCTATTCGACAAACTGAAGACGGGGAAAATGAGGGGAGGGAAGGGTTGAACTTAATGAGAACACCCTGTTGCCAGGCCTCCCTATAGCCAGGGAGAGCCCTGAGCTAGCAGGCCCTTCTGCAAGTTTGGGTTCATGCTGCGTACAGCCTCTTGGCTCTGGTCTGCACAGGTAGCTGGACAGGGCTAGGGGCTACGCTGTGAGCAACTTAAAGACAAACCGGCAGGTGAGGTATGGACACGTCTGTAACCCAGGGGCCAGCTGTCAGGCAGCCCCCACTCCCAGCTCCCATGTCAGAGCATTGTGCCCCAAGGATCCTGCTTTTCTAGCATCCCGAGGTCCCAACATGGTCTGTGTGCAGCTGAAGCATGGGGAGCAGGGCTGCCACGGCCAGCTCTCCTGAACTGGCCAGGCTGTGGATGGAAGGGGCGCGGTGATGAAGCTGGGGCTGAAGGAGCAGGGTGGTGAGGGTGGACTGGGGGTCGGGCAACGGGGTCGTCAGGGCCGGCTGGGAATCGCGAGCAGGGCGACGAGGGCAGGCTGGGGGTCAGGGTGGACGTGGGGTGGGGCAGCAGGGCGGTCAGGGCAGGCAGAGGGTCAAGAGCGGCGTGGCGAGGGCAGACTGTGTGGGGAGGGCACAGAGAGGCGGGGGCCAAGGGTGCGGGGGCCGCGTCTCCCTGCCCGCCGCAGGGGCTCGGGACGGCAGCGCTTCCCCGCCGGGAGCCACGGGGATGGCCGCCGGAGGGCGAGCGGCGCCGGGCCGGGCCGGCTCTGCGGCGCCCCGGCTCCCCCCGCCGGCCGCTGCCGCCGGGCCGGCCCTGCCCGCTGCGCCCCGCTGCGTCCGCTGCGCCCCGGCCCCGCTGGCGGCCCCGCGGCCGGCCGGGACTGGCACTTGGCGGGCAGCAGCCCTTCCCTGCCTCCTCCTTCCCTCCTCCCCGCCCTCCCCGGTTCCTCCTCGCTTGGGAGGCGCGATGGCCTCACTCGCGAAATGACCCCGGCGAACCCCGAAACAGCCCCAAAATGGAGGGGGCGGGGGGGGGGGGGGGCGCGGCGGGGCTTACCGGACATCCTGAGCAGGAGCGGGCAGCACCTCGCCGGGCGCCCGGTGCAGCGGCAGCGGTGGCCCTGGCCCCAGCCCCGGCCCCAGAGCAGGTGAAGGGGGCAAGAGGAGACAGGCTTAAAATTTGGGGGCAAAGGGGCCTGCTTGCCTGGTGGCAATGCCAGGTGGATCCCGACAATATTATTCTTTTATGCCTACGGGTATAAGTTTGAGTTTTTCTCTCCTAATGCCAAGTATTTAAAACCTCTAGAAACCAATGATTTGACAATCAATGATTGCGCGATACTTTCAATTTGAATATTCAAAGGCTCCACAAAATGGGCTATCTTTTTGTGAAACTGGGCACATCCCCATCTAGCAGAGGGTCTGGGGGAATAAGATTTGGTGGGGCCACCCTCCCCACCCTTTGCTTTTGGGACATTTGCAGGGTTTTATCCATCTTTCCCCGAACGAAGCAGATGCCTCGAAAACGGCTCAGTGTTTTCCCCTCAGATGCACAGGCTGGGCTCCAGCCCTCTCATATTTCATTTGCTACCTGCAGAGAGGACTCTGCAAGGGACTGAGCTGCTTTTTGTGTATTTTTTCACATTTCAAGGCTAAAGACTCAGGTTTTTGGGCCAAAATGGCAGTGGGCAGGCATGGCGTAACAAAGAGGCTGCCCTGGGCACCCGGATAGCTGAAGCTACCCGGACCCCACCTCTTTCCACAGCACTCCCTTCCATCTGCCCAGATGCTGGGCTTATATTGGAGTTTATTTACATTTTCCCCTAATTCAGACTATTTGCTCTTGCTGCACAAATTGGCCCCTGTCTTCTTACATGATTTGGCACTGGCCTGCCCTGTGTGCTGCAAGTGGTGGGGTTTCACGTGTGGTGGGATGACACAGGTTTTGGATAACCCTTCATCACTATACAATACTGACATAGTTTGGTTTTCTTTTTAGGTTGCGTTTAAACTTTTTCCTGGGCACCACAGTCTTTGCCGTGCCCCGAGAATAGCTGGCTGAGGCAGAAAGCAGGCCAGGCTGTTAATAATCTACTAGCAGTTCAGCTTGGCTATTGTTGCAGCTGAATCTTTTCTTTTCTTTTAAGTTGAACAAATCCACTTGATTTCTGTGGGGATTGGTCGCAGCGGCGATGCCATTCCTTGTGCTGAAATGTGCCTCTGCATCTCCTGGTAGGCCAAGCCTTGCTTGGGGCGGCTCTGCAGGGACGCTTCCCACAGGCCCCTCTGGAGAGGAGCCCTCTCCCCCCACCTGCGGTGCAGCAAAAAGGAGCGTGCTGTACTGGGGAGGTTGCAGAGGGGGGTCAGAGGGGAGTAGAAAGGCCTGCGCGTCCTAAGCGTTTTGGGACCTGAAGCCGTTGCTTTGCTGGGGCTGCTTCCCGCTGAAGCATCGGTGGTGGGTGGGTAGAGCCCAGTGAGGCCGTGGGCGCTGTGCGAGGGAGCCAGCACTCCTGGGAGCCAGGGTAATGTTTACCTCTGTAACCAGAGACCACAGAGCAGAGCGTGCAGGCTGCTAGCTCCAGTCATGACTGAGCTGTACACCTTAAGGAAACATGAAGCACCTGTGTTCGGGGTGTTCCTGCATGTCCTTGGTTTTGGAGCATTTCCAGGCTCACAGAGACCCTGTCTTGGTTAAGAGCTGCATGCCAGAGTGGGTCAAACACTTCCAAGACAGCTCAAAAACTTTCTGTCCCTGCTTCTCCCTCAGAGGCTGACAGGAATACAGCCAGACCGACCCTGGTGTCCCCATCCATGCAAGGCCCTCGAAGAAGGTGCAGCTAAGATAGCTGATGGTGACTGCTTTGCCACTTTGTCAAACAGCAGCTATGGACAGCAATTCAGCCTGGCGATGTTGTTAGCTGTGGTGTGGAACAAGGCTGCGGGCTCATGCCTCATGCCTGCCCCCAGGCGTCAGGTTTGGGGGCACAGGGGCTGGGTGCGGGGCAAGGAGACCTGCACACACCCTGAGATGCTCTGGGGCTCCTTGCCTTGCCCTGGCCTGTGCTCAGGGGAGCAGCTCTGGCTGAGTGGGTGCCACCCGGGGATGCTCCACACCTGCCGCTCGCGGGAGCCTGCGGTGCCCACGTACCAAACGGGGAGGCAGCCGGGCACACCTCGCCCCACGCTTAGCACCTGTGCGGAGGAGCCCTGGCTGCTGGCCCTTTCCCTGGGCTGAGCTTTCCCTGGCTCTCCGGGGCCCGACGAGCAAGAAGGGCGCAGCCCGTGGGGTGGGCAGAGGTGAGATTTGAGGCACAGAGAGCCGCTGGACTTTACTTTTCCGAGCAGGTCTGAACAAGGCTGGGGAAATCAGGAAGCGCTGGGAGAGACCCCAGCCCAGCCAGGACCGGAGCCGGGCGCTCCCGGCCTGCCGCGGGCCTCTGCCCGAGCCGGGGCTCCGGGGGGCTCGGCCCCCGGGGAAGCGCGGGTGCAGCCCAGCGGCTGGGCAGGGGTCGGGGCGAGCTTCGCACGGCGGTGGGGGCTGGCCCGCGGCTGTGACCCGGCGACGGCTCCGGGGCCGCTGCCCCGGGAGCGCAGCGACACCTTCGGGCGGGCGCCCCGTCCCTGCCGCCCGCTGCTGCGGCGGGCTGCGGGCCCCCGCGGGGCAGAAGCAGGGGCTGCGCTGAGCCCCTGAAGACATAAGTGGGCTCCGCCGGTCGCGTTGCAGCAGGGCTGCTGGTGCTCCGGCTCTTGCAGCTGCTTCTCAGCTGTGCTGCGAGGTGTCAGGGTGAGAGGTCTGTCCCGGGGCAGCTGCCCCCCTTTTGGGGCAGCTGCCGAGATCCCTGGGAGCACTCGTCCATCCTTTGGTGCCAGAACATACCCTGGATGGTTTGCAGGTGCCTGAACAGCCAGGGAGGTGTTGTCTGCCAGGTGTAGGCTGAGCAAGGGGCTTGTACGGCTGCTGCGTGCACACCGAGGTGCGGGGACATTCCTGGGCTACGGGATGAGGGGTGCTAGGTGGTATGCCTGTAAAAGAAAGGGCTTCGTGTAGAGGACTGGCCCGCTTGGCAGCTCTCTGCAATGTTGCTTATAGGGGCCTGACGCTGCTGCCTGTTTCTAGGTGCAGTGCTGTGTCCCCAGTCCACATTCCCCCGCAGAGAGGTGCCTGCGGCAGCATGGCATGAAACGATGCTCTGGGCCCGATCCTGTGACCCCGGTGCCATTTATGATTCCTGGAGGGTGCTGAGAAGGCTCCAAATGGCCATCAGCCTCAGGATTTGAGGAGAAATGGCAAGGAGGGCCTTAAAGCATCTCATCACTACACACTCGCAGGCCCTGGAAAGCTCCTGTTCTTCCTCAGCGAGGCTTTTGTTGCTGCTTCTGTGGGTGGCAGGCTGAGGGACGAGATGGGGCAAAGGGGGTAGCCTCCACCGGGTGGGGATGCAGCAGGGGGGATAGGCTACATCTGTAAGGGTTGCACAGGACTCCTCTCTTTGTGTGTGCAGAGCTACCCCTAGTGGCCATGGGGCCCGGCCTGGCACTGGGACTTCGAATCAGCCTTGTTCCCAATTACAGCCCCAGGTGGGTGCCTCTTGGCAAGGCTCTGGGAGCAGTCTGCCACATGCCCACTGACACAAGGCTTCAGGTCACGTCACTTGTATTGATCTGGCGTAGGCAAGAGGGGGAACAGCTCTGTGTTTTCTTTAGGACAAGAGGGAAATTGGGGAGGATATGTTTTGTGCATTGCAGGTGGGAGTGATGGTGAGGCTTCCTCGTGTGCAGATCAGCAGGCAGGACGGCACCCCAACAGTCCCTGCCAACACCCTAAGCTGTCTGCCAGGCCCTGGTGTAGTATGGTGAGCTTTATTTGGTTGTAGCCTTCTGTGCTGTAGGCTCAAAGGTGCCATGCCTTTGCTACTCTGGCCATAACTGTTGCCCAAAACAATGCCATGTTCACAGCATGCTGGCGTGAGGGACGTACACGTATGCCGTTAGGTAACCAGATATCATTATACAGACTCTGTGCTATTAAGGAGGGCTTCCCCCAGCCCCTGCCTTGCTCCCCAGCCTTCTCTGATAACTTTGCTCTGTAGATATAGTTTAAGGGTCAGAGCAACCTGTTTTCTCAGCATCTGAAAAGAAGTACCTGACATCCTTGTTTGTAGGAAAGGCCCATAGAGTGCTTTTCAGGCTGTGTATTTTACTTGTACCACAGCGGGACTGTGAGCAATGACTCTCATAAAGCGCTAGAAGGCACCACTATAAGCTCAATGTGGTATATCCAAGTGATTGTATTTCTAAACGGAGCATAAAGCACTGCATGTTGTTAGCATCCTCTGTTTGAAGGACCAGCTTTAGGAAAAAGCATACAAGTAACTCATTTGCTTCAATAATGGTCCATTTTTCTTTTCCTCCAGCTCTTATCTCTCATCAATAAGTTCTCCGGCCTTCGTAAGTCCCCCAGATGGGACTTCCATCCTCTTTTGCCCAGGCATAGTTATCATGAAGGGGCGGCATCTCTGAGGACTGCTCTGGCGAGAGGTGGCTCATCCTGGAGGTAAGCTCGTTTGCCACAGTCATGAACGGTGAGAAGGAGTAGGGTGAGGTGGCAGCATAGTTGGGGGAGTAGGGGACATCTTCAAGAGGATGCAGAGGGTAGGCCTGGGCTCCGGGGATGGCTGGGGTCCAACCTGAGCTTCGGTATGGCGAAATGCCTCCAGACTCGTGTGAGGAGAGGCAGCTGGTGCTGGCAGGCAGTGCTTGCAGAGGGTCTGAGCATGCACCATCCGACTGGCTGAGACTGTTGGGTGAGGTCTGCTCCCAGGGCTCTCTCTGCATGGAAGCGGGGAGAGAAGGCAAGAAAGACCCTTAAGAATAAAAGTTTGTCCTGGAGACAATGGCATACCTAGCTTGGCTTCACCAAGCCAAGCTATTCCAAGAGCCTAGCTGGGAGCACCCACAATGGTTTCTGTTGCTTTGGAGCAGTATTTGGCGTTAAAACTGTTGAAAGGAAACATCCGTGCTGTCAATAGTGGGCAAGGCCTGGAACAGGCTCCCTGTGGGGCTGACTAGCCCTGACCCTGCAGGGCCCAGGAGCTCTGCCCTGGGGGTGTGAACGGAGCTGGCTCCTGGGAAGCAGCAGGGATAGGGATAGGCAACTGCTTGGAGCCGACAAAGGATGTTTCTAGAAACTTAAGGAGCTTGATGGAGTACTTATTTTGGGGAGCAGGGAAGGTTATTCATTTAGGAGCTGGTCTCCAACAGGAGGAGAGGACAATTAGGTGGAGGACAGGAACAAATTGAAAAACAGTTCCCCCTCAGCCCTGCCCCATCTGCTGTGTGCTCTGCTGTGGCTGCCTCCTGTAACAGCCACATCCTTCCCACACAAGTCCCCCTGACTTAACCCCAGCTTTAAATTGGGTAATCTTTCATTGGGCGACTGAGAACCATAGACTCACTCACTAGTAAGAAGTGCGCTGTGTCATTAGGGAAGGATGGCAGGAGAGGGGGCACAGAAGAAGGGCTGAAGAAGGAGCTGGTACCAGCTGTGAGGGGAGTAGCACGGTAATCCCCATATTGGTCGGTGAGATGTGGGTCCAGAAGTGCCGGGTAGCCCTGAGTGGCAGAGGAATCACACGACAAGGGCTTGGACCCTAGAGGGGACGAGTAGACATCACTGACAAACTGCTTTGTGTTGTGGAAATCCAACTCAGTTGTGAAGGATCTCCTGACGCCGTAGTAACCAGCCATAGTAGGTGAGCCTGTGATGGTCAGAAAAAAGGGTTGGCTAAAGGGAAACCATAACAGCAGCACCTGGGGAGCCACAGAGCTATAGGCACCTCTGCAGGTGCAAAGTAGAGCCCTTTTCTCTCTAGCATCGCCCAGGGCAGGAGTCAATCCTGTCTTGAAACAGGTGTGTCAGCCCAAGTGCTTTTAGCACCTCGGACTGCCCTGATCCAGCTGATGGCCTCCATCTGCAGCAAACCAGTGTTTTGCGAAGCTTCAAGTATGAAGCCAGGGGGAAGGAGGTTAGCTTTGCCAGTATTTTCTTCTTCCTTGCTCTGCTACAGCTCCTGGGGAGGAGGATGGGGTTACAGCTGCAAAACCACCTGCTTCTGTTCTAACCTCACTCCCCTTTCCCTGCCCAAGAGCTCAAGGGACAAAACAGGTCAGCTCCTGGTTTTGTACTTTCTTTCTTCAGCTCCAGGGAAAACTGGAAGATGCAGAGGGAAAAGAAGTCGTTCTATGTGGCTCCTCTATCAAAAGAGGTGGGAACTGCTTTAATTACCTCTCTTTCCCTACTTTGGGAATTTCATATAAGACTACAGGGGCCTTTCTTTTATTATTGCTGTTCCTGTTTTGACTCTTTCAATTATTTTCCTCCTGGGCTCTCTCTTAGGGGTGGCCCTGCTCTAGTACTCCTTTGCTCACTTCATGTCCTTTGGAGGAGAAGAGACAGGAGCGGTGTCAGCTGTCCAACCTCCATTGAAGGTATCTATTGATGGAGGAAAACCTCACCTGGCATTTGGACAAATGGTGACTGTGGCGTGCTGGTGCTGCCCTGCAAAAGATAAAGACATGTTAAAAAATGTCTTTTCAAAGCAAGGCAGCTCTCTAAGCATGTAGTTTGGGAAGGTGCTGGCATAATTCAGATGCACTATTTGAGCCTTGGTGTTATGAGTATGAAGAGCTTAACTACAAGATTTCAGGCCTGGGGCCTCTGAAGTATTAGCAGATGTAGGCTAAGAAGAGATTTTGAAGGTCTTGTGTAGAGCTGATAACATTAGAAATATCAAGACAACTGGCTTCTTTCTCATGTACTGCAGGGTCCCTTAATGCAGGCATAATGCTGAGCAGTCATTTTGGTGTTGGCACAAAACAGGTCTCAATAAGCTGGTATCTAAGTCCTTGGCTGGTCAAAACAGGCAGATTCTGCACTGCCCATGTTCTAGCCCAGCTCTCCTGTGCTACGTCTACCTGCCACAGAGCTGCTTTAGCTGGCCCCTCCTAGCAGAACAAGCAGGCTGTGTGTAGAAGGCAGTTGTTTCTAGCCCCTATTTGGGTGCTACAGCAATACTGATAATAATAATCTCCTCCTGGTCCCTAGGTAAGGGAGAATTAGCTGTGAGTGACCCTGGTGCTCATGGTGGCTAATTCCTTACAAAGCACTGGCAAAGGCATCTGCTCCTCTGGAGCAGGGCTTGTACGTGGAGTTTCATTGAGTTCTGTCTCCAGACCTCCAAACCCATAGAGCAGAAATACAATGCCCACGGCTGCGTTTACCTCAGCTGTACTGTTGCCCTGGCCAGTGATGGTGGTATGCTATTTCCAGTTTGCATAGTGCAAACAGGAGGTTCCTGCCATAGCAAGCAACCAAATTTAGAGGTTTAGATTTGAATTAAATTTGCCAGCGCTAGGACTTCCTTTTACTGCTGAGGGAGGTTTGCAGCTGCTCCCTGCTCCGTCATGAAAATGAGCTCTGAGCCCACAACAGTCACACAGGCTGCAGGAGTGGTAGGAGGTGTCAGGAAAGAGCCCTTTGGCTTGCGGGCAGATGAGAGTGTTCACCACATTGCAGGGTCACGGCTGGGGCTTGCACCTGTCTCCAGTGGGCCATTTTTGGCTGCAGACCTCAGTGAGGATCATAGCTGGTAATGCACACTGCCCTGCAAAGCTAAAGCCTCCACATGCAAATCTGGTCTCAGCAGACACCCCTCTCTCAGCGTCTGTGTCTCTTTAGTAATACCTTCTCCTGCTCCAGGGTTTTTCACCACCACCTCCTCTGCCTGCCCATGGCCATCGTATCCTGCAGCCAGCTCGTGTCTGCATTCACTGAGGAGGAATCTCTTTGAAAGTAATGGTGCAGGCCTCTGTGCTAGTGTTTAGACCCCAGTCTTAACACCCCCCCTGGGAACTAGTCTAGTACTGCTGTCTGGCACCCCTAATACTGTGCTTGAGGAAAAAGTTGAGTTAGGAGGTGCAGGTAGCACAGATGCTGCCTACAGGTCAAAGGGCTGCAGTGATGAGAGCTGGGATGCTTTGCTGGAAGGATAGGAAGGTCCCTGGGCACAGCTGCCAGCCTCTGCTATGGAGCATTTCAAATTACTAGTGCATCTCAGTTCATCTTTGATCCTGCCTGTTCAACAGCCACTGAAACTATCTGAATGTGTGTCACAGGCAGCAGGTCCTCTTGCATGCACCTATGATGGATAGCCACAGAGCTGACATTAGCTGCAAGGGCTTTACCTGCCTTAATTCAATTTCAAAAGCCTCCGCAGCAGCCCATCTTTGGCCTTCATCATAGCAGGCCCCTGCATACTTGCAGAGACCCACATTTCACTTGCCTCCTGGCTCCTTATCAGGAGATAAATTGCTCGGCTTAATTTAAGCCCATTAGTTCATTTCCTCCCTGCATTACTTCCTTTCAGTGCTGTGGGACTGGAGTAGCTGGATCCTCTGCAACACATCAGTGTGTCTGTGTAGCATCACTTGAGCCCACAGCATGCTCAGCTGTTGATAAGCTTGGTCTCAGCCTGCCTCGCACATGGCTAGGCAGAGGTACTGGCTGGGGGTACTTCAGAGAGCTGTGTTGCTTAACTGTCTTGGTAACCCAGGAGCATTGTTCAGCTACAAGGCTGCCTTGGGGGAGTAAATGTAAGGATCCAGGTCAAAATAACGACCTGGTCCTGCAATGGGGACCTATGGTACCCTTTGACCATACTTTGGCTTCAGTGTATCTCGTCTCTGGGCCCAATCTGTAGTACAGCAGCTGAAGTAATAAAAATTAATAATAAAACCAAAGCTTAGTCTGGGCAGGGCACCCCACTGGTTTGCTGACAGCAACTTTGCTGAATGATCTGTCCCTGGCCTCTGAGTGCTGCTGGGCATAGTGCTTCATCTGTGTACCTACCAGTTTCCCCACCTGAGAAAAGAGGGTAATCCTTTTATGACGCAGAGGGTAACTGCTGGTTCATGCCTATGTGGTGGATGAGCCGAAGGAAAAAATGTCAGACCCTCCCTAAAGCCCAGGAGCAAGCCCTTCTGCCCTGCAGTTTGTGGGAACTCAGAACCCCAAACTGTGTGGTTTTCATCATGGTGCATACTGGTTTTCTGTCATTTAATGTGTGCAGGGCCTGGCTGTCATGAAATTGTTGCTGTTCTGCTGCCTCAGTAAACAGCCCAGCAGCTCACCTCTGAGCAATGACCTTTCCATAGCAGCACAGATCTCGTCCATAGATCTCCCCTTGCACAACAAAGGCTTACTGATTTTGGAGCAAATATCATGTTCAAACAAAAGATGCAGCTAAATTACACTGCATCATAAATATACAAACGGGTGTTCAGTTATCTGCCATTTGCTTTGATTCTGGATTATATTATGTCAGATAAACAGAGCTGCACTTACAGCTGTTCTTTTCATGATACATTTGAGCAAATACGGATGTTTGCCCTGCACAATAATTTTTCATCTCTCATAGGGAATTAGCAACAGGGCTGATTTTGCATTAGATAGATAGACACACAACTGCTAAGTTTTGGAATACAAAGCAAAGGGCAATAAAGCAAGCAGCAAGTGTTTTACAGTTCCTAGGGCTTTTGATTGCAGCCGTTGAAGCTGCCGCCTCCAGAAAGGGAGCAGGTAAAGCATGATAGTCATCAACCAGGACCTGTTTTCTCAGTGAGTGCAAACAAAGCAGTTGTTTCCTGCTGCTCCCCAAAGCAGTCTTCCCAAATGCCTGCCTGGTGGGAGCATGTGTTTCCCAGTGACTGTCCATGGCTCAGGGAGTCTTCTGCCTTTCTGCATTAGCTGGAGGCTCTGAAGAGATCTATGGCTAGATCTTGCTCTGTTTGGTAACGCCCATGCTGTTTTGCTGCCTGTTTTGTTACACAGTGTTAACATGCATGAAAGCAACAGTGAGAAAAATACTTGCAAGTCCCTTTGAGGTCTCTTTGTTTTACTAAAGGCAAAAAGCCTGAAGCAAATGGCTTGGGAGGAAAAGAGCATCAACACTCCCAATATGTGTCTTCTGCTGCCAGTAATTCAGGTCTCTGCTCCCACCCTTTCCTTCCAGGACACGGTTTCAGCAGCTTGACTGCATCTCCTCATCTGTCAGTGGCCCCATTGTTCCCAATCAGCCTGGAATGGAAGTGCTGCTGCTTGGTAAAGGTGAGTCTTGAGAGCACACAGGGAATGGCTTATTGTGCCACTGGATGCCACGTGCTGGCACCTGCAATATTGTGTCCCATTCTGGGGACAGCATTGCTTTTCTGGCTAGTAATTGAGAAAAAATGATGTAGCGTACTATAATTTGACTGAGGTTTCCTGTTGCCATAGAACCACTTTAAAAAGAAATCATCTCTTACAAACTGATGCTTGGCATCTTTCCAGACCATAACATCACTGCATCTCCCCTGGCACTCTAGTGTGCCAGAGAGGAGCTGGAAGGAGCACAACATTCAGGGAAGAACATCTATTTTTGTGGCACTGAGTTGTTCAAGTGTAGCTAGTGAAAAAGGAAGTTGACTTGGAAAGGTGTCATATGCAGAATGTGAAAGAAATGAGAAAATTAGCATTACTGATTTGGAAAAAAAAAAAAAAGACTTTAATCCCTCAAAGTTTCACTGATGTAAAAAATCAAGGAGCCATCTGTGATCTTTTGGGGCAAACACTAGTGTTTCAAATGTTTTTGCTATTTCCTGTCAATATTGGCAGTGCCCTGAACTCAATATAAATGCTCTTTAAATCAGAGGATTACATGACATGACTTTTCTCGTTTTGTTTTTTTTTTTAAAAAAAAGCGGGGGTGGGTGGGAAGTGACTTACACTGAAGCGGGAGCCACTGCTCTGCCTGGATCGTTTTTCCGCAAGAAGATCTTTGACTGTGTGTTTCACTCGCACTCCTTGGTACACCCGTTTGCCAAAATCTGTAGGGACTGAGGGAACGAAACAAGCATTAGAGGAGTTCAGTGAAAGCATAGAGCAGCTGGAAGAGGTTGTTACAGAAGAAGCAAATTCATCGCCTCTGTACCCCAAGTTAGGAAGGAGGCATATAAATTGCTATTACTAATATAAAATCATCCCTTAGGAGTCCAACAGCGAAGGCTGCTCATTTGCAGAGAACAAAGACTGAGGTGCCCTACCCTGTATTTCAGCATTGGGTGCCACGTGGTTTCCATGCATCTCCCTCTGTGCCAGATATGGCTGGCTGATGATTTTTGGCTTTCTTTTTCCAAAGAGAGCTCTGGGGGATCCTACATTTCCCCTTTGGGTCAGCAAAATTTGATTTAACTGTACAGGCCCTATTGCTTTCAGCAGAAATGCTGTTGTTTAGCTCCTCCTTGCCCTTCTAGAGTTGCTGGCTTTCAGCACATCGCTCTGCGAGCTTTGATCTCAGTGCAGCAAAGGTGGAAATACCCCAGATGGCTGGAGTGGTTCCTCTGAATGGTGATGTGAATCACAGTGCAGATCTCAGGAAAGGAAAAGGAGCTGGTTGCTCAGTCTGCTTTGTATCCACAGCAAATACAGCCAGTTACTTGGGGACTCTGTTGTTTTATCAAGGTTATCGAGGAAGGCACAGAGAGGGGTACAGTGTCTCGGCCATGTCACCCAAGAGGCTGATGGCAGGCCTGGCTCTGTTTTCTTGACCTGTCTGGAATACAGAACAACCTGTTCACAAGGTCTGTGTGACTTTTGGTGTGAGGCATCTGTCCTCTTCCTCTGCCTGGATAAAGCTTTGCGAGATCTGCCTTGTGTACAGGCGTTTTGGCACAAGTGAGGGCAGAGAGGTATGAGGCACAATACCAGGGACAGTTCTTTTGTCCTGGCTAGCAGGCTGTGCCTGAACAGAGAGCTCGCACCTGTGGAGCCAGGGAGGAGTTGTCCATATGGACTTTTATTGAAATCTTCCAGAGAATAACTTAACTTTGAAGCTAATCCCTTGGAAAACACGCAGCCGTGCTCTCCCAAGGGAACATAAACAGTCATTCCACAGCTGATGTATTTGATCTTTAAAATTGTGATTTATCATTTTGCCCTTCTGCTTTTCAGGATGTGAAAAGCTCCATTAGCTCCATTTATCACTTCCATTCTTGTGGCACTGTGTCCCAGGTGCACATACACATGGAGAGCTTAGAAAGGGAAGAGTAGAGGGTTTAAACAACACAGAATCTCAGTGCTGGCTTGGGGTTACCCCAAATCTTTTCTGTTGGGCCATAGCAATTGCAATTTTGGGCAACTGTAACTTGGTTTTGGTGTTTGAGTACTAACCAGAGAGACTTTAGCCAAGACTGGGCACAAGGCAAACACATTGCAAGAGACAGTGCCCCAAAAAGCTTATGATCAAAATAGTCAAAATAGAGGTGAATGCTGAGTCTGCATATCAACCAGTGAGTATCTGTGGACAAGCCAGGACACAGCCAGAAATGGATATCAACTCTTGCAGCTGAGAGGAATTTGTATACTGAGGCTGGCTCTTTTCTTTGGCCCAAGGAAGAAATCTCCCTCCTGTAGTCCCTTTTCAGGGCTGTTTTTACTGAGTGAGAGCAGTTGGAAGCACAGGTACCTGGTATGCATATGTAGCTGGAGCTAAAAAGCTGTGGCAGAGCAGGTATAACTGGCCGAAACAGCTATACTTTCTGCATTGGAAACTTTGCATCTTTGCATGAGAGTTCCTTTCGAGATAAGTGTTGCAATTTGATGGAAAAGTCTGAACTGTATAGCACAGTTCATTGAGCTCCATCATGGTTTGATACTTGCAATAACTCATGCAGCCTTTGCTAGCTGCATCCAGTTGAAGATTCAGGCCTTGATTCAGCACAGAACTTCTGGAAGAGGACTGAAGCCAAGGAGACAGTCCTATATTTAATTTTCAGAATGGGGATATTTCTAAAATAGCATCACCAGAAAAGCTGTGAGCAGCTTTTATTCTTTTATTCTGCAGTCTGATATTGCCAAATCCTACAACCTCTTTGTATTAACTGACCTTGCTTCTCTGTGACCATTTCTAGCAAGTGTCTGATGCTCTGCAATTCTGCAGTCCTGTTTTCCTGACATCTTTACTATGGTCTAAATACATTAGAAAAACACTTCCACACCTCCTTACTTTTACACATGGATGCTGTGCTATTGAAGTTACTCCACGCGTATACTGACAGTTATTCTTCTGCTCAAGTTCTTATAAGTAAGCCATGTAATGGCTTTGTCCTCGAATCCTGTTTTTAACTTAGCAGTCCAGCCTCACATAACTAAACCTGTTGCTTTCAGTGAGTTATTCAGGAGGATCTGACGCTGAGCTATTAAAACTGCAGGTAACTCTGCTATTGGCAGCATTGGGGAAGGAAATGCTAATTTAGGCCCGAGTTTATATCATTTTCAAGTAAATTGAATCATATTTCACATCACTTTGGTCTAACTGCCTTTTGGAAGAATATTGCATTGTGAAGGAATATAAATTCAGTCTAGAGAAGACGGAACATGCTAATAGATACTATTAAATTCTTGGGACATTAAAGATGCCACACATTGATTTTAGACAATTCTTCTTTCTGATTTTTTTTTTAATATGAGCCCAAGGATGGCATGGTATGTTCTTTCCCTGATATTTCCATGAAGATGCATCTTTATGCTTGTGAAAAGTCAAGGTGCTGAAACTCACCTGTTTCCATTGTTGTCACTGCTAACAAGTTCCAGCTCTCAGATTCTGCAGGACTTTGGAGAAGGGCTGTTCGTCATGAGCTTCCCAGAGCAGAGTGAAGTCAGTGCTCATACTCCACTGGTGAAGTTCCAGCTGAGCCTGATGGAAATATGTTTTCTACAATTTAGTGATGTCTCCACAATACCTCATTTGGGATTTGCTTAAATGCAAATTTCCTGATGTGTGTTTCACTCCAATTTGCATGGTCAGTGTGGATCATTCCCAAAGACTCTCTTTCCTGTCTGAGCTGATGTTTCATGGATGAAAACTGAGCTGAGGTTTACCAACAGAAAAAAATTGGATTAAAATGAAAGGCTGGTAAGTCTTGCAGTGATGGGCCATCTCCTTACAAGTGAGGAACCTGGCTGGAAAAACAAGGCTTGGGACAAGAGCATCTTCCTGTGTGTAAGTGTGAGATACACGTGTGCTGTTGAAGATGCACACAGCAGGCCTTACTCAGGGAGTAGTACTGTCTCTCTGGGACCCCACAGGCTAGCTTGTGCATTACACAATTGAAACTGGATCTTTGGACACTGCGAACCCAGGAGGCTTTGCATGGCATCCACTAGCACCTGCGGGGAGAGGGGTAACACTCAGCCAGGGACAGCGTGCGCATGGGACTGGCAGGAGCATCCTTTAGCAAACCCACATGCTCCTAGGGGGGAGGCCAGGGTTTGGCTCTCCATTATCAAGCAAGTGGTCCCCTTTCTGAAAGTCTGAGGTTAGTCTCCAGTGAGGTGCCAGGAGGGGAAACAGCAGCCAGGAAAGGACCTGTTCTTACACTGCTGCTGCAACCTGATTAAAGGGACCTTTGTCCAGGCCTGCTATAGCCATTCCTCTGTTCCCAGCCTCCAAATGGTACCAAGTCTGTTTCTGCAATATCTGAAACAAGAAGCAGAGTTAAGCCTTTAAATTCTTCTTTAAGCACCATAGCTTATATCCTAGTTCTGAAACATATCCGCATTTGCTGTCAGAGAGCCATTTTCCCTGTGATATGGCTAGCACAACCTATCAATATGGTGACAACAGGCTGTGGTGAGGCAGATGATCTCTGGACTGTTTAGTGTACAAGCAGAGTGGGCTGGTGTGCAGTATTGGTGTGCTCATCTTACATATGCGGGACAAGACTGGCGCCAATGTGTTCCTCATAATTTAATATTTCTCCTCTTATGGAGTCTGCTGCCAGCTTGTGGGTCTATTAGGTAAAATCTGTCCCTCTTTGTAATTCCATGTGCTTTCCTCAGCATTGGCCTGGAGATGAGTTTGGCCTGTCATGTGAACTGCCTTCCTGGGGAAGGCTATTGGGTTTTTTTAAGTGTAATTATTCTTTTCCTTCAGGAGAAAAATAAAATGCAAAGAGCAGCAGCTGGCAAAGGCTGCATCTGCTCAGGTCACCGAGGTAAGTGGGGAAAGGCAGAGCTGAAATAACACCCTGAATAAGTCCCAATATTCTTGACTTGCAGAACAACTCGGGTGTTCTGCCTGCTCAGACACAGAGCTCAGGACCAAGAGGACATCATACAGTCAAGCTCATGGAAGACTTGACCTCCTGTATACAGAATCTATACACGCTCTTTTATAAAAGGCAAGTCTTATTTTGGCCCGTCCATTCCTGGCCACCCCCTCCTGGTACCCACAGGTGTCCTGGATTTGGCCGACAGGTAATAGAACAGGCAGGAAGCACCAGGCGGGTGGGGGAAGTGTGGGCAGATGTAAAGTTGCAACACAAGAGGGCTGTCTTTGCTTTGTCAGCAACAGGCTCGGTTTGCCACCTGTCTCCTGATAGGCTTCCCAGATAGTTGTGTCTTCTGTGCCGGATATTTATATACCTTGGTTAGGATATACAAGTTAAATCCCAGCCCCATTCAAGCTAATATCTTTGCACTGTCTAACCAGTCCAGATGTTTTCTGTACTGATTACAAAATAATTACATTGAAAACAACAGATCCTGCAGAAAACAATTAAACAGAGATAAAATAAAACTCAGCCAGCCTTCTTTTAGATGAGATCCATCTCTTACCTTACATTTTCATTTGAAAAAGCATCAGACTCAGATTTTTCTATACAATTTTGTGAATTTGGGCATGTACTTTCAATTCACATCAGAGGGGAGAGCTGGCGTGTATGACAGGAGTTACAGAAGCAATTGTGTATTGGCAAGGCATGCTTTGTGGCACATCTTATACAATCCCATTTGGTTTTAGCATGACATTTACCTGTGCGAAAGCAAACTTTCTGAGAATCATGTCTCTGTTTTGTGTTACAGAAGCCTGAAACAGCAGATGTAGTAGTCGGTGTACGTTGGTTTAATTCAAACTGTCATTTCAATCTGTCTTCCCGTCACTGAGTAAAGAGAATACGCTGCATTATCTCACAGCAGGGACTGCAATACTGATGGGTTTTGTATTCGGCGCTTGGCCGGGATGCCCAGTTGTGTGGATTTTGACTGCAGTCTCCGCGCTGCAAGGACTCTCTTCTTTACGCGAGGAACAATTCTGGAGGCACCAGAAATTAACGTATGTGGCAGTAGCAAAGCCTGTGCCGGTCTTGGCGCTCCACCACTGCAAAGCCAGGTCCCGTGCCAAAGCTTATAATAACAAAAGTGGTCCCGGCTCCCGGGATACGGCTTTCCCCAAACCAAACGCGAGTTAGTCCCGCGGGTGATCCGAAAGGACCTCGCTCGCGGGTCAGCTCTAAACGGCCTGGGAACCTTTGTGGGCCGGCGCCGCTTCCCGGCGGGCCCGCTCGGCAGCTGCACGCGCGCAGCCAGCTCCTGCGCGGGGATAGGTCGGCGGCCCGGCGGGGGCGGCTGCTATTGGGCGGGCGGGCGGGCGCGGTCCGTTGGGTTCCGGCGCCCCCCGGCGGGGCGGGGGCGGGCGCAGGGTGAGCGGGGCGGTTTCCCGCGCCCTGCTCTGTCCGGCGCCCCGGCGCTCCCCCTTGTCCCGCCCGCCGGTTCGGTGCCGCTGGGCCCGGCGGCCCGCCGCGGTGGCTCAGCCCCGGCCCCGGCCGCCGCTGCGGGAGCGCGGGGCCGCCTCTGCCCTCGCCGAGGCCTGCGGGAGAGCCCCCGGGCCGGTTTCGGGCAGTGGGTGACCGCGACGGTGAGGGGAGCTCTTGGGTCTCGCCCTGCCCTTCAGGGCCGGCGGCCCCGGCCATGCCGCCTGCCAAGGCTGGCGGCAAGGAGGCCTTGGTGCTGCAGTGCGAGTGGGAGGTGTGCACCTACGTGGCCTCGAAGATGGAGGAGTTTTGCGAGCATGTGGCCCAGCACCTGCAGCAGCACCTTCCCGGGGAACACCGGGACGAGGTGGACCCTCTCGGTAAGGAGCTAGCAGCCTCCACCACTGCGGCTCGTGAGCCCTCCCTCTTCTCTGAGATATTTCATTGTGAGAGAATCTTCCTCTCCCTGAGGAGAGCAGCGCTGCCTGTTGCAGGACTGGAATCGCATGAAAAACGCCGTGGTGTTTCTCTGTCTGCGGGATCCTGAGCTTTACTTGGAGAGTTTCCATCAGACCATTATGGCCTGTATATCTCCTGTTTGTGTTGCAGAGGAATACACGTGTTTGTGGCAGGAATGCGGTTTCTGTTCCCCAGAGAGCTCAGCTGACCTCATTCGCCACGTCTATTTCCACTGCTACCACACCAAGTTGAAGCAGTGGGGGCTGCGGGCCCTGCAGAGCCAGTCAGATGTGAGCCATTGCCAGCTGGACTTCCAGAGCCGCAATATCATCCCTGAGATCCAGGAGAACTTTCTGTGTCTGTGGGAGTACTGTGAGGTGAGAACAGGGGACCCCGTTTTGCTTTCCTTTGTATTATCTGCGATGTAGCAGCCAAGGCAAGGAGACCTGCTTTTGTCCTGCAGCTCACCTGCATGCCTGCCTGTTGGCTGTGTTTGTACCTGTGCGAAAGCATCTGTTGTGCTCTGGCTGGGGCCAGCTTGTGCTGATCTTTTCAACCTGTTCTGTCTGTCCCTGCTCCCCAACAGAGATCATTTGATAATCCCGAGTGGTTCTATCGGCACGTGGAGGATCACAGCTTCTGTTCGGAGTACAAGGCAGCAGGGAAGGAGAACCACGTGGTCCTCTGTGGCTGGAAAGGTTAGTGGGTGCATGCAAGGCCTCTCTAGAGAGCTTTGCACAGGACTGGATTGCAAACGTTGTACAGGAGAACTCTACACTTCTTGGCAGGGTTTCAGAGAGCCTCTTGAACTTCAAAAATATGTGTGCATGGTCCTAACAGTGAAATATTCCTGTAGAATTTCCTTCAGGGGATCTAGTTGAGTGCTTAATATTGAACTTTTCATTTATATTTAATTAGTACCTAGAAGAAAAGGCTCCAGTTTAATTTTTTCAATAATTTCTCTCTCCTGTGTTTGTGCAATTGCCTTAGCTGCTTGCACTGTGGGGGCGGCCCGTGCCATTTGTACGTTAGTGATCCCATCCTGCTGTGACCCTGTTCTGTGGGCTTTTTGGAGCAGGGAGGTGATCCTTGCTAGTCAAAACAGAAGCAAGAAGCCTGCCATTCAGTCAGGTTGTGGATCGTGGCCCATGTGTGAAGGATCTTAATGGCGTTCTGTTGTTTCTGTTTAGACTGCGACTGTACCTTTAAGGGGCGCTGCAAACTGCGGGAGCACTTGCGCAGCCACACGCAGGAGAAGGTGGTGGCCTGTCCTACCTGTGGGGGGATGTTCGCCAACAACACCAAGTTCTTTGACCATATCCGCCGTCAGACTGCGCTGGACCGTAAGCTCCTGCGAGCAGGGGAGGAGTGGGTTGTGAGCACTTCTCTGGCTGGGCCATTTGATTTGCTAGAGCTGCCTGTTCTCTGCAAGTAAAGGGCATGGGTGTGCTTGGACGCAGCCTGGCTTCTCTGATGACTGGGAACTCAGACACTTATGAATCTCTGAGAAGTGTCTTCTTGCAGAGGCAGGAGGGTTGGAGGCTGCACAGGGCTCACACTGCTGCAAGCCAGAGCTGTTCCTCCTGTAGGGACCTAGGGTTGAAGTCAAAGGCAGCAGCTGGGCTCTTGCAGCAGCACTGGAATTTGCTTGTTGAGTTCCCTTGTGCTGTGCCGTGTGTGTGCACAATGGTTGCTCCCCAGTTCCTGCACTGGCGGTACAAGGAGGCTGTGTGAAGGGGAGGCAGATTGGTCTTTGCAAGTGGGTTTTTGTTTGTTTGTTTGGCTTTGTAGTCAGCGTCTGCTATCTCTGCGTGGAGAGGAGGGTTCCCAGCTCCACTGGGACTACCTCTTTTTCTCACTTGCTGCTCTTTGTGCTGTTCTCTCTGCTTTGATCTGTTTTCTCACCACCCTGTCCCCTTTCTCCCTGGTGCTGATGCTGCAGAGCAGAGGTTTCAGTGTTCTCACTGCTCCAAGAGGTTTGCCACAGAGAGGCTGCTCCGTGACCATATGAGGAACCATGGTGAGTAAAGGTCCCTTCTCCCATCTGAGGCTCTGAAGAGTGTGTGCTCTCCCCTGCTTTGTGGTAATGTTTTCCACCTATTCTTTCACACAGTGAACCATTACAAGTGCCCTCTGTGTGACATGACGTGCCCACTGCCCTCCTCCCTGCGCAATCACATTCGTTTTCGGCACAGCGAGGAGCGGCCATTCAAGTGTGACTACTGTGACTACAGGTGAGGACCAGGGCTTTCAGTCTTCCCAGACTGGTGATGGAGAGGCACCCTGAGGCACGTGTGTGTGTGTGTGCTACACAGCGTTCAGCTTTGTTCCCTTATCATTTCCTTTTAGCTGCAAGAATCTTATTGACTTGAGGAAACATCTGGACACGCACAGCAAAGAGCCAGCCTATCGCTGCGAGTTTGAGGCTTGCAGCTTCACTGCACGTTCCCTCTGCTCCATCAAACTGCACTACCGGAAGGTCCATGAGGTGGGAAGGGAGCAGAGGGTTATTCTGCTGTGTACTCTCCCCCAATGAGGCTGAGAATCACTAAGTGCAATATGCTGTACAGAAGCATGAGGAAAAAAGCTAAAATCATGTGAAGTGCCCCAGGCTGACCAGGGCTGTAGGAATGTGAGGTCAGGTTGCATTCCTGTCTTACTGCTGCAATGATATGTCATGTCAGTCTTCTCAGAGAACCTGATTCCTCTTTCCATGCACATGCGTGAGTACCAGGCCCTCTGATCAGGCTCATGGGGTATTCACATCCCTCTCTCTGCCCTTTAGGGTGACTCAGAGCCCCGGTACAAGTGCCATGTCTGTGACAAGTGCTTCACACGTGGAAACAACCTCACTGTCCACCTCAGGAAGAAACATCAGTTTAAATGGCCCTCGGGGCATCCTCGCTTCAGGTACTGCCCATCCTTAGCTCCTCACTACCTCCTCTCTAGTGCAAGAGACAGCTGGAGCTGCATCCTGCGTCTTGCTGGAGCAGAGACCTGGCAGTGCTTGGTCTCTGACGTTTGCCTGTAATGTGCTCAAGACCCATTTCCCAGGAACTGGGAGGCACTGGGCAGCAAGCATTCAGTGGGATCTGGCACAGTGACAGAGCAGTGCTAGGTGGCAGCTCTAGCAGTGGGTCAGAAATTAGGGGCAAGGGCAGCAGTGGTGCCATCACAGCTGCATCTGGTGGGATGCTTCTGAGCTTGGCAGGGGCCAGGTCCAGGTGTCCCACTCTAGAGCGAGCTGCTGCAGATCAATTTCTTGACAGATGACTCTGCTGCACCCTCTAGGAAACTCCAAAGGGTTTCCAGAGCCTAAAAGCTGGGAGGGGAAGAGGATGGACTTCAAATGCTCCCAGTGAAGCAGAGTGGTGGAAGGAGATGAGCCTGGGAGATGATAGAGGCCTGGCAGAAAGCTCAGAAGCTGCCACATGGATGGGCTTTTAGGGGTAGGGACTAAAGGGTTTTTATCCTACTTGCCTGGTATCATCTATGTAGCACTGGGTATTGGAACCTAGAATGTAGTGCCCCTTCCTTGGATGCTGCTTCAGGCTGCTGCCTGTCTCTTGGGAAGGGGCTACAGTGTGACTGGCTCCATCACCCCTGTCTATCTCTGCTTAGGTACAAAGAACATGAGGATGGCTACATGAGGCTGCAGCTGGTGCGTTATGAGAGCGTGGAGCTGACAGAGCAGCTACTGAAGGACAGAGAGAAGCGGGGGGAGGCACTGGATGGCTCAACTGAGTGTGTGGTGCTGTCTGAGGGTGAGGGGAACCTGCAGGGCATCATTCTGGAGGCCCCGGCAGAGGCTCCCTTGGTGGAGAACAGTATCACTGAGCTGCAAGCGGCCCCGCTGCGCCCGGCCCCTTGCTCTGCTGACAACCCTGAGCCAGCACAGCCGAGTGCCTTCCCAGGAGCAGCGCTGTCGTCAGAGCAAGAGCCCGGCACCCCAGCCAACCCCATCATCCGTGTGGTGAACCGGACCAACGAGCACGGGGAGAGTGAGACTGTGTATTATGTCATGGCCAGCACATCCTCAGAGCAGGTGGCAGCACCCGGTGGGCTGGCTATGGAGCTGGAGGAGAACGTCATGGACCGTCTGCAGAAGACAGCTGAGGAGCTGGGCATCCAGATCGTGTGAGGTGCTCACCTGCCTCTCTGTATGAGGAAAACTTGGGCCTCCATGGGATGTGCCGTTGGGGGAGGTTGGGAAGTGCTTGTGGGAGAGGGCTGAGCTTGTCTTCAGCTACATGCAGCTGGCTAACTTCCCCATCTGCTGTCCCAGCCTCACTGGCTGCTGGTTCTGGTCAGCATGGGGAGAGGGGAAGGACAGGTCTCAGTTGTGGGTCAGGTGATCTGAGCTGGAAAGAGTTATCTGTCTTCTTTTGGGGATTAGGGACTAGCAAGCCTCTCCCACCCTTCCAGGAGGTTTGGCCTTAGCCTGACACAGGCCTTCCCCTCTTGGTCACTCACTGGTGATGTGGTCCCTGCTGCTGTGCAGCTAAGTTGTCAGCCCTTGCTGAGCCTGGTCCTCAGCTAGGATCTCGCCAGGCTGGATGGTGTGCTGAGCAGACACTGTGGCTGAAGCCTCTTCCCTGGGGAGGTGTGTGGCCCTTAGCAGGCCTGTTCTCCCCCATCCATACGTTGTTCTCCAAGGGATGGCATGCTCCACTTCTGCCTTCATCAGCACTTCCCTGCACATCATCTTTCCTAGGTTGTTCAGCTGGTGCTGTTGGTGGTGTTTGTACCACTGATCCCATTGCACGGCACTGATCTCTGGGAGGAGAGTGCTGGAGGTGCTATCCCTTGCAGGCTACTGCTACCCAGCAGCACTGGGGATTGCAAGCTTCCTACTGCTTTTGTACTTCCCTGGGTTTCCTCCCCACATTGGGGTTTGGTCTCCTGGTTCGGCAAAGTGTACTTTGGCAAGACAAATAAAAGTCAGACTGCCAGGCCAACCAGTGTCTGGTGTCTGTTTCAGCCCCATCCCTGCCAGCCGTGGCATGTTGCCGTGAGGGGATGAGACCAAGTTGCCTAGAGCCTGCAGTGTGGGAGGTGGGCACTGAAGAACGTCCAGGATCTCTTGACTTGTCCTACGTGCTGCCACTTGGTGCAGCTGGTGACTGCCTTGTAGAGTGTGGTGTTCTACATCCCCAGAGGTGGCACTGGAAGGGACGGGTTTAGCTCTGGCACTCTTTTGTTTCCTGCTGTCCTGATGCGGGTTTGATTTTTTGCTGCCTCCTTTAGGGCATGAATGTCAGCTGCCTGCAATGTCACTTTTTCAATATAGAGAGTAGCCTAAGCTTGTGAGCAGAGCCAGCCTGCCCTTTGTCGAGTGGTTTGGATGAGGACAGTGTGAAGCTGGTGTCCCTGGAGTGACAGTCGGGCCCTCACTGCCCTGTGTATGGAGGCGGGGAGGCACCCTGCTGATGTCCTGGGCTGGATGCTGATTTTTTCCCCTCGCTTCCTTTCTCAAGCAGTTCAGCAAAAGCTGTTGGAATTCCAGGTTAATGGAGGAAATCACTTTATGCTAAACCCTTGGCCATCTGCTCGCTTTCTAATTACAAACATTGTGGGTGTGATTTGTGGCCGTGCCCTTGGGATGGCATGATGAGAGCAGCCCCTTAGGCCTGTGCCCTGGGCGAGAGGCAGCATGCTCTGCAGTTGCTGTACACAGGGGCTGTGTGAGGAGCAGGGATGAAGTGGGCAGAGCTGCCTGCTGCAGGCTGTGTGGGAACGTTTCCTGGGGCTGGATCTATGTGTGAAGGGCAGTGCGCACCCCTGCACCTCAAGACTGCGCTCTCCAGGGGCGTGCGTGCAGAGTGCCTCCCGTGGGCAGGTGAAACGCAGCTAGGGCCACACGCTGGGCACCTTGTGCTCGAGGTGAGACAGGGTAGGAGGCAGCTGGTTGTCCCAGCAGCCCTGGCAGCACGCAGTGCAGGAGGATGCTGCTAGCTCTGGGGAGAGCATCCCTGGGCTGCCGGCATGCGATGTGGCCAGGCCTTGCCCAGTGTTCCCTGCCCCTGTCTGGCCCTTGCTCCCTGGTACTTGGCAGAGCTGGGCTGAGGACACCTTTGAGAGAAGGGCCTCCTGCCAGGTTTACATTTGCAGCACTTCCAGCTTGGCCCTCTTTCTAACACATGGGCCTCGGGCCTCTGCTAACAAAGCCACAGCTGCAGCTGCATTATCTTGGACTATGGCGCTCCTGCGTGATACAAGTGCTAGTTGTTGGGAGTGGAGGTGAGGCTGTGGTGGCTGAGATGAGTTGTCCCTTTAAACACTGGGTCCAGGGAGGGTAATCTGCCAGAGATTATCTGCTGGGGAGAGGATTGGCATTAACGGGAATGTCTCCTCCCTTCCCCCATGTTCTACAGCATCCTCTGTCCTGTGTGTATGGAAACTAAGTTCACTTTTTCCTGGGCAAGCAGAGAGAGGGCCTTTGATTTGAGGGGCAAGGGGAGGAGGGCAGAGTGTGCACTATGGGACTGGGCCTCCTCTTCCTCGCCGTGCTGGCCACGCTGGTCTCCTGCGAGTACCCAGAAGGTAACAGGGTGTTTGGGGGAAGAGGGGCTTACAGGGTGCCCCAGAGCTGCTGGCACCTGGCTGGACCAGTCTTCCCCAGCAGGGAGCAAGACTTTTGTCATGTCCCTGTGCTGAGGCTTGGCACAGGGAAAGTGGGAGCTGGCTTGCAGAAGAGCTGGGGGCTGCAAGTGGATGCACTCCTCAGCACAGCAGGGGTCAGGGGGTGGGCTGAGATGAGCATTTGCTGGGCTTGTACCACCTCCCTGCAGGTCTCTGAGGTCTGGGGAGCTGGTGGGAAGGGTGGTCCTCAGCCCCCAGCCCAGCCCTGCTCTGCCTTGCTCCCTGCGGCACCAGGAGACCTGGATACTTACTGGTCTGGCACAGCGCCCATCTGCTTGGGGGGCTGCAAGGGGAAGCACAAGGAGCTGAAGAGGAGCCAGTGCGGAAACGGCAGCTGCTGCTGGCTGGGCTACAAGTCCTTCTGCCGAGGTACAGCCAGAGGGGGGAGATCGGGGGGGGCCCTGGGGATGGCTGCAGGACTTGGTGCAGCCAGCCTGGGGAGGGCAGGTTTTGTGCCACGCACACGTGCATGGAATCTCTCCAGCAGCCCGGTCCTCGGGCCACAAGGGGACACAGCTTGGGGCACCTGCAGAGCCTGCCCAGCACCCTAGTCCTTGCCCAGGACCCACAACCTTGTCTGGGTGCATCCCCTTGGGCTGCCATTCTGCTGAGCAGGCTGCACAAGGTGCTAGCCCCACGCTGCCCATGGGAACCTCCCTGTCCCCAGTGAACTGCGGGCGACCCGAAGCGGACTTCAACTCGGTAGTGTATGGCAACGACTGGTGGGTTGGCTCAGTGGTGCGGTACAGCTGCCGGCCTGGATTCCTGCTGCTGGGGGACCCGGCCAGCGCCTGCCAGTCCAACGGCCACTGGACCCCCAAGCCCACCTGCCTCCGTGAGTACCGCTGGGTGTCATACTGAGCCCGAGGGGGCACCCTGCCTGCATGGGGAGCAGGCGGGAGGGTTGCAGGCACGGCTCTGATCTCTCTTTTCCCCTAGCCTGCTACAAGAGGGCTGTAGGGCTAGTGGGCACCCTGTGATGTGCTCTGGCCCTGCTCTGCAGGGATCTGCTTGCGAGGTCGGATCGAGATCAGCGAGCGGGATATTACTGGGAGGTGCTCCTCATCTTGCAGCACCCAGGCTCACCTGGGAGCTTTCCTCAACCGTGGTTGCATCAAGATCTCAGCCTGTGTCACCAAGCACTCAGGCTGGGCTCGCTGGTTCCTGCGCTGCGATGTCTGCGAGTGTGACTGCCATGTCCCGTGCGGTGAGTCCTAGTAGCGGCTGCCCACATTTGGTAAGAGCCTGCCTCACTGTTTCGTGGGAAGGGTTGGCACTGAGAACTGGGAGGTGCCAAACAGCTCAAAATCTGCTGCTCTTGCTCTCCTTACAGCTTCCTCCGGGTAGAGCCGGGCCGTCCGGGGCTGTGGCCACTAGCCCCATGCTGAGGGAGGCTTCCACCCTGGATGTCTGCTTTGCCATGTGTCTCCATCGCTGCGCTCCTTCCATTAGCTCCATCCATCCCAAGGCTGTCATCTGAGAGGAGAGATGTTCTGGACTCACTCTCTCACAGGGCCTGGCCCCATCCTGTGACTCTCCAGTGGCAGGGGATGCTCTGTGAGCAGCAGGCGCTGGGGAGCTGCAGTGTGTTTCCTGCAGCTGGGCTTGGGGGCGTTGGTGTCTAGGCCTCCATTTGCCTGGCTGCTTCCTAGAGGAGGCTCATATCCCCTTTTAGGGGGGAGGTAGCATGTGTGCCTGTGCATGTTGCAGAAGTGTCTATCCCATCTGTGCTGGAGGTTGTGATTTCTCCCTGCCAGGTATTTGCTGCACACGGGCCAGGCCCTGGCCTAAGAGGTAGATCTGCCCTCTGTGCTTGCTGCAGCTGTCAGGCAGAGCTGGAGTGTGGGACCTCCCGCTATCCCCATGCCACAGGCAGAGCTTGCAGGGCAGAGCAGCCTGGCCAGGGCTGCACCACCCATTGCTGAGGAATCAAGTGTTACAGTGGGACAAACTGCCCTACAACCTCCCTGGGAGCACTGGGGCCAGGATAGTTAACTGGGGCGTGGGGAAGGTCTCAGCTCCCAGGTGCAAAGTCTTTCCCATGGCCTGGTCCACACACTGGCTGCAGGGCATGCTCCTTCCAGGGGTCTACAGTCTTGCCCTGAGAGCCCCTTTCCCCAGGGACTTCTCTGCCAGCAGTTTGGGGCCACAAAGAGACATGGTAGCTGATGCCCTGCAGCCGAGATGGGCGAGGAGATATGAGGGGGGTGCCCTGAGCACAGCAGGGCCCTCTTTGGTCCTGTAGGTGGAGAAAAAGACCTGGAGTGTGTGCCCACAATGACTCCTTCCAGGCACTTGAGAAGGGAGCTGGGGCTGTGGGCTCTCACTGCCTACCATGGGCCCTGTTAGCCTGTGCACAGCTGAAATTAATGTGGCCCTTGGCAGGAGCAGCCATCATGGCACTGCTGTAGCCCTGTGCTATGCCACCTCTCTTCTCAGGAGTGGGTTTCTGACCAGGCTCTTCTCCCCACAGGCTCTTCGTTTCTCACTGAGGCAATGCTCATTGGGTTGCATTCATGCTGACGCTAGTACCTGGCTCCAGCCAGGAACAGCCTTGTGCTCCCTGGGGACCGCCCTGACTCCCTCTGAAGCAGCAATGGAAAAGCCAGAATTTTTATTCCCACAGGGAAGGAGAAGGTGGTCTGGAGCATGTGTGATGGGATTGCCAGGGGAGCTGGAGGACCAGCAGCACCTCTGTGGATAATTAAAAATATGTTTACAGGAAATCACACAAGTTTTCCAGTCATGCAAAGAGATTCTGCTGCCTGCTCTGTCCCCGGAGCCCTGGACATAGATGACAGAGTCAGGACAGGCTCCCTCTGCCACTGATACTGTCCTGGACATGTGAGCCACCATAGGGACACAGCTATGGTCAAGGTCACTGTAGGAAGGTCCTAGGTGGGGACCAGATGGATGCTGAATGTGCCCATGGCACTGGCCACTAAGCCTTTCTGGGCACTGGACTCCCACCCCTGCTGGCCTTCCACCTTGAAACGAGTCCGTAATAGGATGCTGCAGCAGCTGGTGGTTGCTGTATGACCACCAGCTTGGTCTCAGGAGCTCCCGACCCAGCCTCGAGCAGTTGAGGAGGAAGGGGCTTTAGCATCAAGGGAGTTCACTCCCAGACCCTGCTTGTGCCCACCTGTAGGGAAGCAGGGCTGTTTTGCGCTGTGCAGAGGGGGTCTGGGCTGAGACCTGCTAACAGTGAGTGCCCTGGGGATGGGAGTCAGCATGCTGAATGCAGAGCAAATAGGATGGGTCTGGCATGCCTTTTGCTCCATGAGGAGATGACTTAAGACCTCCATATGGAACTTGGCTCTGTGACTACTTCCTTGTGCCCTCCCCCTGCCTATGGGCTGCCCTGCCCCACAGTCTCTTCTCTGGCTCTATCCTGCTCTGCCAAGGAGCCAAATCACTGCCCAAAGCTCTGTCCCAGCCCAAGGCTGGCTGCAGGAGGGGAAAGCTTTCCTTGGCTCAACAGATGGTTTTTTAATTAATACTCTTGTTAGTGCCGTTCATTTCCATATGTCTTTCATGTTTAAGTGCTGTGGTGGGTGAGAGTTGTGAGTAACAGTGAGGATGGAGCCAGGTGTGGTGGTTGAGGAGGGTGGAGGTGCAGGTGGATGGCAGGTCCCCTGTGATGAGCTGCGGAGGGGAGTGTGTGCTGGGGGCAAAGCCTTGGGGGGGGGCACCCTCCATCAAGGCCCTTTGCAGCCAGCTGTAACCCCATCAGCCCTGGCTTTCACCTGGCATGGGCTTCCCAGGCAGTCCTCAGTGTTGCAGCCCGAGTTTCACCCAGCTTGTACCCCCATCGGGGTGGCTGTGTGGTGGTGTGGCCCCTGTCCCAGGTCAGTGCAGGGCTGAGTGGGGGCCAGGCGCAGCCCGGTGGGAGTGGACTTAGGGGCTGTTGGGCCCGCTGGGTTTTTGGGCTGAGGGGGCAACAGAGGGAGCTGCAGTGGGCTCTTCCCCGTATGTGAACAGCAGCAGGCAGCGGGGAGGGGTGCTGGGGGGGCTGCGGAGACAGGGCTGCCAAACACCAAGACTGTGGGCTGGGGATGCTCAGGGCCTTCTGGCTTGCGGGGAGAGGAAATAGGGCCGGTCCCTTTAAGAGGATTTTTCGCTGCCTGGCAGTGCTGCCTGCCTGGGCAGCCCATCCTGCCGCCCCGAGAAGCAGCAGCAGCAGCAGGGACAAAGCTGGCGGAGAGGGGCAGCGCCGGGCAGCTGAGCCCGGGGGGCCGCTAGCCACTGCTGGGCCAGGGGCGAGGACACCCCCCACCCCCGCCCCGCTCTGCCCGCCCGCCTGCCGCCCAGCCCAGCCCAGCCCAGCCCGCTGCCCAGCCTAGCCCTGCGGAGGGATGGGGAGGAGACCCCGGCTGGGGACCCGCGGGGGCAGCGCCCAGCCTGGGTCCCGGCGCTGAGGACCGGGCGGCTGCCGCCGAGCCGCTCCCTGTCCTGCCGGGGCGCCCGGCGCCGTCCCCCAGCCCGCGCCGCGGGCATCGCCCCTTTGTCTGCGGAGGAGGGAGAGGCGGAGGGCGCTGCGGCGGAGGCACGGCCGGGCGCTGGGCGCAGAGCGGCGGCGGGGCACAGCCGCTGCCGCCGGGAGGGGAGCCGCCGCGCCCGCAGCCGGCCAGGTGAGCCTGCGGGGGGAGCCTGCGGGGGGAGCCTGCGGGAGCCCCTTCCCCGGAGGAGCCCCCCCTCCCCTGACGGGGCGGGGGCCGGGCGGCCTGCGGGGGCGGTGGGGGGCTGGGGGCGCCCGCGGCGGCCGGGGCCGGAGGGGGCCGGCGGGGAGCCGGGATGAAGGAAGAACATCCTCGGCAAAGCTGCCTTCCCCACCCCTCGCCTCGGGGCTGGGCTAAGCCGCGGAGAGCGGCTTGCGGGATTTGGCGCTCCTTGTAACGCCCAGCCGAAGGAGGCAAGGTGAGCCCGAGGGCGCCTGGTGCCTGGTGCCGCCCCGAGCCCCCCGTTCGCGCTGGCCCGCGCCCTGGGGCTGCGTGCCACGGCGGAGCCGCTGTGCCAAGCGCGGCCCACACCTCGCGGCTGCTGAGCGGGGGATCTGAGCGCTGGCATCCCGCAGCCCTCGTTCCCACCTCTTCTTCCCCAGGGCCGGGGCTGGCTTGCTTCCAGCCCTGAAAGGGACCTGTCTGCAACGGGGAGAGGGCTGGGAAGATCTCGGTGCAGCTCCTCGCGAAGCCGGCTTCCCCTTTCAGGGGATTGCGTGTGTGCATTGCAGCTGTAGCAAGGAGCTGCCTGCAGCCTGCGCCTCAGCAAGATGTAGGTTAGCGAAGCGTTAGGACTCTAGCCTTGGAGGCGAGATGGGTGCTGGGCCCAGCCTACTCAGGCACTGCTCAGGCTCCTTTTGCCGGTGCTGTGGGGGTCCCCAACCCCCTCCCAGTCTGTGGTGCCGCAGTGGGACCTGGAGCTAGCGTGCTCCCCACCCTGCTTGGCTCAACATCCCCCCCAGCACCGCAGAGAGTCCTCAAGCCAAGCAGGGCCATGGGGAGCTTGGCCTTGCTGCAGCCAGCTGTGGGGAGGACTGCAGGTGGAAGAGACTGCCCAGCAGGAGAGTGTTTGGGCAGGTGTGCATATTGGCATCATACAATGGCCCCAGTTAAGTACTGGGCTGGTCTCTGAGGCTGTGCTGCTAAGAACCAGGAAGGTGAAATGAGCCAAGGGAGGCAGAGAAGGACTGGTACCAGTGGAGCCCTCTCCCTGTTCTATTAAGTCTGTCCCAGCAAGCCCACGGGGACCCTGGGCACTAGCTGAGGGTCTAATCTAGCCAGGACTGCTCTGCCCCAGGAGCTTGGGCGAGGCACGGCATGCTTTGTCTGAGGAACTGGCTGGAACAGTCTGCTTGCTTGCTACCCCATACCTGTGTGCCCTGAGCCCTGGCCAGGCCAGGTAGGGGTAATTCCTGGTGAGCCCGTAGGGACATCCAAGCACAGCTGGGTGTCCCCCATTGAGGGCAGAACATCAGCTCTCTCACCTCCCATCCTGCGCCCACCATGGTGGACAGGAGCGCGGCAGGGAGCCCAGCAGCAGTGGGGCTGGGGGAGATGAACAGCCTGCCAGCTCTGCTGCCAGAGCTGGACCCAGCCGCAGGAGGTGCATGAATTAGGAGGAGCCCCTTGGTGCCAGTTCGGCTGCCCTGGCCAGGTCCATCCTTCCATCCAGCTGTGGGTGCCAGACCACAGCTGGGCAGTGTATCACAGGGCAGAGGCGGGCAGTGAGGCCTGGAGCCAGCAGGAAAGGGTGTGAGAGGACTTGCTGTGGGCTGGTCCCTGGCCCCTGCAGTCCCTGTCCTTGAGAGAGGGGTCCACTGTGAGTCGATCCCTGTGCGTTTCCTACAGAGCAGCAGGATGGCAGAGAAGGGTATGGATCCCGCATGTGTCTCCATTGCCCTGGAGGACACGGTGTGCCACGCCAGTCCCCCAGATGCGCCGCTCCTCACCACCCACTTGAAGAAGGTAGAGAACCACATCACAGAGGCCCAGAGGTTTTCCCACCTCCCGAAGCGCTCGGCCGTCAACATTGAGTTCATTGACCTCTCCTACTCTGTGCGTGAAGGCTCCTGGTGGCGGAAAAGAGGTAGGAGCTGCCGGCTGGGGAAGGGCAGGGGAGGGGACCTGCAGGGCTATTGCATCCCTCTCCCGTTCTGTATGCCTTGATCTCACCCAGGTCCCCAGCATCTCCCTCTGTGCTGGATTCATTGCTTCTCTGCCAATTCCTGCTCCAGGCAGCCCCAGCCTCTGCAAGCACAGAGTGCCTCAGCTCTCTGCCTGCCGGCGGGAGCTTGCCTCAGTGCGTGGCAGCGGGGCTGCACCCAGGGAGCCACAGTGGGAGATGCTGGAGCTGCTCACCCTGCTGTCCTCTGTGGCAGTGGGGGCTGGCTGGGTGATCGCGCCGTCCAGCCCCATGGTCTGTCTGAGTGCCAAGTGCTGTTTGCAGCCATGCTGTGGCTGGCTGTCCTTGCTGGGTGCCCATGGGTGGAGGGCAGGTTTGTGTCGCGCAGCAGTTGCTGCGCGCCTCTGCTGTGCAATGCCGGAGGAAAGCAGATCGCATCCCAGGGAAGCCTCTGGCCAGGGCTGTTGTGGGGGAGATGGGGCAGACTTCCTGGTTCAGGGGCAGCCAGGATGGATTCGTTTCCCCAGTACTCTTGTTTGGGGTATGATGGCTGTGTGTGATGTGCTGACAGCAGGAGATCCCAAGGGGTGCCCCAGCTCAGAGCCTGGCAAGAAGAATATGTGTGATTTGCAGGGGATTTCCTCTCCAGTGGCTCCCCGTGCATCTGAGGCCACGGTCCCCTTTCCTGTGTGCAACTCTGGCCGAGCTCAGGGAGGGGAGAGGGGAGGCAGATGGCAGCTGGTGGGTGGTAGTCTGCTTTAATTAGCTCTCTCAGTTAATGGGATGCCAATCAGGCAGCCCCGTGAGATGGAGGGGGAGCTGATCTGCAGAAGCTGAAGGCAGGCAGGCATGTGCAGGGCCCTGGGGTGAGCAGACCGAGGGCGTGGGGCTGCTCAGTGGGGTGCCCTGCCATCCAGGAGTGCCGGATGAGGCCTCTGACCCTCTCCCCAGCCAGGCTCTGCAGCTAGGGAAACTGAGGCACTGAAAGACGGCGGGACCAGCCCCGACATCCCCCGGGATGAGGTCTGCCCGTTTGTCTGGGATGCTGAGGAAGCATCCCAAGAGGAGCCACGGTACAACCACGGGCGTGCTGTAGCAGCCAGGAGTCCCGGGGACCGGCTGCTTGCCAGTGGGCCAGTGCCCCGCAGGGAGGGAGTGGGAACGGCTCAGGCAGCTGGACCGGAGAGGAGCGTGCCGAGGGGTGCTGGGATCCCGGGGTGGCAGTGGGAGGGACTCTCCTCTCCCCCAGGCCAGGTGCAGGTGGAGGAGCTGGCGGGGAGCTCCCGCTGCCTTTGGCCACAGCCCCCCGGATGCGGCCGGGCGCCCCGCGCTGCTGAAGCAGGAGGTTACTGGCAGTCAGTGAACGCAAGTAACCGCTGCGCAAGCTGCAGTGGCGCCGACGTGAGCAGCATGCGCGGGGCTGGAGCGGAGTGCGTGGTGCCGGGATGCGCTGGGGGGGCTGCCGGGCACCCTCGCTCTGCCGCCGTCACGCTCGGCCCCCTGCTCTCCCCTCCTGGCCCTCGCTGCCCCCCTGCCAGCGGGGCGCGCTCCTGGGTGCCGGGCGCCCGACTCTGAGGGGCGCGGAGGAAGGAGCCGGGAGCTTGCGGTGCCGGACCCCCTGTCCTGGGGATGGACGAGCCAGGGGGGCTGCACCCCTAGCGGCGCTAGGACCGCGAGCTGGTCTGGCCCTGAGGCTTGCCCCAGCCGGGGGGCAGGGGAGGGGTGTGTTTGCCCTCGCCCGACACCGGCTGCCACCACAGCGTGCATGGGGGGCGTATTTCCAGCAGGGAGATGCTCAGACCCGGCCCGTGTCTCAGCATGGTCCTAGCACCCTGTATACCGTTGCTCTCCTGCCAGGGCTGTGTTTTGGGGGCACCTCCTGAGAGCCCGAGGCCGTGCCTGTTCCCTACTCCCAACGCATCGTGTTCCTTCTGCCAGAAAATGCTAATCAGCTGCGTTTAAAGCAGAGATAATTCCAGGTCTGATTAGCAGTGGCTGCTGCCGGGTATCGCAGCATGAATGCCAATGAAGGCAACGGCCGGGCATCCAGCAGGCTTGGGGACTCTGCCTGCCCCATGCTACCCTGCTTCTTGCTGCCCCTCTCCACTGGCCCTAGGGACTGGGATCTGACAACATGCCCAGGACCAATGTCGCAGCCTGGTAATCTTCCTTCAGCAGCTATGTGCCCTGACCCAGGGATTTCCATGGCCCTTGCTGTGATCCAGGGCATGTGCCTTTTTGGTGCTGGAAATCGGTGGGGCCAGCCGAGGACCAGGGTCAGGGATCGTGCTGGAAACGACAGCTGCTGTGGCTATAGCCCTGGTGATGCTGATGGAGACAGTCTCCAGGCACATGCAGCCCCTGGCATGATGCATGGAGGTCCTGAGGTCCCCCAGGTGCTGGGATGGCATCGTGGTCCCTGTACCGCTGCTGGTCTTGAAAGCTGAACCCATGCTGCTCTTTCTCCAGGGTACAAGACTCTCCTCAAATGCCTGTCAGGGAAGTTCTGCCAGCGGGAGCTCATTGGGATCATGGGGCCCTCGGGTGCCGGGAAGTCCACGCTCATGAACATCCTGGCTGGCTACAGGTGAGGCTGGGGGGAAGCCAGCCGGTCTGGGGCTGCAGGGCTGGGGGTCCTGTGCTACCTCCCCCTATGTCTCTTTCCTGCAGGGAGACTGGCATGAAGGGCCAGATCCTGGTGAATGGCCGGCCGCGGGATCTGCGTACCTTCCGCAAGATGTCCTGCTACATCATGCAGGATGACATGCTCCTGCCACACCTCACTGTGCTGGAGGCTATGATGGTGAGCAATGCGGGAGCCAGGCAGCCTGCTGGGCTCTGTGGGGCATCCTGTGGACTGTGTCCTTGGGCACTGAGCCCACACTGACATCAGGCATTTCCAAGGGCTCCAGGACAAGGGAACAAAATCCTGCTGTTCTTGCTCCCTTCATCCTGAGCCACCACTCCCAGCCCTCGGCCAGGCAGGGACGGGGCCACTGTGCAGCCGATTCTGTTCCCTACATCTGACAGTCGTGTCTCCCTGCCCATCCTCTCCCTGCAGGTCTCTGCTAACCTGAAGCTGAGTGAGAAGCAGGAGGTGAAGAAGGAGCTGGTAGGTGCAGAGGAAGATGGTCTCAGACCTCCTCATCTCCCCCCAAGACAGGGACAGTAGGGAAGGGAGGACCCTGAGGGGACCAGGAGATAGCGAGGGGCTCCCAGCGATGGAGGTCTGAAGGGAGGTGGCAGGGTGTGGTGAAGGTCCATGGGAGCCCATGGTGAATGAGGCTGTCTCACAGGTGAACGAGATCCTGACGGCCCTGGGGCTGCTGGAGTGCTCCTACACCCGCACCATCTCCCTGTCAGGGGGCCAGCGCAAGCGCCTGGCTATTGCCCTGGAGCTGGTGAACAACCCTCCGGTCATGTTCTTCGATGAGCCCACGAGGTGAGTTTGCAGGGGCCAGGGCTCCCCAGCACTGCCTGCCCAGCTGGGCTTCCCCTGCCGAGGGACATCAGGGTGGCTGGCACCCTCTGGAGCCCAGCAGGGCTGCAAGACCTGAGGGTGGGATGTGACTGTGCCCACTGGGGCACGGCAGGGCTGGGGCTGCAAAGGGATGCTGCTCTTCGTCGACCTGGGAGGAGGGTGCCCACAAGGGGAGGCAAGTGGGGGCATCTTTAGGATGTACGTCTCCCCCTCTCAATTCTCCCCTTCTCTCTCTGCTCTCTCTTTCTTCTCCACCCCATCCTGTGTGCCCACAGCGGTCTGGACAGTGCCTCCTGCTTCCAGGTTGTTTCTCTGATGCGGTCCCTGGCTCAGGGTGGGCGCACCATCATCTGCACCATCCACCAGCCCAGCGCCAAGCTCTTTGAGATGTTCGACAAGGTTTGGGCTGGGCTAGGACACAGGACTCTTCAGGGGTGCAGGGTGCCTCTGGCCCCAAGAGCCAGGAGAGAGGCCACGGGAGGGAGGGGCTGCAGGCATTTGACCTGGGGCTTGTGTGGCACACAGCCCTGATGGCTGGGGTCTGGCAAGGGTGCCCTGTGTCACCCTAGGACAGGGAGGTGGGTAGGAGCAGGCAACAGTGCCCTTGGCTGCTCTGCACCTGCCATATCCTGGGTTTTTTTTGCAGCTGTACATCCTGAGCCAGGGCCAGTGCATCTTCAAAGGCATCGTGACCAACCTCATCCCCTACCTGAAGGGTCTTGGCCTCCACTGCCCCACATACCACAACCCTGCTGACTTCAGTGAGTGCCCCTGCCCCAGCTTGGGCCGTGGTGAGGAGCAGAGGGTGGCAAGGTCCAAACCCAGTGCCTAAGCCCTAGGGACTGCCCAGCATTCCCTCCAGTTGCCCAGGGAGCAGGGCTGCCCGTGCCCTTCCCATTAGGTGCTGGCTGGGCAATGTTGCCATGTGGTGCAGCATCGTGGGGTGGAGGTTGTGCTGGGCTCCCACTCCCCTGCCCCACAAGGTCATGGTCTGGGCAGGCAGAGCAAAGTGATGGCAAGGGCTGGCTCAGCACCTCTCAGGGGTCCTGTTCTCCTCCACAGTTATCGAGGTGGCCTCGGGAGAGTACGGGGACCTCAACCCCGTCCTGTTCCGTGCCGTCCAGAATGGCATGTGCACCATGGCTGAGAAGAAGAGCAGTCCTGACAAGGCAGATCCGTCGTGCCCGGCACACTGTGTGACGGTGAGTGGGGATGAGAGGAGCCCCCTGCAATGATAGGGAGTGGCAGGTAACAGGGTGCCCACCCAGGGACACCTCAGTCCCCTCTGCCCCACAGACACGGATATCCTGTGATGCCTAGAGCCCCTTGGACATGGTGGGGAGCATGGAGGTGTTCAGCCAGCCTCTGCTTGTCTTGAGCAACAGCTCTGTGCTTGCAGCTGGCAGTGCCTGTTCTCACCAGGGGTGCTCACAAGGGGCACGCTGCGAGTGTTTGGGTGCCATCCTAGTAGAGAGCCCGTGCTGTGAACTTGACCCATGTCCCTGACTTGTCTGCGGTCTTGCAGGACGTGGACCACATCGAGAGCCACACGTTTGCCACCAGCACTTCAACCCAGTTCTGCATCCTCTTCAAGAGAACCTTTATCTGCATCTTACGGGACACGGTGAGGGCAGGGAAGGCTGGACCCAGGCTGAGGGGATGGAGCCTGTTGCTCACTGGGGGCAGGCAGAGACAGGAGTTGAATGGAGGATGGAGTGGGGCTTACCCTTGAGGAGCAGGCAGGCTGTCCTCTGCTCCCCTGGGATGCTCATGGGATGTGGCCCTGCCTCGCTGAGCCCCTGTACCCCCTCTACCTGCAGGTGCTGACCCACCTGCGGTTCATGTCCCACATCTGCATCGGGGTGCTGATCGGGCTGCTCTACCTGCACATTGGCAACGACGCGGGCAAAGTCTTCAACAACACTGGCTTTCTCTTCTTCTCCATGCTCTTCCTCATGTTTGCTGCGCTGATGCCCACCATCCTCACCTGTAAGGACCTCCTTCCCCCAACACCCTTTTGCTGCTCCCAAACCTTGGGGGAGAGGGCGGTGCTCCAGCTGTGGGGGAGTGTGTCTGCTGGGCAGTGCATGGTGGAGCTAGATGAATTGGGCAAAAGGAGGGAAATAAGGGAGGAGAGGAAAATAATTCAAACAAAGAAGAGGGGGAAAACTTCTGTGTGGGTATATTGCAGTTTTGCCCTTTAGTTAATGTTTGGCTATAATGTACTTGCTGGCTCAAAGCTGAATGCTGGAATTTTTTTTTTTGCTGAGAAAATGTCTGTAAAGCTGCATTTTCAGCTGCTTCATCTCTCTTTCACTTCCTCAAAAAGTTTGCCTAAAAAACCCCAACCAAGCTGACTTTTCCATGCTGAAAGTTCCCACATCGGTCACTGACTTTTTTCCCTGGTGAAGATTTGAGCACCCGCTCGTGGCGCAGGCAGGAGGCTGTCTGGTGCTCTGTGCCAGGGCAGCATCACATCTGCCTGCACCAGGGCGGGTGGGAGTTGGGGCTGGAGCAGCCCAGGCCCAGGGCACTGCTGACTGCTAACTCCTTGTTTCCATGCAGTCCCCCAGGAGATGTCTGTATTCCTGCGAGAGCACTTGAACTACTGGTACAGCCTGAAAGCCTATTATCTGGCAAAGACCATGGCGGATGTGCCCTTCCAGGTGAGCTTTCGGCTGGACTAAAGTGTGGCCCCAATGCTGATGTGCCTTCCTTGGCACAGCCAAGTGCCCGGCTACCCCAATACTCCAGGCTGGCCTTTGAGGGGTCCCTGCAGCCCTCCATCCCCCAGAGAGGCTCTGTGGGGTGACGATGGCCATGGGTCCAGCAGAGCAGTCTCTTTGCTTGCCTCTCTCCAGGTGATCTGCCCCATCGCGTACTGCAGTATTGTGTACTGGATGACAGGCCAGCCGCCCGAAGCCACGCGCTTCCTCCTCTTCTCTGCCCTGGCCACTGCCACGGCCCTGGTAGCCCAGTCCCTTGGGCTTCTCATTGGAGCTGCTTCCACTTCCCTACAGGTCAGATGGGGCCCCAGCTTTGCCTGTTATGTGCCTGTTATAGGGGAGAGTTGCAGGGGGTCCCACGACAAGGAGGGGTGGAGGAAAGTGTTGCCCATAGGCAGGTGTGTGAGTGCCACAGGTGATGTGCTTGGAGACAGGGACATGGCACCCAGTGGCCTCTGCTCCCCAGGTGGCCACCTTTGTGGGACCTGTCACTGCTATCCCCGTCCTGCTCTTCTCGGGCTTCTTCGTCAGCTTCAAGACCATCCCCACCTACCTGCAGTGGAGTTCCTACGTCTCCTATGTCAGGTGGGACCCCGTGCTCTGGCCAGAAGCTCCCTGCCCTGGGCTCCCATGGGCTGGGGAGAAAATGGGGCTGCCTGGGGCACGCGGTGACTCTCGTGGTGTGCTCTGCCCTAGGTATGGCTTTGAGGGCGTCATTCTCACCATCTATGCTATGGAGCGTGAGGACCTGGAGTGCCTCGAGGACTTCTGTCCTTTCCAAAAACCCATCAAGATCCTGCAGGAGCTGGACGTGGAGGAGGCCAAGCTCTACCTGGACTTCCTCATCCTGGGCATCTTCTTCGTCATCCTGCGGCTCCTGGCTTACCTGGTCCTCAGGTACAAAGTCAAGTCAGAGAGATAAAGGGGCTGTGGGACCCCGGTGCCGTTCCTGGGCCTGGCCTGCTGTGAGAGATGGTTCTGCAGATGGACACAGTGCTCCTAGCAGGTCATGGACTGCGGTGGAGGCGTCGGTAGGTGCCAGCCAGGCCTGGCTCAGTCGAGAAGGGTTTTGAGACATCTCGGAACTGTTTTAACCTTTCCACACACTCTTCATTGCAAAAGTTTTGTACAGCCCTGGCATGTGCCACCTTCTCCCCCAGGACTGCCGAACCCCACGGAGCTTGGATCCCCTCTTGTTGCCCCTGCCCAGCACTGCCCTTCTCCACCAAACACATTGGGACACTGGGGACAGTTCCATGGAGGCAGCTGTCTGCCGAGCAAGGCCAAGAGGAGCCCGCTGCTCCGGGCGGGAGGGGAGCAGTTCCCTGGGGCTGCCTGATCCTGGGGCTGAAGCCAGGAAGAGACACCTGCAGAGCATGGATTGGTACCGCAGCACATAGCTCTGTTGCTCGCCCTGGCCAGCATGTGTGTCAGTGCTAAGAAGAGCCCAAAGATGCAATAGGCCAAGTTGCACAAGGCTTTAGTGTTTCCTGTCGCTGTAGCCACAGAAATTGCTGCATCCCCTTTTTCTTTCTGCATAAATCCCCCCCCTCCTTTTTTTTTTTTCTTTTTTCTTTTCTTCCTTTTTTTATAAACCCCACTGCTTCCCAGTCTGCATGGAGAGGAGAGGGAGCCAGCAGGCAGAGAAGGACTTGGGGCTCTGTCTCAGACTTCTGCTCAGATGCCATCCTCAGAGGTGGGATCTTCAAACCTGGGGATCTGTGGTAGGGTCTGTGGGAATGGGACAGTATTCTCAGACCTCAGGGAGTCTCGTGTTCAGTCCCTGTTGTCTTTGGGGTCTGAGCCAGAGGATAAAATCAACCAATATGGAGAGAAGTGACTGGTCCCTTCAAGTGCCGCATGGCGTGGGGAGGATTTAGGTTCCCACACCCTGCCGGTGCCAGGCAGCTGAAAAGCAGGGCTGGGCTCAGCCGTGCCATCGCTGGAGCCTCTACTGCAGGAGAAGAGCTGGCTGGCCCTCAGCCCTTCCCTGGCACCGTCTCGCTCCCCACTCCTCTTCCACCGGCACAACTGTGGCTGTCTCAGCAGAACAGGGAGGACGAACCTCGCTCAGCACCATCTGTGCAAGGAGGGGATGCAAGCCCCAGGGATGCCCGGCCTCGTCCCAGGGTAACACTGTGCAGAAGGGGGTCCCAGCAGGGCCAGAACTGGAAAGCAGGTGAGGTCTTGGAGCGGTTTGTTTGCATTGGGCGACCCTGACACTGGGAAGGGCTTTGCACTTTGTGACTGGTATCAGGAAAAGGTCCCTTTTGGCAAGTGTGTCTCGTGGCTCCTCCAGATTCCTCCAAAGTCACTTGCCTCTCCACACCCCTTGCAGAGGGAAGGCATTTTGGCACCTCGCTGGTCCTCCAGAGGAACAGACCTGAGACCATAGCTGTTGGGGCATCTGCACACGCTGCTGTGCTGGGAACACGGCACGCTGCTTAGCCACATAGCACAGGCCTGTCTCTGTGGGTGTGCTGACACTGGTGTCGTGGGGCTGCACTGGTCACCCACCTGCATGGGAACCCACTGCTTTTTAGTGAGCATGGACATGGGGAAGGCAGCTCTGCCCCATCCTGGCACGCTGGGCCCTGGTTCAAGTGCAGTCTGTGAGATGCTGCTGCCGGCATGCTCCGAGCAGCAGGGGATTGCAGGGCAAATGCCAGATTTCAGCAAAATCCTTGAGACTGTTCTTTTCTTTTACTGGCTCATGTTGGAACTGCTCCACACAGCAGGGTCTGGCTGGCCTGCAGGTGGATGGCAGACGTGTGGAAGTACTGATGCTGGGCACTCAGCAAGGTTGGGTTTCCCCTGCCTGGACAGCATCACTGCAAGGAGCTTGTAGCCATGGGGTTCTCCTGCACAGAGGATCTGGAAGCAAGACATGCCCTGGTGCCCTTTCCATACTGAGCATTGGGGTTTTCCACAGGGGTTCTTGTCTGACTTACCGCTGTCCCTCACAAAATTCCCCTGCGCTCCTGGATCTTCCTTCACTGCCAGCCCTGTGCCATGCTCTGCAATAGAACTGTGCCAGCTTGGGGGGCTGCAGTCTCCTGGGCACAATGCTGCCAACTGCAGCTGCAGGGGCACGGTTGAATGGGAAACAATCCCCACATCTGCTCTGTCACCAGGTGGATGGATGGGTGGGGAGGCAGGGGGATGGTGGAGCTGCAGGCTGTCACCCTTCTCTGTCTCACTGTCCATGGGGCTGATGCGACCAGTCCCTACTTCTGTCCTGCTCCTGGGCTGTGGCTAGTTAAGCCTTGCCCAGCGCAGGGAATGCACTGCTGGGCTGAGGGTTTTCCTCTGAATGGATACCAAGTCGGCAGGTGGTGCCAATGGTGCAGCTTTGCACAGCTCCTGCCTCCTGCCCGCTCCCTGGCAGCAGGGGCTCTCCTGATGGGTCCTGCTTCCTGCACACCGGAGACACTGCTGTCCCCAGCGCTGTGTCCTGCTGCTGTCTGCACCCAGCACATGGTACCTCGTGGGACACCCCTGTGCCACCACAGCCAGTGCCACCACCACTCCCAGAAGGACCAGGACAAGACGGACCTAGTGATGGCCCATGTGTGGAGCAGAGGGGGCTACCAGCAGGCACCCATGACTGCCACTGCCCACGTCTCCCATGCATAGGCATGCTGCAACAGAAGCCTTTGCTGGCCAGCCTGTGCTGCTTGCAGAGAAACCCCATGGGACAGGCTGCCCAAGCCCAGCATGGCCCAAGGGAGACTGCCAGGGCAGGTAGCTCGTCAGGTGGCTGGTCGGACCAGCCTGTCCGGGATGGGGCAGTTGGCAGCACCTTGCAGGATCTCGGGACAGTTTAGCACAGCCCGGGCCTCCTGCGCTGGTGAGTGCGCGGGTTGCAGAGTCCCGGCTGACCAGGTACGCGGCCGCTGTGGGGCAGAGGGCTGGGGCGAGCTCTGGAGATGGAGGATGGCTGTGTCCCCGAGCTGGGCAAGGGCACTGGGGAGTGGAGGTTATGGGGCAGGCACCCCTCGTCCCCAGGGCCAGGGCAGTGGGAGGCCTGAGGCGCCCTGTAGAAGGGCACCGGCGCTCCCAGCGGAGCCAGCAAGTGAATGTGTTGGTATAAAGGGGCCACGATGAGTGAGGGATCTGGGCACTTGTGGCACAGAGGGCCTGGGTCTGGCAGGCCCTGCTCCAGGCAAAGGCACCCTAGGTGGTGCCCAAGGGCAAACAGTGCCCAAGGCGTGAACTGAGCCGAGGTGCCGGAACGGGGCCATCCATTGCCCCTTCCATCTCAGTGAGGACAATCCCAGAGACGGTGGAAGGCACAGAGAAATGTAAAGGGACTGAGCACATTCGCACTGAGCCCTGCAGGCTGGCATGGCTGGGCTGAGCACTCTGGGTTTATTGCCCTTCCCCTCCCAGGTGGCCCCCTGCCCCACAGGAGCAGGGCGAGAGGGGTTGTCTCTGCCCTGGCATGGCAGAGGGATGGGGTGCAGCCACTCTGCTCTGGGGGTCCCTTAGTGGAGCAAGGCTGGGCCGCTCCAGCCCACTGGCGAGCAGGCATCTCTCCGGGATGGTCTCTTCAGGGCAGGATAGGCACCAAGCCAGGCTGTGGCAGGACCCCTTGGCAGTAACACTGGTTGTTTTGTGGTGTGGGGCCAAGGGTGCCCAGGCTGGGTCTTGCCTTGTCCTGAGTGGGTCAGGAGCACCCACGTGCTGGGCTGGCATGCAGCAGCAAAGATGCACTTTATCAGAGCAGGGGAGCGGGGCCGTGGGTGCTTCTGGCTACAGGAATCCCACCAGGGAACGCATCTGGATAATCATGAGGAGTGCGATGGAGGAGAGCAGGCTTCTTCCCCCACACCTCCTCTCCCCTCCTGCCCCCTGCCTTCCCTTGCAATGCACTTTGAATAGATGAGGATGTGGTTCAGGCCGTGGCTCCAGCTCCCTGGGACCACCAGTTGAACCTCAACCCATCTAAAACTGCTTCAGCCCCTTAGCCTGGCTCCTTCAGCCCACAGGCACGGTTGTATCAGGTACTGCCTCTCCCCTATGCGTGCTGTGAATGCAGGCAGGCAAGCAGGGGTATGGCCTCTCACCTCCACGCATGTCCTGGCCACCTTTTTCACACACAAAAGAAGACCAAATGCATCATCACCCGGCTGGTGCTAGGGTTTGCTGGAGGGGAGACTGGGCTAGCGCAGGCAGGGGATGGCGCTTCTCCCAGGGTTTCACCCCTCTCTCAAATCAGGCAATAAAACAGTGTTTCATTCCCACTGTGTGTGGACACCGTTTGTCCTGTCCCTCTGCCACGGGGGCTCCTGGTGCCACAGGCAGCTTCTGGTGCCACAGCCTGCGGCTGCCTGGGATATCTTCATGCTTCCCTGCCATGCGGGACCCTATGGTTTTCCAGCTTTCACTTGTCCACATGTGCAGAAGAAGTTGTACAGTGGGTTGCACATGTGATAACAGGGCAGGGTGGACTGCGCAGAGAGGTGCAGCTGTTGAAACCCGTGCTCCCACATGACTGGAGGTGAGCTACTTTTTTCCTGGGACCGTTTGCCAAAATAAGATGCAGATAACAGCTCAAAGGCCAAGGGAGTGCACACCCCATCCCTCCCCCACCCCAGGGAGCTGTAGCTTTGCTGTGGTAGCTGCGTGTGGGTGGCATTTGCCCGGGTCCTTCCGCCTTGCTGAGGGGAGGCTGCGATATGGGGCCAGGGCACCGCTGCCCACAGCTGCAGCCTGGCAGGAACCAGGCAGGGCGGAGGTGAGCCCCTGGGCTCTGAGGGGAGCACGGGGCTGCTGGCAGGGCCCTGCTGGCTCTCTGGGCTGTGCCGCACACGCAGGTAAGTGCCCCGCAGGGACAGGGTTGCTGCTGGTGCTCACCAGTGTCCGGAGGGTCCCAGGAGCTGTTGAGCAGGCAGAGATGTTGCGGCTTATTTCGGTCTTTCTGAGATGCCAGCTGTACTTGTTGGATTTCACACATCAATAAAACTTATATTTATAGTGTACTACCTGGATGCCTCCCTCCCTGAGCAACCAGAGGGCATGCACGCAAGGGGAGATGCGCACGCCTGGGTACACCAACAGGCATCTCTGCATCGGGGTGTGGAGGTGGGTGCTGGGGGGGGCAGCACACGGGCAGGTGGCTGCACACATTGCTGGGGATGGGTGCCGAGCGTGTGCAAAGGCGTGCGGGGACGTGTGTGTCTGTGTGGGCTCTGTGCAGGCCTTTGGCGTGTGAGCATGGCCTCCGGGATTACCCAGGTGTGAACCCTCGGCTCCAGCACCCCTGGCTCAGCACTGCCTGTGGCTGGCTGGGGTGGGCTGGTGCTTCCCAGGACAGCACCCAGGCGCTGAACAAAGTGCGTGCAGCCCCACAGACACTACTGGCTCTGGTCTCGGCACCGCCTTACTGGGTTGCCAGAGCAGATCTGCAAGCAGCAAGAGGGCAGGTATGTATGTGTGTGCGTGCGTGTGCATATCCGTGCACGTGTGTTACACTGCCAGGCAAAACCAGGCAGTGCTGGGCCGCCCTGCCAGCACAGCTTCCTCCGGGCGCTTTATCCCTGCGGGGCTGCTGTTGTCCCGCTCCCTGCCCCGTGCTGTGTGTGAGGCGGCAGCAGCTGAGCGCAGGGGCGATTTCACTCCAGAGCGGGACTGGTCCTTGCGGGCTCCTGTTGCACAGCCGAGCACCAGCTGGGGATGCAGAGCCATCAGATGTGTCCGGAGGAAACCTCCCCTTGCGGCGCTGCTGGTAAGGCCCCAGGACGCCCCCCATGCTGCGTGTCCCCCTGTGTTTGGGCGTATAGGTGTTTTTCCTTGCCGTTGTGCCCGCCGGCCCCTCTGCCGCGTCCCCAGAGCGGGGCCGGGGCCGCTCTCCTCGCTCTGCTCGGCGGAGCTGGCAGCCGCGGTGTGCGGGGCGGGCCGGGGCGGGCCGGGACGCGGCGGCGTTGCAGGAAGTTACAGCTGCAGAATAGCTGCCTCCGGAGAGCAGCCTCTTCCCGGGACAGGGACGGAAGCAGGCGGCTGAGCAGCACCGGGCTCTCCTCCACGGGCCCCACGGGCTCAGCGCCTGGCAGCACGAGCACAGGGAGCCGTGGGCTCAGCCTCCCCGGCAAGGAGTCCTGCTGGAAGTAACGCCGCTGCTTTCGGCGCGGCCGTCGCTCTCGCCTTGCTCAGCGCCAGCCTCAGCGTTGCCCTGGGCTGCGGGTCCCCGCGCCGCCAGGGCCTCGGCCGCTGCGCCCCTCCGGAGACGGAAGCAGGGAGGCGGGAGACCGAGGTGACCAGAGGGCGAGGGCGCATGGGCCAGGCGTGCACCGGGGGTCCCTGAAGGGGGACCACAGCGGTCGGGCGGCGCAGGGCCCTCCGCTCGGTGCTGTGCCCTGGGCGGCAGAGGGTGCTGGGAAGGGGCCGGGAGCCGGGCGTGGGGCGCATCAGGGTTCGCTTGCTGCAAAGGCCTCGAGGCCAGGACACCCCGGTTCAAGGTCAGCTTCGCTGCCCCCACCCCCGTGCCTCCGTTTCTCCATCTGGATAACGTGAGGAGGAACTGCAAAAAGCCTAGGCTGTGGGAGGTGTGAGCAAGCCGTCGCCCTGCTTGTCCTCTCCTGGGGGAGGCCAATGCAGAGAGATTTGCATGCTGTCCCTTCCTGTCTGCCGGGGTTTGCTTACACCCTTGCCCTCCCACACCTCAGTTTCTCAGGGTGTTGCGGGCTGTGAGCGCAATCTGTGCTCCTGAAGGATCACGCTGCTGAGCTGAGGCAGGAGCCTGAGTCAGCACCGGCACAGCCGGTTCTGCCGGACTGGACCGTATCGGGGCAGGTAAGGCTGAGCAGGGTGCTGCTGCGCCACATCCCTGGGGAGCAGAGCTGCCAACCCCATCCTGCTCTGCCTCGCAGAGCCAGACCCATGCGGGACAGCTGCCTGAGCACCCAGGAGCCCCTTGTCCACCTCTGGAGACGGGCGCTTTGCCTGGGAAAAATCACCCTGTGCAGCCCCGAGGGACCAGCTGAGCCCCCGCAGCCCCCTGCCAGCCTGTGCCCCAGCTACTGCTGGCTGCAGCCTCCCCGGCTGCTTTAAATGGGAGGAGGCTGTGTTCAGCATCCCTGCGTGCTGCAGCTGCCTCGGCCTGGCAGGCCCGGCGAGAGGGCTTAGCGGCTGCCAAGGACGCGGCAAGGGCTGCCCACTGGGAGACAGCACCACTTGGCAGGGCCGGCCACCACGGGCAGCCCTGGGGCACGCCAGTGCCAGACTGGGGGAAACCACCATGCATGTGGATATGGGATAACCTTTAATTTCTGCCTTTCCTAAGCCCCTCCCTGCTGTCTCCTCTCTCCCAGCCCCAGCTCCTGGTTTTACAGGATTTCATGGCAGTTTGGGGAGGGTGGTTGGTTTGTTCTAATATAAAGCCCTAAAATATGAAGCCCTCAAGGCTGGGATGAGGAAGCCTGCCCTCTCCCCAGCACTTTTGTTCTTGGTTATGATAGTTATTATAGCTGTACTGTTACAGCCGAGTCTAGGCTAGTGACTTTTGACTGCTAACAGGGAGGAGATTGTCCCCTGCCCCTTGTGCCCCCAGTGAATTAGGTGACTAGTCCCAACTGAGGCCCTGGAGGGTGGGGGTGGGTTTGGGGGGCTGGCAGGCTTGCCTGGCAGGGTGAGTACCTCCTCGGGGCCCTGCTTTGCTGCCTTCTTGTCTGCAACCGCCCTGGCGATGCCCAGGTAGGTCTGTGAAGGACGCTGAACGGGGAATCCGAGGTGGGATGTGCTTCTGCCAGCTCAGCTCTGCTCCAGCCACCATGCTGGCCAGCCCACCACTGCTCCCCATGGCCGGTGGGTTTGTGGGGTCAGATGTGGGAGCAGGTTGTTCCTGATCCAGGGATGCCTGGACTGGAGCGGGGTAGGTACAGCCTCAGGCTGCAAAGCTGGGCTGGGGCAGGGAACTGGCAGGTCCAGGCACCCAGCCTGCCTCATGGGCTGTCCCCTCTCTTGCAGGCAGAGGATGTCGCGGGCCATGCAATGCCAGAGCTGCCTGCCCTGGGGCAGCTGGACACAGCTGCATCGATCCCTGCCAGGGAGCAAGGGAACCCGGAGTATGTATCTGTGTGCTGCTTCAGTGCCAGGTGAGCTGGGCTCTGTGCCTGTGGGACTGTGACCCTGAATCTGTCCTGCCCCCAGGGAAACCCTGTTCCTGGTGGACATCCCTCCCCAGCTGCACAGTGGAGCCTTTGCAGTCTTTGGGTCACCCCAGCAAGACGTGAAGCCAGTGAGCTCGGTGGTGTTAGTTCTGCTGGGCGGGAGAAGGCCATCCCTGACCGTGTGCATTCTTCTCCCCCCGCAGGCGCTGCAGGCAGCTACTTACTCAGGAAGATCCTTCGTGCAAGCGGTATCTCCCTCCCCAGGTACAATGCCACACAGCTGGGGCCTGGCCCATCCTGCCCTGTGGCTGTTTGCCACGGGACCTGGGTGGCTGAGCTAACTGCCTTGGGACTATCGGGGCTCTGCGGGCAGAGACGCTGCTTTGCCTCCACCTAGAAGACAACCCAGCCCCAACTCCCTGCCTGCTCTGAATTCAGCCCAGCTTCTCTGCCTCACCACGGGTTTGCTGGGGATGCACAGCGCATGGCTTGCTGACCTGCCTTCAGTTCGCAGCCATGCCCTTGCCCCAGCCCTGCACTCTCCCTTGGTGCGGGGAAAGGAAGGGGTGAGCTGGCTCTACTCAGCACTTCCCATGGCACTCACTTGTGATCTGCCCATCCTGCCCCCAGGCAGGGCTTGGAGCTGCTGGCCCCTGCCCTCCTTGTGACACACTCCCTCCTCTTGCAGGGGCTGTGTTCGCTACCAGGGAAGGTCCCAGGAGCACTCTGTCCAGCCCAGCTCCTCTCGCCACGGCCTGTCCCCGCTGAGGAATGTGGCCTCTTCTGGTAAGCTTGCAGCCCTGTGCTGAAGAGGATGGAGGGTCCTGCACAGCGGGTTGGGGGCTGCTGCTGTCCTGGACAGTGTGAGGGTTAGCAAGAACTGGGTTTTGTCCTCTCTGCAGCCACCTCACTGCAGTGGCTTGGGGCAGGCAACTTCCCCAGTCCCTTGCCAGTGAGAAGCCCTTGTCTTGTCAAGCACATTCCTCTTCCCAGATGCCATCAAGAAACACCAGAAGAGCCTGTCTGCATGGTTCAGCCACCAGCCGAATGAAGAGAGGCAGTTCGGCCCTTCCTTCTCGCTGGACGCAGTCCACGTGGACCCAGTGATCCGGGAGAGCTCCTTGGAGGAGATCCTGAAGCCCTCACCTGACCTAACCATCCAGAACCAGCTCCAGCAGCCCTGCAGCCAGGTTATCAGCCTCCAGAACCTTTTTGATGTAGATGCTTGTGGGCGGCAGGTGAAGAACGTGGTGCTGTATGGTACTGTGGGCACGGGGAAGAGCACCCTCATCAAGAAGATGGTGGTGGACTGGTGCCATGGTCGCCTACCCCGCTTTGAGCTGGTCATCCCCTTCTCCTGCGAGGACCTGTCCCATAGTCATGCCCCAATTTCCCTGCGGCGCCTCATAACCAAGAAGTACCAGCACCTCCGGGACGTGGTGCCAATGCTGGGAGCTTCCAACCTCAAGATGCTTTTCATCCTCAATGGCCTGGAGCGCCTCAACTTGGACTTCCGGCTGGCTGGCACGGAGCTGTGCTGCGACCCCAACGAGCCTGTGCCTCCCTCTGCCATTGTGGTCAACCTGCTGCGAAAATACCTCCTGCCAGAGGTCAGTGTCTCCCTCCAGCTCCTTCATGCTGGAGAAAGGCTGGGAGTGAGCCCTGGGGCATTGCAGGCATGGCCATTGAGCTAATTGCTTGTAGTCCAGTTTGGCTGTGAGTGAACAGGCAGTCTCCATTCCTGGAGGGACTCACCAAGGTTGCCTCATGTCACTGTTACTGTTTCATCTCTGTGGGATCTTTGGGGAAGCCTGGTAAGACAAAGAAGGCAGTCTGCGGGGCTGTGGTCTTCTAGACTCGATATATGTCTAGTAGGGGATGGGGAAAGCTCTTCTGTCCCCTCTGCCTGGGCCAGATTTGAACCAACGCCCTTTGGGCAGCAGCTTCTTGAACCCCAGCCCCTGGGTTCTGTGATCCTTGTCCACCTATACATGGGTTACGCACTTGGGACCCTGCTGAGCTTAGATCAAAGCCACAAAGGGAGCACCTCCAAACTCACCCAGCCCTCTGCTTCCAGGCCAGCATCATTGTCACCACACGCCCATCGGCGGTGCGCCGGATCCCCGGCAAGTATGTGGGCCGCTACGCCGAGATCTGTGGCTTCTCTGACACCAACCTGCAGAAGCTGTACTTCCAGATGCGTCTCAGCCAGCCTAGCTGCACTGGAGAGGACAGTGTGGGTAGCAGCTCGGGTGAGCAGGAAAACTTGGTGGAGATGTTGTCAAGGAACTTGGAGCGCCACAACCAAATAGCTGCTGCCTGCTTCTTGCCCTCTTACTGCTGGCTGGTGTGCACCACGCTGCACTTCCTCTACTTCACCAGGACGGTGCCTCCCAGCCAGACCCTGACTGGCATCTACACCAGTTTCCTGAGGCTCAACTTCAGCGGGGAGGTGCTGGACAGCACCGACCCCACCAACATCTCCATGATGAAGTACGTGGCCAAGATGGTGGGCAAGTTGGCCTACGAAGGGGTGATGTCGCGCAAGACCTGCTTCTCAGAGGATGACCTGCAGCAGTGCTTTGAGGTGGAGATGAAGACTGAAAGTGAGCTCAACCTCCTGGAGGTCTTCCGCAGCGACGTCTTCCGCTTCTTCCTCACTCCATGTGTGCAGCCAGGCAAAGAGCACACCTTTGTCTTCACCATCCCTGCTATGCAGGAATACCTGGCAGCCCTGTATGTGGTGCTGGGTGAGAAGAAGACCCTGGCACAGAGAGTGGGGAAGGAGCTGTCAGAGATCATTGGGAAGGTGAGTGAAGATGTTGCTGTCGTTCTGAGTATCATCTCCAAGGTGCTGCCCTTGCGCTTCCTGCCAGTGTTCTTCAACCTGCTCAAAATCTTCCCTCGCTACTTCTCCCGGCTGAGTGGTAAGGACCGGGATGCTATTGCTCACACTATGGCAGAGGAGCTGTTCAAAGAGGAGGACTACTACAACGATGATGTCTTAGACCAGATCAATTCCAGCATCCTGGGTGTGGAGGGCCCCATGCGCCACCCTGATGAGGCCCCTGATGATGAGGTCTTTGAGCTCTTCCCCATCTTCATGGGTGGGATACTGTCCCGCCGTAACCGTGCCATCCTGGAGCAGCTGGGCTGCTCCATCAAGAACCTGGCAGCCTTTGAGATTGCCAAGGCCATGAAGAAGACGGTCATCAGGAACAGCCGCAAGGGACTGCCCCCTTCCGAGCTGATGGACTACCTCTTCTTCCTGCATGAGTTCCAGAACGAGCGCTTCACAGCTGAGGCCATCCGCTCCCTCCGGACTGTCAACCTCTCATCCGTCAAGATGACCCCTCTCAAGTGCTCTGTCCTAGCATCTGTCATGGGCACCACATGCCACGAGGTGGAGGAGCTGAACCTGACCTCCTGCAACCTTGACACGAGCAGCCTGAAGATCCTCTTCCCTGTCCTGCTGCGATGCAAAGCTCTCCAGTGAGTACCACCTTCTTCTGCCCTTGGGCAGTGCTCAGAAATTGGGCTCTCCCTCACCTCTGCCCATCACAGGGATACACTAGGAGCCCAAGCGTGGCAAAGGCAGGGACGGGCATGCACGCCATTGTTTATCCTCAGTGCAGGCCTAGGGGACTGCAGCTCCCAACATGCAACAGTCTTTGAGCAGCCTTGCTAGGGCACTGCATGATGGGATTTGCAGTCCCAACACATCTTCCTATAGGACTCTTTGGGCAGCTCTCTGCATCTGGTACCAAGGCTGGGCTGCCAGCTCCCCTGGCTGACCCAGGTCCCTCCCATTGCTTGGTCCCCCTGGAGCCACCCACCATCCCCGTGTAGCTAGCTCTGCTACTACTAACTCTGGGCAGGAGATAGCAGCCCAAGGATGGGAGTCTGGGCTGCGCAAAGGGATGGGTTCCATTCCAGCCCATTTGTGGAACTGCAGTCTTCCTGTCGCCCAGGGGGTGGCGAGCCGTGCTCAGCAGAGATGAGCTCGGCTGTGCAGCAGGGCTATGCAGCACTTCCTCCAGATGCTCAGGAGGGCTTGGTGGGGTCCTGATCCCTCCTCAGACCTTCACTCACCCCCTGCAGACCCTGCAGTCCATTCCCCTCCCTTGCTCCTGCTGGCACTGGCTCTGCTGGCTGATGCTACCCAAGTCCTGGTGTGGTTTCAGTGTGCTCCCTTTTGGAGAGGAAGCCTTGCGTGGCCTTGTCTGGGAAGCCCAGGTAGGATGGTGATGGGGAGGACCAGGGAAAATGGAGAGAGCAGGGTTGCCAGCCCCACAGGTAACAGCCATTTTGGTCCTGCCACCCCCGTGTCTCACTCTGCATCAGTCTGCAGCTCAACAGCCTGGGCTCTGATGCCTGCAAGGAAATCCGTGACCTGCTCCTGCATGACAAGTGTGTGGTGAGCAACCTGCGGTGAGTACTGCCTCTGTCCTTGCATGAAACTGTCTCTGCTGCCCACCATGTGTGCTGGCCCTGGCCCCCCTGCCCACTCTCGGCATTGCCCTGAACTCCTGTGTCCGCAGGCTGGCAAATAACCCCGTGGGCGAGCAGGGGGCACAATACCTGGCCGAGGCGCTGGCAGGCAACCGCTCGCTGACGCATTTGTCCCTGCTGCACACTGCACTGGGGGACCGGGGCGCCGAAGTCATCGCTCAGGACCTGGCCAAGAACCAGCACCTCCAGGAGCTTAACCTGGGCTACAACTCCCTGACGGACGCAGCCGCCCTGCACGTGGTGGAGGTGGCCAAAAAGCACGCGACGCTGGACAAAGTGCAGTGAGTTCACTCTGCCCCATTTCTTACCTCTTGCAGGCGATGCCTCCAACCCAGTGTCACTCCCTGTGGCAGTGAGCGGGGAGTCCCTCTCTGCCTCTGTGTCCTTCCCCCAGCCCTCACAGCATCTCCCGTTCCTTTTCTCTCAACCCACAGTCTGTACTTCAATGACATCAGCGAGGATGGCAAGCGGGCACTTCACAGCCTGCGCATGGACCGGGATGGCGTCAGAGCACTGGTCTTCCTTACAGCAGGCACCGACGTCTCTGACTACTGGTCCAACATCCTGAATGTGGTGCAGAGGAACCTGCCTTTCTGGGATCGCGAGCGGGTTCGGCAGCACCTTGCCCTCATCCTGCAGGACCTGGAGAGCAGCCGGAGACAGACTGCCAACCCCTGGAGGAAAGCCAAGTTCCTACGAGTTGAGAATGAGGTCAAGAAGATGCTGGGGAAACTGCAGCACGGGACCCTCTAACCTGCTGTCCATCCACCCAGCCAAGGAGGGAGCAGTGCTGCCGGGGAGGAAACACGAGTGTGCCCCAGCAGCACATTCCTTGTGCCCTTATCCGTGTTGGAGCTGCCTAGTGGTCGGGTGCTACCAGGGCTGGCAAAGCTGCTGAGTATGTGGGGCTCAGCCGTCATCTGCAGGCAAGGCTGAAGTATGGGACAACTGTACAGAGACCAGGCCAGGAGCAAATGGGACTTGTTCTTCTGGGCTGGTAGAGACCCAGCCCCCACACCCTGGCCACTGCTGACCCAGCCACGAGTCACAGCAGTGGCAGGGGGGCAGGACTCAGGCTTGCTTGTGAAACCTTTGGTAGCATTAAAGTGCACCGCTTTTTTTCCACTGAAGCACACTGGTGCCAAGACTCTATCTCGTCTCCAGGCCCTTCCTGGGGGAGGAATGCAGAGTTGCTGGTGCAGCCATCCCTCCAACAGTTGGAGTGGAGAGCTCTGGCCCTTCCCCATCTCACGGGGCTAGGATGGGGCAGCCCACTTCTGCTCCAGCCCATGCCGAACCAGTCGATCTTCCCCACTGTGGGCTGCCCTTGGGGGCAGCTGGAAGCTGGAACACCAGGATCTGTTCCCAAGCTGGGTGTCCCAGGTTACTGGTCCCTGCTCCCAGCTCTGCTGGGCGAGGGCTGGCAGTGCCCTGGGGCTGGGAGGGCAGGGAAGACATTGGGGCTGTTTAACCATTAAACCTGGGGCGTCTTGGAAGAGGCGGGGACACTGGCTTCCCTGCCACTTCACCCTGTACCTTGTTCCCTCTCGCATTCCCTGCAGCCATGAAGCAAACAAAAGGTATGTCCCAGGGCAGCGGGGCTTACTCCTGCAGAGACCCTTCCCCACACGCATGTCTCCAGGCCCTGCTTCTGCACAGAGCAAGGCAATGTCAGAACCCAGGCAGGCCATGGAAGAGAGCTAAAGATATCCAAGAAAATGCAGATGGATATTGTGGGGGTGCTTGGCAGGAATCCCCTCTCCTTGGGTTTGGGGGTCCTTGTGCTGGAAGAGGTGGGGAGGGTTTTTATGGGGAGGTGCGCAGGGGAAGGCCTCTGTCTCCATCTCCTGGCTCCAGCCAGTTCTCTGGGGCCCTGGTGACCCTTCTTGTCCCTCACTCAAAAGCCCTGTAAACCCCCAGGACTAACCTCCATCTGCATACTGCTGCCTGGCCCTACTTTGCCCCCGGTGCTGCAGAACTCTGCTGGGCTGTCAGCGGATGCCCGTTGGACCCAAGCAGCAGGTGTCCCGCTGCTTTGAAATGCAAGAAGACACTGGTGCTGTGGCCAAGGGCTGAGCTGTGCACGGGCACAGGCTGTAGCCGGGGGCAGAGGGGCCAGGGGGGCTGCATGGACTCGTCAAACCCACCTCACCTGGCGTGGCATGCTCAGGCTGCGAATGGACAAGCCCTGAGTGCTTGAGAGAGTGGGGTCTGCTCCCAGCCCACCGCCTCCTGCACTGACCTCTCCTCTCCCTCTGCAGGACTTGAGGGTGACAAGAAGTCCATCGTGTAAGTGCTGAGCTCCCCCTGGCTGGGGACTTCCTGTGGCTCATGGCCCCACAACCGGGCTGTGCTGGGGCACCTCCTCAGCTGAGGTTCTGTGGGTCACGGCTGCCAGTCCCAGCTGCCTGCCCCAGGAAGGTCTTCCCTGAGTTGTTAGCTCAGGAGAGATGTGGGGGACAGTCCAAGAGGGACATCCCCTCCTGGCTTTCCCCAAGGAAGAGGAGGCACTGGAGCTGTGGCAGCCACTGGCCCTTTCTGGGAGGAACAGGGCTCCCCACAGAAGGGCTGGGGAGGGTGGGGGGAAGGCGATGCTGCTGCACTACTGTGGCCTCTCCTGCCCTTTATCATTTCAGAAAATTTGAATTTAACCCCAAAGATGGGATCGACAACCCTGCCTTGTCGCTGGCCGAGGACACAGGTAAATACCCTCATCTCCCTAGGGCGTCCCTGTGTCAGCACGGGGTTCTGGCATCTGGACATCGCTGGGGTCCTGCGCGCTCTCATGCCAGGGAGCTATGGGGAGGTTAACGTGTAAGGCAGCGGGGATGGGGAGATCCCAGCCCGGGGTGGGGTAGAGAACCGGTGTTAGGATCCCTCACGGGCTGTGCCCCCACGCAGATGGCGAGGGCATGGGGGAGCTCCGCTTCTACCTCCTGAGCAAGGGCAGCACGGAGACCTTCGGCTTCTGCCTCCACAAGGAGCTGGGCTGCCAGGGCCACATCATCCGGCAGGTAGAGCTGGGGGGGCTGGCACAGCGCAGAGGGCTGCAGGATGGGGACCGGCTCCTCCAGGTCAACGGCCGCTTCGTGGACGACATGGACCACTGCAGGGTAAGCTGGGAGCACCCCAGGGCTGTGGGAACGCCCAGGTCCACCCCGGCCGGGGGGCACAGAGGGTGTGGGACTCCACTACCCCCCGGGGCCCTGATCCCACAAGCTGTGGTGGGAGGGGTGCCCTGCCCAGGGTTCACAGCCTGGGTCCTTCCAGGTGGTGCAGAAGATCAAGGCCAGCGGGAACCAGGTCCTACTGGCAGTGCTGGACGGCGACTCCTATGAAGCCGCCAAAGCTCTGGGCAGGGACCTGTCCCAGATGGTGCCGGCTGACATCCGCCCACGCCTCTGCCACATCACACAGGACAAAAGTGGTTTTGGCTTCAGTGTGTCGGGTCCAACAGGTAAAGCAGGCAGTGGGATGCCGGTGCCACGAGCCTCCCCAACACAGTGCCCCACTCGCCTCAGACTGCCTCTTCTTCTCCCTGCAGGTGTGAAGGGCACCTTCCAGCTGTCGGTGCGGCAGGATGGGCCAGCGGAGAGAGCAGGGGTGCCGCCAGGCTCCTGGCTCCTGGAGCTGAACGGGGCCAGCGTGAGGAGCTACTCACACACGCAGCTCATCCGAAAGGTGCATGCTCCCAGCGCAGGTGGGTGGGGGACCAGAGCTGGCAACGTTGCTGAGCGCCCTGTGTTTCCCATCCAGCTTAAGCAGAGCGGCAGCAAGGTGACGCTGCTGGTGGCATCCAGTGCTGTGGAGGAGTTCTACCGCCTGCAGGGCCTGCGGGTCATGGCTGCCTTGGCAGATACCTCCTGGCTCCCCTTCAAGGTCCGGGAGCTGCACATGGTGAAGGGTCCGGCTGGCTACGGGTTTCTGCTTAAAGAGGATGACTGCAGCTCAGGGGCCACAGGTGAGGGGGCTGAGGGGGGCAGTCTGTATCTGAGCAAGGCATGTCTGAGGGTCAGGAATAGCTGCAAGCCCTGTGTCCACAGCAGGACCCTGTCCCTACCTGCACATGGGGGTCAGCGGTGCCAGTTCCCCTCTGGCTGAATGCCTCTGTGAACATCTCCCCACCCTCCCTCTGTCCTGCTGTGGCAGGGCAGTTCCTGTGGGACGTGGATGTGGGGCTGCCAGCTGAGCAGGCAGGGATGAAGCAAGGGGACCGCCTCCTGGCTGTGAATGGTGAGAGCATTGAGGGGCTGGACCACCAGCAGACGGTGCTCAGGATCCGTGCCCGTGATGACCAGGTGACGCTGCTGGTCATTGACCCCGCCAGCGATGAGTTCTATCAGTCGGTAGGTTTTGGGGACCCAGCGTGGTCCCACCTTGGCTGGGGATCCCTGGGGTGCTGTGAGGCTGGATGATGGGATGCGTGTCTTGCCCCCAGGCCTGCACAGTGAGCTCCTCTCTAGGGGACCTGGCTTGCTGTGGAGCACCAGGAGCTGTACGGCTATCCCAATTCTGCTCTTCCAGCTCGGGCTGTCCCCTCTGCTGTTCTTTGAGGACAGTGACCCTGCCTCAGGCTCCTGCACACCCTCCCTGCCCTCTCCCAGTGGCTCCCCTGGACTCTGTCATGTTGAGGTGGGACCAAAGGGACCTGGCTCCTGGCTGGTGGCTGCTGCCAACAGTATAGGGATCACACAGGTAACCCTTCTTGCCAGGCCCTCATGGCAGTGCTGTTCACAGCCCGGCACTGCTCTGAGTCCTGGCACCTTCCTGCCCTGCCTGTCCTAATATTTCCCTGGCACCTGTGATGCTGGCAGGAGGGGGCTGTGTGGTCCTCTGGCCACGGAGGCCAGGCAGAAAGACCCCTCCAACCTGCCCATGGGGCAAGGGTGGAGTATGGTGGGGTGGGTGGATGTGTGCTGCCCACAATGCCCCCACTGTGTCCCCGCAGAGCCCTTGCCAGGAGGAGCAGAGGAGGCTGCACCAGGCGTTCTAGCAGTCGAGGCACACCCTGCCTCCAGCCAGGCTCCCACACACAGCGCCTTGACCCAGGCCACGTCCAGCCCATCGGTGCCCCCCGCCCGGCTCCCTGGAGAGCACAGCACTGCTCAGCGTGACCGTTGCATGCACAGCTGCTGCGTCTCCGTGACCACGATGGGGCTCGCAGCATCACACCTCCCAGAGACTCATCTCCACTGACTGAGGCTGGCTCCAAGCTTTTATTAACCATGGCGGTGGCTTCTTGTAACCTGAAGACAGACCTGTGTCTTTCCCTGCCCAGCTGCCTCCAGGGCTATTTAGGGGCATTGCGCTGAAGCCCTTGCCCAGCTCCAGGCTCTGGGAGCTCCCAGGAGAGTCGAGGCACTGCCCTCCATGCCATGACCCAGGGGACTGGGGAGCTGGGGAGCCTGAGGCTTGGCTCAGCCCAGGGCTGGCCTTCAGGCTGCTGTGTGAAGGGGAGAGGGAGCAACGGAGGCTGACGGGATGCCGGAGAAACCCCCCACCTCTCAGCCTGTTGGCTCAGGACTGCACCTGCATGGACATCTATTGTGCTCCTTCTCTCATCCTCCTTGTGAACCTGTGCGCAGCAAGTGTCCGCCCCTATCACAGCACTGTTCCTGTGTCACCCATTGGAGTGTGATTAAAGGACAAAGACGCACTGCTGTTCGTGTGGGTAATGTTATGGAGAGGACTATGACTCAGCAGTGCATCCCAGGGCCAGAGAGGACCCATCTTCTCTTACCTCTCCCAGGGCAGCTGGGGTGTTGGGAAGTGGATGTGGGAAGCTCTCCAAGTGTGCTGACAGGGAGGTAGCAGCTGAGGGCGTGTCCTGTCCCAGGGGTCCCCAGGGTGCTATATCGGTTGAGGCCGAACTCCTGTAGGCACTCCTTGTGCTCCATGGCAATGGTCGTTCCTACCTCTTCCCAATGCTGCCTGGCCTCTGCCATCTTGGCCAGCACAAGGTCCAGGCTACCCTGGTGGGAAAGAGGATGGTGAGTAGTGGGGACCATGCTGCCAGCGGGAGCCGCCCACAGCCACATCCCCACTCATGTGGAGGATGGATCTTCTCATACTCCCTCTCCATGGCATCAAGCCTGCCCTGCAGCTGGGTGATGGTTCTGTCCCTCTCTGCTAGTGCTTGGGTGGCAGTCTCTTGGGTCTGCTGGCTCTGCTGGAGCCTAGTGGCTGTGGGGTGTGGGGACAGAGGAAGGGGACACTGAGCACGTGGGCACAGGAGCCTGGCACTGCGTGACCAGTGCACGGGAGAGTACGGGCAGTGTGTGGCACAGCCCCTGCCCAATCCCCCTCATCCCCAGGGTGGCAGAGGGCTCTGGGACAGGGGTGGGATCACAGCATCCTCTCTGCAGTCAGCATCTCCCAAGGTCAGGGATGCACTGGGTCAGGCTTTGCCTTCAGCTGCTGCCATGCTGACAGCAGAGGGTGAATGACTCCCACCTCCCCTCACTCCTGCCAAGTGCACTTCGCTGCCCTGGAGCGAACCCCATTCCCACCCACCAGCGAGGGGCAGGCATGCTGGGGGGCCATACGGACCTGCTCCTGCAGGCTCTTCACTTTCGCCTCCAAGCGCTGGCTGTGGGCTGCTGTCTGCTTCTGCAGCTCCTGGTATTGCCGGATCATTTCTGGGAGCCAGGGAGGGGAAAAGGGAACAAACATAGTGACTATAGGAGGGACAAGGAGGCAGCCCTTGTGCTCAGATGCCAGCACCTGTGACCAGGAGGGGCTCCAGCAAGGCCTGACCTGAGGGCTCCCCTTGCAGGGTGACGCATCAGAAGCAGCTGTGCATGCACCCTCTCCCTGCCTGGCAGGGCTGTGACAATGCCGAGGGGGTGGGGGGCAGGAGGGAGCCCTGGAGGGAAAGATTTACCTCTCTGTTGAGCGTGGGAGAGTGAAAATGAGCACGGAGTTTTGCATGTGGCAAAGACCGCAAACCTCTGGCTGAGGTTTTACCTCTGCTAAAATCAGCTCCTTCTTGAGTACTAACGGAAATGGTGAGGCAATGACTTTTCCAGGCAGGGAAGTCTCTGCCTCTGTGGTCTCCTCTGCCTGTGCTGAGTACGGGCATCTGGGGTGCAATGAGTCCATGTCCAAAGCCTTTGCATGCTGACAGCATGGGAGGGAGCCGGGCTAGCCAACAGCAGGGTGGTTTGGTGCTGAGCGGTTAAGGCTGAAGGAAGAGGTGGGATAAGCTTGGCTGGCTTCTCCCAGCAGCACCAAGGTGTGGGGTCCCTGCATCTGTCCCACTGCTCCCTCCCACCTCTGCCCTCACCTTCATGAACGTCTCGCTTGTCTTTCTGTGCCTGCTCCAGCTCCTTCTCCAGGTCCCACAGCCTCTGCTTGAGCACTTAATTGCCAGCTTTTGCCTGCCAGGCCACGTCTCCCCAGGGAACTGTGAGCCAGAGACGCACAGGACTGCCATGGGGACAATGCGCTTCCTGACAGGCGACCCACACCATGACCCTGACTTGAGTATGGGCAGTCAAAGGGCACCATCCAAACCATACTGGGTGGCTATTTCCTGCCCAGTACCTCCTGGGTAGCTTGGCCCAGCAGTGACTTATTCCTAGCCTTTCTCTGCTCCCAAAGCCAGGGGGATGTGGACACCTCCCCAGCCCATGCCTGGCCCCAAGCCCTGCCTGAACCAGAGTGAATCTCATTGCATCAGAAATAGCACGGCCAGCAGGACTAGGGCAGTGATCGTCCCCCTGTACTCGGCACTGGTAAGGCTGCACCTCAAATACTGTGTGCAGTTTTGGGCCCCTCACTACAAGAGAGACATTGAGGGGCTGGAGCGTGTCCAGAGAAGGGCAACGAAGCTGGGGAAGGGTCTGGAGCACAAGGCTGATGGGGAGCGGCTGGGGGACCTGGGGTTGTTTAGCCTGGAGAAAAGGAGGCTCAGGGGAGACCTTATTGCTCTCTACAACCACCTGAAAGGAGGCTGTGGTGAGGTGGGTGTTGGTCTCTTCTCCCAGGTAACAAGTGATAGGACAAGAGGAGATGGGCTCAAGTTGCGCCAGGGGAGGTTTAGACTGGATATTAGGAAAAATGTCTTCAACGAAGGGGTTGTCCAGCATTGGAACAGGCTGCCCAGGGAAGTGGTTGAGTCATCATCCCTGGGGGTATTTAAAAGACGTGTAGATGTGGTGCTTAGGGACATGGTTTAGTGGTGGACTTGGCAGTGTTAGGTTAACAGTTGGACTTGATGATCTTAAAGGTCTTTTCCAACCTAAATGGTTCTATGATTCATAGCAAGAAACCACCCTTTTGTTTCAGCCCAGAAGCATTTCCAGGGGGGTGCCCCACTGCAGCATCCCTGCAACCTCCCATCTGCTTTCCGCATTGCTCCTCTTTTTCTCTGCCACCTCTGCAGCATTGCTGGCCTCTGTAAGCAGCTGCTGCACTGCACACCAGGGACTCTTGGGACAGCACAGGCAGCCCCCAGGGCTGGAGCCCACACACAAGGGAGGCTGTGTGCCATCCTCTGGTGTGACTTGCTGCCAGTAAGGGCTAGTCCCTAAGAAGTACATGCACGGCAGCAGGCATCCCTTGCTTGCCCAGCCCCTGGCTCCTCCCAGCCTTACCCAGGTGGTCTTTTGGCATGTCAACCTCCAGTGCTGCTTTCCTGTACTTCTCTTCAGCTGGCTTGGCAGCCAGAGCGAAGAAGGAAAGGACAGAGTCAAGAGCAGCTCTTTAAAGGGGCTTGGCCCAGGGACACCAAAGGCTGTCAAGTGGCCCAGGAGAAGCCTGTCTTGGGATGTTCACCCCAGGAAATCTTGGCTGGGACACACCTCTGGCTCAAACACCAGCACCAGGGCAGTATTTGTGCAAACACCTGTCAGACACAGAGTCAAGGTGTAGCTGGTTTTACTTGAAGCAGCTGCCCTGGAGAGATGCACTCTCATTTGGGACTGAGGGCTGGGATTTTGTGGTGAAGATGGGGCAGTAGCCACGGTGCATAGAGGCTTGGGGACCCCTTCCAACACCCCATCCCAGATGCTCTTCCAGCCTGATGCATGCTTCTACTTTCAGAGGCATGTAGGGGAGGCTGGGGCCTGACAGAGCCGTTCTCTTTGACCTCCTCTCTGGATCCTGCTGGGCTGGAGGATGCAGTGGGGTGCAGGGTGCTTCGGGCAGGGCCCTGGACCCCCCTGCCTCCTGTATCTCACCAGGCATAACTGTGCTGCTGCCCTGGCACAGGGTGAGCAGGGCTGGGAGAGATGAGAGCGCTGCAGCCAGGCTGTCCCACGGGGCCCCGGTGCAATCCTTCGCCCCAGTGCTCCCAGCTCCCGCTTCCAGCAGCCCCCACAATGCCTGCCCTCATTGGGGCTGGGAAGCAGCAGGGGAGGGACAGGAGAGGCACATTCCTGCTGGCTAGAGGGAGACAAGACCCCGGACCCACCTGCTATGTATCTCTTCTTCTGCTGCTGCTTCACTCCTTTTCTCCCTTTCCCTTTGCTCTTTGGGGGCATCCTCCTGCAAAGTGGTACCAGTGCTCCCTCTCAGCAACTGGTGATCATGCACTGGACTTTTGAGGGAGAAAGGGGAGGCAGTGGGCCACCCCAACACATGGAGGAAAAGGTCTCTCCTTCCCCAGGAAGCACGACCAGACAGGTGGAGCTGCCTTGCCTCCACCAGGATGGCTGTCCTGCTAGCACCTGTCCCGGCTGCTAGCACAGACCTCGGTCCCTCAAGATGCAGCAGCTGCCTTCAACCTAATCACTGCTGTTGTAGCAACTATCTGCAATGAAGGCAGAACCCGCCTCCACCTTGCAGCAGCTGAGCATCTCATTTCCGTGACAGAGGTGTGGACTGAATGTGCCCTGCACCCAGTGCAGCACTGGGGTGGTCTGAAGCCGGCCCTGCTCCCCAGCACTGAACTGGTCATGTTTGGCTGCAGGATTGCGGGACATGGCTCTGATCAGGTAGGCTGGGCCTCGTCCCACTCACATCCCAGAGTGGCAGTCCCAGAGCAGCCCCAGCACAGGTCCAGCTGAGCTGTGGGGAAATGGGGACATGGTGGGGAGGGCAACTCCCAAGTCACAGCCTGAAACGAGCCCGGCCTCTTCTTCCCTTCCTGCCCTGGCTCTCCCCTCCGACACACCCTCCTGCTCAGCACTGTGAGTTTTGCCCTGGGGACTGTGGCTGGATTTGGATCATCTTTATAAAATAGAGGAAGGAAGGGAGAGGATTTTAAACAGCTGTTTCTGCTTGGGATGTGATTAACCCCAAACACCTGGGAGTGAGCGGGTGATTCCTGGGTGCACTGCAGTTCTTCAGTAGGGCGCAGACCTCGTTGCATGGGCAGGGCAGCAGGAGCCTGGCAGGCAGCGGGAGCAGGGAGCTGGTGCATGGGGAGGCTGCAGGGCCATCTGCTGCCAGGGCAACCCCGGGACACCCGGCAGGGACACGCGGTCCTCTTGGAGGAGCTGGCAGGGCGGCAGGCTGGGTGTAGAGAGCCAGGGGAGGTGGGCCTGGGCCAGGGATGACGGTGGGGGTGTTCCCCTGTGCAGATGTGCAGGCACGGAAGCTGGCATGCACCTTGTGCACACCCATGCACACACATCTGAAACCACTGCCCAGCCACGTAGAGCTGAGCAATCAGAGGGGCATCAGTGCGTGCGTGGGCCTGGCAGCTGGCTGGCTGGCAGGCAGTGTGGGGCACAGAAGGAAAGGGGAGCACACGCTTATGCTCAGCCTTGGCTGGCATGACCAGCAAGGGACCTAGACACTGCTTTGACCCACCACCACACATGAGTTGCATGCGGGCGGCCAGAGGCACCCAGGCACCTGGACACACTCTCGGCTGCCAACCACCGGGCTGGAGGGAAGCGATTTAAAACAACCAGTGTGACGTGGCTTTCTGGCGCAGTGGTGGTGAGTGACCACTGTGTTAAGCTCGGCCTCGGCCCTGGCAGGGGCCCGAGGGACAGAAGCAAATGGAAGCCCTGCAGAGGGGTGCTGGACTCCTCTTTTCCGCTGGGAGGGAACAATCCCAAGAGGAAGCAACCTTTGCTTGAAGTCTCGCACGTAAATACAGCCACGACTGGGAGTGAATCATGCCCAGAGAAGCAGATAGTTAGGAATGCAATTGCTCAAGCGTGTTCCCTGATCTCTTTGGATTGGAGCCATGGTGATTTTTATATTTGGCTCCACAAAGCTGGTCTAACCCTCCCCAGCCCTCTCCCCAGATGCTTGTGGTATCCTGGAGCTGGCCAGGGCACCCTCCGGTGGTCAATCCGGCTTGACTATTAGCCAGAATCCATTAGCATCTAATGGGAAAAGCCTCAGGAACACAGCCTCAATAAATGTTGACATATTTGAGGTCAATATAATCCTTAGCAAAATTTGCCCAGGTAATTAAAGCCAGACAAGGAGCTGCCTGTCCCAGAAATGTTTACCAAGCTTTACCAAAGGCGGTAAAATCAAGACAGAGAGTTTTATAGCCAACCTATGCAGGGCTCCCTTGCTATATCTAGTGCTGCATGTTGCTTCCCACTGTCCTGCTCATCTGATGCCACAGCTCATCGAGCCATGTGCTATGCAGGAACTCATCACGAGCCATCAGCCAACAGACTGCCCTGGTCTTGGGCAGAGACTCGTGGAAGAAAGCAGCGCTGGAGCTGGGGTGGTGTGGGGCAGCGCAGTCCTTTGCCATGACACAAGCAGGCTGATGTATAATGTGCGTGCACAGCCAGGGCAGGGATGGGAGGAGAGGGACAGCATACATGGACTCACTGTTGGCAGCACCGCAGCCTGAGCACAGAGCCCTGTGGCCATGCCCCAGGCTGGCAGGGGCTGAGCAGCAGCAGTAGAGCTTGGTACGTCCCTCCTGTGGCAGATGGTGTACCAGGGCAGTGGCTTTTCCATGCTGCTGTGGCTTTGCACACCTGGCGCCCCAGGGGTCCCGGCTTCCGTGTGAGAGTGGGTTCATGGGTGCTGCAGGGGAAGCAAAGGGGTGAGCTCTGTTGTGGGGTTCATCTCCAGTGTGGACCCCAGCTCCCCAGAGGCTGAGGCTGTGCTGTCCAACCTCCAGGCCTGAGCCCAGTCTCTGGACGCTCACACTCCCCAAAGTGAGGCTGGCCAAACCGCAGCATTTACAGTTTTGTTTTGTCTTTTTTCTTCTTGAAGCCTGTGCTGCAAGACTGATGCTGTGCCGTACCAGCCTCAGCTGTTTTTTTGCACAGGAAGTGTTCTGCCTGGGAAAGGAGGTTGAAAAGAGGATCTGAAGGCAGCGAAGAAACAGAACTGGATTTACTTTCAAGCCCATGTCATAATTTCTGAAGGTTTGGTCTCATCAGCTCTTTCAAAAGATTGACCTGCTCCCTGGTCTCCTTTTCTCTTCCTGTTTTTCTGTCTGCTCTCACCCCCCCGCCCCGGTCCATGTGTGCTCCCGCCCCCGGGGACCTGTTGGAGCCGGGCTGCAGGTAATGGGGATAGCAGCTCCAGAGGGCTTTTCCTTCCCCTGCCTTTGCAGAGGGAGACGCCTCGAAGACACCAACAGCAGCCAGGTGCCTTCCAACCGCACCGCAGCGCTACTAGCTGTGGCCATTCCCCCCCTGCGAAGGAGAGGAGATGTTGGTTCAGCTCCCTGCGCCTGGCTTCGCTCCTGCTCGGCGTCCGCCGCTGAGCGCAGCCCCAGCAGCGCAGGGGAGCTGTGCCGCGGGAGAGGGCCGTGCTCCCGCAGCAGGGCCAGTGCTGCTGCATCCTCCGTCCTGCATCCTCCGTCCTGCATCCTCGGGGCTGCGGTCCCGGTCGCGCCGGAGCGGGTTGGGGTCGGTTTCTCTGCAGCGGTGGCTGGCAGCCCTGCTGCCGAGGGCTGACGTTTGGGGTGCTGTCTCCGCCCCGGGCCGGGCTCGGCCCCCTTCCCGCCCGCTGCCCGCCGACGGCGCGGCGCCGCGGCCCGAGCGGGCTGGGGGCCGGCTCCTGGTTTCCCACGGCCGGGGCGAGTGAAGCCTTTCAGGGCGAGGACGTTTCGCCAACCCGGTGCGGAGGGCGGCGGGGCCCGCTAGCGCCAGCTGCCGCGGGGGACGGGGGACGGGGGCGGAGGCCGCCCGGCAGGGGCGCGGCGCGGCTCCCGGGGCCGCTTCCCCGTTTTCGGGCTGGACGTCGGCCATTCGAAGAAAAGGGAACCCGGCTGCTGGAAAGGGGAAACGATCCTGTTTTGCAACCTCCGAAACCGGCGCAGCCTGCCCGGGGAAGGGAACCGCCGCCGGGCCCGGGTCTATCCCGCCGCGCTCCGCGCCCCGGGGGCGGCGGGACCGGAGCACCGCGGCCCGGGCGCCGGGCGCGGCCCTCGCCGTTCCCATGGCGACCCCGCCCCGCCCCGGCCCGCGCCCCGCCCGCCCGCACCAAACATGGCCGCCGCACCGCCCTCGCCGCCGCCGTGCGCCTGCCCCACGGCGGCAGGGCGGGGCCTCGCGGCCGGGCCGCCGCTCGCCCCTCTCCCCCCCCCGGGCGTGGACGCCGCCCAATCGGCGCCGGCTCCTCCCCGGCGGAGGGGGCGGTCCCGGGCGCGCTGGGGGGCGGCCCACCAATCGGCGCGCGGCGTGGCCGGGGCAGAGGGCGGAGCGGCGCTAGAGCCGGGCGCCCCCGCTGCTGCCGCCGCCACCGCCCGCGGCTCCCGCTGCCGCCGCCTGCCCTGCCCGGCCCGGCCCTGCTCGGCCCGGCCCGGCCCGGCCCGCGGGAGCGCCCCCACGCCCCGTTGCCCTGCAGGGCCGCGGCCCGGTGCCGAACGGGGGCGACGGGCCGGGCGCGGGTGTGGGCGCGCTCGCGGCCGCCCCCCGCCCCCGCGCCGCCCTCATGTCGGCGCCGCTGAAGAAGGGCCCTGGGGGGCTGATCGGGCTCATGAAGGACGCCTTCCAGCCGCACCACCACCACCTGGGCCCGCACCAGCCCGGCGCCGTGGACAAGAAGATGGTGGAGAAGTGCTGGAAGCTCATGGACAAGGTGGGCCTGGCGGGGGCGTCGGGCCGCCCTGGGCAGGCGGGGAGGGCTGTGGGGCGGCTCCGGGGGGTCGGGCAGGGGCGGAAGCGGGCCCTGTGGGTTGAGGTGGGCCTGGGGCAAAGGGCTTCGGGCTGGGTAGAGGGCCTGTGGGGGGCGGGGGGGCTAGGCTGAAGCGCTTGGGGAGGCGGGGTGGGTGTTGGTGCAGAGCAGAGAGAGGTAGGGCAGATAGGGCAGTGCGGAGTTGGGATAGGGCTGGGCTGAAGAGTTTGGGGCGATGGGGTGGCTCTGGGGACAGAGGGGGCTCTGTGGGGTAGGGTAAGCGTGGAGCTGCAGGGTTTTGAAGGGTTGGTGGTGGGAGAGAGAGCTCTATGGCTCGGGGTGGGGCTGGGGTGAAATGTTTGGGGGCGGGGGGGAGAGCTGTATGGGCGCAGGGTAGGGTGCAACGCTTTGGGGGGGAGGATGCGGGGGCTGGTGGAGAGGCGTGCGGTGGAGGAGAGGCCAGAGGCAGGACGGATGGGAGTGGGACGCGAAGACTGGAAGATGTGGAGGGAGAACAGCAGCTCTGCAAGGGATGAGCTGTGTGCAGGGCTGTGGGGGGAACAGGTCGGAGAAAGAGGGGAAGATCGGGAGTGGAGGATGCCGACCTGCTCAAGAGGATCTGGAATTTGTACCATCGTATTCTTGTAGGCGCTGGGGTGGGCACTGGTGGCGCGGGTGTGGGGAGAGGCTGGATATGGGTAGGGCCTGGTGGGGAGCTGCAGGTGCATCCTGCTGGTGTCAGCAGTCGGTCCTGCCTGTGTATAACTGAACGAGAGAGGAATCTAGGATTTGCTTGTCTGAAGGTGAGCCTCGGCCTGTGATAGAGCCTGGTGTGTGGATGCTGGATGGTGAGGCTGAGCACCTGCTTTGTGGCAGTCAGATTATTCTTTTCTGAATGAACAGGGACATGTTACTGAGCTCAGCCCAAAGCCTTTTCCTTAAAACTGGGAGCCTAGTAAAAGCCATAAAAGTCTGAATAAAACCCTCTGTAATAAATGCATGTAGTTACACAAAGATAAGGACTATGAAATCTAATGTTAAACGACAAAAAGCTGTGGTGTGGGAATTGGAAGGGCCATCTTCCAGTCCTATGCCTTTATGCGGGGCACTGTGCTCTGGGGTCATTAAGACTCTCCCCTCCTCCACCTTTTAAAATGCTAGGAAATGGCTATTACTGGGGGCAGGACACCAGACCTTTTCGCCTGGTGGTATGATTGGGTATGGCAATTGATTTACTAGCCTGGCTAGGTGTGTTGGTAAATCTATTGTTTTAAGAAATCCTGGTGAGTTGTTAGTGGATGCTAGCGCTATTCATAGAATGACCTAGTAAGTGAGCATAGGCATCCAGAATCGGACATAAAATAAAAATCTTCTAACATTTTTCCTGGGATTTTGATTGGGCTTCCGATGTTATTACTGTTCAGCTCTGAGAATTGAGGCTAGGCTTGACATGGAGTCTGAAATGTGCAGTGCATTTTATAATGCTGGGTTCAGGGCCCTAAAAGTAGTGCAGGGTAAGAGCATTGCCAAAGTTGCCTGCAGTCCTTGGGGAGTGTCACCTCAACACCTTCTTCCCCTCTGGGAGTAGAGCAAGCAGGGCTGATGGGCATACCTCATCCAATTGCCCTGTAGGCTTATGCATTTCAACTTTTCTTTCTCTTTTCCCTGCATTGTTTATGCATGCAGCGTCTGAATCTCCTGCAGTAAATGCTAAAGCAGGCAGAGTAGATTACTTTTTTAAAGACATATTAAATGATGTTCATGCCAAGAAATCACTTTGTGTTGGCTGGCTCAACAAAAGACATGTTTTATAGTTGTGCCTTGCTGTGCTCGTGATGAGCTTTGATCACCTTCTACAGAGAGAGATTGGGATAAAGAAAAAAGTCTTTTGAGAAGTGCCAGTGGCTCTCTTACAAACATGGAGGGCAAGCATAAGTGCTAATGTGGGAAAGGTAGTTTGAGGGTGGAAACGTGATCCTCTTAGAAATAAGTTTAACTCGCAGATACAACTTGTAAGAATGCACATCTTCATTCTTGTGCATGTGACATAGATGTGAATGTCAGCCTGTGTTTGACCTCATAACCCGGTCTCTTCAAATGAGAAGGCTGGCGTGAAAAAAAACTTTGGTTACCTTGGCATTTTGAATTGCAGTGGGATGTTTTTTTCCGGGGGGATACTTTCACAGCTTCAGACCTTTGGCTGTATACCCTCTTCACCATGATACCACCGACAGAAAAGCCAAGGCTACTGTTATTTGTCACAAGTTAAAGTAACCTCTTTTAAACGTGCACTGACTTCACAGCTTTGCTCGTAAGCAGCATCTGAAAGCTCTTAAGTATAGGCTTAATTTTTAAAGTCTTAAAAAGTTAGTTGTTCAGTCTGATTTGTACAGGAGGAAAGATTTGGCTGTGAAAAGCCTTTTGGTTTTCAGTTAGACTGTAGTTGTACTTATGCGCACTTCTGAGAACACATCTGAATTAAAAATCTTTTTAGTAGTGTAGCAAATTGCCAGGCAAACACAGTGGTCATGAAACTAGTGGTGAGAAGGGCTAAATGAATGGAAGGTGTTGAAAATGGGTTAGTTTTCTGGGCCAAGTAAATGAAATTACAGGTGCAAATAAAAAAATATACTTGTGTGCATGTTTAATAGATGATGCGTTTGCCTTTCAGAAATGTGTGCTGTATCTGTGTGGGTACAGTACATTCATGACCTGATTCGTTAGCCTGCATAATTAGGTGGTGTTGTCAAAGCATTAACGCATCTCTGTTTTTGGATGTCACTGATGAATTTCCTATGCAAGTTGATTCTTGTCCAAATATTTTCCCCATAATATTCTCCATAAGCTGCCTGACGTATTTCTGTCTTTCACATTCTTTCACTTGAAGTTCTAATTTTTGTCAGTACTAACCATTCCTCCTACAGTTGCATGTGGTCACATATAGTATGGACATAAAATAGCCCTTTTCATCACTGTGCAGCAGGATGTTCACCTTCAGCTGAATTAGGTGACGTTTATGTGTTTATCTACGGAGTAGAGGTTAAATGTGTCTTTGGAAGCTGAACATGTTGTCAGATGTCTTGTGAGCCTGCAAGCTTGCAGTGACGAATAGCACAGTAAGCAACATAGTAATTACCTTACAGTGTCTTGAACCAAGTAAAGTGTATAGATTGGTTCAAGTGGGAGGAATTGCTGTTAATTTGGTTTTATCATGCTTGCTCATCTTATCACTGTCTTTAGCAAATAAAGCAATGCTTAGTATAGGAAAACACATGATGTATTGGCTGGTGAAAACGATTTGTATTTTTTACACAAAAAGATGAGATTACAAATCAGTTTTTGCAAATGTGATTTGGGCAGCAGATAATGCAGACCACTAGAGTTCATTGCTGTGGATGGTATTTGAAGAATAAGTGGTGTAGTCACGAACCGCTTGGGATGAGGCATAAGAGGACGTAGCAGAAGAATGGTAGAGTACACGTAGTAAGACATGGAGGAGGAAGATGAACTTTGAGATAAAGCTTCTCTAAACAGTGTACTGATGCCATTCAGTTTCTAAAACTGATATAGAGAAATGCCACTGTAGGTCACCTTCATCGTAAGTAGAAGAAAGGCCAAATACAAATTCGGCAGAAGATAAGAGAACTTTGAGTAGGTTTTCTTCTGCTGTTGACTTAAGATGAAATGAGATGTGATTTCAATATAGAAGTTAGCTATTTAGCTGTTGAAGGAAGGAAGGAACCATGGCTTTTCAGAACTGTGCTGAAGGGGTCTGAGCTGGAAGGGAAAAACTGGTATCTGGCACAGTAGTGCCTGGGGGCTTGTCAGGCCTGGAACTCTGTGACGCTGTCCCCCATCTGAGGCAAGCAGGGAGGTGCTGTCTGTGCCGGGGACCTTCTGCCAGAACAAGAAATGGGGTGCCGTATCAATGGCTGCAGCAAACGGGCTGGCACTAGCTTTTTTGTGGGTAGGCCAGGGGATGAGCAAAATGGGGAAAGTAATGAGCTAAGAGGATGGGACGGGTAGACAGGAAGCTGAGAGGGGGATTCAGGGCGTATTGGAGGAAACAGCCTGCTAGTGTGGCAGCTGGTGAGTCTGCCTTGAGGGGCCACAATTTGTATAGGCTTGTGTCCTCTGTTAAGCAGCACTCTCTGCCCTTCCTAACAAATAGTGTGTGTTGTTAAATGAGTGCATTTGCTTAGGTATCTCATTTATCCTGAATGCTTCTTCCTCGCTTCTACTAACACGTACCTAATCCAACTATGTGACCTGACTGCAGTATTTAAAAAAAACCTCATGGTTCTTGCTGTGTTTCTCAGGTTATCTATACATAGTGCCTGTGACAGCACTTTGTGTATAGTGTCACTGCTTTCCTACGCTAGTTACCCAGTTCCTTTCTTTGTGTAAGTCTAATGGAGCAGTACTGAAGAGAAATACTTTAAATCCAGAGATCAGTCAAGGCAAGCTGCAGAATCTTGAGGGGAAAGACTCAGTTCCAGGCCTAGAAAATCTATATGAGATTTTTTTTCCTTGAATGAATAGATAACAGATTCTTTCTTCAAAACTGAGGGGGGAAACTGTTTTTTGATTATTTTCTCCTGTTGAGTTCGGAAAATGAAAATCAGTGAAGTCAATTTTAGGGTTCTTCACAGGCCAACCTCTTGGAATCTTCGTGCTAAGCTTAAAATGCATTATTGGTATTTCTAAAAACCCAAACATGTCTCTGTAAAAGGCTTGTTCCTGAGAGAACAAAGCAGAAGTCACGCAAACTTGGATGAGTTTGGATGGTAGTTTAAAAACGTGGATTGCTTGTGTTTGTTGCCATTACACCTAATCGAAAATATTTGCTCCTTTTTTCCTCAATTTTCTTCCACGATGCTGGTCCCTGTGGAAGGCAGAGTAGCTAGCTCGCTGAGGGGCGGCTGTTCACAGGGCTGGGAACATTCCTTTTGATGTTGTCACGATGCTGCAAGTGCACATGTAGAGAAACAAGCAAAATGCAACTGGTTTTGTTGCTGCTGTGTTATAAAATGACCAAGTTCGCTCAAGAGGCAGCAGTTCCTAGTTATGTAGCTTTGTTTAAATGCTTATCTTGGCTAATTTTGGTCTTCTTGGTAAATAAAGAAGCTCATTTGGTAATAAAAATCACAGCGGTTTTGGCCTTTCTGTTAACTATTTGAGGTATCTTTACAAGTCAATTACTTGGGAAACGTTTTATAGAGGCTATGAGAATGAGTGGTTTGCACAACTTGCTTCTGCTGTGGGGAAATTTTTCTAATTGATAGTCAAGTTTGTTACATTACTGAAACACAGTGGGTCTGCTTCTTCTATGGCTGGATATTTTCAGGGGGTAACAGTCAAACTGTTTTCTATTACAGATGACTGAGAGAAGTGCATACTCTGACTTGTATGCTTGCTTAATGTGGCTTCCTCATAGGAGCTGACTGTTTTTATTAAGGTTTTAAACCCACTGTGTAATAAACAATTTCTGCTGAGGAAAAGATTTTGCTACCCATAGCTCAATTTAGCTGTGTCTGAGGAGCATATTTAGAACCTATTCATGCTGCATAGTGAAACTAGCTTTATTCAGGGGACAAACGTGTTGACTCAATTCATTGATATGGTTCATTGTACAACGTTCACAGGCTCCAAGGAAGCAGCAGTTGAGGCATCAGAATCAATTGGAAAAGTCAGTTGTCTGACCATCCATCTCCTTCTCTAGACCTCCTAATTCTTGGCAGCCTCCTCAAAATGGAGGGAAAATTTGGGTAGTTTTTTTCCATGTATTCTTGCAGAGGCTTTTTTAGGCATGTAATTCTTTTAATGGCAGACAGATTTTTCTGTTTGAGGCTTGATACACTGGGTGCCTTTCTCTTCACTGAAATCGAGTCTTTCTCAGTCAGCTCTTATTAGAGGCACTACTGTAAGTCAGATATAACTGGAGATGTCACTTAACTCGACAAGGTTGCTTTTTGCATATGCCCCGAATGGCAAAGTTAAATGCTAAAGCACTCTTTCAGAATAAATTATTTTGTTTACTATCAGCTTTTAAGTGTTTAAGGAAAGTAGGTATTTAAGTATGCGTTGTAGGGAACTAGTCGATTCCTCTTGAAGGTTTCACAAGATTTTGTGGAAATGATGTACTGCAAAAGGATGTTAGATTGTTCCTTTACCTTTTCCTATCTGCTTCCCTTAAGCTTTGCGTTCTGCAGCGCTACATTGTTTGATACCTGTAATACCCTTATACCTGGCCATGTCACTACTTTAGACCTCGTTCATGTGCTTGGTATTAAGCAGTCAGATAACATTAATTGTAGTGAACAACTTTAGGAAACTGTAGCTACATTTTGTACCAGCCTTCCTCTCAAGTTTGATGTAAATAACAGAAGCTAGAAGCTGTTAGCCAGCAAGACAGCGGTAAGACTATACCAGCTGCTAGTTCTTAGCTTGTAAACTTCATCTGATACTGGCCTTGCAACTCTAGAGTTTCAGCCCTTTTCATAACTGAAAGTGCATCACTAATTTTTCAAATTGCTGCTTTGCCATTATCTCTCCCTATCATTCTGTCAGTCTAGATAATGGAAAATTTTGCCTATGGTAGATGGTGAAGTGGCTTACTTTATCCTCCCCTATCACATAAACTTATTTTCATGAGCTTTTGGCACGTAAGCTCTATGTTCCTGTATGTTAAAGATCTATATTAAGTTCAGCTTGCATCCTGATTTGTTTGTGTACAGGTATAACAGCTGTATTGCTTGTGAGCTCTGAACAGGAATATTCTACTTGTTAGTTGTGCCTTAACTACATAATGCAAAAGTAAGTGCCTAAAATTATTTTATTGATGATCCAATAAATTCACTGTAGATGGAAAAAATTTGGGTTGATAAATTCAGGTTTGTAACTTTGAGAATATGTGATCTCGCTGCTAAAAAAAATAGAGAACATGTGGCTTGGAAGGAAGAAAAATTAGATGTTTAGTTGTATGCCAAGCAGAAGACAGGTTGAGGTCATCTAATAACCTTTTAATCTAATTACTAGTGTCACTGTGGATGTGTTGTTATTAAAAAAAAAAAAAAAAACAACAAACCAAACCCACAGGAAATTATTGTGAAGAAACTAATTTTGCTATGAGATTTGTCTAACAGAAGTTAGAAGCAAAGTTGATGCATAACTGGGGACCCAAGTTCTTGCGAGCTAAACTTTAACCCAGGCTCCTCTTACTGTATCTATTGTGCTACAGCTTATTTCTCATTCTTGCACAGAAAAATTCCTTTGCATTCTTTTTCTTGATGGTTGTCATTACCCACAAAAGCTACTGTTCCTCTTAGTTCTTGTATGTATTCAAGGAGGAAGAAAAGGAGATTCTTCTAGCACTGTTTACCTTCAAAACACTTTCAGCCTGGGAACACTTACTGGCATCAGCCATATCTGTAGCAGTGGAACTTCCTCTGTGGGCATATTTGTCCCAAATATATGGCTTGGTGTGAAAAGTCACTTCTGCAGCCAAAATCAGGGCAGCTAGACAGGTAAAGTTCTGCCTATGGGCACGTTCAGTTTGAAATGTGGCAGAAAGTATTAGACACGTATGCGGTAAGTTACATCTTTGCCATTTACAAAGTCCATATTGAATTTTCTTGAATTTTGTTTTTGAAAATGCACTTGAGGTGAAATGCAACCTCATGAAATATAATCATATGTATGTTGGGAGTTTTGTCAGTCCACATGCACTTCAGTCCATAAACTCGATTCTTTTGTGGTGGCTGGGCTCCCTATCTGGACTTCAGCAACAAATGCGATTTGAGAGTGAATGTTTCAGTGTGTTGTGTTTGTAAGTAACACTGCACTGTGTTTAAGTAACTGATCACTACTTGCTATTTTTAAGTTTTCAAAATGGTATTTTCTTCATTAACCATAGGTGGTGCGTTTGTGTCAGAACCCAAAACTGGCGTTGAAGAATAGCCCGCCCTATATCCTAGATCTGCTACCTGATACCTACCAGCATCTGCGAACCATCCTATCACGCTATGAGGGGAAGATGGAGACCCTAGGAGAAAACGAGTATTTCCGTGTGTTCATGGAGAACTTGATGAAGAAAACCAAGCAGACCATCAGCCTTTTCAAGGAAGGGAAAGAGCGGATGTATGAGGAGAACTCTCAACCTAGGTAATGGGGAGAAATGCTTTAAAACATTTATGATATAAATTTGCTTTAGTGAACAAGAGCTTGAACAAATGTCTGCTGGTTGATATGTTGTCTGTACATGAAAACAGGCTTTGAGGAGATGTAAGTAAGTGTAGAGTTTTAAGTAAACTATACTTGGGTATATTGAAGTCTGAGAGCAGAGTAAGTGTTCAGAGCCAGTATAGCCTTAGTTGTGTAGTTCAGGTATGCTAGGTTAATATAAACAATAAAGTCTGCTGTGAAAAGGTTTTGCAGTCCTTTGCATTCTCACATAGAGGATGCCTTGTGAGAGAGGATGATAAGGTTTGGAATGACGTTTCTGGCAATTTTAGGAAACAGTAGAATATGTTACGTAGCAAAACAGTCATCCAGACTAAAACTTGTTGTGACTGGTCTTTAGGCTTTACAGAACTTTTCCTTTTTCTGGAAACAGCAACTGTCCAGTATTTCCGGAGGTGAGAAGAAAGTAACCTTGTTTTATGGGAGTAAAACATCTTACTAAAACCCCATAACTTTCATACATTGGAAACTTCATATTTAAGGTAAATCAGGGTGCCACACTTGTGAACTCTTCTCTCATTTTGTTCAGAAGGCATAGCTGAGAAGGGACATCTTCAAGGTGAACAGCACTTACTAGAAAGGATAGATGGAGGTAGAAACTGCAATTGTGTCTGAATATAAGGCTCTCTTGAACAAAATAGCATGAATTTGATGAGCACTGTACTGTACCTGAAAAGGTGCTGCTTCCCTTCATGCAGCTTTAAGGAAAGGAGAGCCGAGGTGATTTAAGAGTAGGATAAAGCTCTGGAAAAGTTTATTCTTTCTAAAGTTTTTTATCTATGTAGCATATTCTATAATACTGAACTCCAACAAAAGACTATGATAGTGGCTCCAGAAGGCATTGTTAATGCTGTTTTATTTTTCACAGACAGCGTTGAAGAATGAATTAAGAAATTTAAGTTTCTTTCTGGATTGTTGTTTAGCATAATTTCTTTGTGAGATAAGACTTACTCTTAAGAGTCTGTTTGAGACAGGGTTTGGGGAGTGTAAATATGGCATCTTCATGTGGTACACTTGCTTCTTTTAAAAGTTTAGTTATCTGTATGAGGCCTTCAGGAATTGGGTTCAAGGTAATGTGTAAACTCAAAAGTTAGATGTAACATTATCCACTTGTCCCCCCCTGGCCTTAGGAGACTGTGGTTAGTATAGGCACAATTGGCTTGTAGCAGGTGAGAAGTAGCTTTTGGGAGATGCTGCTAGCTGGAATTTTCAAAAAGTGTTGTAGAAGATAATGGATATAACACACATGGGGAGAAAAGAGTTCATTAGCCTGGTATGTTTTGCATATAAGATGATATTTAATGGAAAATTGCAATTTTTTTAGCCTTCACTCAGAACAAAATGAGCCACAGTATGTCAAGCACTTCTTACTGTGAATAAATTGATTAAACTGATTAAAATTAATCTCTGGGTCTTCTGCTAGAACTGGTCATTTTCTTATATCATCCTTTGAGATATTAACAACATGGATTATCATTCAAGACTGTGAGTGATTTTTACAGTGCAGTGGGTTGCTCTTAAAATATTTTAAGTAACTTTTATCTTGAAAATGGTTTTGCGTGTTGCTCCTGTGTAATAGAGTTGATGTTATTTTCTAGAACACTTACTATTGCCTCCAGAAATAGGCGAAAAGGGTATATGAAACCCTTTAGAATTTATCTGTGATATTTTTTTCTGGTTAACTGTGTGTGTATTATGATCTGTCCGTCATAAATATGGAACATCTGGTGAGTAAATGATAGATAGCTATGTGAATCATAAGTCCAACATCTCACCTCCAGTCCCTTGTTTTTTCAGAGAGAAGCAAAGAGAAATAATTCCAGAGAGTTAATCATCCTAGTCAAACTAATTGACAAAAGGGGGCGGGGGAAATCCAAATCGATAGATGTGAACTTCAGAAACAGGATTCCAGCAGAGGCTTGTTTTCTCACAGAGGTGATGGGGGTCTTTGTGGAATTGCTAATTGTACCATTTATGAATAAACAGCTTCCCAGGGAAGCAACTGTGGTGACACTTGTAAACATAAGCGTAAAAGCAGAATCACATCCCGGCTAGTCTCATTACATCTTCCTTTGATTTTCACTCAGCCCAGGAAACAGCAGTTACTGTTTTGTCATAAAGGGGAAATATCAGACACCCTTTTCCTGGTGCTGGTAATGAGCATGGTAACTTTCTCAATTCTCTTATTTGTCATAGAAAAGAAAGAGGTTAGTCAGTGCATGTGATTTGTATACCAGTTCAAGAGATACCTGCACAAAGAATGGCACTTTTGGTTCAGCTAGGGATTCTGTTAAATGCTGCACTTCCAGCATCAGACTTCGTGGTTGTGTGAGCTTTTGGAACCTGATCGCTTTAAGTGCTATTTGTTTTATCTGAAATTTAGTTAAATGAATTTTTACTATAAATGCACCTTTAGATTTAAAGGGTATATAATAATTTAAGGTGAATAAACTTAACATTTTCTCACCTTGTTAGGATTTGAAGAAAAATATTAATGTTTTCTTTTGTAAGAATTAATGAATTCATATATTCAAAGTGTGAAGGAAGCTTTCTGGAAAGCTTGTCAGCAGACTGTAAAGCAAGCAAATATAACCTGAATCTGGTATTCACTGGAAATGTACTCATGGCAGTGTGTGTGTATACATATGTATATATAAAAAAAATCTGTTTTGCTCTTGATCTCGTGCAAGTTTGCAGCTAATGTTAGTCTGCAGTGTTTTGAAAACATGCCTTCAAAATCCAATCTGTACTGTGTGTACTGAATTATCGTTTTGTCTTGACTTTTTCTGACTTTTTTCCTGTTGTCCTTGAAGCTTCTTTCTTCCTGTCTTCCAGATTTAGCATTCATTTTGTTTCCTGTTGTGTATGCTCTTATTGTCCTCCCCCAAATGTCTCCTGATATAGAGCAAATGCACTATTTTGACATTTGCATAACTAGCATGAAAGCTGTGCAGGTGTTTGCTACTAGCAAACAGACCAGTAATTAGAAATGACTGAAGTCTCTCTTAGATTGTAGGATCAGCATTGTCTTGATCACTTCAGCATCAACCCTCTGTTTTTACTATTTCTAAATTGCTCTTTGTGTATTTCCTCTCAAATATTTTCGAGATTCTCCAGCATGTTCCTCCAAGGTGGACTAAGGCAGAATTGGAGCACAGCTGCGGAAAGCACCATGTCTTGTAGCTGCTTGTGCTGCTTTGAGAGTTTGTAATAGCCGCAAGATGCGTGTCATCTAGCGTTGAGTGGTTTGGTACACTGTGTTGTGTATGTGTTCAGAGTAGGCTGTGTGGGAGTATAATACGGATGCTATTTGGTGTTTGCTGTAAGGCAGGCAGTTTAAAATCCAGTAATACAAAATAAGATTGCAGTTGCATATTGGACGTTTAAAGGTGTGTGTGTGTAAGGAGAACACACACATTGATGTATTCTCTGCCTTTCAAACTACGGTAGAGAAGCAGAGGTGCTGAGAACAGGGTTAGAAAAAGCTTGTGTAAACACTCGCTGTGCTTACTTACGGATGTGGGTGTTTGTTCCTTCAGTTTTAAACTAGTTGCAGCCTAGCTAGCTGTTAAAAGTGAGTGCAGCTCTCCTATGTCATACCTTAACCGTCAGCATGCTGAAAGCATCCTCCTGTTGTGGCTAACACCACAGTTAGCATGAAGTCCAATGCTATGAACACTCAATGGCTTCCTTTCTTTTCTTAGGACTGTAACGGCCGTTTTGCATCTCTAACACTGTGCATTTGATGTATAGTCATTCAGATGAAATTGTTACTCATTTGCATAAACTCATACTGCGATTTTTGTGAAGAGACCTCACTTATTTTGTTAGTAGACCTTTCAAGATGCTGTTTAAATTCTGCTTTAGCTCACTTCCATATCTGTTTAAAAATTAATGCTGTTGAGGGTGCTTTTAAAGCTATGTATGCACTTCCTGAGTAATAAGTACATGTGGTAACTTCTAGTTACTGTTTAAAGACTAAGTTTTAGCAAGTAGATCGGATTCAACCTGGTGACTTCTGAGTATGTGTGGTTTTTTTAGTGGAGATACTATATTGCTCCTCTGAGTTTTGACAGCTTAGGAGTTTATTTGGCTTGTCCTTGCTAATAGGTAGGTTGGTCTCCTAAAACAAATTACATATTTGGGGATCTGGTAAAATAAAATGGTAACATCTGCAGGCTTTGATATTGGAATCAAGTAGTATCTCAAGGGTTAATCGTTCTGGATATTTTGTGTAATGCTTGCAGTAAACTAAAGGTAAGTCATTCAAAAATTGGTTGGCTGTGCTGCAGTAATTAGCAGGTATTCTTGAGGCTATACATGTTTCCAAAGCTGTTGATTCCTCTTCTTTATAGGTCCACAATGCTTTCTAATGCAAAAGGCATTTTAAGACTTGCCACTTGAAGTTTTAAAAAGAAAACAAAAAACCCCACTTAAAGGTGAAGTTTGTAGCCTATATAGCTGAAACAGTGCAATAAAAGAAATTCTGTAGAGGGTACCTACCAGGTCTATATGCAAAGGAGAAAGGTACACCTGTTTAGCACAGAGTAGCTTGCTGTGCTGCTTACAGTGGTAAATATGTGACTTCTCTGACCCTGTAAATATTGTGAATTTCTTGAGTTTACTTTTTAACTAGTGGTAACAAAAACTGGTTAAACATACTTTTTTTTTTTTCCTGCAGTGTGATGGTTCCATTGATTGATAGTGCCATTAATGCTAATGCCACAACTACTCTAAACATGCTGAACTTGCCTAAGCTCTTGATTACAGTTTAATTTAGAGGCTCAGTGGTTATGTTGGAATATTTTTTGTTTCTATTGCAGAAAGCTTTTACTTCTCCAGACCTCTTACTTGCACAGAGGAGCTGTCATTTGTCAGCTTTCCCCACTACATAAATTACTCACTGCAGCAGCTTTTTTGCAGTTGTGTAAATAGATTATACTTCACATGGCAGGACATAAAAATAGCTTGCTGATCAGTAAACAGGGATAGGAATTGTCTTTTACTTGGGAAAGGATGAATTAGGCTGAAGAGTCGTTTTTCACCAATGAATCAAGTTTACTGCTTATGTTAAAACAGTCTATTGTGAGGGAAAATTCAGAAAATTTATTTTCTAAATAAAATCAGACCATTGCAAATGTTTCCACATGGGAATGCAGTTATGTAAGCTGGAGGGTGGGGGTTAGGTGAAAGGCTGAAGAGAAGTAATTACTCAGGATGTGAACTGGATGTTTAGAAAATAGCACAAGTTATTTTACTAGTTCAGCTTGCATACTATGGAAAACAAACTGTTAACAAAACTAACATATCTGTAGAGGAGAAAATGGGGTTAGGCAGGGAATATCATAAACCTTTTCCGTATAACATGGAGTTGCAAAAAAGGTTTGGGAAGCTAGTCCATATTTAACTGTTGTCTTTCTGACAATAGCCTTATGGGATGCTGGCTCAGCAGGATTTCATATTCTTCTCTAGCTTCAAATGTGAAGACTTACTAATTTACACAGGAAAAAGCTACCAATATTTAATGTCTACTGGAAGTGACCATGCATATCTCTAAAGGGAAGGAAATGCATGAAGAATGACTTGGGGGAAAAAATATTGGATTTTAAAGAGAAAAAAGTTGGAAAACACTTGTGCTAAGCCATGAACCAGAAAAGCCCTTGGGGGAGGAGGGGGGGATTAGTGCCCTAATCTCATATTTTAGAGTGCTTGCATATACTCCTGTCCAGTGAAAAAGAGAGAGGTAAAATGTGGAACTCAAATGGTGCATGGTGTGTGTGAGTCCTTCTGTCACTTCCTTCTAATACAGCTAAGACTTTTTTTTTTTAACAAAACCCACTAGTGTGAAGTCCACATCTGCATTTAAATTAGAACATCTTAAAGAAAAGAACAGGCTCCAAAGCTGCCCACAAGAAAGGTTTCCTTGCCAGACTCCAGCATATGAACACTAACTAACTGCTTATTACCCAAGAAGAAATTCATTATCATTTAAATGTTGTTGGAGAGAGGAATGTGAATTATTTCTTTTTAATTTGTCTTTAAATTGCTAGTTTAGGTGATAGTTGTGGAACTTAAGTAGCACTTAGCATAACTGGCATAAGCTTGCACTTATTTTAGTTTTCTTTCCATCAAAAATTGGACCACTGTCTTGAAAATCAATTTATGGGCAAATGTAAGCTTTCAGATTATTGCATAATAAGGAAGTAAGATTTTTATTCTTCTTTGCTCTCAGAGCCTATAAAGTTGTGGAGTTTTTTGGAAAACTAACTCTGTGGACTTGATGTTGTGGATGGAAGTGTAAGCGTGTTACTTAGTTTCTAGTAATTATCATTTGAAATGTGGATAGATTTCTCAATGCTGGCAAAAATGTGTTACTGCTACTTGGCAACGGTATCGAGTTTCTTGGGTACTTGGCTTGTGTATTAAGGGCCAAGGTGCCATGTTTTGGATTTCTGTTAATTTGAAGAAGTCTGCAGTTGTGGCCCTTTCAGCCAGAAAACAGATTGTGTTTTGGTGCGTGAAAGCTTTTCTGAACTATAAGATAGTGTTGAAAAAAAACTTGGCTTGCTAGAAGGTACTGGACAAAATTGGGCCAGCTGCTTCCCAACAGTTTGAAGGCAATACCTTCTGTGGTATTAGGTTGTGAACTTGCTGGCTTTACCCTGTTTCCGTCTCTGGAAGGTGGATCAGATGGCACTCGGTTACGTGCTGCCCACAGCTGGCGCAGGTAATGTGACTTGCTGACTGCCACCCACCTGTAGAAAGGACTGTAAAATTACTGTAGAGGATAAGTTGGTCATGGTAAGTGAGTATGGTGTGAAGGGGAAAAATGGAGATCTGTTTCCAGATTATTCAGCAGGACAGCTACAGCTGGGCAAGTACTACCATTAGCTGCAATCCTAGCATCTGAAGCTTGAAAAGCAAACATATGCCGGAGTTGTATGTTGTACTGGAGTATATATGTTGCAAAATATCTTGGGTTTAGTGTTTTGACAGGATGGGAGTTGGGAATGAAGCAATGGAGTTTACAGATCCTTCTGCCAAAGAATCCCCCAGTGGCATCATGATACCCAAGACAGTTTTGAGGCAGCTGAAGATCAAGTGTGAAACATGGTGTTTTCCTCAATTTGGAAACAGGGCTTTTGTGCTTTGTTTTTCCCTTTTAATTGTAGCAAGTAGCCCCTGAAATACAAATTTTGACTCCAGTGCAGAGAGCCCAAATATGAGTATAATGAGTAGTATTGTTCAGAACAGTAAGTTTTGCTGTGTAGTCCCTTGAATCTGGTAAAAGAATTAATCTGTTACCTAGGTGAGAGGTTATCCTTTGTTTTGTCAATCCTCTGAGTATATGTTGAGCTCTTTAAAGACCATTAATCATATCAAATGAATTATTCTCTTTAAAGTACTTTCTGTAATATTTAAATCCAGAAGAATAAGTGGATTTTTACCCTCTTAACATTGAAAGAAACTAGCTTGTTAAAAATATAACGCTAGCTTGTGCCTAGAATAGTAAGTCCATATCCTTCAAAGGTCAGTAGGTTGGTGCTTCTGGTCAGCACAGTGGACTGTGGTGTCCTTTCTGCTTCAGATTGGTCACATCTATTTGCGTAATGATACAAGTATGCCAAAATTTTCTGGTCATTTGCGTCCTGCAGTATATTTTTCATGACACTTTAAACTGATTGGCATGTTCTACTTACAGAACTCAAGGTATTTAAATATATATATGTGTGTGTGTGTGTGTGTTAGTTGAAAAGTGCCAGGATTCAGAAGACCGTAAGGAAACATGTATGTTTTGTGTAATATTTCTGTCCTGTAATATCTGAAGCACTGATAAAGGAATTAGCCTATAGAATTTCTTGCTTCTTTAAAGCTACAATTGATACTGTTTAAAAAAAAAAATTAGAATGGAAAGAAATACTGCATGCAGAGAATGCCTTTCACTAGTTAACTATTGCATTTTTGGCCGTAGACATAATTAATTGGTAAAAAAGGGGGAGGGAGGGATTAGAGGGGAAGCTTCACAGCAGTTGCAGCTGTTGTACACAGATTTGTTGCAGATATTAAACAGGGTAAGAATCTAATGCAGTGGTTGCAGTCATGTCTGATTCGGCTTTGTGGGGGCCAGCTCAGGTGCAATGTCTTATGAACGTGGCAGTTAAGCTTCCAGATGCAGTTAGATGTGTGTTCTGTGTGGGAGCTGACATCCTTAGCCAGGCATGCTGGCACCCGCAGCATCCACTGATGCAGACCAGCTCCTCCACAGAGGAGGCAATAGTGCTACCCTGCATTCAGGTTATTCAAGCCTGCTGTTGAGAGTATTTAATGGAACTGGGATTAGACCAAGAATGGACAGAAATATCTAGTCTTGTGGTTATGTGTTCCTGTTCCCATTTTGCTGTTTTAGTAAGTGAAGTCTTGAAGTTGCAGAATTAACCAGCTGGTTTTATAGCTCTACAAAGAATGAAACAGTGAAGCCTGTAGTTCTTTAAATGGAAAAGTATGTTTGGAGCCAAACCTCGTATTAAGAAGAGGTGATAAACATGTTATGTGTTTGTTTCCTTTTTCCTAAAGGGTGCTGGGACGAGCTAGTCTACAAAATCAATGGAACATTAGCTGATGCTGTACAATTCTATAGTACAAGCAATTAATTTGCTGATTCTAAAATGTCTGGTTTGCTGTTAGTCTGCTATATTAGTTGTCCTGTGGAAGTACTGTGAATGTTACAGAGCAGTGGCCCAGCATAACTTTGTAAGGTGACTTCTGTTGAGCCAGTAATAGTTAAATGGAATTTCATTCACTTCCTGTGTTGCAAGTTTTGTTGAAAGTAGTTCCTCTGTTTCTATTTTTAAAACTGATTACTGTGCGTAGAGGACTCTGAAGCTGTCTCAGAGTTATAAAAGACATCTTGGGATCACCTCAAGTGTTTCCACTTACTGCTTATATGCATAGGCTGGAGTTTTATGTTAAAATGAAGAGCATGCAGAAAACTTCTTCCTGGTGTGGTAGTAGGATAGAAGATACAGCTTTTTCTGGAACCAGGCGCAGCCACCTATCTGCTGAAATTGGATCTAACAGCTCATGTCTGGTGCATAGTTCGTAACATCTGAAAAGCATGGGTTATATGATAACCTCACACCTTTGTGGTTTCTGAAAGGTGCATTTTACTTGCTGGAGACTTGTTAAAAGAGCTGATTTTTTTTTTTAGCTCTTAAATCTTCAAAATATAAAATTGTAAGATGTAAAGTAGTTACAGGAAAAAATAATGTTTGGCTGTTTGCAGGACCCATGAACTGTGGTTTTGGTTTGGGGTTTTTTTTGTTGTTGTTCTGTTTTTTGGTGGTTTTTTTCTTTCTTAAGTACTAGAGCTTGCATTTACCTGTAGTGGATGCTAACCCTGTCACCTAAACATCATCTGGTGGTGTGTAATTCCAAAATAACCCCAGAAGTGAGAGGGTAGGAAACTTGTATTTCCTTAGTTACAATTTCTTGCAGTAGTACTTAGTAAGTGGATAGTATTCTGCAATAATGAGCACGAGATAAGGAATTAGAAATTCCCTAGCTGTAATTCTAGCTTCCAGCACTTTCTCTTTCTGTCCTTCAGCTGCCTCACCTGTAAAATGATGTAAAAAACCTTTTTTTTGTCTCAGAAAATTTAATATGATCTCATATTAAGAATGTCAAACTGCTGAAGGAAGCCTTACCCATCAATAGGGTTGTTGAGGTGTGATTTACAGAAAAGCAAGCATTAATTGCTCAACTATTGAAATAATTACGGTGTGCTGGCAGCTCTGCATGTCAAACTTATGTGGAGAGCCACTGGAGACGTAAGACTGCAATACCACAGAAGCCGACTGTGAGTTGTTTAAAATAAATACAAGTTTTCAGCAGTAGCAGTGAATAATAGTACAGTGATTGGAGTGTGCTTTCCCTCAGTTTAACTGAGCAATTGTCTTATTTCCAAGCCACCAATTTGTAGTTCTTTCACCAAATAAATGTAGAATTTTTGAATAAAGGAAGTGGTGCATCTAAGTTGTCCTGGGTGAACATGTTAATTCTGCAATTCTGTGAGGACAGAAGCAATTAGGAACTGCATCATCTGTTCTAGGAGCCTCTGACTTTCAGTCAATGAGTTTAGTGCTAACATGTCAGACACTCCCACATCCTCTGTAGTGCTTTTTCCCTTAATTTTCCATTAGAATAAATAGGTATACTTTTAAAAAAATGCTCTGTGGTCATTCCTCCAGTGTCCTGAGATTGCATTTCTTGTTGTGAGCTGCATTTTTGGGTCAAGCCTCTTTAAACAGCCAAGTTGACATGTAGAGAGAGCCTTCGCTTGAGTTTTGAATAGGATGGCTTTACAGTAACTTAGGTCCTCTGATTTGAATTATTTTTACCCTCTTGAATCTTCATTGTTGATGTGTAATTTTAGCCAGTTTTGATTTTATGAAATAGAGCACTTTCTCAAAAGTATGTTGTGATGAAGTCAGTTGAGTCATGTTCAGCTTAATTTTGTTTTGGGGCCAAGGTGGAGGTGTGGCTGTGTTTGTCTTAGCTTCCTGTGAAGAATCTTTGTTAAGCATAGCCTATTCTTAGAGAGGCTGAACGTTATTTGTGAAAACCCAGTGTTCACAAGTGTAACTGCAGTCAGCGGGAGCGCAAATACAAAAATCCCTTTGAAAGTTCGGTCATAAATAAGAAATATGCACAATAACTTCAGAGAAGTGAAGCATTTTGTAGTTGGTTGTCTTGTGTTACATCTCTTAATTCCTCTGTACAGCCGTGTTTGTAGCGTGCTTTCAACAGAACGAGCTTTACAGATCTGACATCATATTCATGTCAAATTATGACATGTGAGCACAATATTGTGACTAAATCATCCAGTGGAGCAGTCTCCTTGCTATGTGTGAGGAACAAAATTATACTGTGTCAGTTGGTTAGCTGTGAAGTTGTTGAGAAATATTGGAATAAAATGAAAAAATTCTAGCTGGCAGTGGCAGAAATGGTAGTACTATATTAACATTGCCTTGAGGTAAGAAAGGCATTTTAGTCATGAAGTGCATTAGGTGCTGTATGACTTTGTAACTTGAACTAATTTAACTAATCGTGCCGATGTAGCTGAAAGAGGCAGCGCTCTGACTAAAACCCTCCTCTGCCGTCAATGGTTTTGCAAGACTGAGCCTATACAGTGGAAAAACACTTTTGTCCAGCAAACAGGAAACTGGAAAAGAAAAATCTGCCCTAGGCCTGGGGGAGGCAACAGCACCAGAAAACCCAGCTGGGGCCCGGCCCGTGGAGGGGCTGCATGAAGAACTGTGGTGCAAATGGAAGTGCCTGCTCGACCTTTTGACTTCCGCTAAGATGTGTGGAGCAAAACCAGTCATGAAGCAGGAAGGAAGTAGCACAACCACAGCGGAGGGGGCACGGAGGAGGGAGGACGAAGGAACATGCCTGTTCAGCCTGCAGAGCTGCCGGCAGGCCTGGCCCGGCCCAGCCCGGCCTTGGGGAGCCAGCTGATTAATAAGCACTGGGTAACTGAAGAAACAGTCTTGCTACATGCTGGGTTTTGTTCCCCAAAATGGTTGTTTGAAACCTGCATCTTTAAAGCCTTGTCAGTGTCAAGGTGGCACAGTTTTACAGGCTAGTGTAATTGCACCTAAACAGGCTCTGGTGATGTTTCTGGGTCATTAAAGAAATGGTTCTCTGTTAACACAGTGTGTACGGAAGGAATAATGCCTCCATGCTAGAACTGCAGATGTTTCTTAGCAAAATACTTGGTTACTGTGTAGAGTGGAAAAATATTTGGCTTTCTGAGCTTTCACTTTTTACATATGATTCATATGGTTGATTCATTATCTAACAATAATAAGCTGAATACTGTGCATGTATGTGTGAAAGCACTCACAGGAACATGAAATCCTACCTAAACTGTAGCTGTTGCTCTGTCTCTGGACCTAACCACTGAGCAGAAACGTGCTGTAGTTTTTCGTTTGAAGCTGGTACAGGTGTTGCCTTCAGCTTGGTTGCAAACAGCGAGGAGAGCCAACTGATGTGGCCTGCGGTCCCTGGGTAACGGTTTCAAAAGTGCTTATATGACAGGTGTTTAGATTCCACTGACTGTCAATGGGATTTAGGTGCCTAAGTCAGTGATTCCCAAACTGCAGTTGGCATACCTCTAGTGCAACTCTCAGTAACAGTATTTGTGTTCATTACTGTGTTTAGCTAAAAGTTTGAAAGAGGGCCATCATAGTCTATAAGAAACATGGAAGATTGCTGGAGGTCTGTGGCCGAAAATGTTTGAGAATCTCTGGTCCAAGTCGCTTAAGTGTTCTTTGAAAATATTACCCTTTTTCTGGGAGAACTCTTGCTTCTGTTTAGGTGAAGCAATGGAGATGAGGACAGTTGCTGTTGTTACGAAAAATAAAATACAGTCATAATCACTAAACTTTGATATGCCAATAAAAAATGTTCACTGTAATTGCAAGCGTTTATTTGGTCTGTACTAATATACAAATGTGTAACTTGGCTTGTTAAAATAAAGGAGTGCACTCTTGAAAGAAAACGTTTGTCCTTTTAGCACAGGATTGGTAACTAGTTGTTGTATGTAAAACCTAGTTACTAACACATAATATTCTGCAATTTGCTGCTCTTTATGTTCACTTCCTGTGTTTTTTCCTGTTATTTACCTAAGAAACAGCTGAATATTCATTAAAAAAAAAACCTTAAGAATTGAAAATGTTCGGGTATTAGAAACTCTTTTGAAAACAGAGTCCCTCAATATGTGTTTGTGTGTGTAAAATCATTTGTTTATCTGTCCTTAAGCCTGAGGAAGTTTTTACTTCTCTTGCTGAAATGATGTGCTCAGCTGAGTGCAAGCACTTCCTGAAACTCAGCTAAGGGAGAAGGCAGAAGTGATAAGCAACTGAACACAGGAATGTACCTTGTCTTCTTGCAGTACTAGCTGTTGCTTTGTTTAAGCCATGCACTTGTTCACTTAGCTTCTTGTTCGAGGGTCAGAAATGCATTAGTGTGCTTGCCTGGTCATACCCAAATTTTCACACTGTGCTGGGCAGCAATAGGAGAGTGCATGCCTGAAATGACTTTCCGTCTGTCTACCAAGTATTGCATGCATTAGTTTCAAGCATACTTAGATATTTTTTTTCTTTCCACAAATAGGACATGATTTTTGAAGTGTTAAGAGTGCTAGGAAGTTGGTACTAGCTTGTGCCATATACCTAAACAGCTTTAGGTTTGCTAACTTTGTGGAAGTCACTTGGCATTAATGCATTGCTGCGAGATGCCACTTTACCTGCTAAGATTGAACACAAATATTGCACACTAGCCCTTCAAGGAAATGATTCAGAATTTAATTCTTACCAATTACTTCCATGTTAGTGTAACAAAATAATTAGCAGTTTTTGATCAAGCCTCCATTTTTATAAACTTAGTAAAAACAACTACCATCTTTTTTGTGTGAGTTGTAGATGGATTAAATGATTTATGATAGCATAGTGTTTGCTTTTTTTTTCCCCTTGCACTGCCATAAACTGTCATGTTTTCTGTCTATTTTATGGAAGTGAGGACTTTCAGAAGGCAGCTTGGGGAACAAGGTCCGCAGCAATTTTTCTAGTGTTTGTCAGCCGAAGACATTGCAGGGACGTGGTGGGAACCCACCCGCTGGAGGGAGGAAGGGATCTGGGATATGAGTTTACAGTTAAATCATCTCCTCTGTAGGATGAGCCAGTTGCTGTGCTTCAGAATCTGAGCCTTCCCCTGGTAAATGCAAAGTTGCTTATGTGCTACTGGAAAGAGGAATACGCAACTTTGAATTGCTTAACATGACACCAGCGTGGGGAGATGCACAAACAGATACTACTGCTAAGGTAACAGCCTGCTTTTGTAATGCAGCAGCTTCTTTGTGTATCCATACATCTAGGTCCTGAGCCATTGATCTTCGTAAATGTGATTGTGATCACGTAGGAAGCTGTTACTTTGCTGTTCTGATACAGCTTAGTTTTTCCTATGTTGAAGGAGAAGCTGCTGCCTGAGCACTCACACACCATTCAGGGAGTTGCACGCACACCACCCGAGACTTTAACTGCTAGGACCAGAGTCCCTTTGCAGCAGCAGCTCCGCGGAGCTGATGGGTGCCCCTTTTTGACTCCTTGCTCACACACACGCTCACTCTCGGGCGCTTCCTCTCCCCTCTGGCTTGACCCGAGGCTTCCCGAAGCAGAGTCTCCGATATGACGTATGCCGGACAAATTTATTGGTACAGTGGTGAAAACAGCTTGAGCTGGGTGCCTCTGGAGAGGGACCCAGAACAAAGAAATCCCTAGGCAATTATACCCTTACAATCTAAATTCCCCTCCCCTCAGGAGACAGTTCGGACCAATAGTAGTATCAACATCTGGGGTCTTCCCGTTCTTCACTGGGGCCTTTCCTTGTCTCTAGGCAGGCCGATTCCTCTCTTATCTCTAAGATCGCAGCTTCTGCTAAGGTTGAAGCCTCCTTATCTCTCTGGTTTGTACCGGTTTTGGGGGCCTTCCTTCATGTAGCCAAGTAAAAGTTCAGTGCATGGTCGGTGGATCTAGGTGAAAGTTCTTGTGGCCTAAGACTTCAGCAAGCCTTGATACTGATGTGAAAGTGACTACTACAACACCTACACACAGGATCCTGTATAGTTTAAGATGTGCTGAATAAACCTTCATAAAAGCAGAAGGTGAGGAATTACAGTAGCAATCCCAAGGTATAACAAAACTGCAAAAGCAAGTTGACTGGAAATGGCAAGGGGACTTTCTGATAGCCCATCTCTGTGGAGGCCAGTTAATTGGCAGAGAGTGGTGAACAACAAAGTTTTTCAGTCGGTATTAATAGAATCAAACAGCTAAATTGTATAGCTGCTTTAAACTACACGTGGTTTGAATGTGTAACGCATCCAGTAGAAAGCTGCTGAATGGAGTAGCCTACAGAAGACCGTCGGGGTGGTTTTACTTATGTTATTTTTCAGCACCTGGTGTTACCAGACATGTATGAAATGACAAAAACCAGAATCCCTTGCTGTATAGCTAGCACCTTCTATAAACACTTAGAGCAGCTTTCATTGCCAAGACACAAATTAAAATGTAGTTGAATAAATAAGGGTAAGAGAGGAGAACTACTGTCAAAGAAGATTTATAGTGTTGAGTCCTGTATACCTCCTAGTCTACCCAGACTGTATCATAGCATGGAGAAAGGGCTCATGTGGAGCTGGGTATATGGTAGAATATATATCAAGCAAAGTAGGTCACTTCCAATTGAGTTTAGACTCAATGAAAGCATGACATGGAGGTAGAAGACCTAAGCCCAAATGTCCAGGGAAATTTTTGCAGAAAGGCTGGAGGTCAGTTCCGCAATCAGGCAGATTAACAGGATAAGTACTTCAACTAGGAATAGCACGTCTGGAGCAAGTGGTATCTGAAAAATGTCCAAGATGAAGTAAATTGGAACCAATCCAACCAGAATACTAGAAATTGGTGAAAGGCTCAAACCTGGAGGGAGCTTAGTTTTCTGCCAAACACAGCTGTCTTCAGAGAGATGGCACACTACAATAGTAGCATACTTCGTGAGAGAGCTTGGAAAACAAGCCATTAAGAAAATACTATGTGACTGGGGATGCTTCTAGTCCCTCTCTGAATGGTTCAGTATTTTGCAGTCTGCAAAATAACTTGTTGCTCAGTGTCATAACTGAGTCTGTGCAATGCCTTGGTGGTTGATGCAGTCTTCTGACCAGCTCCAGTCCGTTGCAAGTAACTTAGAAATTGTCGTTTCCACATGATACTAGTTCCTTCTTTTACCTTCAAGCATGTGATGTGGGGGTGAAAAAAAGCCTCTGACCTAGAAATATCCCTTGTCTCTCTTCAGGAACTCCATTTTCCTAGCATCTGGAGAATGTAATGGAGTGGAGGAGAAAAGAGTCATCCTTTATTTGGATAAGGGAATGAGAGAAAGAGGTGCCAGTAGTGAAGAGCTTTTTTTTTTTCCATCTACAAGTAGAAGGTGACCTCTCTAGCATGTTAATAGTGCTGTAGTTTGACTTCTAAGTAGGAAGACTGTTACTTTGGTATTCCTGTAGTGCTACAGGCACTGATGCTTTGAGGTACCCAAGCTAGCTCTATTTCTGCATAGCACAGTTACAACATAGAGCTTACCTCCCTAACGTAGTCGCTAAGACTACAAGCAGGGAAGAAGCAGTCCTGGGCTGCAGTTTGTACTGCTGGGATTTGACGCCAATCCAATGCGAGGTTCTTGTGAAGCATGTAACCCAAAATGCTCCCAATGCTGCTGTGTCCTCTCTGCTAGGCAGTAGTCCTCCTGTCTTCTGTTTCTGGACATCTTTTGCACATTGACTAAATCCGAAGCAGAGAATATCTCTTCTCTTCTCCAGCTTTGCCTCTCCAGTTTAGAAAAGGGCATACCCTGATGGACTAGAGCACTTGTGGTATATGAATGTCATCAGGCAGAGAAGGGACTTGGGGTACCAACTTGTAATTGAAATTGGATAATTACTAAACACAATATAGTTGAGTGCCCTAACCATCAAGCTTTTTTATGTAAGTTATTACCATTTTAGAAAAAACCTGCAGGTGTTTTGACCTTCCCTTGTGAGCTGGGCCTGTTATTATCAGTTAGACATTCTCTGAGCAAATCTACTGTGTTGGGACCCTCTGGAGACTTGGAAAGACATTCAGCTTACATGATCCAAGGCAGTAGTAGTTTTATGTGCTCTCATAAGGAATTTTCAGACCCAAGAGCAAACGAGTCTGATAAGGTTTTGGCTCCAATTATGCTGTTACTTAATAGGTAAGGTGTGAATACTGGGTTTGGACATTTTCTGTGAATGCATTTCCTTATGGGGGGTTGCCTTGGAAGTAACCTGCCCACCTCAAAGAGGTTATGCAAAGTTAGTAATTGTGGAAAATGACTTGACAAACACAGACCTTGCTGATAAGTACCCTGTGATGGATGTGTTCTGAATGCTGCCTAAATACTTGAAAGGCGGTTCCAAGTAAGAGGAGTTTTCTAGGCTGGGATACTTCTTGAATTGCAATAGGTACTATTTCTGTTTTGTTCAGAGTGCTAAACCAAGTCTGTCTTTTCTAAAATAAATGTTTGGTTTTGTGGTCCTTTGTAGGCGTAACCTGACAAAGTTATCCCTGATATTCAGCCATATGCTGGCAGAACTCAAAGGTATTTTCCCAAGTGGCCTTTTCCAGGGAGACACGTTCCGGATCACCAAGGCAGATGCTGCAGAATTTTGGAGAAAGGCTTTTGGTGAAAAGTAAGTTTCTAACTATGCTTAAAAATAGAGATGTGGGAACAAATTGCTCACAGCACTGTGTATTTTTAAAAATTCTGTTTTTCCGGTTCAGAAGGGTCTTTGTCAGGTTAAAATGAATGATGGGAGAGACCTACCGGTCATTTGGTCCACTTTCTGGGGTGAGATACAGGATTGTTCTTACATTACATTTCGCAGTTCTTTGTCCTGTCTTGTTTTAAATGTGTCGAGTGATGGGTCTTTCCCCGCTTTCCCTAGGAGACTCTTGTATTTGTACAGAGTTTCCCTCTATTATTCAGATTAAATTTTCCTCTCCTTAATTTAATTCCTTAACTTGTAAGTAAGCTCCACAAACTATGCGAAATAATCTGCTTTCTTCTTCCAAAGGTTACCATGCCCCAATATTAGTTGTCCTTTATCTAAGCCATTATATTAAATTCTTTTCATCTTCCTTCCAATTAGTCTTTCCAATCACTCAGTCACCTTTCTTCTGACTTCTCTGAACTTTTGTCAGCTTGCATAATGGCTTTGTTAAGACAGAATGAAGGAGAAAGAGAAGTGCAATGTATATTTGTATGTAAACTGTTGAAATGTCAGTTTTCATTTTTTGTAGCTAATAAAACGCTGACTAAATGAACTGTAGAGGTGTCCACAGCAATGTTTGAGGATTAAAGTTAATGTCATTGGGTACTGCTTTCTAACTAAGGTAACTGAGGTACTTGACATAAAGAGTTCAATTAGTAGCTGTCAGAACAAAAAGCAATAATATATTTACTCATGAATAATGCAGTTGTCTGAAGCTAGGCATGTTCTTTCTATGTTTGTGTTCCACTTGATATTTTAAAAGAAGGAAAATATTCCTTTAAACAGGAGCCTCTGTTTTAGCTTCTGATTATCTTACTTTTCCAGTTAACCCCTCTTTAGAGAATTGTTTGCAGCTTTTTTTTTTTAAACTGTCTAGACCTCTACTAAAAGACTTGCTGTTAACTCCTTCTCTACCGGCTGCAACATTATGATATTCTCATCAAGTGATGGTGTTGTATACAGCCCAGGGTACATACAAGCATTGACATGATAGGACTGCAGAAAAAGGGAAAAGAGAAAGCAGAGCTGGATTTCAGATTCCAAAATTTTGCATATGCAGAGAAAATTGTCTAAAGTTCATTTGGCTGCTAATTTCCTGCAGTACCAAGAAATCCTGCACTTGCATAACATGAATAAATCTCTTGTGGCTACTTTTGATTTTCCTCTCTTCCATTATAATGAGGTGCATACTCACCAAAAAAAAAAGTATAAGGTATGTACATGGTGGTGGTCTTCAGAGATATCACATTTACAGATGGTTTGGTTTTCCCCAGGACTATCGTTCCTTGGAAAAGCTTCCGTCAGGCCTTGCATGAAGTGCATCCAATCAGTTCAGGGCTGGAAGCCATGGCCCTGAAGTCAACGATTGACTTGACATGCAATGACTACATTTCAGTATTTGAATTTGATATCTTCACACGACTTTTTCAGGTAAGAATTGAGTAACGTGAATCACTTGAAATGTGTCTCAGTGCTTCAGGTTAGACTCTTTTCCCAGGAAAAACTATATTGTACACACTAAAATGACATTATTTATGCTGTAAAGGATTTGGTCGTCTTGCCCTTCATCCCCTAAACAGCTTTAGTAATACTTAGGACCCTATATTGCAGTAAAAGTGTGTGATACTTCTGGCTGTAGAAGAAAAAATTGTCTAAATATATACTGCAACTGTAAGGCGCATTCAGTATCCTCCCATGAATCAGTTTTTCCCTTTCAAAGGTCAATTTTAGACTGAGGTTCTGACACAACTTCTGTAAGCCAGGAAATGCGAAGCTTAGTTTATCAGTCTGTCTTTCCTTGTCCCTTTCTTTCTTGTCAGATTTATTTTCCATGGGGGGGTTGTTCAGGATGAAGCACAAGCATGGAAATATGGGATTCCTAGCTTTTGAACTGACACAGTCAGGATATTGTGGACATCTCTGTGTTCTGTGCACGATAAATATCTATATTATTGAAGTGATATTAATAGTAAGTAAAATTCTAACCCACAGTCTTTAATAGTGCTAAACTCAAAAACACAGCTTCTGATGGTGCAACTGAGTATTTACAAGAACAAACATTTTCTTCTTTGGCTCTGACTTGCCTTTTCCCATGTGATAGGGTGGGTTGTAATTAAGATATGTCTAGATGAAAAATTCCCATGTTCAGTGTTGCAATGTAGCTGATCTCATTCAGTACTTTTTCCAACTATAGTACATAAAGAACAAGTTAAGAGTTGCTGCAGTTTCCAAGAGATGCAAAGTTCTTAGGGAGAGCTAATATCTTCTTTTAGACAAGTTGAGAAATTTGGAAAAATTGGATGAGATTTAGACACCTAAGCCCTTCTCAGGATTGAGAGCTTTCAAACTGTTTTTATTACTTTTTCTGCATCATTTTAAGGAATATTTAACATGTATGTGCTGGTTTATTTATTCAAATCTTAGACTAGCCAGTAATCCTTGCCACACCCAAGTGAGGTTAGGTGGTTAAGGAATAGTCAGAAGCATCTTACACGCAGTGAAACTGAGACAGAGGGGGAGATCACTTTCCTGAGGCCGTATAGGAAGTCGGTCTTGGAGATCAGACTAGTCATGGTTTCTGGTCCTGTGCATAATCTTATTAAACTCCTGTCTTTATCCCTGTTTCAGGAATGAGTCATTTTCTCTGCAGAAGCAGCACAAATTGGTAGCTATTCTTGAGCTGTCTTTTTGTGACCTCAGTGACTTCTTCTGTGGCATTTATTAAAGGAGTTTTGATTAAGGTCTGTCTTAGGTGATGTTTTTATCACTGACAAGAGAGAAACTCAAATGCTAAGGCTGCTGCTTGAGAATGTAGGGTTTAGTTCCTCTACTGGATTTATGGTGGGATAAGAAACCTGCTTCTTTAACTGAAGAACTGATCCTTTTGATTAAGGAATATTTTATGTGTTGATAACTTTTAGAAGTGCATGGTTAATGTAATTCTTTGTTGTTTCTATAGCCATGGTCCTCTTTGCTCAGGAACTGGAATAGCCTAGCGGTGACTCATCCTGGTTATATGGCATTCCTAACGTATGATGAGGTGAAAGCCCGACTTCAGAAATTCATTCACAAACCTGGCAGGTTAGTGCTTGGCAGCAGTGGCTTTTTTGATTTTCTTGCTAACATCGCTGATTACTGCGCTGACTGAGGAGATTCATTTTATTTTGTCTTTGTCCTCCTTCCTCAGAAATTTAAACTGAAAAACCCTAGCTTGCCCTGTATTTGGAGATTATCCTCCATGTGGTGACTTACCTCCTGCCCACCCCCACAGTTGTCATAACAGCTCCCTCAGTCATGAGCGGAACGCAGAGGCAGACACTGCCAGAGTGAGCCTAAGCAGTGGGCTGTTTAGGACCATGAATAAGGGAATGTATATATAGGTTCCATGACTTTCTGGTGTATATGCATAAAACGAGGAGAGCTGAGTGGATTGCAGCCCCCAGAAGCAGTGTGTACATTTGAAGCCAACTTCGGAGAGACAAGGCAGCTGACCAGTGTTTGCGCTGGCAGAAAGCATGATGGTAGGCAGAGTGGGCTGCAAGGTAATGCTGCAGGCTGGGCGGACTTCAGAGGCTGTGGGAGGTGACACATGCTTCTGGGGGGGCTGTGGACCTGAGCAGTGTTGGGCTACCCTACCTGGGTAGAACTTGGCCCAACGTAACAGGGTTAACAGATTTCTCTTTATGCAGGAAGGGCCAAGTGTTCATTTCTGGAGGTTGTTACTATACTGTTAGTTCTGTGCTGGTTTTAAAAATGGAAACCTTGTGTAGTCAGTTTGTTGGTTTTGTTGGTTGTTGGGTTTTTTAAAGTTAATTTGAAACAAATGATTTTAAGGATGCTAACTTTTCTTGCTCTGGATTCTGGGTTTAATTTCACCTGGAGGCCAGTGGTTGGATGCTTTTCTCACTTTGTATCAGATTGCAGGGTTCTCCTTTGATCTGCCTGGGGGTAAATTGAGGAAAGCTGGTGTAAATCATCAGGTCATTCCTACTAGTTTTTATTTGCTGTCTTGAGATAGCCAGACAAAGGCTGTCTGTTTGACATTTAATCTTTCCTGTCTCTTCCAGTCCAAACTGAAGTTTCTTTTCCTTTGTGTTTTTTTTAGTTATATTTTCCGATTGAGTTGTACACGACTCGGTCAGTGGGCCATTGGCTATGTCACTGCAGATGGGAACATTCTTCAGACAATCCCCCACAACAAACCTCTTTTTCAAGCACTGATTGATGGCTTCAGGGAAGGCTTGTAAGTAACTATCAAAATTAAATTTTTTGCCCTTTTTCACTGTGAGTTTGTTTTATAAATCTTAATTCTGTGGTGAGGTCTTAAAGTCAATTGAATGGTAAAACGTACCTTTTGGGTTCATCACACATTAACTACTTCACAGGAGAGGCAGCATGTTGCAGAGGTCAAGCAATCACTATTGACATAAGTGAGCCCCTTTTGGACATCTCTCAGCTCTTCCTTTTTATTTAGACCTTGATTCAGCAAAACAGTTCAATCATATGAACGGTCCCATTGATGTCAGTGGAATAATTCATATACGTAACTGTTTTGGCACTTGAGAATACTCAACTATCTTTTGCACTGGAGAGCTGTACTGTCCTTTGCAATAGCAGACGATAAGTGTGCATCATGTTTCCCTTGTCATAGATTATTTTCCAGTCAAGTCCTTAATTTGAGCCACCGCAACTGATATTATGGTGTTAGTTTTCTTACTCTGGATATTAGAGTTTCACTATAGGGTGATTTAAGAAGAGTAGTCTGGGACCATAACATCATGTTTAAAATAAGTTTCATAATGTTTAAAATAATTTAGTCTGGAGAAGTGGAGGCTGAGGGGAGGCTGAGCAGTAAGGTTGAAGTGGAGGCTGAGCAGTGGAGGCTGAGCAGTGAAGGCTGAGCGGTAAGGTCTCAGCCTCCACCGCTCTCTACAACTATCTGAAAGGAGGTTGTAGAGAGGTGGGGTCGGTCTCTTCCCCCAGCTAACTAGCGATAGGACAAGAGGAAGTGGCCTCAAGTTGCGCCAGGAGAGGTTTAGATTGGATATTAGGAAAAATTTCTTTACGGAAAGAGTTGTCAAGCATTGGAACAGGCTGCCCAGAGAGGTGGTAGAGTCTCCATCCCTGGAGGAGTTAAAAAAATATGTAGATGTGGCACTTCAGGACATGGTTTAGTAGGCATGGAGGTGTTGGGTTGACGGTTGGACTAGATAATCTTTTGATGATCTAGAAAAGACTAGGGGTCTTTTCCAACCTTAATGATTCTATGACTCTATGATAAAAATTGCTGCCAGGAAGAAAAACAACCTTCTTTTGATTTTTAAGAATGACATGTTTGGTTTTTGTCCAATAGTAAAATTCTTCCAAAACTTCTTTTGAATTCGGAATACCTTGAATTCCCACCCCTCGCTTCTCACCCTCATTCTTTCTTTCCTCCACTACCCCCAAAAGAAACCTTATATGTGTGTTCATATGTGTATGTGTGTGTGTACGTATATGTGTGTGTATATGCACATATATAGAGAGATATCTTTTTTTCCTCAACTGCTTACAGTTATTTATTTCCCGATGGCCGGAATCAGAATCCTGACTTGACTGGTTTGTGTGAGCCCACACCTCAGGACCACATTAAAGTTACACAGGTGAGCAAAGTATTCTGTCCCATCGAACTTGCTTGCTTTCTTCCTCACTTCTAGCCTCCTTAGCTGTTTATACAATTCTGTCATACTTGGTATCCCTAAGGCTTGTTTTTAAGGCTGATGTATTGTATTTTACAGGAGTTGCAGAAATCTTTGAATGGTAGGAATGAGCAGAGGAGGTTGCAAAGGTTAGGTAAAGCTTTATGCAGGGCTGACAGATTTTAAGGATTTTTTTTTTTCTTAGAATGTTCTGCCAAACATTCATTCTTTTGTGCCATCCAGCATGTCTTGTGCCCTGCTTTCCTGGGCTGTTCTTGGGACACCTAAATGAAAACCTGGGATAACTTAAAGTCCACTTTTTTCAGAACTCGACAGATGTATCTAGTACACAAAATTATAGTGAAATCTTTGCAGACTTCTGTTCTTCTTTGCACTCTGTTCTTGCGTTTGGAATTTATTTGTTCCTGCAAATCTTGTGTTGGGTTTCTTGTAGCTATGACTAATCATGCTTGTTATTTTACAGTATCAACCATGTCTGTCTTTCTTTCCCCAAGGAACAATATGAATTGTATTGCGAGATGGGCTCCACATTTCAGCTGTGTAAAATATGTGCTGAAAATGACAAGGATGTGAAGATTGAACCATGCGGCCATCTGATGTGCACGTCCTGTCTCACTGCGTGGCAGGTGAGGCATTGCCTCTTGTTAATCTCTCTGAGTGAAGCCAGTTGCTCTTTTACAGAAGCAGTATAGTCTCTTCTCAAAACTGTTCAGTTTCCTTCAGGTATGGAGGTAAGACAGCATAACTGAGGACATAAGCTCATAGTTCAGTAATATCAGTGCATCAGTGCCAGCTTCACCAGCGCAGGGAGAAGCTGGTTAGATGCCTGATCTCTTAATCTAGGAATAGGCAAGAAGTGCGAGGACTTGCTAAAAAGCTGTTTTTCTACTTCAGAGAGAAAATACCCCATATTTGTAGCACAGTTTGCCTTTCTGTCTTCCTCTCAGTTGAAAGGTACCTGCCAAAAAGCAGGTTTAAACCTCTTTGTATATTAACTGTGTGTTTAATTTCTGCATCATAGTGGCTGTTGTAACAGATCTCTTCTCTTCCCTGAAGGAATCAGAAGGCCAGGGTTGTCCTTTTTGCCGCTGTGAAATCAAAGGCACGGAGCCAATTGTAGTAGACCCATTCGACCCCAGAGGAGGAGGAGGATTATCACGGCAAGGGGCAGAAGGAACTCCCTCACCCAGTTATGACGATGATGATGATGACAGAGCTGATGATTCCCTCTTCATGATGAAAGAACTCGCTGGTACCAAAGTAAGGTCACCAGAGTGTGTGCTAGTAGATGTGGCAGTATGTACAAAGACTGCATGTTCTCCATCAGTTTTCTGTGGTCTTAGTGCTTTGTGCATGTGAAGGTTGTCAGACAGGACAGGAAAGATTTTACTCAGTATGGAAAACAGGGATTTAGGTTCAGTTTTGTCAGTTCAGTTCACGCTGTCAGTTCTATTAAGCAATGGTGATCACACTTTGAAATCTTTGATCTTTTGTGTGTTGTCTTGAAAGAATCTTTAGAATGGTGAAAAGGCTGGCTTGACCTATTGGAATGTAAGATCTAGGGTTATAACACTTCTCTGCATGCTTAGCAATGCTGCTTTTGATTTTCTAGCCATAGTTCACCCATATCAGCAAAAATTCATCCATTTTCCCCAGTGATGAATACAGCCAACCAGATACAGTCTTCCCAAGGTCCTGATGACTAACTGGGTAGAGGGCATGCTATTTTGCTGAGGAAGTCAGTTTGACTGTCATCTTTTTATATGGTGTCTGATAAATTTGTATAATAAAGGTGTGATAACTCTCTGCTGTTAGTGCTACTTTCTTCCAGGAGATGTGTACAAGACAGGCCTTCTTTATAGATCCCTGCATGTTTTTTCCTTAAAGTGTGTTGCTGCTCTTGCACATCTGCACTTAGCATTGTTTTACTGCATAGGGAAGTGGGTTTGAATTTGGTTAATTTTTAATAGTTGAATTCACTAAAATAAGCTGCCTTTCCTGGTCAGAAAGAATCCTCTACACTGGTTTACCTATGGTCATATTTCTCTTTAGCTTCCATCCTGTGAAATATTGTACTAAACAGTAAACCGTATTTCTGGAGGTAGTTTTTCTAGACATAGCTTGGGGAAGCAAAGCAATTTCCTCAGTGTGACATCCTGTCATGGTTTGCAGTAGGCTAGTACTCTGTATTTGTTGGCATTAGTGAGTTCAAACCTGTGCAAAGCTTTTCAAAGTTAGAAAGCACTAGCCTTGCTTGTAAAATTAACATTCATGAAAAAGAGAACAAGCGCTGTTCCAATTTGTTAGGTGGAAAAACAGCTTTCCAGGGACAAAACTGGAGGTTTTGGTGCACACTAGTGATTGCTGCAACAGCCATGACACTCTAGTCAAGATAGTTTGCACAGTGGTGCCTGCAGTGATAAGTAGGATTTACAGCAGATCATGCCCTCTTGTGTCGAAAAGAAAAGAAGCTTGCTTCTGCTCAGGGCCCAGTAAGGCGGGTTTGTTACTCCAGCCAAACAGCATGTCCTTTATTGTGCCATTGCTAAGTGTGCATTTTTAGTTGTCTGCCACAGCTAAGCCCGTTAGTCATATTCAAGGCTTGCTGCAAGTCAAATTGCAATTGTGAAATTGCCTTCATTTACTGGTGTATGATTGTTACTAATATAGTAATTTGTTACCAGTGGCAATATTGAAGCAAGTACAAGTCACAGAGCTTGAAAGCCTCTCTAGAGAAAAGGAGTTCTGCTGGATTTTGTCATTTGTTGATTTTCCCATTCTTTTCTTTTTCAGGTTGAACGTCCTCCTTCTCCATTCTCAGTAGCTCCACAGGCCACCCTTCCTCCTGTGCCACCGCGACTGGATCTTTTGCAGCAGCGAGTGTCCAATCCACCTGGGGCTTCCAGTCCTGGGACCACTTCAAAGGTCAAACACACTGTTTGCCCTTTCAGCTACGATTTTGGTGGGGCAGTCAGGAAGATGAGCATTCTAGTGAACCCTACATGTTCTCTGTGACATCCCTAAGTACTTTCACACAAGACTTTTTCTTCTTCTTTTTCTGTAGTCCTGCTAGGCCACTTTCCTTCCATTCCCCATGAGAGCCTAGTCTGTCCTGAAAGCAATGCTTCCTTCTGGAACCCATGGTAGGAGAGTCCCTTTTTGCTGTTTAGAGGGCCTGTCTTTTCTTCACATTCATCCATGCAATTGCTAGAAAGAAGCTGGTCCTAAGCTGAAGTACTTGCTCACTTAGGGTGACTGGTGTCCTCCTGTTGAACTACCAAGTTATTGTCATTACCAATATCTTCATTGGTTTTCAGCCTCAGCCACTGCTGCCTGTGCCCTTTGGAGCCACATTTATGGGCTTGTTTTTTGTTCTAGCTAGCAGCCTAGATGTGGGAAGGTGTCATATTCCTGTGCAAACTTCTCTTCACAAATTTTTCCTTTGAGCATTTTTTCAGATAGAAAACTAAGGAAGGAATGAAATGTATGTGACTAGGAGAGAGTAACTGGTTTTCTGATTGACTATCAGAAGGCAGTAGTGTGATCTTGGTGGCATTTGCTCATTGGCTGTTGAGATATGGCAGCGGTTCTTCAGCTGGTTTGGATGAAGTAATGAAATTATGCTTGAAAGTTCAGGCAGAAGAAAATATCCAATTCTATGAATATTCATTGCTGACTGATGAATGTTGACTTTTATAAATAACCCACAATTGAATCTTTTTAAAGTGATGGGTATCCTTTGTTTGGAATCCAATCTAACGCTGCTGTAAGCTTTTTTTTCCCCTTCAAGAAAAATAATCTGGGGTGTTTAGTGCCTAGCTGTAGCTGCATGGACTTACTGTGTTATGTCTTCAAGCCTGTAGAGAAGGTGTCTCTGGAGGGTTAACTTGTGGAAATGTGGAGAGTTATCTCCACATCCTTTGAGATAATTTCTTGTAAAAATAGATAAAATGAAAACCAAAATTCACCCTCCTGCCACCTGCCTCCCTCCTTTTTATGTTTTGTGGCTAGACTACCTTTGTTAAGCAATATTTTACATTCTTCTGCCTTCCAGGCTGCACCTGCTACTCTTCACAAGGATAAACCTTTGCCGATCCCACCCACACTCAGAGATCTCCCGCCACCACCACCTCCGGACAGGCCACATTCCATTGGGACTGAAGGTCGACCTCAGAGACGTCCCCTGCCCTGCACGCCAGGAGACTGTCCTTCGAGGGACAAACCACCCCCTGTGCCCTCCAACCGTCAGGCAGATCTGTGGCCATCCAGGCCAATTCCAAAAGCCCCATCTGTAGCTCTCAGCCCTGGTGACCCTTGGGCCGGGAGAGAACTGTCAAACAGACACTCGCTTCCCTTTTCCTTGCCCTCTCAGATGGACTCCAGGGCTGACAGCCATCGGCTTGGGAGCACGCTTAGTCTGGACAACCCAGTGGTGAGTAGGCCTATTGGAAGTGAAGGTAATTGTGAGGACTTAAGTCCTGGTGAATGCCAGGCAAGGGAGAATAATGGGAGGACTTCTTAGGGAAGTGCTTTCATGCCTCTTGGGAGCAAGGCTGAAATCCCAGTTTGAGCAGTCACGAGCCACGATTTCATGATCACTGTTCACCTTTCAATTTTATAAAACTGCAAATGTTTTGTATTGTGAGCATGCTGAAAAAGTGTAACTTACTCTTCTCAGTTTTCAGTCCTGTAAAACTTGCACACAGTAGCTATGATTAGTTTAACACAGTAAAATCTGAATTAAATTTGGAACTGTTACTATTACCAATGTCATGAACAAAGTACTTTTAGAGAACATTGTTCTCTAAAAGAAATCCTAGGCAGTTTTGCTTTCTTTGATTCCATTCCCCTAATTTTTCCTTTTAAAACCTCCAGCTTTCTAAAATTGAAAGCATGTGCGTTTTTAGCCAGACTGGCTAAAAAAATGACACTTGCATGGTTGTCATTCTGTCTCCGTATGTACATGGTTGTCTGCATCCTTTTCCTCTTGTCCCCCATTAACATTTTGGCCTTTTGGCCTATTTCGGCTGAATTTGCCGAAGCCCTTGGAGTCTTAAAAGATATGAAGTTCCTGCAGTTTTTGTGTAAACAGGCAGTTGGCTACAGGAGAAAAACCCTGCTTGTGCCCTCGCTGAGGGAAAACAGTCATAGACCTACTGGATTTCTAAGGTATCAGTAAAGGCTTTGGAATAATGAAGATGCTTCATTCCCCCAGAGGATGTGTTGAATGACTGGCTGACAGCTTTGCAACTACACTGCTAAATGTGATGTTTCTGATTCCTGGTTTGAAATTTTTTCTTTCAGAGCTTGAACAGTGGTCTGCCAACAACCCCAGAGTGTGAACACCCCAAAATTAAACCCTCCTCATCTGCCAATGCGATCTACTCCTTAGCTGCCAGGTCTGTTGTTTTCTAGCAAAAATACTCTTTTATAACTTACAGAATGGTAATCATAGGGCTGTCTCCATGCTGGTGCCGGGGACAGAATTTGACACAACTCTGTCAGCCTTAGTTTCAATCTCTGACAGATTCAAAATACACAATCTAGAGAAAGCAGATGAAATCAGCATCCCAAAGATCTGTGGATAGTGGTGGTAATTACCCTTGGCTGTGGCAATAGGAAACAGGCTACAGTTGCCATTAGCTCTTTTATTAATTCACTTTTGAGTTGGTCTTTATGTGAAGTAGGTGATGTATACTGTGTATGATATTGTTAACTTCCTTTTGCATAATGACCTTGTGCCAGTGTGACCTTGCAGCTGGGCTGCTGAGAATCCTGAAGGCCAGGTTAGTTATTTAGACCGAATCACTATAAGATGACTATTTGTTCCATCCACTGTGGATTTTAAAGGCCACTTTGATATTAATTAGATTTGGCATAAATGTTTTTCTGATGTTTATATCTTGTTTCTTCTGCCTCCAGACCACTGCCTGTACCAAAACTGCCTCCTGGGGAACAGTCTGAAAGTGATGAAGACACTGAATACATGTCACCATCCTCTCTGCCTGTGGTGCCTCCAGGTCCTGCTGTACAAAAAACAGAAATCAAAACGCCTTTGGAAATGACTCAGAGTTTACGGTGAGTTTCTGTTTGTATGTACTGTGCTTCCTCCTCACAGTTCTGGGAAAGCATATTTGTTTACTAGGGTGGAGATTTTGCTTGCTCAGTTTGCTGAATTCCCCTAGTGATGCTCACCAGATCTAGACTAACATAGCTAACTGTAAATGAAATGTGGCTACTGCTCTTTTGCAGAATCTTATACAGTATTAAAGGAGTCAGATAACCACTCCTACCTCTTTCTGCCGGTAACCTTTTGAGAGCAGCAGCAACTGAAAGTCAAAATTCTGTTAAAAGGTTGTGTTCTGGTGGTATCAGTTGAACTCTTTTAAGCTGATATGTTGTATTGCAATAGACATTTTCTGGAACAAATATTCTTTCACAGAACAGTGGTGATTTCACTTTGAAGCAGGGATCTGTGCAGAATCTCACTCACAGAGACTAGGTGGTGGTGGTTAACCACTGTCACTTGTCTGAAGGGAAGTCTGTGTTCTCTCACTCAGAGTTTTAGATTGTGACCAGCAGACGGATGGCTGTACGTATGAAGCAATGTACAACATTCACTCCCAAGCAGCACCCTCTGCTTTTGAGACTGTCAACACTTCTGGTGAGTGGGTGTGCTAAAAAAACAACTGAGAAACTGAGGTACAATGAATTGGTCCCAGTCCCAGTTGGAACAGCATTTTAGGCTAAATTAAATGTTACTTGCTTTCACTGTTAAAATAGCTAGGATGTATGTGGAAACATCTGGGTCTGTGTACTGCAGACTGCATGTGGGGATATTGTTGAGAAGCCTAATTGGAATGCACTGTAAAAATACTCAACAGTTGTTAAAAAACTTGCTGGTTTGATGATTTTTCTTTTTTCTGGGCAGCAGTTGTCAGCCCACATCTATCATAAGTATTTTTAATCTAATACTACCTTCTGGAAAGAGCTTCCATTGAATGTGGGGTTTTGGCAGCAAAACCTTAGTTCTGTGTCCTGTCAATGTTTGTGGACTACAGGGGAACAGAGTCTGCCTTGAGAGACAGGGGCTCTGTTCAGTCCCAGAGCTCAGAATGTGCCTCTTATTCTAGATGAAGGGGATCTGGCAGCAGCCACTGCCAGCAACGGCCCTGAAGAGTCAGAAAATGAAGAAGATGGTTATGATATCCCCAAACCACCGCTACCGGTTGCTATTGCTCGTCGCACACTGTCTGATATCTCCAATGCCACGCCTGCCTTCAGCCGAATGTCTTTGGAAAATGACCCTGTAACAGGTTAGAGAACACCCGTACTCTTCATGTTGTAGTGGGTACTGATGGCTTGCTATGCATGTTTGAAACTTCTGTCACTGACTATGGCTTTTGTATGTAAGCTGTAAAATCAGGTTTACAAGGCAGAATTACACTGGTTCTTAGGTGTTTAGTTTGGTTTACAACTTGGAATGCACTGCCTTGGTCATTTAATCACTGAGCTAGCAAATCACATTTTAATCACAGTTAGGAAAACCTTTCCTCAGCTTAAAGGATATTTCTTAAGCCACTGTTTTGTACAGGGCATAGCGTACCTTTTGTACCGGGGCACACCAGGGCATAAAACGCAACTTCAGAACATTACTGCTTATCACTGTTCCAAGTAAAAGATGATGTGGCTGGCCTTGCATGGCTTCCGTCTGGCTCAGTCTCGGCTGGAGTTTTTGCCAGCAGATGGCACAAGTGTACTGTTTGATGCTGTCAGTTCCTTTGAGCAGGGACCTAGTGGCTCAGCAAGGTCAGCTTTTTGTCCCGGGGGATTAGAGGACATCTTGTCCTTCTGGCTGCAAGGCATGTTCTCTGAGGGAAAAACCAAAGCCTCGCCTCTCCACGAGCCTTTCTGAATAATGCTTGACTTATTCCCTACAACTGCTCAGCTGCTCTAAAGGAAGTTCTGAAACTCTTCCTGTTGGGGGGCTTTCAGCATGTCTGAACACTCTGGTGATTTGCCAAGTAAGAGGAGTGAGTTTCTTGTTCCTTCTGGAGGCAGACGGGAGGCAGAGCCTCTTGTACCCAGGACCACTTGTCCCAGTGAGTCTTCTGTTCACCTGCTTCACCACTTCCCCATCCCTGGGCTTGCCTGTCTTCAGCTCAGAGAAGAGTTTACTAGTGCAGAGAAGTTTATTAGCTTTTGCCTCTCCTCCCTGCCTCACTTTTTAAGTCTGTTACTGTGTCTGTAGAATGTGGCTGACGGGGATAAGAAGGGGCAGAGAGAGCACACCACACATCCTGCTCCCAGATGAAGTGCTGAGCTTAATCATTGACCCTTCTTTGTTTCTACAGCCCTGAAATAACAGTGCTGTTGTCCTGCTTTGTAGTGTTAGGAGATGTGCTAATGAAAAACGCTGTGGAAATGCTGATTGTTACTGCTCTGGGAAGTATATGTGGTTTTCTGAAACACTGGGTATGGCTACTGCTGAAGCCTGGTGTTAAGGAAGCCTGACTAGTATGGAATACATTTTGGCAGATTTATGTTCTCATGCATTGTGTCCTACAGTTTAATTTCTTAATAATTTACAAAAAAAAGCTGTGCTAGTAGTTGCCCTTTCAAAATGACCCATGGTCTCTGAAATTTGATCCAGTTCAAGCTGAAACAGCTATTTCAAAAGACAATTTGGGGGAGAGAAGTGGGTAGTCCTTTTTCTCAAATGTACAAAAAGCTTTTTATGTGTAAGAGGCTTATACTTTGAAGATTAGGGAGTTGAACTGCATTGTGGTTGGTGAGGAAGCTTCAATGAATTTGTTTCCTGAAGAGCCTTCTCTGTCTTAGTGCTTTTGGTACAAGTTTTTCAGAAAGGCTCCACAGTGACTGCTGCTTTTCTGACCAGTGCTGCAGTGCCCACTCTTAAAAAGGGATTGTTTGGACATTCTTAGTCTTATGGATTTGTCTGTTGTACACCAGTTCTACTGCTAGAAAACTCTATCTTGAGTGCCTGGAGGAGTTTCTCCAGAAGACGAATAAAACTTTTCTTTAAGGTGATGTCAAATATTAATGCAGAAAAGTTTCTTGTGATTTGCAAAGTAGGAAAAAATGCTTTCTGAAATGATACTGGAGGTTAGAACTCAAAAATTATCAGATGTTGGATTAACACATTAAGCAATGTGTTGGAGTGTTTGGTGTCTTGTTTGGTTTATTGGCTAGTCTTTTTTCTCCCCAGGAGTAGTGCATGATGTGGCTACTGGCAAGTAACACATCTGAATGACTAAGAGGAAAGGCAGAACAGGCTGAGCTTACTGATCTGCCATAGCGGCCAGCCATTAGGTAGGATGAGCTTCAGCAGGAGCTCTTGTAGATGACCCTGGTCTGCTGATGGGCTGGCAGAGGAAGAGGAGCAGACCCTTCAGAGAACATAATTCAGTTGCTGGAGCAATTGTGGTGGATGAGTTGTAACTGATAGATCTGGTTTTGTGCATACACTTCCTCAGCATGCTGTAATGTGGACAACAGTTCTGTGAGGAGAGATCATTATCTGGACAGTTAAACTGGGGGTTGCTGTCTGATTCTAGAAGCAGATGGGGTGTTTGGTAAAGTTGCATATTACTCTGTGTCTTTTTTTTCCCAGCAGGTCCCTGCTTCTTATTCTAAGGCTGATATCTGAGCTCTGCTCACACACACACATATATCCCTTGTCAATTTTTTTCTATTTATGTGGTGTTATCTTAATAAATGAGCCTGATGTGGCCTCCGAATTAAAAAATCTCCATAGCCTTTTTTGCACACAAGAGGAGAAGCTGAGCTAATCTGTACTGTTGTGTGAGAGGATAGGCTGGTTGGAGAAAGTGGCGTAGCTTTCATGGCATGTTTTTGAAGTGCCATTTATCAGTCTAATGTCATTCCCGCTTTGTTCCAGACAAGAATCACATGTCCTTTTTGGAAGTGATGTGTTTGTTTCTCCTTCCAGGTTTTTCAGATGGTGCTCAAGTTCCAGAAAGGCCGCCGAAGCCGCTACCACGGAGAATAAATTCTGAGCGGAAAGCAGGGAGCTGCCAAACAGGCGGAGCCAGCAGTGGGACCAGTGCGTCACTGCAACTCTCCAGTGAGATCGAGAATCTAATGAGCCAAGGCTACTCATATCAGGACATTCAGAAAGCACTCGTCATTGCACATAACAATATTGAAATGGCCAAGAATATTCTCCGGGAGTTTGTTTCCATTTCCTCCCCTGCGCATGTGGCCACATAGCACATTACCTCCACACCTACAACTTCTGTGGACCAACTGCCTGGGTGGCCGTAGCCCAGCTATGCACCAAAGGGGAAGGGGGTTCCTTTAGAGACTTCATGCTGAGGTCAGTCCTGCCTCTGAAAAGAATCAGTTATCAGGTTTTTGTGGTTCCAGATTTCAAAGCAGTGGAATGAAATGGAGCAGAATGGTGTTTTATACAGTGTATGTCTTGGAGTCCTTTACCCCTACCTCTTGTTTGAGAGAACAGATTTATTTCCAGGGTGTTGGTAGAGAAAGGTATCGCAACGAGGGATCCCCGAGCTGATGCCCTGGAGGCTGGGGGGAGTGTTTTGTGCTGTGAATTCTAAGTGAATGCTCTGAGAAACAAAGTCTCGAGGTCGATGTGGTGTGTCCTGTGGTTCATGGTACTAAGTTTGGATCTGTTCGCTGCTGTGTGTCTGGCTCAGGCTTTTTAGAGCAGCTGGGAGGTCACTTTCTACTGGGAATAAATAGGAGACCTTGGAAGAATCTTTCGATTGCTTCCTGTTTGCCATGGCGTTTTCCCTTTTGCCTGTAATAATAGCATTTATTGCTTATGATTCAAGTCCTCCCTTTTTGCCTGGAGATAGCATAACTAGCTTCTGTCAGGCATTTTGATCTTGACAGTGCTGGGAGTTGGATTTCTCTCACATGTGTCCTCTTGCCGGCAGCACTGGCAGCACCAGATTCCAGGCAGCCAGATGTGCTGAAAGTTTTGCGTGTTTTTGAGGGGTGGGAGAGGGTGGGAAGAATTTGAGTGAGAGCGAAGAACTGGCTGCTGCTTTCTCCTTTTTTAGCCTTGAGCATTTTGTGCTTCAATGCTCAAACTTGATTGTGGCCCTGCTGGGCTTGAGCAGCTGTCACTGGACACTCCAAGGCGCTCTTTCTCTAGGAATGTTGCACCTGGTAAATATGGTGTTTTATTTATCTTAATTGCATGGTGGCTGTTGCAGACTTAGTGGCCTTCACGCACATTCCATCATCTCCTTCAGAGAGCTTTTGCGGGAGCCAGCTGTCTTTGTGCCAGGCTGTTTTGTGGAATTGGTAGATGCAGCTGATGTATTCATTGGTATCTTACCTGCTTTGCAGCAAAAGAAATGCAGCAGTTCTCTGCATGGCTATCAAAACAACATGGGGGCTCTTCTTTCCATTTCCATTACTCTAAGGTATTGCCAGAGCTTGTGTTATAACAGATCTGGGAAAATTCTGTATTTGTAAAACGATCACACGGCTTTAAAAGTCAGTACTCAGCTATTACTTTGAAAAAACCTGACTTGCATACTCAGCTACTTAACTCTGTTCATATATGCTTGATGCGTGAGAAGTGTATGGTTCCTTTTGAGAGGATTTAAATGAAGTAGGGATACACAGATCACAGCCTGACAGACGAACAAGTGCTCTGTGTACACTGAGAGGCTATTAGCCTTTTGAAGCATGTCTAGCATTATTTGCATCTCTCTAAGGGCAGCAGTAGTCACTAGGCAAAGGGTTGCAACTTGGAATATTGTCAGAGTGATTATGGCAGTTGGATGCAGTTTAGCCTTTTAAAGAATCTAGTAGCTGGACCCAGATCTCAGAGAAACGGCTTGCAATTGGCAGAGAGGACTTAACAAGTATTAGCAAAGGGAACTAAGCATAAAATGTTTGTTTTATGTAGAGTATAGGTTTCTCTCTAGATCTACAGCTTTATAAATTGATGCAGTGGGTTCCAGGCAGTTTAAAAGCATGAACTGTCTCTCTTTACTCCCCTCCTTTCTGTAGTAAAGAAAATGTTCTCTGAAACCATAAGGAGATCTCCTGCAACACTTACAGGCCATCACCACTGTTGCTATTTTGGGGCCAGGGCTGAAACTTGCAAATGCAGCATGCTGGTGAGATTTATGTCAGCGGGCACGGTGCTCTGCAGTGGTGCAGAGAGAGGTCAGGCACAGCCAAGAACAAGGCCTGGCCTTGGTGAAGGTGCTGAGTTACAGAGAAGGTGATGTCAGTGCATATTGCACTCGAGGAAGAAGAGCTGTTCTTTTTCCTCTGCCCGTATGCATAACAGTCAGTGGTATCGTGAACCAGTCCTGCTCTTTCTGTGTGAGGTGCTCTGCCGGTTATGCATGGCAGCCTTAGGCGGTGTGTCTGTGGGAGCTTCTAGAGAAGCAAGCCCCGCACTTGTGCTGCTGAGGCAGGAACATGCGGCAGCTCTGGTTGTTCTCTCAGTAGATCTGCATGTTACACTTGTGAGCCTGAGCAACCAGTCCTAGCGTATGAGAGTTATTTCCTGGCTTTGTCCTGGAGAACCAGGTAAAAACCCTTTTGTGAGGGAGTGCTATGGTTTTATTTCCCTCTTTTTCCTCTTCTCTCCAGTGCTGCCTCTAGCTCCGTGTTGGGTTTGGAGCCACTTCATTTCTGACTTGCTGTGTAAACTCAGTGCAAATGTGGTGTGTGACTCTTGCCACTGCCAAGGCTGCGTAAGAGCCAAGTCCAGCCAGCTAAAAAGCCTTAACTCATCTTGCACGGCGTGTGTGATCAGAGTAGTGATGCCCTGTCCCATACAAGCCCTTTATTACAGGCTTGTTGTAATGTTAAATGAAATCATGCCTAGCAGAGCTATTACAGGCCTGTCTTTGGGGTTTATGTGCCGAGAGATGTTCCTATGGGTATTGTTCCAGGTATTAGAGATTAGAGAGAGCAATCTTTGTGGCATGTATCAGTAATTTTTCTGCATGTGTCCTTTCTGTGCACTGTTTGTGTCTCAAACTGATTTAAGAAACATAAGTCTTGGCTTTTCTTCCTTAGACATGTAAGCTTTTGCTAGTACCACTGAAGCGCAGCAGAGTCCTGACCGTGTCTTATGGCTGTGCTCTGTGAAGTCAATCCAGGCACTGTACAGTGTATTTTTCTTGTTGTTCTTTCAGAAAGGTAAACCTAAGATTGATTTCTCTTTTTTTCCCTTCACCTCCTTGATCTTTATTCTTAAGAAGTTAACTTTATGATGCTACTTTAAAAAGAAAAAAAAACAAACCCAAAAGTCTAGTGCCTTTCTTAAGGGAATGCTGCATCGCTAGGCTGGATCTGAGTATCCACCCCTCTGTGAAAATGAGGAGCCCAAACTAGACAAGCTGTAAAGATGCCTTTGAGCGTGAGACTGCTTTGAAAGGGGTGAAAAGAAGGGGCACGAAAGATGGGCAATTGTCACTTCAACTATGACACTGTGTTTTGTAGCATTTCAACTGTGGAGGTTTCCTACTTTATCCGTTACTAACAGTGACTTGTCTGGACTGGTGCTGTACTAAGCTTGGTGTGAAGACAGTAGAATTGTAGGACAGGATTCGTTTTGCTTGTAACAAAATACGAGTTCTGCTCATAAAAAATGCTGGGTTTCCCCCTACCTGTCAACCTGGACATGAAGCAAGCAGAAAACACTTTGTACAGTAAGAGTTGGGCACAAAATGTGTGGGACCTGTATGAGTCTCTGCACAGTGAGCAGCAGGTAGCTGTGGAAAGCAGGCAAGTATCGTCTGTTCTGAACAGGGTTTCTGGCTGACTTAGTATGTTCAGTGCCACCATAACTGAATGGGAATCTGAAATGAGACATATCCTGCCAAGCGTGTGGTAAATTTTGTCTGCTGCACTGCCCCTGTGTGTCTGTCTCTGCAAGTGCTCTGCAGCTTGAGGTGCGTGGAGTGTCTCTGCTGGGAACCAGCGGACTTGCTTTCACTATAAACAGCTTTTCTGCATGCCCTTCACTGAGCCCTTACCTTGGGGGAGCCAGAGAGGCTCAGAGCACAGCATGTTGCTTCCTGCACTAGACTGATTACATTACTGTAGCTAATCCTGAGGCAGGGTCATTACTGTAAATGTTTTTTTCGGTTGAGCAAGAAAAAATGCAACTCCCAGGGCACTTTCTTAAAGGTGCCACTTTAAAAATTAGTGGGGAATAAGGACACTTATTTTTAAAGTTCCTAATAGAAATCTTTTTTGAAATTCCCGGTGGGGGAGGAACAGTTGTTCTTTCTCTTGAATGACAATTACCAATTTGTATAATATCAGTGTTAAAAATGTTGAGATTTTCACAAAATATTTTAAAAAAGTATAATAGTGTCATTAATATAAAAATATAATAGCAGTATTTAATCCTTTCAGATCTGTAAAGAATAAGGAAAAACAGAAGGTAAATATTCTTACAGAGAGTAGCTGAGCTTTAAGGTTCACTTGGTTTAAAGTCCTCATTTTGTTTGCAAATGCATTGTTAATGTTTAGAGGTTATACTAATGTTATTTATTAATTGTTTCCATTCTTGTATGCTGCCCACTAAGAGCTTCTTTGTTTGGGATTTCATTCACCTGTGTCAGTAAAAAGAAAACAAAACAAAGTTTTATTTTTAAATAAAATTTCCTTTGTTGTAGCATATGGTCTGTGTCGTGTTGATTCTGTGAGTCCTGGAAAAAGAATATCATGTTCAAGCCTGTCACAGCCATCTTGTTCAGGGTGCCCAAGTCTGCAATGTTCAGTTAGTCTCCTGGATCTCTTGCAGACTGCGACTGACTTTGTACCTCTTTTAACTATTACCACAATTATCTGTTAAATTCTATTTCATATCATGGATGCTAACAAACAGAGGGCGGGAAAGATTTATACAAAGTTTATACTAATAAGTCTATTGGTAGAGTTAATGTATTCTGATAGAATCTATTAATAGAGTCTATAATCCATCAGGACCTATTAGAGTCTGAGAATGACATTAACAGGTTTGTTACCACCCATGACCAGAGTCTGAGTTCATAGGAAGCTGGTAGAGTCTAATGGGTTCTGCAGTGTCTGCTGGGGTCTAGTAGATCCTGAAGCATCAGTCCCACTCTGCTGGAGTCTGTTAGGCTCCATTTTGCCTCTCACAGACTCTGTTAGTACATTACTATAGACTCTAAAAGACTTTTATAATTATTGCATAGCATTTAGATAATTATATATTACATAATTATAGAATATAATTATATATGAAATATAAAGGATATGTAATAAAGTCAAAATTGTATATGCATAGATAATATTACACACTTCTCATACTGTGTGGTCTAATGGATGCTGTACCATCTGTTAGATGCTGTTGGAGTCCAACATACCCTGCTGGAGTTTGGTGAGACTCTGGGGGCCCTGTGTGAGTATATTACAGAGGACAAGACCCTGTGAGACTCTGACAGACTCTGCCAGCCTTGAATCGTGTGTCTTCGACAGCAGTGGAGTCTGGAGAGCCTATAGCAGCCAACAGAGTCTGGCAGGTTCTGGACACTGTTCCACTCCAATACTCCAGGGCCTGGAGGGTCCGTTAAGTGAAATAGACTCAAATGAGGACAAGCTGGCCAGGCTGACCTCCCCCAGGACACTCAGGGCTCGACTGATGTTACTTGGGGGTCAATAAAGGACAAACAGGTCACATGGGGGCGAGTGAGCCCCTCAAACATGTCGCATCGGGGTCAAATGAGGACACGGGGGTCAACTGAGGTCGAGTGAACCCCTCAAAGATGTCACTGTGGGGTCAAATGAGGTTAATTGGGGTCAAATGAGGACACAGGGGTCAAATGAGGACACGGGGTCAACTGAGGTCAAGTGAACCCCTCAAAGATGTCACTGTGGGGTCAAATGAGGACACGGGGGTCAAATGAGGACACGGGGGTCAACTGAGGTCGAGTGAACCCCTCAAAGATGTCACTGTGGGGTCAAATGAGGTTAATTGGGGTCAAATGAGGTTAATTGGGGTCAAATGAGGACACGGGGGTCAACTGAGGTCGAGTGAACCCCTCAAAGATGTCACTGTGGGGTCAAATGAGGTTAATTGGGGTCAAATGAGGACACGGGGTCAAATGAGGACACGGGGGTCAACTGAGGTCGAGTGAACCCCTCAAAGATGTCACTGTGGGGTCAAATGAGGTTAATTGGGGTCAAATGAGGACACGGGGGTCAAATGAGGACACGGGGGTCAACTGAGGTCGAGTGAACCCCTCAAAGATGTCACTGTGGGGTCAAATGAGGTTAATTGGGGTCAAATGAGGACACGGGGGTCAACTGAGGTCGAGTGAACCCCTCAAAGATGTCACTGTGGGGTCAAATGAGGTTAATTGGGGTCAAATGAGGACACGGGGTCAAATGAGGACACGGGGGTCAACTGAGGTCGAGTGAACCCATCAAAGATGTCACTGTGGGGTCAAATGAGGACACGGGGTCAAATGAGGACACGGGGGTCAACTGAGGTCGAGTGAACCCCTCAAAGATGTCACTGTGGGGTCAAATGAGGTTAATTGGGGTCAAATGAGGACACGGGGTCAAATGAGGACACAGGGGTCAACTGAGGTCGAGTGAACCCCTCAAAGATGTCACTGTGGGGTCAAATGAAGTTATTGGGGTCAAATGAGGACACGGGGGTCAAATGAGGTCACAGGGTCAAATGAGATTGCCTGAACCCCTCAAAGATATCACTGTGGGGTCAAATGAGGTTAATTGGGGTCAAATGAGGACACAGGGGTCAAATGAGGACACGGGGGTCAACTGAGGTCGAGTGAACCCCTCAAAGATGTCACTGTGGGGTCAAATGAGGACACGGGGGTCAACTGAGGTCGAGTGAACCCCTCAAAGATGTCACTGTGGGGTCAAATGAGGTTAATTGGGGTCAAATGAGGACACAGGGGTCAAATGAGGACACAGGGGGGTCAACTGAGGTCGAGTGAACCCCTCAAAGATGTCACTGTGGGGTCAAATGAGGACACGGGGGTCAAATGAGGACATGGGGGTCAACTGAGGTCGAGTGAACCCCTCAAAGATGCCACTGTGGGGTCAAATGAGGTTAATTGGGGTCAAATGAGGACACAGGGGTCAAATGAGGACACGGGGGTCAACTGAGGTCGAGTGAACCCCTCAAAGATGTCACTGTGGGGTCAAATGAAGTTATTGGGGTCAAATGAGGACACGGGGGTCAAATGAGGTCACAGGGTCAAATGAGATTGCCTGAACCCCTCAAAGATGTCACTTGGGAACACTGTGGGGGTCAAACGAGGACAGGGGAGTCAACTGAGGTCAAGTGACCCCTTCAAAGTTGTCACCACGGGGTCAAATAAGATTAATTGGGGTCAAATGAGGACATGGGGGGTCAAATGAGGACATGGGGTCAACTGAGGTCAAGTGAACCCCTCAAAGATGTCACCGTGGGGTCAAATGAGGTTAACTGGGGTCAAATGAGGACATGGGGGTCAACTGAGGACACGGGGGGCAACTGAGGTCACATGAACCCCCAAAGGTGTCACTGTGGGGTCACATGAGGTTAACTGGGGGCTCAAATGAGAATATGGGGGTGCAAAGAGGATAAGAGGAGTTAAATAATATGCACTGGGGTCAAAAGAGGGAGCACATGGGGTTTAATGGTATCAAGCATTATCAGTTTAGTTCAATGGAGTCCAAGGGATCAGATGGGTCACACAGGGTCCTGTGGTGTCATCCATAATTTGAACTATGTCTTAGTATCAGATCCGTGGTTATTACCACCTCTCAAAGGTGTTAGTACAGTTAGCTAGTGCGGTTTGATGCATTCTGACAAGTCCCTGTATTGAGAGTTGTCTATTAGTGTTTATTATCATCTAACGTGATCATCTATTATCATTAACATCTAATATCTGTTAGCTCAGCTATGTTATAGAATCAGATGACAGTGCAATACCAGAATTGGATTTATTTATTAGTGGGTTTTTAGTATCTATCATCAGAGCTAGTAAAACAATTATCTATTACAACCTGACAGATTCTAGTACTGCACTTACTGATGAGTAACTAGTAGCATCTACAGAAGCTACTAATAGAGTTATTTGTTAAAGTTTTGGTATCCACTGGACTCCACTAACAGAGTTGGTTTTAGCATTATTAGTGTTTATAGCAACTATTGTTAACAGATAATTCTATTGATTATATTAGGCTAGAATATTATGGCTATCAGATAACAGCTACTGTAGACACTAACAGTTACTAACAGTAATTCAATTTTTAGAATTGATTATATTAAAACAATGGTCTATTAGTAATTATTAGCATCTACAGCAGCGAGTAGCAAAGTTTTCTTATAGATTCTAATAATAGAACTACATATTAGTACCTATAGTAGGGAGTAATACAAACAGCTATTTCAACCTACGCAGTATCTATTAGAATCTAACAATAGTTTCCTATGAGTAGTAGTTACAGTAGCTGGTCCTAAAATTATCTATCAATCAGAATTTATTGGAATGTATTTGTAGATCTATTAGTATCTACAATAGCTGGTAATAAGATTTTCTTGTATAACCTACCAGTATCTAATAATACTGTTATTCACTAAGTAGTTACTAGTATCTATATTAGCTAGAAATACAATAGTCTAGTAGAATCTATTAACAGAATCTACTTCTAGAATTATCGATAGTAGTTACTAATGCAATTATCTATTAGAATTATTAGAATTCATGAATTGAATTTCTTATTAGTATACTTACTAGCTAGCCATACAATTCTGTCTTGTAATCTATGAGAATCTTTTAACAGAATTATCTACTCATATCTGTATAAGTATTATTGCAATTATCTATTAAAAGCTATTGCTATTAGCATCTAATAAACTAATTACCTATTTGTATTTAGTATCTATAGTAGCTATTAATACACTTACCAATTAAAATGTATTAGAATATATCAATAAGAATTATCTATTAGGATCTAGAGTAGCTAGTACCTGAACAACAGTTATAATCTATTAGAATTCTTTAAGGGAAAAATCCATTAATATCTATTAGTATCTATAGTAGCTATCAATACAATTATCTACTATAATGTCTTGTTATCTATTAGAATCTAGTGACAGACTTATCTATGAGTAGTTATTAGTATCTATATTAACTATTAACGCAACTATCTAATAGATTTTACCGCTGGGATCTATTAAATTCTATTGATAGTATTATCTTTTAGTACCTACCATCACTAGTAATATAATTATATATACGATCTAATACTACAATTATCTATTAGAATACATTAGTAGATTTATTAGTATTGGTAGTTATTAGTGTCTGTATTAGCTGTTAATGCAACTACCTATTAGAATCTATACAATTATCTGTTACCAGCTACAGGGGGTATAAACGTCATCTATTAGAACCTCAACAGGATTATCGACTAATAGCTATCTGTACCTCGGTAGCCATTACCTACCTCTTAGTACCTCTTAGTATTTGGTATCAGACTTGTCCACCACCTGTTAACAGCATCATCTATTACCAGTGAACAGAACACATTTTCCCGCCCTGGCCGCAGTGCAAATGCAGGTTAAGCCAACACCGTTCTGCTGGCTTCATCCAGGAAGCAAAGGGCCGTTTCTGGCAGAAGCCGTGCCGTGGCAGCGTGTGCCGCTGCAGATGTCTTGCTGAGAGCAGCCGGACTGAGACCCCGGGGCAGCAGCCACCAGCCCACCGCAACGTTCAGTGGTGTCCCGAGTGCCGGGGGCCTGGGTGAGGAGTGGTTCGAGCTGACGCTCGTCTGCTGACTTAAGCCCATTTCCTAGGTGAAAATCCTGCTGTTGTGGAAGCAAATCTAGAGGTGGGAGTGTGCATGGTGCCACCTGGCCTTGGTAACCTGCTCCTGGGGAAGGGAGCCTTGAAATCGAGTGGGGATGGGGGAGACATGCTGCCCTTACGTCCCAGTGGGGCCGCTGCTAGCAGGAACAAACTCAGAACCCAGCTTTGAACTTTGTACTTTATTTTCACATATATAAAAAAAACCCTTGCAAGTATCAGACAAAACTTCTGGAAATTTACACACAATCCAACAAAAAATATATATAAACCAAAGCTTTTGCTTCAACAACACTTGTAGCTCATGAGTATAGCTCACCACTTGTTAGGGTGCTGGCTGCCGGGATGCTGCACGGCTCCCTGCTACCGGCAGAGGATGCTGGGGGTGCGCGAGGGGACACATCTCCTGTCACCCACGGTTAGCCTCAGCCCCTTGCCGAAGGGCTGGGGGGGTGATAGGCTTGTGGACAGCACAGCACTGAGAGTACATGACTTAGAGGAAGGAGGGGCTGCAGGGGGCTGATCTCTCTAGGAGAAGGCAGGAGGGCTGGGACAGGCCACGGCAGCGGAAGCTAAAGGCAGGCTGCTTGCCCGTCTCTCCACCACTCAGCTGCTGTAGCACCGTCTGGCTGTGGGGCCAGGGGTGCCACCGAAGCACACAAATAAACCAGTTTTACCTGGGGCTGGTAATTGTTCAGCACAAAAAGACCCCTGAGACATTGCCGACTGGCCCTGGCCTACTATTCCTTAGTTTTAAATCTGCGGGAGGCTTTGGGACCAACTGTTGCCAGCAGCTGTGCAGCCCCCCTAAAAGCAATCCAATTCCCTGGGGAGGGGGGAGAGGGAAGCCCTCCCCCTCACATCAGCAAGGCTACGCTACAAACCAGAGAACCTAAGCCCTTGGTCTGGCACGTGGCTGAGAGATGGGCACCCCGTCCTTGCTCTGCCAGGTACTTGCCTCCCGTAGGATCACAGCTACCCATCATGGAGCTCCCTACCTGCACAGCACCGTCAGGACACACTGCGCTAAACCAACGAGACAAGAACAGTTCAAAAGGAAAAGCAAAGCACTAACACCTCCCCAGCAGCTGGCAAACACCGCTCTAACACACCACTTCCATTCTTCGCTCATCTAACCTGCACACCACTACATCTAAGGTGCCTGGGACATCCCAAAAGTAAAAGTAAAATTTCACCAGCTTTTCTGAGCAAGTTTGGGGTAAAACACATCAAAACCTTCCCACACATGTACAGGACAGATTTCCTGAAAACGCCTCAAATCCTTCCACCAGGTAGCTTAATAGGATATTTCATTCTAATATTGCTGTTGGCTTCTCTGTAGTAATAAGCAAGTCCAGCTTTGCTGCTGCTAAGTCGACAACCTGCAAGCCCACGGCTGAGGTAACGGACAGGTGAGTCAGGGGATTCCCCTGCGCATTGGGGCTCAGCACTGCAACGCAGTAATTGTCTCTGGCAGTGCTCCCCAGGTACTGGAGCAGGGGTGGGACAAGGCAATCCAAGAGCAGGAAAGGTTTGAAGGAAGAAAGCACTTAGGAGATTCCCTCTCTAGTTTCTCAGATCGATGTATTTCTCGCTCTTCAGTCCACCAAAACAGAAAGAGGGGAAAAAAAAAGGCAGTTAGGGGTGAACATAAAACCAGGTCCTCCACTGCAGGTGTCTGCGTGACAGACAGCAATGCGATGAGGGAGAGCCGCCAGCCCGGGCCACCCTGCGGTGGCTGAGCGCCCATCCCAGGGCAAGCGCTGAGCGCAAGCTGCATGGGCAGCAGGACCAGAGTGGGGTTATCTCTTGGCCTAAGGCAAATAAAACTGCAGCGAGCTCAGGTGCCGCATCCTATGGCTCCGCAGGATGCGCGTGCCCTGCCTTAGCATGGTGACGGTCTGGCACCGATACTGTGAATAGTTGCTCTAGCCCCTGGTGGCTCTCGACCCCAGGTGAGAGGTAAGCACGCGGCCCGGGAGACTCATCTCATCCTGCCCTGAGAGCTTTGGCTCAGAGATGCCAGAGCAGGGCCCATTCCTGCAGCCTCTGCTCTGACTCCCGGCCAGAGACGTTTATGTAGTTCCTTCTCCTAGAGCCCCCCGGGGAGCCTGGCTCCTGCTCCAGGGAGCGCGGAAGGAGGCAGTGCCAAGCAGGCCAGGCAGTGGGCAGCGTGCCCCCCAGGAGGTGCCGGGGTGGCACGGAGCAGAGCTGCACGCGCGCAGGGGAGGGCTGCTCCTACATCCTTGGAGCAGAGAGCTGTGGCTTTGTCACCTCCCCTCCCTCCCACTGCCCCTCTCGAGCGCTGATGATGGATGATGGAGGCCCATGCAGGGTGGGGAGTGCTGGGAGAGGAGCTTGCGAGGAGGAGAAAAGCATTACCTCGATGCACCCCGTACACTCCTCGCCTCCGCTCCCAGCCCTGGGAGCAGCCCTGGCCCTGGGGAAGGGCAGTGCACGACGCTCTGTCCTACCTGGTCAGCGGCAGGTCTCTTCTCGCCGTTGGCACCCTGCAGGAGCCCCGCCTCTTCGGAAAGTTTATCTGACTTAACTTCAACTACAATCTTGTCTTTACGTGCCTCTGGCTTTGTGCTAGGGGAGGGAGGTGACAATTTTGAGACATGCTTGCGATACCAAAGAGGGCATGTGGCCGGCTGAGCAAGGCCAAAGCCCTGGGGCTCCATCTCAGGGGATGCTCTGGAGCGGGGCCAGGGCAGAGGAAGACCAAGGGTGAAAGAGGCTCCGGCTCAGAGAATACTTTGGGCTGCCCAGCCCCTCCCTGGGGACGAGTCCCTTGGCTGCTCTACCACTCTGCTGTCCTCCTCATCGCCTCCCTGTGCGGACGGGGCCAGCAGTGCGGACCCCAGGCTGTGGGAAGCTGGAAGCGCTGCCAAGACCCCAGCGCAGTGCCCCCCAAGGCTGCACTATTGCCTCCCTCTGCGTTGGGCAGGGAGCGGCTGGTGGAATGAGATGGGAAGCATGAGTGATGGCAAGCACCTCTGGCCCCAAGGGCTCCCTGGGAGGGCGGGCGGCAGTGCTTACATGTCCTGTTTCCCAGCGCGGCCACACGGGATCTTGCCTTTCTTGTGCAGGAAGTAGATGACAGACCCCAGCACAGCCACCACGAGGATGCAGACGATGATTGCCACAATGATCACCCCTTTGCTTTCTGGTGCCTTTTGATCTAAACGCAACAGGAGACAAAAAGGTTAATGCCTGTCCCACCCTGATGCTTTCCAGCTTTGGCATTACTGTGCACCCCCTTGGGGGTAAGGAAAGGACCCCTTCCCCCAGGAAAGCACCACGGAGACTCCAGTTCCCGGTGCTTCTCCAGCTCCCTGCAGGATGCAGATGTCAGTACAAAAATGCTCCGTTAGGACAGCTTCTGCATGAATACGCTTTGCATTCTGTTCCCGGCTGCCATGCCCCTGCATGCCATAGGAGGATGGCTTACAGGGTTTCCTGCAAGGCATCAGGCCACCCCTTTGCTTCCTTGCTCAGTGGGCCTGGGCTGCAGGAAGCCGCACTTGATGGCCTCGCTGGGCTACAGGCTGAGGACAAGCAGGCAGCTTTCACACCACTGCAGAAACAGGTGGAGACAGAGCCTCCGTTTCCCTCGCGGCTTGGCAGGGAGAGAGGAGCAGTGACACATGCGGTGCAAGAGCCAGCAGCCAAGGCTCCCTCCCCAAGCCAGAGGTGAGCGTGACTCCCGTAGGTGGCACGCTCCCACCAGAGCCTGGGCTGATGGACGCACACACCCAGCGCGGTGAGGAGACTGACCTTTTCTGATGGACTCCACTGGTAGAGCAGGAAGGGAGGGAAAGGAACAGAGGTCAGCCATGCCACAGCAGCACGGCACACATGGCACCTGTGAGAGGGCGACTAACACTTCTCTGGGTTCCCAGGGCAGAGGGCAGTGCCTGAGACTCACCGAGCAGCTGGATGTGCTTCTCGCTGACACCCAGTGCGTTGGAGACCCTGCACATGGCTCCTGCCCGCAGCAGGTCATGGTTCACACGCACCGTCAGGTTGCTGGCGACGTGCTGATTTTCAACGTACTCATGAGCCTGCAAGGAAGGGAGGCAGCGAAGGATTCAGCGCCCAAGGCAATGTGCAGCCCCTCCGAGAGACCACAGCCTGGACCCACCACCCTCCCCAGCTCTCACCGTCCCGTTGACATTCCAGTGGACAGAGGGCCTGGGGAAAGCAATGGCCTTGCAGGTCAGGTTCACCACCTCATCCTGCCGCACGTACAGCGGGGAGCTGATGGCGACGATCCGCGGCTTCCCTGTGGGGAGGGCACATCAAGCACACATGGCTCTCGGGAGGAACAGGGCTGAGGCTGGGCAGGACGCACTCTGGCAGGGCGGCCAGTTCTTACCCTGAACAGCCACGGCCACCTGCTTGCTCTGCTCCAGCCCCGGCACGCTTGGTGCGATCACCTTGCAGATGAAGTTGCTGGAGGTTTCGAAGGTGAGGTTGCTTAGAAAGAGCTGGTTCCCTTCTGCGACCTTCCTGCCCTGTTGCAAAGGGATGCCGCCCAGCAATGAGGCTGAGCCCCAGGCCCTTCTGCACCCAGCTCCCCAGGCTCTGCGGCTGTCCCAAAGGGGCTCAGCCCTCCCTCCTACGCACAGCAAGGGAGCCTGCAAGCGCAGAACCTCTCTGCAGTACTGGCCAGGAGGTGAAGAGCTAGAGGTGGACAATGCAGGTCCATGCAAGGGGGAATCCTACGCCTGGCCTCTCTCAGGAGAGATGGAGCAAGCTCCTGGCTCTGCCCAGTTTGCTGCAAAGCCCAGGCTCACCGAGCCTGAGCATGACAATATCCGAATGCCTGCTCACCTGCTCATCCCTCCACTGGTAGTCCAGGGCCACGGGGCTGTGGGCATCGCAGCTCAGCCTCACGCTATCCCCTTCCTGAACGGGTGAGGATGGCTCCATCTTCACGTGGACCCCTTCAATGTCTAGGAGAGGGATGGAGACCATGGCAGGGTGAGCAAGAGGGATGGGGCACCCACCATGAGGTGCGCAGGGTCCCGTCCCCCGCCTTACAGTTCACAACAAGCTCCACATCCTTCTCCAGCTGTCTCATATCATCCAGGTCAAGGGTCTGGCATCTGTACAGGCCGCTGCTGCTCTTATTTACATCATGCAGGTTCAGCACCCCACTGCTGGTATCTGCCAGCGATGTCAGGTCCTGCCAGTTGTCCTCCAGCTGCAGGCAGCGGAGAGAAAGCAGAGCCCTTAGCCCCACACAGGCACCCTCCATCCCAGTTGCTGCATCCCACTCCCCAGGGCCCTCCAGGCAGGGGACGAGGAGCAGCCAGGACACAAGACGCCTGCCAACAGAGAGGTGCCCAGGTCCCCTCCAGCCTCACCTCTCTCTTATAGAAGCTGAAGACGGGCGCTGGGTTCCCGTCGGCCTCACAGACCAGCTTCACATCATCCCCTTCCTTCACCAGTGCTGAGGACGGCATGACCTGCAGCTTCACGTGCTGCGCGGGGTCTGAGGGAGGAGAGAGGGGGGAGGGTTGGTGCGGAGCTCTGCCACGTAGCACCGGGCATGGCCCCCAGCCCCTGACTCACAGAAGACAGTGACATTGACTCGCCGTGACTCCACGGTGTGCCTCTGTCCCAGCAGCCAGTAGTGCACGGTGCAGTGGTAGAGGGAGTTGCGGTCCTCCCGGGTGACATGGGTGAAGAGGGTGCTGCTCACCGTGTACAGCCCGCTTGACTCACGGGTCACCGTAGCCGGGATCTTCACCACTGCAGGGGACATAGCCGCTGTTCCCAGCCCACAGGGAGGTGAGGAGGGCTCCCTTGGGAGCACAGGGCTCCTTTGGGTGTCCACGGGCTGCTAGTCCCCAGCCGATGAGGCCCTGGATAGCACAAGTGCCCCAGCCCCTCTCTCAAGCAGGCAGGTGCAGTTCCCCATCCCCATCCAACTCACTCTTCTCCTCCGGCTGCAGCTGCTCCCCATTCTTGTGCCACGTGATGTTCGGGGGTGGGAAGCTGTTCCTGCTCGTGCACTGGGCAATCTGCAGCAGCAGAGCGAGCCTTGAGCACGGGGTGCCCCCGTGGGGAGAGGGGAGTGGGGAGCCTGGCACGGCTGGGAGCCTCCCCGTCCCCTGTGTGGGGGCTCTTCTCACCTGCGGGATGTCACTGCTCTGCACAGAGACGCCTCCTGAGTTGGCCACGATCTCAGGGGCCCCGGGGACCTCTGGAAAGAGAAGCCACCCCACACATATTAGGATGGACAGGACAGGACGGGATTCCTCACCAGCCCCGCAGAGCAGATGCATGGCATGCTGCCCTCCTGCCCCATCACTCACTGTAGACGCGGAGCTCGGTGCGGTTCTCGCCCACGCCATGGCTGCCTGCCCCGACCTGGCACACAAAGGTCCTGGCATCCTGCACCGTCACCCTGCTGATGGAGAGGGCCTTGTCCTCCCCCACTGAAAGCCGCCCCTTGTAGTCCATGTTCTCCTCCAGGATCTTGCTGCCCGTGATGCGGCACAGCCTCACCCGGTTGTTGCGGTCAATCTACAAGACGAGGGGCCGAGGCTGGGCTGATGGGGAGCCCGGGAGAAAGCCCCGGGCTAGCTGCCACCCCAGCCCACCGCTCCTCTCCCAGGTCAGCACTCACGTAGGACCAGTTGATGTAGGTGTAGGAACCATTTCCAGGGATGTAGAAGTTGCACTCGATCCTGGCCGTGCCTCCGCTCTCCACTTCGACCACCGCCGGCATGGAGACCTCCAGCTTGCTGGCTGCAGCTGCAGGACAGAGCCGGTCAGGGGCGGGAAACACGGGGAAGCCCCAGTGTCTGAGCTAGCGAGGGAGCTGATCCCAGGCCTGCCCCCGTCTCCATCCCCCAAAGGGCGTGGGGCGGAGCAGTGTCCTGCGCTGGCATTCCCCAGGCACCGTGTCCCAGCCCAGCAGGAGTGCCAGCCAGGAGCACAGCCCGGCTCCTGCCGCCACGCTGCCTTCTGCGTCCACAGAGCCTGTGGGCTCAGGCCACCACCCCTGTTCCCAGACAGGGGACGACGCACACTGTGCTCACACCGCTGGTCTCCTCAGGACACCTGGAGACAACCACCCACCCACTGCTGTTGCAGTCCCCGCCAGGCCTGCCCTCTCCGTGGCATCCCAGCCTTGCTGAAATGGGCAGCAAGACCTCTGAGCCCCCAAATCTCCCCGCACACCACTGAGGCAGGGAGCGGCTGCACCTTGCCTGGGGATGGGTATGGGAAGTGGCTGTGTCTCCACAGCCCACAAGCAAGCAGATCGCCTTGCCAGCTGCCTTACTCTGAGCCCGGGGCAGTGCTGATCCCCCTCACACCCCAGAGCACACATCTACCCCCCTGGTCTGAGCCAGCATCCCAGATCAGCACCCACCTCGTCTTGCTGGCCCCAAGGGCCAGGCAAGGAGATGTTGGGAGGTTAGCAGAGGCAGGGAAAGGGGCCGGGTGCTGGAGTCTGAAGCTGGCAGCACAAAGGCTGCACCTTCCCGCGGCCCAGGACCAGAGCCCTGACGTCAGCCTGCACGGCCCCCGCAGCGGCCCCGGGAGCTGGGGCATGAATGAGGCGCTGTGTTCCTCTGCAGCGGCATGAGGCACACAGGGCAGCAGCTCAGGAGGGGTGCCCCAGCCAGCTGCGGCTGCCTGCTGCTCCCTTTCTCCCTCCAAGGCAACAGGGCCTGTGGGGGAGGCAGCATGCCCCTGACCCCCCCATGGCCGTGCCACAGCCAGGACTCCCGGGTCCCTCCCCAAGCTCCGACCCTGCCACCCGGGCAGGAACCCAGAACCCAGCAGTCGGAGCATCCACCCCTGCAGCGTACCTAAGGCAAGCCCCTTGCTGCTCCCCTGCTCCCTGCCCATAAAGCAAACGCAGCACTGTCCGCCCATAGCATGGGTGGCACCAGGGACCCACACCCCTGGTGAGCAGAGCCTGCCCACCCCAGCACCCCACCTTCCCTCCCAGCCCAGCAGCCTGCTCCCCCGCAGCAGTAATGGAGCTCCTGGCCATGCTCCAGAGCAGCAGGGAAAGGTAACGGCTATCGATCCAGGGCAGGGAACAGAGCAGCTTCCCGAGGGGCTGGGGGCAGAGCAGCCCCAGCCGGGCACAGCAGAGACAAGGGCTGCGTCACAGGAAGGCTGGGAGTACCATCGCTGCTGGCCCTGTAGATGCCAAAGCAAGGGGGGTCTGCACACCCTGGGCTGGCACGCAGCCCTGCAGTAGGGGACAGTGGTCTGTCCCTCAGCAAACAGGGCCAGCCAGCTCAGCACCCACGGCCCAGCCCAGGTATGGGAGCTGGGGACAAGAGGCTGGAGGAAGCCAGCTGTGTCAACAGCTCCCTTGATAGTGCCGCTCGGTAACAGCCACAGAGCCTCACAAGTGAGGCAACTTCAAAGGGCAATGCCGTGCCCACAAAATACCCTTTTTCTGGAGTGGGTGTGTAGTGGCACAGCCCCAAAATGCAGCCAGGAGCCCTTCTGCCACAGTAAAGGCCCCGGCTCACAGGACTAGCCACCTCAGGACACCCCAACATCCAGTTTTTGGCCCTCACCCATCCCATCGGCACAGTACAGTTGGCACTAAGCAAAGAGGGATGAGCAAAGCACTGCACAGGAAAGGAGGTGCTAGAAAAACAGGTGAAAGCCTCAGAGATAAGCGTGCACTGGGCTCAGGAAACTGAACCGAGCGTACATAGGAAAAGACAACTTTGCACTGGAGGCCCCTGCCCACCTCTATGGCCATGACTTGGCTGCCTGGTGCAGCCAGGCACCCGCAGACTTGGGCAAGCCTGGGGCTGGGGTGCACCCCAGCTGCCGCCCTGCACCCTCCCCTGAGCCTTGACACTTCTGGGCTGCAGGCAGCCAGGCCAGGCTTTGCCCCCCCCATCATTTTTAGACCTTCAGCATGGGCCCCGGGCAGAGCCAGCCCCTGGGAGAGGGAGAGCAAGAGCTGCTGGCCCGCCCCGCTGACCCGCTCGGCATGAGAGCCCTCATCCAGGCAGCGAAGGAGTCGAAACCATGAGCTCAGAGCTGGAGAATGGCTGGCATCTGGGGCTGGCATTAGGCACACGGCCCTCCCACCCATCCCTCCCACCCATCCGCTGCCCTTGAGGAGGTGGACATGGACGCTGCAGCCCCCACCCTGCCTGGAACAAGGGCTCGCTGCTCCCCACCTCCTCCGGGGCAGGGTGGACACTAGCCCTCCCCTGGGCTGGAAGGAGTACCCAGCGACACCGCAAGCGCGGCTACCTGGGGGACGCAAGGTCCCCCACAACCCTGGGGACACAAGGCTTCCTCCCGCAGCTCCAAGACCCCACAGCCTGCCAGGTGCGTGGGCAGGCTAGAGAGGCAATGGGCACAGGCACTCTGGCACAGCAGGCTCTGGAGACATGGCTATCCTCCCTTGCGCCCAGCATGGCTGCAGACACCGCTTTGTTGAGGGAACCTGGGCAGGGCTGGAGACCCATCAGCCACACGTGGAGCAGCCCAGCTGCAGAGCTGAGCTCCAGCCTGCACCATGCACCCCAAGCGCCTGGCACAGGTCCAGCGGGAGACCTAGAGATCTGGAGAGGACGTCTGCAGCAAGCAAGCAGGGAAGGGAGGAGAGCCCCCGTGCCTTTCCATCTGGCTGGCGGACAGCCGGCCGGCAGCCAGAGCTCCACAAGAACAAAGATTTGCTTTTAGAGCCGGGGAAGGGGGTGGGGAGTAGCACAGCCCCTCCGACAGCCTCCTGCGGAGCCGAGGTGTGTGGGGAGCCGGCGAGGAGCGCGGCTGCGTTGGCAGCGCAGAGCCCCCAGCACAGAGCCCCCGGCCCAGAGCAGCGAGAGGAGGGGCACCACGGGGGTCTGGAGCCGCACATGGGATGCCTGAGGTTTCCGCGGGTTTCTGCTCCCCTCTCCGGGAAACCAGCTGCGGCCAGATCCCTCCTGCTCCTACATCATGCACACGTGCTACCTTCCTCTGCCTTGGCAAGGCCGCCCTTCCTGCACAGATCCCTGAGCCGGGGTGCCCCAGTTCCCACGGAGTGGGATCACCTCCACGCCTTCTTCCCCACGGAGAGGAGAAACAGGTTGCAGAGCCCGGGCCCTGCAGAGCACCACTGCCAGCGCCCAGCAGCCTCCGCCCCAGCCCAGCCCTCGTTGTGCTGGGGATGGGGAGGGCCCAAGGCTCTGCTGCAGGCGGGACCGGCGCCTTGCACCCCCAAACAAACCCCATCGTCCCATCAGGACCCAGCCATGTGCACCAGGAGAGGAAAGGCTCAGAGCCCCAGCCCTGCAGCCAGGTGACAACATCCGCAGAGACCTCTCTAACAGCCGGAGACTGCAGTGCAGAAGGGGCCGGGGTAGCACTGGCAGCTCCAGTGTGGGCTCAGCCCCCCACCCCGGCAGCACGGTGAGCCCTCCAGCCCGCCTGGGAATTGCTTGGCTGTGGCCCCTCATGCTTCTGGGAAGCATCAAGCCTTTCGCCGTGGCTGGGCTTGCAAACAGACGGATGCCGCCAACCAATAAACGCCTCGCTCGGCGCATATGCTGTGAGGAAGGGGATCCCAGCACGGGCCAGGGCTGGAAGCAGCCTGCCTTTGGCTGGGGCGTTCAGCTCTCCTGCGGCGCCAACGCCTTGGCCAGAGCAGGCTTCCCCAGCGCCTGGGGCCACCTCCGCAGCACGGCCGGGCAGCGACAAGGCGAGAAGGCGGCAGGGAGCGGCCAGCGCACCGGGACCGCTCCCCGGCCCCCGGCGAGGGGAGGGCATGCTGCAGGGAGCAGGGCTGGGCAGGAAATGCGGCTCCCCCCCGAGGGTGAAAATGGACTGGAAAGAGGATAAAAAAAGAAAGCGTGAAAAAAGCCAAGAGAAACAAAGTGCTCAGGGAAAAACTCCTTAGAAGGAAAGGGGTGGATGCTTCCTAATAACTCGACCAATTCACCCTGCTGCACACTGAACACACGTGGGGGCACCCCGGCACCCTGCCGCTCACGCCCCTGCCTCTGCCCGACGGAGCACGGCCCCAGGAGCCTGCCTTGCGCCGGCCACCTTGCCGGGCCACGGGGCCAGCCTCCCCGGGGACACAGAGGGCACCCCTCGCCCTGCCCTGCCCTGCCTTAGGGGGGCTGCAAAGGGGCCCCGAGAGCGGAATGGGGCGCCGCCGCCGCGGAGCCCGGGGACGCGCAGGCGAGGACATACGCTCGAGGGGGCTGCTCCCACCCAGGCTCGCCCGGCACCACGGTTTTAGCATTCCTGGCCCCAAGCCAGGCAGCGCCCGAAGGGCGTCAGCTCTGCTGGCTGCCTGGGCTGGCCGCGGAGCGGCTCTGCGGGGAAGACCCCGCCGGCTGCCGCCCCTCGCCCCCTCGGAGCGCGCAGCCCGGCGTTGGGAAGGGGCCGGGCAGGGCCGGGCCGCGGGCAGAGGCCGGCAGACCCCGGCACCGCACGCCCCCGCTGCCGGAGCCGTGTCCCGCTGCAGCCCGGCGCCCCCCGGGCAGCGGCGAGAGCGGGGCCGGCGGCAGCACGGGGCGAAGGGGCATCCCTGCCCGGCGACGGCGCGGCCCCGCGCCCCGCCCCGCCCCGCAGGCGGCTGCACCCGCGGCGCCGCAGCGCGGCCCCCGCCCGGCCGCCCGGAGCGCCCCGCTGCCGCCGTGCCCACAGGTGCGCCCGCCCGCCCCCGGCACGGTCCGGTCCGGCCCGGCCCGGCCCGGCCCGGCAGCGCCGCGCCCGCCGCCACTCACCGCAGCAGAGCAGGAGGCAGCAGCCCCAGCCCAGGGCGAGCCCGGCCGCCCGCCGCCCCCCAGCCATGCCCGCCGCCGCCGCCGGCCGCCCGCGACTGAGCGGGGCCGCGGGCTGACGTCAGGCGGAGGAGGAGGAGGAGGAGGAGGAGGAGGAGGAGGAAGGCGCGGTGCCTGCCCACCGCCCGCGGCCGCTTATCACCCCCCAGCGGCAGCCGGCCGGGCGCCGCCGCGCCAAGCCCCGCAGCGCCCAGCGCGGCCGGCAGCCCGGCGGGGGTGCGGACCCCGGCCCCACTCGGCCTCCGGCCCCGGCCGCGGGCATCGCGCGTCGCTCGGGCGGGTGCGGGACGGCGGCCGGCTCCCCGGCTCTCCCAGACGGTCCCCTAACTCTGAGCCCCGAGTAAATGCTCCCCCCCCGTCTCGGCAGGGGCCGTTTTCAGGCATTTCTAGCTCTGCTGGAGGGGCTCGTTCCAGCTCTGCTTGCAGACGTGCAGTCTGCCAGGTCCTACCTGTCCGGGCTTGCACAGGCTGATCGGAGCAGACTGCCGGGCGCTGGAGGTGGAAATCGCTCAGCAGACCCGGCGAAGGGGGCAGAGGTGTGGGGTCGGGCCGGTTTCCACAGGGGCTTCGGGAATGCCGGAAAGGGGGACGGTCCCACTTGGAGGCGTCAGTGGCTCTGGCTGGCAGTGCTTCAGGGCAGAATTGACCCGCTCCCCTGCTCAGTCCCGCTCTGCCCCAAAGCCCAGCCACAGCTTCTGGGTTGCCTTTGAACCCACACAGGCGGACTCAAAAATAGGGGGACCAAACCACTCTTCGTCATTGCCTGGGCTCTGAGAGACACCTGGGGACAGTGGGGTCCTCGGGGAGCAGCAGGGACACGAGGGTGGTGCCGTCCCAGGCAGGTCACCGCGGTCTGCGGGGTTTGCGCCCCAGGCCCTGCTCCACCTTGGTCTCCCTGCATGCGGTGCCCCCAGCCCTGCCGGGAGGCTCTCTGCAAAGCCCTGTCCCTGTCCCCGAGGCAGGGCCCCAGGGCATAGCCTCGCTCTGTGGTGCAGCTTCCCCTCACTCTCGCACAGCTGTTGAACAGGGCGGCTGTGGAAAAGCGGTTAGCTGCGGTGGCCGGGGCAGCATGCCTGGCCGGGGGCTGGCCCGGGGGCGGAGGGGCTCTCGGGGCTGCACAAGGCTGCTATTATGCAGGGGTAATCACCCAGCGCAAACACAGCCCGACCCCCCCTGCAGCCCCGAGACAGGCCCCCAGCACAGGCCTAGGGAAGCACAACAAACCTCCCCAGGTGCTGCAAGTTGCCCACAGCCAACCATGCGGGACACCTGGGTCAAGTGCCCCTGCCCCATTGCAGCCTGGCATCAGCACCTCAGTTTCCCCCCCCGGGTCAATCAGAGCCAGAGGGGCTGTGTTGGAGGACAAAGCACTGGGGTTTCCTTCTCCTTCAAAGCCCTACTTCTGCCTCCCGCACTGTCGCTCCCCATTCAGACAGGACTCCCGCAGTTCTCTGACACACATTCACCCCACCTGAGGACAGGCCCAGGGCTGCCCCAGCACCTCCCGAGAGCAGCAAGAGCGCTCTCCTCCAGCTCTTGGCCCAGGGGCTCTGAACCTTTGCATATCCTCTTCTCTCCTCTTCTCTCCTCCGCTTGCTTTTCCTGCAGCATTAGCTGCACTCCGGGCTCTGGGCAGCATGGGCCACATCTCTCCAACCACCCTGAGTCACTCTGGGGCCAGGCTGCAGGTTCCCCTAGGCCACAGCATTCCTCCCGGGCATCACCAAGCACCTCTCATACCGCCATCCCCTCCAGCCCCAGCAACCCTGTGCTGGCCCCCAGCCCCAGCCCTGCTCCCCTGCCGGTGCCATGCAGCGGCCCTTCCCATGCTCTCCTCCTGCCTCGTCTGTGTGCCTGGCCAGCCCCCCCACAGCACTTTCCCAGCCAAATAGACCTGATGATTCATTGGAAATGATTAAATTTTTTCCCCACGAGATTAGTTGCTTAAAATGGCAATGCTGGGCAGCGATAAGGCTCGTAGCCCCCACATTGCCGGTGCAGAGGGGAAGCCTCCTCCCAGGCGGTGCATTAGCTGGGAGGAGCAAGTGCAAGGGAGATGTGCCATCTCGCACAGGCCGCTCGCGAGCTGCTCTCCGGCCCCACGGCTGCGGTGCAGGGATGCTCTCGCAGCTGATGGTGGCAGGAGCTCCCTGTCTGCAGTGGGAACAGCCACCCCCTGAGCGGGCGCCCGGGCCTCAGGGACCCCCTGATGACATGCTCACACTTTTCTCTCCCTCCAAAGGGCAGGATGCAGCACCAGAGGAGCTGCAGGCTCTGGTCCCCTTGGAGGAGGGAAAGAGATGTTCCATTTTGCACAAAATACCGCGATTTAAGCCCCGCAAATGCCACCCTGTGAGGGAAGAGGGCCCGAGAGGTCCCGCTTTCCAGTGGGAAAGCATCCACCAAGTCAAATAAAGTAGCAGGAGAACCCAGATGACACACTGCTGGTGCATTTTGTTCTGGTGCTAACTTTTTTTCTGTGTCAAAAATAAAGCAAAATGTTGCTAATAAAACCTCTGCAGAAAATTCCCAGCAGTTGGAAAGGGCAATGCCACTCCCTGGAGAAAAGAGGCTGGCCAACTGCTGCGGCAGGGAGCATGCCACCACCCTGAAACAGCCTTCCACTGTTACTGCAACGGCCCTGCCTCCAGTTGGTTGGGCTTCTGCTTTTCAGACTGTTTAAAGAAAGCTTATTTTTTTTTCTCTACCAAACGAATGGTTCTGGGGAAGATGGACAGGATTTGAAAGCAAGGCCCCGCTGCCCTCACAGCTGGCATGAAATCACCCTGCCACGCTGTGTGCGGCACCCGGTGGGCTCGGGGTCTCTGCGTGGGGAGCACAGCAGGCTGGCCACCTTCATCTTCTCTCTCTGCTGCCTTATCTCACGCCTTCTTATTTATTTGCTTGCTTAATGGATTTGGCTTCGGCCCCCATTCACTGCTATGCAAACAAACAGGGTGGATTAGGCTCCCGTGTCGTGGTCCCACGCACACAGCCAGGGTGGGAAGGTCAGGGCGCACGGGTCCAGCCCCAGCTGAGGCACGGAGCAGCTCTCGCTCTCTGGCAGCCGAGGGAACCCGGGCGTCTGGGCCCCCACAGCTCCCAGCGCTCTCCTTCTCCAACCCTCCTGCCACCTCTCAGGTGAGAGGCTGCGCCCGGGCAGGCGTTTCTGCCTCTGGAGCAGTGGGGCTTGCCAGCCCCTGGCAGAGCTGCCAGACAGCCGCTCCTCTCTGCTGGAAACATGGGGACCGCAGGACAGCTCGTAGGCGCAGCCTGCCCAGGGCAGGGCTGATTACTCATACGTTATCTGAGCATCACAGGTTCCAGGCACGATCTGGAAGTGTGTAATCGCATTTGCCTTTCTCCTGTGGCTCCTGCTGAGCCTGGCTCTCCGCAGCAGGAGGGGAGTGATGTCCAGCGTGCAGAGCCAGGCATGGGGCCTGGGGCTGAGCACAGGCTGCATCACAGCACACACCTCAGCTCCTTTCACCTTTCCCTGCCTTCCCAGCGAGGCCCCTGGGGCTTGGCTGGGTCCTACTGATGCTGCCGGAGGGATCTGGTTCGAGTGTGGGTCGTGCCGGCAGGCAGCACTCTGCTCTCCCGCTGTACGTGCCCTGACATGCTGCTTGGCATGCCCCAGGTGGGGACGGGGGGGCCCATGCCTTCCCCAGCCCCTGCAGCCCCCGACCATGCTGATAGGGCCCAGAGCAGCCCAGGTGGCTCAGGAGGGGTCTGCGGGGTGCCTGGGGTGCTCTGTGTGTGCTGGCTGCCTCCCAGCGAGCCCAGTGCTGGTGAGCAATGAGTTGTCCGCTGGTGCTGGCTTCCTGCGCGGCTCCAGGGTGGATGAAAGGCAGACGTGCAGGGCGGAAACTGGCTGCTGCGTCCGCCCAGGCCTGCACCTCTTCACACAACACCGTCAGGGCCGAGAGGGGCCCTGCTCCCTGGGGAAGGGACGGGATGCAGGCCAGCGCCGTGCTTTCCCACGCTGCCCGGGAACAGCCTGCCACTTCCCCGCTGCTGGGGCATGGCAGTGCTAAGGCTCACTACCTTTGGGCAGAAACCCTCGGGGCACCTTCCCACCAGCCCCTGGTGCCGCATTTTGGGGTGCTTTAGGGCTCACGCAATGCATTACGGTCTGGGGTAAGTACAGGGACCTGCCTGGGCTGTCCGACCTCTGGCTCCCCATTCCCTGGGTGGAAGACCACGAGGAACAGGTATCAGATATGCCATGAGGGCAGAGCTGCTCCACCACGTCTCTGTCCGTCTCTGGGAGCCCTCTTCGATGCCCCTGCCCTACAGCTCAGGAAAACGCCTTCTTCCAACCCCCCTTCCTCGGCTGGGCTCCCAGTGGCTTCTTTGTGTCTCCCCTCTCCTTCCTCTCCACCTCTGCAGGGCCTTTATGTGGGGATTATTAACCATGGCTACGGGGCCTTTGTTTAGGAGGGGCCGGGAGCGGGAGCCGGGCGAGGGGCTGGGCAGGCGGAGGAAGGAAGGACGCGAGCGGAAGGGGGGGAAGGAAGGTGACATCTGGATTTCTGTGCCAGAGGAGCTCAACCTCCCGGGGCAGCTGCACGGAGACGGCCGGGGGCTCGGCAGATGCAGAGCAGTTGCAAAGCCCCAAAGAGGAGGTCACCCAGCCCCACACCATCCAAAGTGCAGCCCCCAGCCTTGGTGATGGTGCCACTGTCGGAGGATGGACACAGGAGCCCCAGGGCTCCGGCTCCCCGGCCAGGGCTGGCTTGTGGTGTGCAAGTGACGTGGGCTTAGCCCCGCTCCGCAGGGAGCAGCGCAGGGGTGGTGGGGAAGGCTGTGGGGAAGGCTGTGGAGCCCTCACGCCCTGCCCCAGGGGCCCAACCCTCGCTGTGTGCAGGGCGGATGGACAAGGACAGCTGGGGGAGTGAGCGCTCCTGGGGAAACCTTAGCCAGCCGACGGCCACCGCCAAGGCACAGGGGGAAGGAGCCCTCCGCCAAGGGCTGGCCTGTCACTCGGCATCCCAGGGGTACAGGCTCCCCACGGCCTGGAGCAGGTGCAGCCCCAGGACAGCGTGCAAACAGCCACGTACTGACCCCTTGCTCGCACGTGCGCAGCCGAGCCAGGCCGGTCACTTATGTGCCCCGGGCTCCTCTCCCAGCCCTGCTGTACCGCTGCCTGGGTGTGAGGGGCAGGCTTTGGGGCTGGGGCTGGGTGAGATGGGGGCTGACGGGGCAGCAGGGGGAAGCGGGGAGCCCGGGGATGGCTATTTATAAACCGGCCTTTTCCTTCGGAAGACTTCCGAGTTCATCTCCCCCCAGCGCTGGCCGGAAAAAGGCCCCATTGTCTCGGCGCCAGATGGGCCGGGGCCGGGCACTCGCCCGCACAATGGGACAGATTATGTGCCCGGCCGGCGGGGGTCCAGCAGCGGGACGCCCAGGAGGAGCAGCTGCCACCAGTGCCCGTGCCGCAACCCTGTGGCACGGGCTGCCGGGCTGAGAGCAAGGCAGGCGGGGGTCCCAGCTGCGCTCATTCGTCACCCCTGCTAATGCCACGGCTCTCGCGCCCTGGCTCCCCGGAGGAACGCCCCTGGCCTGTGCTCCATGTCACCCAGCTTTCCCGGCTCGCTGCCGTGTCGCTGAGCGGCGTGCTCCCCGCTGCCAAGGAAGGGAGGAGAAACCAGCATGGGGGCCCAGAATCGCCCCTTGTGCTTGCCTGCAGCCCCAGGCAGTGAAGTCTTCATCCTGGCTTTGTCTGCAGGGTTTGGGGCTCCCCCGGGACAGCTCATTAGGAGCAACTGCAAGGAAGCGTAATGAGAGATTAGCCCCAGGCAGGTGGCAAGGCCAGCCTCAGCTCTGGGGGAGCCCCTCTCGTGCCCATGGTCTGTGAAGGATCCCTTTGGAGGGCTTTGGGGAAGGCTCCCCCCTGCTGTGAGGGCACATGGAGTAGGGGTGAGGGCAGATGAGGGCTGTCTGGGAGAAGGCAGCAAGCGGGGTGCAGTCCCCATGCCACCTCCCTGCACCACTGGCCCTGCACCCTGCTCAACCCCACAGCATCGGGGACACGCCGGAGCACCAGGGCCCAGCGGAACTGTGGGGCTGGCTGGGCTGAGCAGGGATTTCTCCTTGCAGGACTTTCCCATGGAAGAGGACTTGCTTTTCCCAGGGCCGTCTGGCCAGGCTCCAGGAGGAGAGAGATATCCCAGCTCCCTTCGTGGGCAGCCACACAGCCCTCCAGAAACACGGCAGGCAGCCCTTGTGCTCCCACTCTTCCACCAGACTGCAGGGCAAACAAAGGCAGGGAAGGTGCCCACTGCCAGGAACACGGGGGGAGATGGGTGCCCTCCAGCTCCCAAGCCTTCCCACAGGCTCTCCCCGGCAGCCTCAGCTGCGCGGCATGCAGGGCGGATGCCGGCTGTCGTTCCCTGCCAGCACGGATGCGTGCGGTGGGGGATACCATCACCTGCGCCTCCAAGGCTAGGCGAAGGCCAGAGGAAGAGCGAGCCGCGCCATCCTGGAGCTGAGCCTGAGTGGGGACAGGGGATTTTCCTGGACCGGATGCACCGGAATGAGCTATTGTTCCAGCCTGGCCTGCGAGCACGGGGCTGCAGGCGCTCGCCTCCGTGCTGAGGCATCTGCCCGGCCCTTGGTGAGGGCATCTTGAAGGGCCCCGGGGTAAGGCTGCTGGCAGTGCCCAGGAAGACCATGCTGGCTAGCTTCTCCCAGGCACTGGGGCTGCTGCACGGCCGGGGGTCTGCCAGCGAGGGCACCCTGGGGAATGGTCCCAGCTGCCTGGCCAGCCGCGAGCATGCTGGGAGCACTGGCGTGATGCTAGCAAGACCCACACCCCAGAAACACCCTTCCTGCCTCAGGGCAGCAGCAGGGCAGGACGTGCCCGTGCAGCAAGGGCCTAGGCAGACAGGGGAAGATGCTGGAGCTGGGCAAGTTGCATGTCCCCCTGCAGAGGCAGGCCTGGAGGGAGCCGTGGTGGTCGCCAGCACTGTCTCCCAACTCCGTGGCTGCAGGCTGTGCTGCCAGGCCTTTGTCTGTCTCTTTTTTCCCATTCCTCTGCCACCTGCAGCCTGTTCCCAGCCAGTCTGCTGTGACCTGCCTGGGGTGCGATGCGAGGCAGCCCCAGTGTTGGGCAGCCCCTAGCCCCAGGCTCCACACAGCCTGACCCCTAGAACACAGGGTCCTGATCCCCCCCAAGCACGTTGGGCTCCAGAGAGCTCCTCAGGCACCCTGACACCCGGCCCTGGGGTTGCTCCCTCCCTCCCTCCCTCTGCTTCCAGCAAAAAGCCGCAAGGGCACAGGGGCTATGGGGGCTGAGGCAGTCCTATAGCTGGCTTTCTCTGGCTGCTCTGTTTCCCCGAAATGCGGGGCAGCTGCCCGGCTGTGGTGAGCTCAGCATGGGGAAGGCAGCTCAGAGGCATGATGCAGCAGCAGCCCTGCGGCCGGGCTGGGTGCCAGCACAGCCAGTGCACTGCACAGACCCCGGCTGGCAGTGGGTCTGTGCAGGGCAGGCAGGCAGGGGTGCACACACCCCCCGGGCTCTTGCACCCTCAGGGTGGGCTGTGGCAGCCCCGGTTAGCACCAGCGCAGCCCGGTTTATGGCAGAGCCCTGTCTACCCTGTGCCAAATGAGCACCAAGAGGCTGACGAGGGGAGGGGGGTCACAAACGGGACCCATCCTGTCCTGCTGCCGGCAGCTGCCATGGGCACAGCTGGGAGCGTGGTGGCATCATGCCCAGACCTCCAGCAAGTGCAGGGACAGCTGGGGGACCCTCCTTGCAAGGAAGGGTCCTGGCCACAGCCCAGCTGTCAGGCACCCTGGCAGGGACGGCTGCCAGCCCCGCAGGGCCCCGGGAAGGCGTTTTCCGTCCCTGCACCCCAGCCTCGCAGCCCCTCCACTGGGAGCCCCGTGCTACTCTGCTCCAGCCAAATCAGTGTTCCAACCTGAACTGACCCCCCAGGTGCTCCCAGCTCCCTGCACCCCTCCTTGACCCATGCTGGGGTGCCTGAGCCCTGCGCCTCTCTCCAGCAGGTGTGGACGCTGCGAAGCCGGATACCCTACAGCAGGGGAGATCAGGCACAGGGTCCCCTCTGCCCCCTGGAGCACAGAGCAATGACGGAGAAGCCCTGGTACAGAACCGCAACCACTGAACCCTGCAGCCCCTGCACCTCTCTGGCCCTGCAGTGGCGAGCCTGCCGGGGCACGGTGCCCTGGGCACAGCAGGGGCCCGGGCAGGTGCCAGGAGCAGGGAGGGGGAGGCAGGTGCGCGGCCAGAGGCAGGGAATGAGTGGAGCACACCCAGCCCTTGGCTTGGTTTTTTTTCCTTCTCCTGTTTGGTAAAGCAATGAGAAATCCAAACATTACCATAAATGCTGAAAGCATCCTGGCTCTGTCACGTGGGCACAGGCGCACACGCTGCCGGGGGATCCAGGCACCCGCTGCGAGGGAGCCCACAGACAAAACCGCCAGGCAGGGCGGGGATGGAGCTGGCAGGGAGCCAGCCAGCAGGACAGACCCCAGGCGGGGACAGACAGGCAGACAGACAGACATGGATCTGCCATCCTGCCAGCCCAGCCAGTGCTGTGGCTCGAGGAGAGCTGGATGGCACAAAGCAGCATTAGCCCATGCAGAGTGTGCCAGGACGTGCCCCCTGCCTCAGCTCCTGCCCCGGCTCAGGGTGTTACGAGGGGAATGTGTAGGGGAAGGGGTGGGCAGCTGCAGGAAGGGGACCCCAGCGTCCTGCTCTCTTGGGGCTCCTCCCCTGCTGTCCGGGGTGCAGTGCTTCTCTCCTTGGTCCTGCACTGGCTGGTGCCTCCCAGGCCTGCAGATGTCTTTCCCATCGGTCATCCACTCTGCTCAATCTCCCCTTCCTTAAAAAGCCTTGGGCTCCAGGGCTGGATTTTCCTGAGCTTGTCATCACCATCAGGGCAGCGGGGCCGGACCATCTCCTGGGGCACGGCGGGGTGAAGGCCAGAGATGCTGGCAGCCCCACGCCCTGCCCAGGAGCTGGCAGGGAGGGCAGGAGCTGCTCTGGGGCTCTAACCTTGGGCCAGGCCACGGCCATGGGTTTATTCTAGGACGTCCTTCAGGAAACTGCTCAGTGGGGTGAGAGCAGCGCTGCCCTGGGCTGGCCCCATCCCAAACACTCCCGCCCCAGGGACCCCACTAGGGAGCGCAAGCCTTCCCCGCGCAAGGGCTGAGACTGTCAGGAACTCATCACACGCGCGGCCCCAAGGACCCTGTGGGTGGTGCGCAATCCCCGCGCTGCTTGCAACCAGAGCGAGGGGGCCGCTCTCGTGCCCCGGCCGTCCCGTGCTCCGTGCGTGCCGTGTCTCGGCCACCGCGTGCCCGGCCGCCCCCGCCCCGGGTCCCCCCGGCGCCGCTGGCAGCGGGCCCGGGCTGCCCTGGGCTCCGCGGCGCTGCCACGGTTAAACGGGCGCCGCTGGCCCTTTAAATGCGCGCCAGGGGGCGGGGCCCGTCCCCCAGCGGCCGCGCCCCCGCCGCGTCCTCCGAACCGCCCAATGGGCGGCGGGGAGAGGCGCGGCCCTCGCCGCCGATTGGCCCGGCCTCGTGTGGCAGCCCGAGCGAAGATGGCGGCGCCCAGCGCCGGGGGGCCCCGAGCGGGCCGCGGCTGACGGCGCCGTACGGGCCCCGGCGGGGCGCCCGGCCGCCATGGACCTGCTGTTCGTGCTGCTCCGCGGCCTGCGGCTGGCCCTGGACCTGCTAGTCCTCGTGCTGGACGTGAACTTCTTCCTGGTGTCCTCGCTGGTGTCGGCGCTGCTCTGGCTGCTCGCCGCGGCCTGCAGCCTCCCCGCGGCCGCCGCCGCCGGGGCGCTGGCCTGCTGGGACGGGCTGCTCCTCTCGCTGGCCTCCCTGGCCCGGGCGGTCTGCTGCCTGGCGCTGGGCGCCGTGCAGGGGCTGGCCGGCCTGCTGCGCGGCTGCTGCTGCGGCCTGGAGGGGCTCAAGGTGGCAGGGCACCTCCTCTCGCACCTGGCGCTGCGGGGCAAGGAGCTGCTGCATCGCGGGCTCTGCGGCCTGCTGGGCTGCGGCCAGGCCCTGGCCAGGCAGGTCTGTGAGGGCCTGGCCATCGGCACTAGCCTGCTGGCCTACCTCGTCAACAGCCTTGTCAACGTGTGCCTCATCGGCACGCAGAACCTCTTCACCCTGGTCGTGGCCCTGTGGGACTCCGTCGCCGGCCCCTTCCTCAGAGTCACGGACCTGCTGGCTGCTTTCCTCGCACACGTCTCCAGCGGTGCCATCGCTGTGTCCATCCTGCTGTGGTCACCCTGCCAGCTGGCCTTCGAGCTCCTGGCCTCCGTCGCCGAGCTCTTCATCAACATTTTCTTTGTGAATATTTACGGCCTGGGCTTGCTCCTCCTCATTATTGTTGTCAGCACCTTTGTCTTCAACCCTGGGTTGCTGTGGACACTGACAGCCTATGTGCTGGGCTACTTCAACACGCTGCCTTCCTACCACCGCTTGCAGCGGGATGTGTGGCGGCTCTATCAGGTGGCAGTCCTGACGCTGGGTATGGCCATGACCTCCCAGGCCTGGCGCAGGTTGGTGGACTGGAGTCTGCAGGTGACCAACTGGAGCCGAGGAGGCAGAACGATGAACCGGGAAAGCAACCAGCGAGGGGCAGCTGCGCCTGCCCCAAGACCAGCGGCCCCTGCCAGGCTGATGCTGGCAGGGGTCAGCCAGCTGCCAGTTGAGCACGAGGACCAGCTGGATGCAGAGCAGGTACCACAAGCACGTCCTGCTCTGAGTCGAAGTGCTGTGGCAGGACAGCGTCTCCAGCCGCCCAGGGAGGAACCGAGCACCTCCTGGGGGAAAGCTCTGAGGAGGCAGCAGCTGAACGCAGCAGCTGGGGATGGTGAGGGCGCTCCGGATAACGACCCCTGGCTGCTCCTGAAAGAACAAGAGGAACGTAAGAAATGTGTCATCTGTCAAGACCAAACCAAGACAGTCCTGCTTCTGCCCTGCAGGCACCTGTGCCTGTGTCAGGAGTGCACGGAAGTCCTCCTGCAGCAGGCCATCTACCAGCGCAACTGCCCGCTGTGCCGCCAGATGATCCTCCAGACGCTCAATGTGTACTTGTGAACCCAAGGGGCGGGTGGCTTGGGTCATTTTCCCAGGAGGTCAAGGGCACCCCTGTCTCTGCCTCTTGCCACAAAGCAGAACTTCCCAGGGCTGCCTCAAGCAGCTTCCAAAGAACTAAGGATGGTGCTGAAAGGGCAAAAAGCTGTCAGGGGTGTCTGCTAGCCATATTTGCTACGTAACTAGATTGTAGCTCTTGCTAGCAAGCGCAATAACTGATCTCTGCAGCAGGCTGAAACAGTTACCTTTTTTTTGTTGACAACCTTTGCTGTTTCAGGGTCTGTTGTCTCAAGCCTGCAGCAGTCAGATCCAAAGCAGAGCACAGAAAGATGCTCTGGTCCCTCCTAGCCAAAGCTGATGGAAAGGTTAAAGGCTATGCCCTCTTGGTAATCCCAGGGGCTGGCACAAGGCAAGGGAGGGTTTTTCCCAAGGTCTGACCAGAAAGCTACTGGGCAGACTGCATTCATGCCTCTCTTTCCTCCTCCCACCTTCTAAGTGGGGCAGCTCCCTGGGAAGGGAGAAGTGTGCCCCTCTTGCAAGGCCCTAGGAAAGCAATGAGCACACTCGAGCTTTTTAAGCTTTGCTACCAAAGGGCTGAGCCTGGCTCTCAGCTGGAGAAGAGCAGGGTTTCTGGGCTACTGAAGTAACCCAGCCACCGTGGCTTTGTTTTTTGAGCTTCCTGTTCCCTTTGCCAGGACAATGAGGAGCCGTGATGAATGCGGGCTCCCTGTAGGCTGGCTGACTGCAGAGCTCAGTGTTGCTGCCACTTCCACGCATCACCTATGCAAGACTAGCAAGCGCACATCAGGTTACTCACATGGGGAGGCTGGAGGGAGTTATTCTTCCTGCAGGGGTGGTGGTGCTGCTTGGGAACCTGAGGGGTGGCTGGCCAGCCAGTGCTCACAGCCCTGGCAGCAGCAGCAGCAGCACATGTCTGAGCCAATGCTGGAGAATCCTCTCTAGATAATTCACATTTTCTTCAGGCTCAGGATGCCATGGAACTTGGTGGTTCACACCCAGTGCTTGCTTGCTGCTTCCCAGGCTAGAGGCTAGAGGGAGTAACTCTTTGGGAGGAGAGAGGACACCTCAAAGCTCCTGGGAGCCCACTAAGACATTCCAGCTCCAGGCACAAGTTCTGCATATCCATGCTGTGGATCTGCAGTTGTGTGCGTGGAGCAGTACCATGACCATGGCTATCTTTGATTAGGGCAGGGTTACACTGCTGTTCTGTCTTACTGTCTGTCAAAAACGTAGCTAGTTTTATTTAAAAGTGTCCCCTGAAGTCTAATGAGGGTATCCGACCCTGGCTAGGGAGGCCTGAGATGGCTCATCCCAGTGTGGTCAACCAGCACCGTTGCAAGAAATTGCTGGGCTGCAAGAAGGCCTTGCACTAAAAAGCTTTTCGTTTTCTAGCTGTTTGCCTGGGGTCAGCCACGCACCACAGCCAATTTTGGCTGGAGCCAGACTGGAAAGAGCCTTGACTCTTGGACTGCAAGCCAAGAGCTTGAGGGCGGCTGGCACGGTCTTCCTTTTCTATTCTCCTTCTTGATTAGTGATTTAAGCCAAAACAGAGGCAGCAGAGAGGCCAGGCCATGCTAGAAGACACCTTGACACTGTAAACCTGAGCTGTGGCAAGATACTATCTTGTTGGAGAGTGGCTCTGTTCTGGGAGGCACTGCAGGGGCTAGTTGCACCCACATTTGCTGGGGGCTGGAGGGACTCCCTGGGCCAAGCTGGGCTTCTGAGCACTAATGGGTGTTAGAAGGGCCTGGCCCCAGGGCTGTCAGCTGCTTCCACCTTGCTTCACATTGATGCAAAGCTCCCTGCGCAGCCTCTTCTCCCTGTGCCTCCCCAGACGCACACCACCCATGTTAATGTTTGCTCTCCCCAGCCACCTCTCCTGTGGCTGCAGCCAGTGACACTTGCAGTTGAGTAGCCAAGCCCTTGCCAGAGCAGTGAGTGCAGCCCTGCAGGCTGTGTTCCCCAGGGTCCAGCTTGTCCCAGGCACCCGCAGAGGTCTTCCTGCAAGAGGAGATGGGGAGCTGCACCCTTCCCTGGGTGTGCCTCTGGAGACACCCAGGAGTGGGAGTGTGGCCATGCTCCTGGCTGCAGGTAGTGGTGTTTGGTCAGGACCAGCTCATAGATTTTGGGCTGCAATGTTTCCTACATGAATTACAGGGGGGGAAAGACACCTCCCCAGGACTACGGTTTCTCCCCTAAAACCCTTTTTCTATTATAGCAGTCACGCTTATTGTTTTAGGGCCTGTTTGTTTGCTGCCTGTTTATAAAAAAGAGAAAGCTTTGCCTTAAGTTTAACTCTTTGCACTATGGACTAGATACTGAGCAGATTAAAGTCTCCTTTACCAAAAGCTGCCTGCTGCCTCATTCTTGGGAATGGTTTTCTCTGGGGAGATGGGGTCTCCTCTCTGCTCGCCTCTGGGCTCCAGAGGAAGCCCATCACTCCCCACCAAGGGTCAGAGCTAGAGAGTCAACACCACCAGCAAACTCAGGGGTACTCGTCTGGGAGTGCTTGCACCCAGAAAGGCAGTGCTGTGGGATATGCCAGAGCTGCTGCACAGGAAAAGCCTGGCACCCAGGAGATGAATCTACACCTGAAGACATGGTGGGTGGGCTTCCCAGGGCTGGCATCCCCCAGCTTCTGCTCTGCTAACCCACAGCAAGGGGAGGTGGTTGTGGATATGCCTGTCCAAGGGGGTAGAGAGTGCAGCTTGCAAGGCACCAGTGCTAGTGTCTGCATCTTTCCTGGAGATGTGTTTGGTGCTGCAGCCGCTTCTGGGCCAAGGAACAGGCAGAGCAGCTAGGGTAGCTCTTGCTGGCAACGGCCCAGGACTGGTGGGCATATTCTCTCCACTCCTAATTCAGGTCACTTTGAGCTGTTTAGCAAGAGAAGCAATGGCTGCTTTGTGGAAGGGCTTGTACACACAGCTTTGTCTCTTTAAAGGAGTAGTTCCTCTCTGTACTGGAGCAAAGGGGTTCGTGCTGAGGTTCTCCAGAGCTGAAGCTCCCCAGGGCCTGAGCAGCCAAAACAGAGGGGCTGAGATTTCTGAGGCTGGGGAACATGCACAGGGACATGTAATCCCTGCTCCCACATGTTCTGGGCACCTCAGTGTCCTGCTGCTTGCCATGGAGGGTGTTGGCAAGCCTGACTGTCCCAGGGACGGAGGCAGGACTAGGGGTTGTGGAGCAGCAGGCAGCACAGGGCTTGGTCTTGCCTTGCAGAAAGGCTGGGCTACTGGTGAGCAGATGCATTCACTGCACAATGAATTACTTGCTGGCCACAATCTGAGCTCTTGGCAGGTTGCTCTGTGCTTTTAAGCACCCTCTGCTTCTCCAGCATCCTTGTAAATTGTTTGGAAGAAACATTTCGGGACCCTGATGGGCAGAGACATCAGGAGTTCTGGCTCACCCTGCCCTGAACTCACCTGCCTTGGCAGGGCCACACCAGCAAACTAGCCAATTTTAACCAGAATCCTCTCGCACCCTGGCTGAAAACCACAGTGGGGAGAGGGGGGCTGCTGGGAGGCCAGAAAGAGATGGACACATGATGCAGGAGTGCAGCTCTGCCAAGCACAGTGCAGGCACAGGAAGGAGGGCCATGCCAGCAGCCTGCCCGAGCCCTGCAAGGGTCTGTCTGCAGATGGGTGATAACTGGGGAAACTGAGGCACTGCTCAGCCTTCCTCTTGCTCACAGGGTGTGTGAGCTGAGGCAGGCCGGGCACCCAGAGAGGCTGCAGAGCTGCTCTGGGGCAGGAAGACTGGGCCAGCAGGGGAACGTCTGCCATCCCCTGCACAGGCAGGGTACTCCCAGCCCACCACCCCCTCAGCCAGCCCCAGCAGGGGACAGAGAGGGTGTTCAGCCGCCTCAGCCCACTGCAGCCAAGCGAGGACAGGATGTGAAGGACACAGCCTTCCCCCGGGAGCCATCCTGCACACACTGGCCAATCAACAAGCAATTATGGGAGGAAAATGCAACCACCTCCTGACTGATGGGCAGCACATAGGGTCCCCAAGACTGATGGTCAGCCATGCCAGACCTGCCTGCTCTGGCACTGTGGCTTTTGGTGCAGGGCTGCACTGCCTGGGGAGGGTGTCCAACAGCAGCGATGATCACAGACCAGACCAGGGCACAAGATCTGGAGTCCCCAGGCATACACCCTGCTCCAGAGCTTGCCTGGGAGCCTCACACATGAGCCAAGTGGGCTGGTCTCAGCCCATCACAATGCCAAGGCCTTTCTCCCTTCCCCAAGGAGGGAGGAGCGTGATGCTGCTAGGTTACTCCAGTTTAGGACCACTAGGGTGGTAGGAGCTGACAGCTTGCTGAAACTGGGGCCTCCCAGGCCCTGGGAAAATCCCCAGGATCCCATTGTCAGCCCAGCTGCAACACCCAAGCCCTAATGAGCCTCTAGTCCCAGCCCGGGGACAACAGCCATCATCTGCCTGACAGCAGGGAGCTGGCATGACAGACACGTGCTGCAGATGCGCAGCAGCATGAGCAACTAATGATACCAGGCCAACAGGGAGGGAGCAGGTGACGATCAGCAGCCGAACCATGGGGGGCCTTTGGGCTGCTCCTGGGCACCAGCTTTGCTCCCTCATTAGCAGCTTGGCACAGGGAGCCACACCAGCTCCCTGAACACAGCAGAAGTCCCAGCACCTTGGAGCCACAGTGCCAAGGCCTTAGGAACACAGAGTGGCTGAGGCTGGCAGGGACCTAGAGATCATCCAGCCCAGCCCCCTGCTCAGGCAGGGACAGCTAGAGCAGGTGGCACAGAACTGTGGCCAGTTGTGTTCCGAATATCTCCATGGATGGGGACTCTACTAGCTCTGAGCAGCCTGTGCCAGGGCTTGATCACCCTCAGAGTACAAGATGGACAGCCCTTTGCTGGGCTTTCTCCAGTATGTCCATGTATGCTCCCCACACTGGGGAGCCCAGCACTGGACCTAGCACTGCAGCTGTGCCTGACCAGTGCTGAGCAGAGGGGAAGGATCATCTCCCTTCAGCTGCTGGCAATACTCCTCCTAATGCAGCCCAGAAGGTTGGTGGCCTTCCTTGCCATGAGGGCACACTGCTGGCTTGTAGAAGACTTGTTGCCCACCAGGATCCCCAGGGCCTTCTCTAGGAAGTTGCTTTCCAGCCAGTTAGCAACCAGCGTGTGCTGATGTGTAGGGTTTTTCCTCCCCAGGTGCAGGACTTGTCATTTCCTTTTGCTGAACTGGCCTTCACCCCATCCCTGCATGCTCAGACAGTCTCCTTATTCCTCCTAGGTCAGCACAGATAACCTGCCACCTCTGACTCCTGCTCATTGGGATGGACCACTTGAGCTTGGAAGAGCTGATCCTTGGTCACCTCTTCTCTCCAGGACATGGGATTCTCCCTGAAGAGGCCGGTGTCTGCTCTCCTGAAATCCATGTTGTGGTCCTGCTTTTGTCTTTTCTTTTGTCAGGATCCTGAGCTTCCTCTGGCCAGTCCTTCCTTTTCTGTGAGGCCCAGCAGAGCACCTCTCCTCAATCCCCTGTGTCAGCAAGGCGTTATCAATATGCTCCAGAAACCTCCCAGGCTGCTTGTGTCTCACTAGGCTGTCTCTCCAGCAGATATTGGGGACATTCCAGCTCCCTGTAAGGACCAGGGCCTGCTGACATGGGGCTGCTTCTAGATGCCTGAAGAAGGCAGGCTGCATCCTGATCGGGCTGCATGTAGCAAATGCCCACACAGCTGCCTGCTAATCCTGACCCATCAGCCCTCAGCTGCCACGTCAGCCATCATCCCAAAGAGGCTGCAGCCCTGTAAGTGCTCACAGTTCCTCCTGTCTGCCCCCCATCCTGCCTGCATTAGTGGCCCCCACATATGCCCACTTCCCAGCAAGGCCATGAGAGCTTGCCCACATTGCTGTCCTGTGGGCACTGCCCTATCTGAAGTGCCCCTATGCTGAAGTGACCCCACTTCTATCCTGTTTTGTTGGTAACAGAGTCCCTGCTGTTCACACCCCGAGCCCTTTGCTTGCCCACCCCATCCCCACCTGAGTGAGGATTGTCTCCTCCCCTGCCATTCCCAGTTTAAAGTTCTCCTTACCAGGTCAGCTGGCCTGCTGGCAGAGGTCACCTGAAGATGACTGGAGAGTGCTCCCTGCACCTCGTCAGCGATGCGGGCATTGAACCTATGCCATAACTGCAAGCTTTTGGGTGGAGCAGGAGCCATCCTTCTGCTGCCAGGAGTCACCAGGACAACCTTCACCATTGCAGGCATTTCCACTGTCAAACCTGACAGGCACGCACTCTGCCGCTATAGTTGAAGGTTTGGGCTCTTGTAGCTGTAGGGTCTCAGAGATGACCCAGTTGATCTCTTTCATGCCCTCTCTGATGCCACGCAGCCTGCTGACCTCCTCCAGCAGCTCCTTCACTTGGCAGCACAGCTCCAAGACGTGCAAAGCCACACACCTCTTGTGGGCTGCCAGCCAGGTACACCAGCCCCAGCAAGAGGCCCCAAGCACCCTTTGGAGCTCAGGGCTAGCCAGGCTGTGTCCTGCAGCATTGCAGGAAGAGTTGCTCCAATGGCTGCTAGCAGCTGTGACCTTGGTGTGCCAAGGACATGTGTGCTGCTCTGAGAAGAGGTGCTGGCACTTCTTAAAAAAAAAAAAAAAAACAACAAACCCACAAAACCCAAAACAACCCACCTTTCTGCACAAACTGCTGCCTCTGTCAGCTGCACTACAGTACCTGTGTGCTGAGCCTGGCTCTTATATAGGCTTCTCCCTCACACTGGCTAAGAGATGCTGGCCCCTCCCTAACCTGGGCTCAGCTGGAACAGGGGCTTCAAGCACTTCTTCCTCAGGGGCAGGTGGTAGAGCTCGTCAGAAGCAGCTGGAGCTTACTAGAAACTTGCCAGAAGTCAAGGTCTCCTGTGGCTCTCCTTCCCTTATCCTTATCTTTTCCTTATCCTCTTTTTCATCCTCCCCAGGCAGCAGCAGGCACCCCTGGGTTCCTCAGAGGGTTCCCAGTAGTCCCCCAATGATCCCTGACAAAGTGTCCAGAAGACCAAGAGCATCTCAAAGAAAGCAGAGCCCAGAAACTGCTGTGCCAAGTGCTATGTCTGTGGCTGCCTCTGTTAACTGTGCTCCCCCACATCATGATAGGGACCAGAGGATGCTCCCAGCCCCCACACACCTCCCCTGGCCTCGTCTCAAGAAAAGTAATTTTCCTCCTCCCAGAATAGACAGCGCCAGCCATCGATCTGCTCTGCGGCGTTGTTTGCCCCTGGGCAGCTCTGCTTACAGAAAAGGCCATCGGCAACCCAAACAGACGCTTCCGCTGAAACCCAATCCTGCGGCTGGGGCTCGGAAGAGGAGCCTGCAAGATGGCTAGCAGAGCCCCTCTGCACCCCACGGGGGAGCGAGGCTTCACCCCTGCTCCCAGCACCTCCACAGGCCCTATGGGTTGGGGTGGCCCTTGGCACTGCTGGGCCGTCCACCCCCCCCAGTCCCACACAGCCAGGCAGGCTGCAGTGACGTGTCCTTGGCCCCAGATGCCTGCATGGTGCCCGGTCCCAGGGTGGGGAGCTGTGGGGCTGTGGGCAGCCCCCTTTGGGAGGGGCGCTGGCCCTCCACAGGGGCACACAGGCTGGCCCCACGGCTGCTGCCAGCCTGCCCCAGCTCCCGCAGGGTTTGTTCATCCCGGATGGGCATGGCCACAGTCCCGGGGCCTCCATGCAGCACGGCTTGGGGGGCAGCAGGGGAGCCGGGCCAGAGGAGAGGTGGCTGTGCGGCCATGTACGGGGGGTCCGGGGCTGCTGAGCGCCTGCAAGGTCCTGCTGACATGGCCAGGAGAAGAGCCCAGCCCAGCTGCCACCCCACGGCCAGGCAGAGCAGCCATCCCCAGCCCGCTCCGGCAGCAGGGCCCATTAAGGAGTTCGGCCCGTGGCCAAAAGCCCCCTCCCTGGCTGGTCCCCGCAGGGACCTATTTTGGGCAGGAATGAGGAAGCTCTTTATTCCCCTGCTAAAAATAAGGACCTTTCTCAGAGGCGGGTCACCGCGTTCACACTGGAGTGCGGGGCTGGCAGGGGGGCAGGCAGGAAGGGGGCCCCGCAAGCCCCGTGCCGGAAGCGTGGGGCCAGCCCCCGCCCCCCCGCCCGCCTTCGCTCCCCACCGCCGGGCCAGGGCCCCCGCCTCGCCCCGGGCGAGCCCGCTCCCGCCGGGGTGGCCTCTCGCGGGAGCGGGACCCTCACGGCCAGCAAGGCGTCGGTCCTCGCCGTCGCGCCGCAGGGAGCCGGGACACCTTGGGGGGGGGGGCTCCCCTGCCCCCGCTCCCCTCCCGAGCCTTCGGGGAGGGGGCACGGGGGAACGTGGCCGCGGCGTGTGCCCTCGCTCAGGCACGCCGATGCCTCCATCTAGTGGCTCCCGCTGGCCCTGCTGCCGCGGGCGGCGGCGCAGGACCGGCCCCTCCCGGCCCCCGGCCCGGGACCCCCCAGGCAGGACGGCGCAGCCCTGCCGGCCGCTGGCGCCGTCGGCACCCCTCGCTGCACCCGCGGGCCCCCAGCACCCACGCAGCCCTGCCCGCCGGGAGCAGCCTCTCCAGAGGGGTGCCGGCGCCGCAGCCAGCTCGGCACGGCCTGGCCGGCACCCGCGGAGCCGGCAGGACCCGTCCCGCAGGCGCGGGCGCACACGCAGCAGGCGTACGCGTGGCTGAGGAGCCCTTTATTGAAGGTGAAGGAGGAAGGGAAGGCGCCGGGGCAGCCGGAGGGCAGGGAGCGGCGGTGACTGCTAGCCCTGGGGCACGCCAGGGCCGCGGCGGGACGGGCCCCTTGCCGTGCCAGCGGCCAGGCAGCCTGGGCTCGCTCTGCGGGCGGGGAGAAGCTGGCAGCACGGGCCGGGGCGCCGTGCCCGTGCCGGCGGGACTACGCTGCGTGCCGAGGCGGCTATGGCGAGTAACATACGGCAACCAGGTTATTGCGGCTCCCCAGCGCGGGCGTCTTGCCCCAGAGCCGGGTGCCTGAGATAATACTTAGCTCTTATACAGCGCTGCTGAAGGGATGCTCCCCGCCACCCCCGGGGCGGCAGAGGGGCCGTATTCCTGCCCTGCGCTGGGCGGCAGCAGCGCAGTGGGGCGGGGGTCCCGGTGTCCTGGCTCCCATGCAGCCGGACCCCGGCACTGCCCTCCCCGGGGCGCTGGTGGCTGGGAAGGGGCACGCGCCCTGGCCCCGGCCGCAGCCGCAGCCGCAGCCGAGGGCAGGCTCAGGCGAAGACGGCGGAGTTATGCCAGTAGGAGTAGACGAGGAAGCCGGTGAAGGTGCTGTCCGTCTTGACGCTGGCGTAGAAGCCAATGTAGTCCCCCACCCCCACCTGCACCCACACCTCGTCCTCGGGCTCCAGGCGGACCAGGGCCCCCCCCGAGAGCGAGGTGGGCTTGGGCCAGTTCCCATAGTACTGGAAGAAGGAGGCGATGGACTGCCCATTCTTCATGATGTCGAACTGGAGGCTGGCACGGTAGACGGTGGCATGGACGGCGAAGTAGTAGAGGCCAGGCACCTCGCAGGTGAACTTGCCCGTGGCGGGGTCGTAGTGGCCCTGCTCGTTGATGAGCACCACGTCGAAGCGGATGGGCTCGTCGGCCAGCGGTGGGCTGCGTGACTCAGAGCGCTTGGCGCTGAAGGCTGAGCGGGGGGCCACCGCACACTCGCCCTGCGCCCCCTTCTCGCCATGCATGCCGTCCACGCCAGGGCTGCCCACCTCCCCGCGGGGACCGGGCGCTCCTGGGGCAGGCAGGAAGGGGACAGGGTTACGTCTAAGCCACCGCCACCAGCACGGCCCCCCGCCATCCAAGCTCCCCCAGCCCCAGTCCCACCGGGGCTACAAGCCTCCCACAGGATGCGGGTGGTGAATACCTGCCATGGCCAGTGCTCTGCCTGGGGAAGCAGTGCAAGTGGGGAGGGCTAGGTGCACGTGTTAAGTGGGCACAGCAGCAACAGAGAGTTTGAGAAACCCCCACAGGCTGGGAGAAACCCCAGCCCAGGAGCCAGGGCAGGAATGATGCAGCCATATTCTGGGGACAGCTTGGTGGGCCCTCCTAAAGCAGGGGGTGGAAGATAGGGGTAGCAGTGAGGATGGGGAGAAATGCAGCTTTGCCAGTGGCAGGGAGCTGCTTCCTGTTGCAGGATCACCACAGGGTCACCACAGGCAGGACCGGAGGGGCAGTGGTGGCATGAAAGGGACACTTTTGCAAGACTTGCTCTCAGTTTGGCAATGGGGGGGCTGTGCCAGCATCCAGGACTCGGCCCCTAGCCGAGGGCATTCCCCACAGGCAAGGCAGAGCAGGTCCCCCTCCCCGGCCGGGATGTCTCCTTTCTTACCAGGAGGGCCCATCTCGCCCTTCTCCCCCGGCATCCCCATCGCCCCGTCCCGGCCGTCTCGTCCGTCTCTGCCTGGCAGACCCTGGCCCCCATGCAGGCCCGGGGTCCCTGGGATGCCCGGCTGCCCTGAGCACAGCCCAGGGATCTTGTTGTCTTCGATCTGCAAGGAGCTGGTGATGAGCCCGAGGAGGAAGAGGAGGAAGAGCTGCTTCATCTCGTCTGCCATGGAGGGGCTGGAAGGGGGCAGAGAGGGGTAACATCTCTGGGGACCTCAGTGAAGAGGGCTGGGAAATAGGCTTGCAGTGGCTCCCAGCAGGGAGTGGGTGCAAGGGGTCGGCGGGGGACTGTTCCTCCCTTCTTTCCCCCTTGCCTTTGTGGCTGCTGCCCACGGCAAGGCCTGACTGCTGGCTGCACCTGCTGCAGCATCCCCGTCACTGGCTGTGCCACCACATTGTCCTGCAGCCCACGGGGATGCCCCTCCGCGGGACGGCTCGTGGGGGTGCTGGGGCCAGGGAGCTGGGGAGGGAGCCGCGGCATGTGCGGGAGGCAGTAGCGCTGTGTGTGCAGTCGGGGGCTGTTTGGGATGGGAGCTGCCACATCGGTGGCATGTCCAGCTACGGGTGTGCATGGGGGTGCCGGCGGGAGGCTGTTGGGGTGTCAGCTGGAGGGCAGTGGGTGAGCTGCGAGCCGTGTGGGGGGGGGGGGGGTTGGTGCATCCGGGCGGTGCATGGCGGGGCGACAGCTCGGGGAGCGCGGGGCTGCGTCGCGGCCCAGCCCTTGGCAGCATCCCTGCTGCCGGCGGCTCTGCTCCACGCCCGGCTGGCTCCCGGGGCCACGGCTGTCTAGGACTGCAGCATCCCTGGCCGTGCCGGACCACCCCGGTGCCAGGGACCACCCTGCCCCAGCCCTTCCCACAGCAGCGCAGCGAGAGCGGAGCCCCGCGGCCGGCGCTGGCTCCCTCCCCGTGGCCTTGCCCCAGGAAGGCTGCTCTCTTCCCCCTCCTGGACGCGCCGGCTGCAACAAAGAGGAAAAGGAGGAGAAAAGTGTCTCTCCTCCGCCCAGGCGCCGGAGCCAGGACCCCAGCGAGTCCCAGCTCCCCCCGGCGCGGGGTGGACGGAGCTGGGTAGCCCCACTCACTGCGATCCTGCGGCTCCTTCCCCAGTGCCTTGCTGCTCTCCGGCGTGGAAGGGCTGCGGCTCTTCCTGGCCACTTCGCTCTGACGAAGGCCCTAGGAAAGGCAGCCTCTCCACCCCCCCCTCCTCCTCACGTCTCTCCTCCCAAACTCCAAAGGAAATCAAGGGCCTTGGGAGCCAAAAGCTACAAGACAAGGGGAAAAAGAAAAATAATCCCATGGTGTCAGAAGTGCTGTAAGGAGGGGGAAGGGAGAGTGAGACAAACAGCCTGGCCAAGGGAGAGGAAGCATGGACTGCAAAACACCTTGGCTCAACATGTCTGGCACCCAGGCAGCAGGACGGAGGGAAGGGAAATGAGATAAAACAGGCAGCAGAGTGAAAGCGGAACAAGAAAAAGGCCAAGGGAGGGAAACCCAGCAAAGGCAGGCAGGGTTGGACCCGGAGAAGGAAGAAGGAGCCCTCGGGGTGTGTGGGTCCCCTGACTGGCAGCCTTGGGCTGTCCCTGGCAGCAGGACTGAGGCAAGGGGCACGGCAGGGCGCACACAGGCTGGCAGTGCCAGCCCTGCGAGCACCCATGGGGAGCTGCAGGAGCCAGCCGGGGGGGGGTGCCGGCATAGGGCCCGGAGGCGGCATGTGGGACTGAGCGGGCAGGGATGTGCCACGCAGCAGCAGGCAGGTGGAAGTGCAGGCAGAGCAGCACTGCAGCCATGCCAGGAAGCAGGGCTAGCCCTAGGGGACCGCGGGGCACGTGGCAAAGCTGGGACTGTGCCGGGCTTTCGAAGGCGCTCCCAGCTTGCCTTTAACTCGTTCCAGCACCGAGTGCATCCAAGGGACACTGTCAGATGCCAAGCGGTGGGGCGGTCCTGTAGCTGGGGGGAGTCCCCGTGCCCTGCAGCCAGTTTGCAGCAGCCAGGACATGCAGGGAGTGAAGGACCTGGGTGGGCTCGAGACCCCTGAGCAGGGGTGGCTGCAAGGGCAGAGTGGTGCTGACTCGAGTGGGTTTTGCTCCCACTGATCCCAGCCTGGCAGGGGACTTTGCCATGTGCTCAGGGCAGGAGAGGGCAAAGGGAAGCATGCTGGCACTGCTGGCTGTCCTCCTCCCTGTGCCGGTGCCCGCAGCAGTGCGGGTGACATTGCCAGCTGAGCCTTCCTGCCCCAGATGCCCAGGGCCAGGCTGGGTGCTGGCAGGGAGCGGCCTGGCTCCTCTCTCCCAAGGTGTGAAGGGACTGTTGTTTTTGGCCAGCTGGGAGCTGGTTTGTGGCTGCAGGGTGTTGCCGGGCCTGCGGCCATCAGGGTGGCCTGAAGCCAGCATGGCCAGCTCAGCCAGCAGGGCCGCTGCCCTTGCTGGGGCAGTATCCCCTGCCTGCACCATGGGGCCACCAGCCTGACCCCCTCCGAGACCCATTCATCTCCCTGGGGCCCTGCATCCCTGGGGGCCTGCAAGCCCCCCAGCCCATCGAGGGCACCGCCAGCAGCCTGTTCCCCCCTGCAGCCAGGCAGTCTCCCCTGTGCCCCTCCATTCCTGCTCAGACCCCCCACCCCAGCCACGGCTTCCCTCCCTTGGCCCATGCCTCAGTTTCCCCTGGGATCTGGCAGGACCCACACACAGACCCTCCCCAAATGAGCCACCTGCTCCATCGGGTTTGTCAGCTGCTTACACTGTTTATTCTGCTGGCTTTGGGGCTGCGGGACATGGGCAGCCCTGGACTCTCCTGCCTGCAGCCTGGCTCACCTCGGCCCAGCCTTGCTCCATTTGGTGATCATTAACCCTACCCCTGCTAGGCTAGCAGCTGCCTGAGGGCTGTGGGAAAGAGGCCACGCACAGCCTGGAGAGGCTGAAAGAGAGAAGTGGTCTGGGAACCATGCACAGCTCTGGCCAACACACCTGGGGTTGGCTGAGGATGGGGAGGCAGCACCCAACCCTCTTGCCACCATCCTTCTGCTTGGCAGCGGGACTTTGCGTGGTGTCCCCAGCACAGCTCCAGCCTGTGGGCACAGCCCCTCCAGCACAAGCCTTTCCCTGTAGCAAGGCTGGGAAGGGGCACCTGCTCTTTAAGGACTTGGTCCTGTGGGCAAGCCCATGACATCTGGGCACTGAGCAGAGGGCCTGACAGCAGGGCAGGTGAAGAGCTAGGCACTGGGGTGCTGCTGACGGGGACCACCCCAGCAGCTGGGTATTTGCAACAGGAGGAGGATGGGGAAGGACATTTGGGGTGGAGGAGCAGCTCTGGGCAGGCTGCTTCAGCCTCTGCTCCTCTTCTCTTGCCAGGTCAGGGCTGGAAGCACTCTACAGGGTCATTAGAGTTGGGCAGGATGTTGCAGTTGATGGGCCAGAGGATGCCGAGGAGGCCGAGGGACTCCTGGCACCGCAGCTCGGCAGCCAGGCACACGGCTCGGCAGGGCTGCAGGACACCCCCATCTGGGGTGCACTTGGGCACGAAGAGGCTGCAGATGAGGAGGCGGAGGTGCTGGTAGCAGGCGAGCTCCATCAGTGTCTGCAGGAGAGTGGTGGTGAATGTGGCACGGTGTGGTATGGTGCGGGCAGACACGCGTGCGGCCCTCGGGCAGCTCACCTGGTAGTCCTGCAGCACCTCGGCAGCTCCCTCCTGGTCTGGGATGGCCAGCCAGATGTTGGGGAAGGAGGTGGTGTTGTAGCCCAGCCCCAGGCACATCTCCACTTCCACGGGCTCACAGACAGACCCTGCCACAAGGCGAGGTGCTTCACTTCTTATAGCAGCAGTGATGCCTACCATGTATGCCTCGGGCAGATGTTAGCCATGGGGCAGCTGCCAACGTGTCTCCCAGGTCAGGTGGGCTCAGGGCGGACTGAGTGCTGAGTGCAGCACCCAGGGGTAGCACTCACCAAAGGCCGGGTAGGAGACCCCAGTGCAGTTCAGCTCGTCTGTGCCATCGGGGCAGTCGTGCCAGCCGTCACACACGGACTCCAGCACCTGGCACTCACCATTTCCACAGGAGAACTCCGCGGGGCTGCAGGTCTCTGTAAGATGAGAGGGGCCAGCGCAGCAGGGCATGGGCTCGGGCACGGGCACAGGCAGAGAGCAGGCTGGCTGTGGCCCAGGTCATGCTGATGGCAGCTGGCGTTCCTGCTGGGAGTCAGCCTATTCCCATGCTGACCACCCCTATCTCCACTCTTCTTGGTCACTGCCCAGGGGACATCCAGGTGAGTGGTTGCAGAGCACTGCCACCTGGCAGCCATGGCCGATAGGTGACCATTGCGGGCCCAGCTTAGGGGGATCCCAAATTCCCTGGGTTTTTGGGGGCAGCCCTCAGGTGATGGATTGTGCCTGTGTACAGGTGAGCCCTTCCAGGCCACATCCCCACGGCTAGGATCAAAAGGGTTATAGGGTCATTCAGGTGAGAAGGGACCCCAGGGGTCTGTAGCCAAACCTCCTGCTCCAAGCAGGGTCAGCTATGGAGTGAGAGCAGTTTTTTTCCAGGGCTTTATCCAGTGTGGCCTTGAAAACCCCCAAGGACGGTGACCACAGAGCCCCTCTGGGCAGCCTATGTCCCTGCTTGGCGACCTACTCTCTGTGGCATTGCGGGCTTGGTAGGTGGCAAAGAACCCATCGTCTGCTACTCCCTCGTCTGCCACGAAGAGGACGGTCATGACATGGCGTGAGGAGGTCAGGGTGGGTGGCAGCTGGTGGCCGCAGAACCTGCCGGGGTCATGGAGTGAGGGATGGGGTCAGGGTGGGCAGCGGAGCTGACCAGCACCTCCCCAAACCCTGTCCTCTGGTGGCTCCTCCTCACCAGCCTGCCCTGTGCCTCAGTTTCCCCAGCTGAGCCACGGCAGCCCAGTGCACCCAGGCTGGTGCAGCAGGGCCGGAGATATCAGGGGTGTGCCTGTACCTGCCCATGAGGCTGGCGGCCCCTGTGCCCGCGCTGTCGTGCACCTCCACGAAGTCGAAGCTGCAGTCCTCGTGCGACTCCAGACTGAAGTTGTGGAAGTGCAGGTCGATGACGTGGCCCACGGGCACTGAGATCTGCCAGAGGCACAGCTGCAGGGCAGGGGGCAGCCGGCGACACCTGTGAAGCTGGGCAGGGGCACCCCCAGCTCTCCCCGGTGGGAGGTTGCCTTCCTCCCTGCCCGCCCTCACCCTCCTCCCGCGTCCATCCTGCCGGCATCCCTTCTCTCACCTGCTGGTGCGGGTATGGCTGGGGATGGCTTGGGGTGGAGAAGTGTCCCTCCAAGGCGGTCAGTGGCCCCCCGCACTCTGGAGGGACACACACATGCAGCTTTACCCCCTTGCCCGTCTTCCTTCACCCTGTCTCCCCACCCCCCCGCCCCTGCCTCCCACTGCCCATCGCCGTGCTCTCTGGCTGGGTGCCGCGGGCACTGTGGGCTGCAGGCGGGGTCTGGCCCACCTTTGTGTCTCAGGCTGCAGTTGGCCTCATCGCTCTTGTCTGCACAGTCGTGGAAGCCGTCGCAGATGAAGCCCAGGTGGAGGCAGAGCCCCTGGTCACACAAGTGCTCATCCCAGGCACAGCTCTCTGCCGAGCAGGCAGAGATGGCCAGGCTGGCAGAGGCATCCCACTGGGCACCCTCCCCTGCCCCAGTGCCCTGGGTGTTACGGGAGACCCCGCTGCCTGCCCGCAGCAAGGAGTCCTGGCAGCGCCTGGGGGCAAGGGTACTCACTCTCACTGGGAGCCACGGCGCGGTAGTGGGCGCTGAAGCCTGGGGCGCCCACGCTGCTGTCGGAGACGAAGGTGACACGCAGGTGGTTGGAGTTGGTGTTGAAGGTCGGGGGGGCCACGTTGCCGCAAAACCTGGGGGCACAACAAGGGGCGACACTGCTCGCCCCTGGAGATGCCGTCCCTCCCCACAGCACTGCCACGCTCCCTGGGTGCGAGGGGCCCTACCTGGTTGGGCCCCCCCGAGCCGGGGCAGGATCCGTGCTGCCGGCCCCCTGCTCCTCGTAGAGCTCCACACGGTCGAAGAGGCAGGAGGCAGTGCCCTCCACACTGAACGTCTCCATCTTCAGCTGTATGGTGAGGCCAGGGCCTACCTCGATGCGCCAGATGCAGAGTGCGTTCGGCGGGTAGGGGCCAGGGTAGTTGGGAGAGCTGAAGGAGCCCGCAGGGCCCCGCAGGGTCCCGCCACAGGCTGCACGGGGCAACAGCGTGGGCATGAGCTAGTGCTGCAGGGTACCGCCGTCCCGGCACACAGCCTCACACAGGACTTACCCGGTGCTGGCGTGCCGGCTGCGGGCAGCCAGCTCTGGGTTGGGGTGGCAGATGTTTTGGGGGCCAGGGGGTCCCTTCGGGTGGGTGCTGCAGTGGTGGCGGCGGTGCCATGGGCGGGCAGGGCTGCGGCTGGGGCGCCAGGTGGCTGCGGGGATGTCAGCTCTGTGCCCAGGGAAGAGCAGGGACAGCTCAGCCCCAGCAGGGAGAAATGGCTGCAGTGCAGGGAAGGGGCTTAGGAAGCCCCATGTCCTGTGCTCCCACCCGTGCAGGTCCCAGGGGATCCCACACAGCTCTCACAGGGCCCAGTGACCTTGCCACATCCCAGGGAGGTGGAGATCCCCCTTTCTCCTGTTTATGGGGGCACTCTCTCCCCACGATGGGCAGACCCCGGGAGGTCCTGTGCAAGATGGATGCCCTCGCTGTGCCCCTCTCCCCCTCTGAGCCAGTTCTGTGTTGTCCCCCCCATGGTCACAGCCCATCCCCCAGTCCTCCCTGCTCAGGCACTCACGGTGGATGACGATGCCCAGCAGGAGGGCGATGAGGAAGAAGAGGACAGCACTCATCAGAGCCATGCAGAGCCAGGTGAACTTGCAGTCAGCACGGTACCGCCAGCCTGCCTGGCCCCAGAGCTGCCGGCCTGTGGGAGGGCAAGGAAAGCGGGCAGAGCAGGGGTGCTGATAGCCATGCCCCCACCCTGCCACCTCCCTGCACGGCTGGCTGAGCCCTAGCTGGGCACGTCCCGACTTCTTGTCCTCGGGGTGCTAGTGCGTCCCCTAAACAGCCCCAGAGCCCTGTGGGGAGCTTGCCCCACCACCCCGCTCCCAGACCCTTGGCTGCTCCTAGTGGCCCCGTGGACAAGGGCGTGCGTACAAACCCCCGGGCAGGTACCGAGGCCGTCCCGGGGCGACGCAGGGCTGGTCCCGTCCTCTTCTGGCAGGCGCTTGGCACTTGGCCTGGGCTCCTGGGGCTCCTCACCCTCGAAGACGGGGTTGCAGAACTCGGTCTGCAGGAGAGCGAGCGTGGGTGGCACCGCAGGGAGCATGCTGCGGGGACCCGCGGATGGCCAGGTGGGGACCCTCCAGGTGGCACCCCCACCCCAGCCCTACCTTGCTGTGGTCCAGAGCCTCGGGGCAAAGCGTGATTTCAGTGAAGTCTTTCATGGCGGCGGGCAATTCCCAGTGCAGCCTGGCTAAAAGCCTCCCCAGCATGCTCTGCCCCCCGGCACCGCCGCCTGCCCTACCACCTGCTCCTCCCCGGCTGCCCCCATGGGCCCAGGCGCCGCGTGGGGACCCCCGCTCCGCACACCAGGGCAGAGGCAGTGGCAGCACCGACCGTGCCTACACGTGCCGCCCCAGCGCCGGACCCTGCGGAGCCCCGAGGGCCATGCCCACCGTGCCACGAGTGCGGGGAGCCCCTGGAGGCCGGCGGCCCCAGTCCCCTCTGCAGGGCCCTTCCCCCTCGCCCGTTAATCCAGCTCAGCTGAGGATGCCGAGGTCAGGCTCTGGCACGAAGAACCAGCTTCTTAAAGGGGAAGGTGTGCTCGCACCCGCCCCGCTGGGAGCCCGTCCCGCTGGGGACCCTGCTTTCAGGTGCATGGAGGTGCCGTCGGTTTGCCTGCTGCCTCCAGGCTCCCCACCGGTGCAGGGCACCACTGAAGGGGCTGTGTTAGGGAGCCTGGCTGAATATGGCCCTCCTTCCCTCATGCTTCCCGGGAGCTGGGTGCCTGAGCCCCACCGCCTGCATTCCCGCTGCCCCTTAATGCCTTGGTGCCCGTCTCCGTCCCTAAGCAGGGGAGAAAGGGGCCATTGTTCAGGGGCTTTGGGGGAAGAGCGTGGGTGCTGGGAGCTCTGCAGGGCTGGAGGAGGAGGAAAGGCTCCCTCTGCCTCTGGGCACCACAGGTGGCTGGAGAAGAGGGACTGCCATCTGCACCCAGGTCTCCCTTGCTCCAGGCAAGCCCCAGGGCACGGGTGCTCCTGGGCCTCTGGAGCCACACACAGGCAGGCTGCTCCGGCACCGAAGGTGTTACAGTCCTGCTTCACGCCTCGGTTTCCCTCCCACTGCTGGAGCCACAGTCCTTCGCCTGGCCACCCAGAGACAAGCACATGTACACAGCACTCTGTTCAAGCTAAAATTTATTCCTGCACGAGTCTCCCTTGTACGAGACACTTCCCGCCCATCTTGCTTACACAGTAAACAAGCCACTTGCCAAGCAGCAACACTGCCCCAGTCCGGTACCTGCCGTGGGCAGCCCCTCCATCCTGGCCTGCCCTCCCCCGAGCCCCGCCAGGATGTCCCAGGCTGGGCGGGATGCTCATGGCATGAGAGTGCTCAGCCTGTGCCCGCAGGGCCAGCGAGGGCAAAGCAGGATGGGTTGCTGGGTTGGATGTAGCTGCCTTGCGGGCTGGGGCTGGGATTGTGCTGGGTTGGGCCCATCTCTCCTCCCGCTGCACCTCAGGCAAGGCAGGATGGGTAGGAGAATAAATTAGAGAAAAGGCTAAAAAGGCCACTAGCATTTGCTAGCTGGAGGACAGAGCAGCAGGGTGGGTGGGGACGCGCAACCCTGGGCACCCAGGGGGGCTCCTGATCGCAGGGAAAAGAAAGCCCCAATTGCAGATGGTCCTGGAAAGCCACTGTCCTCCCCTCCCTCTCCTCCACAGGACAGACACTCCTGTGCAACCCCAATGGCCTCCCACTCCCCTAAATGGTTTAAGGCACCGTCGTATGAGGAGGCAGGTAAAAACCTACCCAAAGCATCCCCCGGCACAAGTCTCTGGAGAGCCAGGAAGCGGCAGGGTGCTCCAGGTTGAGCGAAGTCCACTATAAATACATATAAATTCCACAAAATGTTTTCCTTCCTCCTGTCCGTGAGTCTGGGCCTGAACTCAGGCTGTTTTGAGGAGTGTGCATGGGCAGCTGGTGGGGATATGCTGCCTAAGATGGGACAGAGGCAACTGAAGGGCCAGGGTCCTTTGCCACGAGGTTCAGAAGTGCTGGGAGGAGGCCAGGAGGAGTTCACGAATCCTCTGGGATGGCCAAGCAGAACCGGAGTGCCAAGAGGCCAGGAGGGATGCAGGAGGCTCTCCTGGGTCCCCAGCTCTGGGTGCTCCCCCAGGGGAGCAGAGGTCCTGGCTGAGTCAATGGGGCAGGCGACCCCATGCCCGCAGAGTCCCTTGCTCAGTACTTTTATTACACACCAACGAAAAAAAAAAAAAAGAGAAAGAAACTAAAACGTACCCCAAGGTAAAAACCAAACGCCAGCGACCATGAGACGCCTGAGCTGCCTGGGCCCTGCCCTGCCACGGGCTGCCCTCCTCAGTTCAGAGCTGGGGTGTCCTTGCCTGGGGTCTGCTCCTGGCCTCCTCCAGGCTCCTGCTGCAGCCACCTTGGGGTCTCTCCTCTTCACCTCCCTCTTGCGCCTGGGGGGCAAATGGCCGAAACCTGGAGGGGCTGGCTCTGAGGGGTGGCGCAGGGGTCCCCAGGGAGGCTGGGCTGGCTACATGCGGGAGGATGGGCTGGCCAGCTCGTAGAAGAGCAGGTAGGCATCGCTGCTGCGGACGTGGCTGGATGACATTGGGGTGACACTGCAGAGATGGGGAGATGTGCCGTGAGCAATGGGGACGAGGCACTGGGGTCGACCCAACCCCGCAGCTGCCCCTGTCCCACACGCAGTCTCACCGGGAGTCGTTGAAACTGTGCCACTCGCTGGAGACGGGGCTCTTGCAGTAGGCAGTGTAGTGTCCCCCCATGGTGGTGCCTGAGTGGTTGGAGACGGCGTAGAGGTTGTAAACAGCATGGTCTGCGGGGAGTAAGGGCGGTGCTCAGCCGTGCTGGTTGCTGCCTCGCCGCCCCCCAACATGCCAGCATGGAGCTGGGGCCGGGAGGGACTGGCACACTGGATGACTGCGGCTCCCACCCCCCCCCGCGCCTCTGCCCCCTGCCGCAGGCTGCAGCACCCTGGGGGGCATGAGGGACCCAGCTGGGAGCCGCCGGGAGCCCAGGGCTGGGCTGGAGCCATGCAGTGCCCAGCACTCACTGCAGCTCTGCGAGGCAAACTCCCGGAGATCCAGGTCCTTCAGCTGGAAGTTGACAAAGGTGGTGAGCTTGCTTGTTCGTATCCTGGCCTCTGAGAAGCGCTTCAGGTCTGCGGGTGCATGTCAAGGAGCCGAGGGACAAAGGGGAGCCCGCAAGGAACCACCTGCCCCCCCCTCCCCAGCATCCCCTGGCCCTGGCCCTCTGCCTGAAGGATACGAAGCACCAGGATCTTGGGGAACTTCTGGATGCTGAATTTCTTTGTGCACCTCGTCCTGGCTTTGCAGCGACAACACGTCTGTGGGAGACAAACAGCATGAGCAGGAGGGTGAGGGCAGAGGCCAGCCCCACTGGGCACTGACCCCACAGTCCTGGCAACACAGGCATGGAGGGAAAGGGGCCCAGCCTGCACCAAGGCAAGCCCACCTGTCCCTGTGCCCCACATCCCATACCGGTTTCTCATCCCCATCCAGCACATCCTCTTTGGTGAAGAGCCGTAGGCAGTCCATGAGGGTCACCTCCCCATAGCTTTTCTGTGGGAGCACAGAGCGGGTCAGGGACAGGGTGTGTGGTGCAGGGAGCCAGGGGTTGGCAGGGACCCCTTACCTTGGGGATGGGCAGGGACAGATCCCAAAAGGGGTCGAAGGCTGTGGAGCAGTAGCCGCACTCGCTGCAGGTCAGCGAACTCTTCAGCTGCCCAACAAAGAGGTCTGGTGGGGACGGGACAAAGCAGAGTGAGACCCACGGTTCCCAGCCCCACTCCCAGCCCAGCCCTGCCCACCGCTCCTCACGGCCTTGCTCACCGCCAATGCGGCTGTCCTCCCTCTCCTGGTACCTCCTCCACATCTGGCGGCTCTTCTCGTCGTCACTGCAAGAGATGGGGAGACAAAGCAGTACTGAGTGTGGCCTGGGGGACACTGGCCCCCGTGAGCCAGCCCAGAGGGACCCACGTGGTCACTGTCCCTGGGCCGGGCTTGCAGGCAGCGAGCCCGTCCATGGGGCTTGTCCACTGCCTCTGGCCCAGCCAGCACTTACGGGAGGTGGTCCAGAGTGTCCGTGCTGACCCGTGGCCGCACCAGCACACGGTTCACCTCACTGTGCAGCCCATCGAGGAGGAACCGCAAGAACTCCTGTGCATCCTGCTGGCTGCAAGACACGGGGCACAGCCAGTGAGAGGCGGCAGGGGCTCAGCTCCCCCTGTCCCCCCTGCACCGACACCCCTTACTTGTAGCCGACGAAGCGGGGGGCATATCTCTGGATCTGCGTCTTGAACTCGGAGGGGCTCACGCTGTCATTGGGGGAAGAGGTCCAGAGCAGCTGAATCAGCTTTGCAAACTCTGTGGGCAGAGAGGCAGGTCAGCAGCACAGCTGGCCCCAGCTAGCCCTGGTGGCCTGGCATTGCCGTGCCCTCCAGGGGAGAGCTCAGCACCCCACTCCAGGGTCCCCGTGGCTGGCCTCGGCCCCTCTGGAGCGAGGACCTGATCCTCCCACTGGCTGGGCTCCCACAGCACAGCGCCCGTCCCAGCAAGGCTGGGGAGAACTACCGACCCCTGGGTGGGTGTCCCCCAGGACACGGGGCGGCCCAGGGGAGCAAGGACATGCTGCAAGGACGTACTGCAGGGAAGCCCCGCAGGGTGTGGAGCCAGGGGCTGGTGACTGACGGTTACCTGACATGAGCGCAGTGCGCATGCGGCTGTTGTTGTTGAGGTCCCGCAGGTACTGGTTCTGCAGGCAGTAATCCCGCAGCTCCTTGGTGTTGCTCAGGCACTGCAGGATGGAGTTCATAAAGCACTGGGGGAGGCAGAAGAGAAAACCATGGCAACGGGAGGCAGAGGGAGGCAGACGGTGGCAGGGGGACACCTGGGGCGGGTGGGCAGAGGATAGGGACGAAGCAGTGCAGACCACAGGAACCCCTTCCTCAGCCAGCACTATTGGGAGCAGGGTACAGGGAGCTGCTGGGGCGAGAGTGTGCGTGCTGGGGGTGAGGCGAAGGGACAGGGCTCCCCACTGCCCCACGGAGGTGCCCGCAGAAGAGCACGGTGTGAGCTGGGGCCATGCAGCCAGGTGCCTGGGTAAGCACTCACCGTATTGCCAAGGTTTCGCAGGCCGGTCAGCCCCTGCACCGCCTTGGAGCTCTGCAGAGAGAGGGAACAGGGGTGAGACAGTGCCCAGCACAGGCTGGCCATGCCTGCGGGCAGCCCAGTGAGTCTATGGTGCCACAGGCATCCTTGTGGAGCAGACCCTCAAGTGCAAGCAGATGCCCCATCCCCCTGTGGGCATCATGGGCAGAGCCAGCACTGCAGCTGCTCTCTGCACCGGTTGCACGCAGGACCGTGGCCGAGGAACCGGCAGGAAAGCCACGGCTGGCCTGCCCCATCCTGCTTGCCTGGCTGCTGCTGCTCAGCTCCCTGGCCCAGGACAATGTGCAGAGCTCAAAGTTCTCCCTGCCTGGCAACACTGCTGCCCCATGCCCTGGGCTGCAGGCCAGGCCAGCCGCCCCTGCTGCCTCCCCTTGCCAGCCCTGGGAAGCTGGGGGGTGGCAGTGCCCCATGCCTGCCCCATGGCTGCAGGAGGTGCACGGTGCCTCGCCGCTGCCCACCTTGTCCACACTGGGTGTCCCCTCCAGGACACCCTGCACAAGCGCAGCCCAGATTTGGCACAGCTTTTTCGCAGGATAAAGTCCACCCGGGAAAGTGCAAGCCCAGCCCCACAGCAGTCAGCCTGGAGGATGGGGCTGAGCACACAGCGGTGCCTTCCCGGTGGCTCGCTGGCCTGGCTGGGCTGCGCCTGTGCCACGGGGCTCTTCCAGGGCCCCCAGTACTCCCTGAGCAGGCAGGCTCACGCCAAGCAGAGACGGGCAGGGGCAGCTGGGCACTGGGGCCAGGAGGCATCGCCACTCTTTGCTGGAGAGACCAAGAGCGCAGAGGAGTCTGGGGGGCCACAGGGTTGCCCGCTCCCCTCCCAGAGTGGGGGACGAGTGGTGGGAACCCAGGGGTTCTGCTCCGAGCTCTGCATGCGAGCCTGGCACAGAGGGTGGCGGTGGAGCGAACCTCCCCGGAGCCATGCCTGGAGCAGGGTGGGGGGCTGACAGGGCTTGAGGGGTCAGACTGCTGATCATGCCCCCCCCAGCCTGACCAGGTTTTAAGGATCCTCAGGCAAACACCCCAGCTGCCCACCCCGGACGTGAGGAGGGGGAGGAGGAGAGGAGGGGAGGGGGCCCAGCAGTTCCAAAATAGCAGCAGCTGGTGTGTGTGTGGGAGGTGCTGAGCACCCAGCCCTGACAGCAGCCCAAAATAACCCAGATCCAGTTACACGTGCTCCTTAGCGACGGTTCAGGCATCACCCACCGCAGGGGGGACCAGCACCAGTGGGGACTCGGCCACCCTGTGCGGGCGCACGCAGCTCTGCCGGACCAGCCAGGTACCCTGTGTGCCATGCAAGTGCCCCCGCAGTGCCCGGCGCACAGGGGTGTCCCCAGCCACGGCTGGCCGTGGCGCTCCGTGCCAGGGGGTGGCTGTGCAAAAGTGCCAGGCAACCCCACTGCTTATCCCTGGGTGGGGACCCCCAGGCCAGGGGGCAGGGCCAGCCAGGCAAGGGGTGCCAGTAGGCTGTGGTGGGTCAGTGCCACACCGTGGCTGGAGGAGCTGGCCTGGCTCTGGTCCGTGAGCAGACAGGGCCAAGCAGGCAGCAGTAAAGGCGGGTCTGTGCCCCAACAGCCCACATCCCTTGAAGAGGCCGACTCCCCGAGGGCTTGCTGCTCGTGTCCCCACGCCGATTGCAGGGAAGGTCACAGTGCCAGGGGGGGTAGCAGCAACTCCTGGGAGCTGCCCCAATGCCCCCAGCCATCCCCACCAGGACGCTGCTCATCCAGTTGCCCTGGTTGGGCAGCTCCCACCGGGTGCCAGGAGGGACCAGAGCGTCCCGCCAATGTGAGTGTGAACATCCCCACAGACCTGGCATTCGCCCACTGCCTCGCCAGGCCAGGACCTGGGCTGCCCTCCCAGAGGCTGGAGCAGCCCCAGGGAAGGGCTGGGGCTGGGGTGGGGAGCCCACCAGGTGCCCCCATACCGTGGTACAAGCCTGTGTGCACCGAGGTCTTATTTGCCCCCCCCCCTGGTTTTCCCTCCCCTGGGTGACTCAACTCCAGCTAATCCCCTTCGCCCGTCCGGGGCTTTATCTAGGACACGGCACTGCTCAGAGGCGGCGAAGGAGAGCTGGCTCACGCGGCGGCGGCTGGGGAGTCCCTGAGGCTGCACTGCAGGAGGGGGACAGGGGACAGGGGATGGGGACAGGGGACATGATCCAGACTGTCCTGCCCCATCCGGGTCCACATGCCAAGTGCCTGGCAGCAGGAGAGCCAGAGCAGCCAGACTTACATAAGTGCCCAGACCCTGCCCTCCCTGCCCCCTGCCTCTGCCATCCCCGCAGGGGGAGACCTGCCTGGCACTGAGGCTCCGAGGACAGCCAAGCCCAGTCCAGCGACACTGTCAAGGGGCTAGCATGGCCAGGAGCCCCTTCCTTGCAGTGGGTAGGCTGGGGCATGGGGACTTGACCAAGGTCACTGCAGGGGCAGGGCTGGGAGAGGGACCCAGGTGTCCCGACACGTGCTTTCACCTGCTCCCTGCCCTTCCTGCAGGACACTGGGGCACGCCAGCCCCATGGCCAGCCAGGACGGGCACCCACCCCCAGGCACCCCATCCTCCATAAAGGGGGACGCCACTGGGTACCCCACGCGCCCTGGCGAGGGCAGAGGCCGCCCCCTCCCCGTGCCCCCTCTCTGCCCCCAAGCCGGAGGGCAAGGGCTGCGGGCAGCCACAGGGCTCGTACCTTGGTCTTGTTGAGGACGAGCCCGACGAAGGTGGAGACCAGCAGGGACCCTGGCATAGAGGTGCGGGGACGCAGGTCCTTGTGAAGGTCGGGGAGCGCAGGGGGCTCCTCAGGCAGCGTCACTGTGTAGGAGTCCCTCATGATGGCCCTCGCGGCCCCGGTGAGACGGCAAGGGCCAGCCGCGGGTAGGGGGATGCCAGGGGGTGCTGGGTGGGCACCCCTCGCCTCGGGCCAGTTGAGGCCTGGGGCACAGGGTCAGGCGCCTGGCCTCGCCAGAGCACTGCCGTGCTCAGGCGTGCAGTGCCGGAGCCGGTGCCGGCTCTGGCGCTGACGGCACCTGAGCGGCTCTGACATCAAATGGGTGGAGAGGCGGCAGCCAGGCTCCGTGACGGCCAGCCCCCGCCGCACCGCGTGGTACAGCCGAGCTGTGAGCCAAGGGGGCCCGCGAGGGGCGGCTGTGCCCATGGGCCACGCTCCCGGCATGCCAAGCCCGTGGCAGCGGCAGGGCCCTGGCACCGCGGGGCCCCTGGGGAGGATGCAGGCAGCACCCCGGTGCAGCCCTCTAGCCCTTCCAGCCCACCGGCACGCTGCAGCCGGGCAGCTCTCGGCAGCTCCCTGCGCTCCGGGGTGCCCGTCCCCCAGCACCGGCACCCCACTGACATCACAGGGGCAATAGGGCACTTAGTGCAAGGCGGCAGCTGGAGGGGCCCCTGCTCCCCCAGAGCTTCCCCATGCTCCCGGCTCCTGGGGACCAGGGCTGATGGCACCGGCTCCCCAGCCCCGCGGTGCGCTGTGCTGGCAGCACGGCGCTGGCCTGAGAGCTGGGCAGGCGCTTGGCAGAGAGCGGGCGAGAGCTGCTCTCTGCCCCGGCGAGAGCTGGGGGTCACTCGCCAAAACTGGCTCGGTAAAACTGGGACACTCCCACAGCATGTGGGTGCACGCGGTGCCTGTACCCAGAGTGGCACTAAGGGCTGTCTGAGAGGGTTGTGGGGCCCACGGGCATGTGCCTTCCCTGCAGGGCCAGTTCCAGGCTCCCAGGCAGTGCCATTTTGGGGGAACGGAGCAACAGCAGGCAGCGCATACCCCCCTTTTTGGGGGATGCATTAGCACTGAGCTCAGAGGGTATTTCAGTGCCTTGCTTCCTTCACTGGGGAAAAACTCCCCCCAAATCCTGTGTGGAGCAAAGACCCCATCTGGTGTCTCCCCTCTGAGTGCTGGGTAAACTGAGGCACGGAGTGGGCAGGGCTCCGGCTCTTCTTCTGCAGCAAGGGCAGATGCGGAAGCTGGCAGGGAGCCTGGGTGCCCTGCGTCCCAGTCCTGTGTCTCCCTCTGCTTCACCCCTCTGACAGCAGTAGGGCAAGCGATGGAGGCTTGCAACTGCTGTGCGTGCCCAGGTATCTTACCCGCCTGCTCAGGGAAATTTCCATGGGTGACCGAGGCAGGGAGTGCGGTCAGGCTGCTCTGGGGACAGCCAGAGCCTCCAGCCTCACCGAGGGGGCTGGAGGCGCTGAGCAGAGGCTGCTTTCCTCCCATGCCAGCCCCCACCAGTATGCTCCCAGCCAGAGCCAGCGGCTGCTGTTTGAATCCTAATTGCTGCAGATGCAGCCTCCCCTGTCCACAAGCTCGGCACAGCCAGTGGAGGGGCTGACTGGGGAGGGAGGGAGGGAGACTATTTTTGGCACCAGCAAAAATATCTGAGGAGGCATCTTGCAGCGTTATTCATCTGCAGGGCCAGGGCTTTTTGCATCACAACAGGATGCTTGTCGTAATCCCCGCTTGCATGTGCACGCATGTGTGTATATATATACACACCCCGTGGTGTGTACACCATACACATGCAGGGACACAGTGCGCACATGGGGCTGTGCACCCCACTGGCCTCGTGCAGATGGCTCCCGCAGCCCCTGCAGGTCGCATCCTGGTCCCCGGGGCCATGGCACGGCTCCCCAGTGCATGTACCGGTGTACCAGTGCTGCGCACGCCAGCCAGGGCTCCCGCCACCCTGCCCCGCAGCCTGGTGGGTGGCCTGGGGGCAGGATTTGCCTCGGTGCACAGCCTGCCCCAAGCGCTGCGCAGGGTGCTGGTGCAGCACTCTCCCTGGGGATGCACCGTGCCGGCAGAGCCGGTTCCACGGCAAGAGGGGTGGCGTTCAGCCACATCCCATGCTGAACCTCATGCCCTGATGACATTGGGTGCCCTGGGCCAAGGACCAAATTCCCCTCCAGCCAGAGGCGCACGCAAGCTCTCAGGGCAAGGCTGGAGCAGGAGAGAGAAGGGGAGCCCTGGCGGGATGGCATCACTTAGAGCCAGCTCCCTGCCCTCAGCTGTCCCCTCTGCAGCAGTGACCTTCTGCCACGGGCAGAGGTTGCCACAGGCCCGGTTGGTACCGCGAAGGCAAGCAGGGTCAGGACTGGCTGCAGGCCAGAGACGTCAGCTGCTCAGGATGGGACTGCGGAGAGCTGCCGGCGATTTTGTGGGTGGCTTTGGCCTTCTGACCCTATGTTCACCCAGGGTGGTTAATGGGGCGGCACAGCTCCGGTCCTGCCCCCAGCCAGCCTGCCCTTCCCGGGAGCCAGCACAGCCCTGTGCAGAGCCGGCGGCTCGGCAGGCACGGCCACTCACTGCAGCTGCACGTGCCTCCCTTTGCCCTGCGGGACGGTAAACTGAGGCGCAAAGTGATGGTGCGGGTAGGAACAAATGTGGGCATCCTTCCCTCCTGGCTGCAAACTCCTCTGGATGGTGGTTCGTGTGGTGCAGAGGCAGGAGGCAGGTGGGGAAGAAGGGACGGGAGGAGGCACTGAGCCAGCCCTGCCATGCCGTCGCTCCAGCGGGAGCGGGTGCTGCTGGCACTGCCCTCGGGGCTGGGTAATGGGGCAGAACCAATGCCAGCACTGGGGCTGCAACATGCGCTTGTTTCCGGCACCTGGCGTGACCGCAGGCACCCAAGTCTACTTTACGACCGGTACATTTGCTTCCCGGCTTGGGAAAGGGAGGAAAAAAATCACAGGAGTGGAAAATAGCAGGTGTGCCCATCAAAGCACCAAGGAAACCTAAGCCAGTGCCACCGATCCAGCCTCCCCGCCTGCCCCGGCACGGGTGCCTGCCCCAGCACCCTGTGCCAGCTGCCAAGCCCTGCTCACCTTTGCTACCCGTCAGCCCTGGCTGGAAAGCCCCCGGCTGCATTCACATGCAGACCACAAGGCTGCGGTTTGGGAGTAGCACAGCCCCTGCTGCCCCATGGCCAGCCCACAGCAGCAGGCTGGCACCCACATTGGAGCGGTGTCTGGGCACCTGGGAGTGGGGACCCCTGGCCTAGCAGTGGTGGCGAGGGCTTTAGTGACTGCCCGTGGCTGGCGGCAGCTGCTGGGTCCCCCCTCGTTCCCCCCCACCAGGGCCTGGTGCGGGAGGGGGAGGCAGGAATTCCCTTCCACAGCACCTCCTCCACTTGCCCTGGCCCCCCCAACCTGCTCCCTCGCCCTTCGGCTGGGGGCCAGGGACCGGGCAGGTTGGGCACAGGGGGTCCCACACCAGGGCAGGGTACAGCTGGTGCTGCATGTGATGCAGCTGGTTCTGGGGTGGAGGGTGCTGGGGAAGGGGCAGGCAAGATGCTGGCAGTGGGCAGTGATTCCACACCCCCTCCGTTGCCCCTGCTCCCGTGCCTGGGGGCTCAGGTGGGTGATTAAAACCTGGGTGAATGCCAGGGAGAGGGAAGAGGGGAGCCAGCCCTGCCAGGAATGGGACGGGCGGCTCCAGAGGGACAGGGGGGAGACCTTTCCCGCTGAGCCCCAGCTGCAGGTACGTGGTGGGCACGAGCGTCCGCCTCTCCCCCCTGCCCCATGCCTCCAGCTGTGCCTCCCCAGCCCCCCAAGGGCATGGGCCAGACCTCCAGGCTACTCCCACAACCCTTTTCCCAGGTCCTTGGGCACAGGGAGGGATGTGGGGGCACTGGCTGGAAAGGGAAAGAGCTTCCTCTCCTGCTTGCAGGGAAGCAGAGAAGAATCCCCCAGCCCTTACCCTTCCGGTTTGGCGGATGACAGTGGGACAGAGCCGCAGGGAAGCAAAGGGCAGATCAGACTCTGTGCCAGGGCAGACCAGCCTTCACCATGGGTGAATGAAGGCTGACTGCAAAGAGAGCAGGAGACAACGCGGGCAGAGCCGGACCAGATCTTGGAAGGAAACCCGAGTGGAAAATTACCAGGCTGCTCCCCTGCACGCCCGAGTCGGGCTGCGTGTGTGATGCCTGCTCCCGGTCCGGGCTGAGGCTCTGGGGATGGTGCAGCACCGATTGATACCTGGGGCACCAAGTGCCTGCCACCACGCGTGATGCTGTACAGAGCAGCCGCTGCCATGGAGAAACTGCTGCTTCCCCGGCTGCCTTGGCCCATGCTGGGGGCTGGGGCACAGGGCCCCAAGATGGCAGCAATAGACTGTGCCAGGGATCAGGCATTACAGGGCACCAGTGAAAAACCTGACTGGCAGCTGGGCACCGAGTCACCGTGCCAGAGCCAGCACCAGCCAAACCAGCCTTCCCAGCTGGGTGTCTCCAGCAGAGCGAGTGCCCGGCCCGGTCATGTCACCTTCTCTAGCTGGGACAAGGCAGCAGGAAACTCTCTTCGGCCCCGCACTGGGCTGGGACCGGGAGGGAGCAGAGGGCAGGGGGTGTGGGCACAGTCAGCTGTGTGGGGACACAGTGCACAGTGTGCACCCGTGCAGGTTTGCATGCACGGGGGCGTGAGTTTGCCTGCATGCGCCATCAGCCGCTGTCACGCACACATGCAGAAAGGTGCAGCGCATGCACTCCTGCCAGCACACGGGCACCCTTAGCCGCCAGGCGCCCGTGGGGAGCCCCACGAGCTGTGCTCCTAGCGGTGCAAGCAGCGAGGAGCGCAGCCCCTCAGGACACCGGCCTGCCCGCGCTCGGCTGTCTCAGCAGCTCTGGCCCGGGACTGCTGCGGGCACGGACCACATACCCCACTCCAGCACAGCGTTGTCCCCCGCCCCCGGCAGGCACCACTTACCGTGGGGTCCCGGGCGGGCACGTCGCAGTAGCCATCATTTCTCTCGCAGGGCTGGCCGGCGCAGCGGGTGCCTGAGGGTGGCAGGGCAGAGCTGAGGGTGGCCTGCGAGGGGCTGAGGGGGCCCGTGGGGAGGCTGCCATGGCTGCTTTTCCTCCCATAGCTCTCCAGGTAGCCGCGGACGTAGTCGGAGCGCGCGGCAGCCTGGTAGAGGCCCTGCAGGGCACCGAGCTCCTGGCGGCCCCGGGTGCCAAGGGGGCTGGCGGTGGGCGCATAGGCGCTGTCCGAGGCATGCAGCCCTGAAAACTCCTGTGCCAGGTCCGAGTGGCTGATGGATTTGCGACGGCTGAGAGGTGCTGTGGTGGGCAGGTAGCCTGGGGGGCTGCTGGGGGCCCCCGCAAAGGTGTAGCACGCACCCCCACTCAGCCCGCTGCCGGGCGGCCGGGTCTGGGTGCGGATGTACGTGGGGCTCAGGCGAATGCTGGAGTCGGGGTACAGGGGCAGCCGGCTGCTGTCATAGCCACTGGTTGGGGACAGCCCCGTGTGGTGGTACCGGGGGGAGGGCAGGTAGCTGGTTTTGAAGCCGATTTTGTCGCTGTCTGCATAGGTAGTGGCCAAGGTGGATCCGTAGGAGGTGTAGGAGCTATAGCCGCTGGGCACCCTGCTGTAGGTGGTCTCGGCATAGCGGGATGAGTCGACATACCGCTTCAGGGTGGAGGAGAGCTGGGACATGCTTGAGGATGGGGCTCAGCAGGCTCTCCTGGAGGCATGGACTGCAAGAGAAGAGCCCAGGGGTCAGCTTCCACAGGCCATGGTCAGCACAACGGGGTGCCCACCACCAGCACCCACTCAGTAGCTTGCTGGCTCCTGCCTTGCCTGGAGACCCTGGGAGGGGTGGGCAGGCAACAGCGGGAACCCAGGGGATGAAGGGTGCAGGGGGGGCTATGGGATGCAGTGTGGCCATGGCTCCTGCCACCTGCCAGTCCTCCTGGGACAGGAGAGCCTGGGACAGCAGGGCCTTCAGGCACCTCATACCACAGAAGGGAGCCCTGGGGCACAGCCAGAGGCACCCAGCATCCCAGCACCCACAGTCACCGAAGCCAAGGGACTGCAGTGGTCACCTCTGCCCCAGCCCAGGCATCCCTGCCACACCGTCCCATGGCTGTCCCACTCTTGGGGCTGGAGAGATGTCCCCAGTGCCTCCTCCAGATGGGAGGCAGTTGCCTGGTCACAGTCATGATGCTTAGGCCCAACTCTGGCTGAGATAGGCAGGTAGGATGGGCTGATCCAGCCAGTCCAGCACCTTCCCCTGGTTATTCAGAGCAAGCGCTGGGGCTTGGCAGGGGGCTGGCATTTCCAGCTTGCTGCTAACACACACCCTGCTTGGCTGACAGGGGAACTGAGGCAAGGTCAGGAAGTCAGCGCAGGAGTCCTTGCCGTCCATCCCTGCTCCCTGCTTGATGCCTGGCACCAGGGAGTGGGTGAAGACCTTGGTGCAGCCACGACCACCCAGGGGCCTTGGGGGACTGTGAGGACAGCCAGGGATCCCCTCGTTGCAGGGGCCTGGCCACCCAAGCAGCCTGCCCATCTCCCTGCTGTGGCTGCGCCCTGCTAGCCTCCCATCAGTAATTCAAGCCGATGCGAGTCCTCCCGGGGAGGTGGCTGCTCTGCTCCTGCTAGCCGGGCAGAGCCAGCCTGTAGGGGTGGGCAACAGCCCAGCACTCAGTCCCCACAGGGAGCTGGTGGCTTCTGTCCCATGGCACCTACACAGGGCAGGAGACAAGCATATGGGGGATGGGCACAGAGGAGCCCAGAGCACACACAGAGACAGCCCGGAGCCGGGACAGGGCAGCGTGGCAGCTAGCAGCCTCCGGCACCTGCAAATGCGGGCTGTCCAGAGCTGGAGGAAAGTTTGCTCTCAGCATCCACTCTGGCAGGCTGATGGCTGGTCCCCTACCTGTCCTGGGGCTGTGGCTGGCACCGGGGCAGAGAGGACCCCAGCCGACCTCCTCTGTCCTGGTGTTGCTGGCGCTTGGCTCCCCGGGTGCGTGGCGTCCCTTCCCTGGCAGGACAGTGGCTCATGTGGCTCCGAGAGTCTCCAGTCACCCGGGAGATGACCCTGATTCAAAGGCTTTTCCCAGCCCAGCTGGGGCGGGCTCTGGCCCAGCTCCAAGCCAGGAGGTGACCTAGACGGTGCCTGGCGCAGCCCCGGCAGCACGCAGGGTGCATCCAGGCTTGGGGACAGGCACTGAATCCCTGGCAAGAGGAGCCACCGCAGCATCACTCCCTGCCTGACCCCGGGGGGGACCCAGGCTCCTACTCAGAGCCCAGGAGTCCCCGGGCATGCCTGCTCCCCGTGGGACCCCCTGCCCGGGGAAGCCAGCAGCACCGTTCTGCAAGTGTCACCCTGGGGACGGGAGCCACCCCGAGCCTCCCTGCTGCGGCCACAGCGCGCGTGCCCTGCATTTTCCATGGCAGGCAGCCGAAAGTGATCCCCATGAAACTGGAGTGGTGGAAGGGAGCTGTGCATCGCAGGGACGAGCGAGCCCCCTTGGCTCCACAGACCCTGGGGCGGGGGGTGAGGTGGCTGCGATGTCAGCTCCCCCAGCTGCCCCTGCCCATCTAACCCCGGCATGGAAATGCCCCGGGACTGCTTTTAGGAGACGGTGGTGAGAAGCACCATCCGTCCACCACGGCCTCCTGGCCCGCAGCCCGGCTTTCTGGCCAGCCAGCTTCATCCCGGTTGCTGTTGTTATTGCCCAGGGAACAACCATCCCACAGCGGAGAGGAAACTATTTACAAGCAAGAGCAAGGTGGAGCGCACAGACCTGTTTGGGAACAGAGGCTGAGGGGTGAATAATCTGCTCCCAGGCAAGGACTCCACGAAACACCTGGCTCTTCCCGGCCAGGCTGCGGCTGCCCTCACCAGCACTGGGAGGGCCCAGGAGTGGTTCTGCCAGACGGGATTTGACATGCACAGTGGGCAATTTTGCTCGGAAGGATGTGGGACCCCGGCCAAGGGACTGGCACCCCCTACGGGTGCCGGAGTGAGAGCGATGGAGCCCCTCTGCTCCCAGGGGGCACACACCTGGCTGCCTGCCTTGCTGGGACACGGAGCAGCCTGGCACAGGGACCCTCTCCGGGCTGCCCCTGCTCCCCATCCCCCTTAGCCAGCAGAGATGATCTGGGCTTGGGACAGGTGCCTCAGTGCCAGGACAGCCCCATGCCATCACCCACTGCCAGCGGTGCCTGTGCTCTGAGATGGCACCCTGTGCCATCGCCCACTGCCAGCAGTACCCGTGCCCTCCCACTGTGCCATGCCACCGCCAGCACCAGCAGCAGCTCCCCGTGGGTGTGCGCAGGGTGCCTCTGCCCCTGGGAGAACCGCCGGCTCGGGAGCGGGAGGGCAGCAGGTGCTTTCTGGCAGCAGCACAGGTCTCCACAGGGCAGCACATGCCCTGGGGATGCGGGGGAGTCAATGGAGGGATGTGGGGCTCGAGAGAGGGAACCTGCCCCAGACGCAGCAGGAAACCCATTGGCGTTGCGGGAAAAGAGGTCTTACCACAGAGGACTGCCGCGTCTGCTAGCACCGCCTGCGCTGCGGAGTCCCCATGTCGCATCAGAGCGGACCCCAGGGCTGTGGGAGAGCTGAGTGTGCCAGGAGCCGGAGGAGCTGAGGGGGTGTGAGAACACCCCGGTTCCTCCCATCGCTTCCTGGCCTGCCTGGCCCCTCCCTGCGCATAATAGTGCTGAGCTTTCCTGCTGCCTGGCAAAGCCCTGGGGCTGGCTGGCATGGCTGAGTCAGGCCTCCTGCACCCTCATCATCCTCCCGGGGTGTCAGGGGAAGCTGAGGCACAGGAATGTCCGGTCTGCCATCACGTGGCCAGGTAGCAGCCAGCGCCAGGGACCCGGGAGCCGGTGTGCCACGGGGCTGCTTGGGCTGCTGGGCAGTCCTGCTCTGGCCTCCAGCTCCGGCAGCCTTCCCAGCTCAGCCCAAAGCTGGGAGGCAAACCCACCACGCTGGAGGCAGGGGAGCAGAGACCCTGCTCCTTCTCCAGCTGCTGTCCTCTGCCAGAGCCCTCCTGCCTGTGGCCCGGTGGCAGCTGTCCCCCTTGGCAGCCGTGGAGCCCCAGAGCAGGCTCAGCTTACACAGCACTGGCTCTATGCAAGGTGTTACAGCACAGCTGCTTCTCGCTTACGCAGGCTCGGAGCTGTCCCCTGTCCCCTGAGACACAATGTCCCAGCCTGGAGGTTACGTGGGAGCTCCCGGCCCTCTGCAACGGCTTAGGCAGAGGGGTGACCCTGTGTGAAGCACCCTGCCTGCTCCAGCCTGCAAGCGGTTTGGGGTGGAGGGGCTCCGTATCCACCTGACAGTGCCGGAGGGGTGGGACAGCCTCCTGCCCATTCCCCAAGGGGGACAAGGCAAGGGATCCCTCCGGGCATCTGCATTTCCCTCTAGGAAGGGTGGCCCCGAGCAGCCCTGGGGGGGAATGTGCTGCAAAGTGTTTGCTCCCTGCAAGAGGCCGGAGTCACCAAGGGATGTCCTCAGTCAGCCCATAGAGACCCCAGTGCCCTGAGGCGCTGCCGGCAGCCTTTCTCACAGCCCTGCTCCAGCACTCGGGGAGAAGCCACCCTGGCTCCAGTGCTGCCCCCCACCACTCGCACACCCCAGAGCGACGGGACCTGCCCAAGGTCACGCGTGCAGCTGGGGCCACCCTGGCCAGGGCCCTTCCCCTATCAGCCACTGGGCCTGAAAACCCTCCAAACTCACGCCACATGTGCTGGCCGGGAGTCATCGCCTGGACTCACTTTGTGCTGCTGACACATACCCACCCGACTGCAGAACCTGCTACTCACCGCCCCCTGGGCAGTAAAACCCCAAACCCATGGGGAACCTTGATGTACGACCCAGAGCATGTTATTGCTTTGATGTCTGCGGGTGGAAAAAAAGAAGGGACCCTGGGGAAGTGCCCGGGCATGAGGCTCTGCCCACGCTGGGGGACGAGGAGGGTGCCGGGGAGCGCAGCTTGCTGGCGGAGAGCTGCCAAGTTTTAATGCGTGAACTCTGAACCTGCTCTCTGGAGATGTAGAGACTGCAAACCTCTCCCCCATGGTTTTACCCAGCCGAAGGAAGAGGGGGGCAGTTTTGATGTCGCCTCTGAGTCTCTGATGCCACAGCCCCTTCCCCGGGGCCAATGACCCCCCAGCACCCCCTCCACTCACCTGCGTGTGGGTCGGCAGGGCAGGCGGCCGGTGGCTGGTCAGGGGCACGAGGCTGTCATGGCAGGGGGCAAGCGGCTGGTCATGGGGTGATGCCCACGGGACTGAGCACAGGGAGCCAATCCTGCATCCTTGAGGCGCTTCCCCTGGGACCAGAGGAGAGTGAGCGATGCGGAGGGGCCGGCAGCACCCAAGCCCTTTGCAGGGGACAGGGCACCCCACGCCTCAGCTCCTCCACTCTGCAGGGAGCGGACGCAATGGCCGGAGGGGGCCGAGCCGGAGGGCTGTGGGGCCTCGTAAAAACGCCACCACAGAAATTCACGGCTCAGGTTACCAGCTAGATAAATATAGTGTCTTTATCTGACCTCACAGGGCGCTGAAATGCTCCTCTTGCATTCCAGCTTCAGGGAGGCTTAAAGGGGACGTGAACCCGCGGGGGCTGGTTGCCCACGGCAAGGGGGTGCTGGGAGGGGAGGCTGCAGAGGCGGGGGGGCTGCGGGAATGAAGAAGGATGACTGACAGTAAGTGGGGGGAGGGGAGAGATTTGGGGAGGGAGATGGAGGTCCAGGAGGGAAAGCATGGACAGAGGGTTAAGAGAGGGAGTGGGGTGGGACACAACTTGGTGTGAGGGTCAGGGAGGCAGAAAGAGGGGGTGCCCATGGCTGCCAGTAAGGTCTGGAGCAGAGCATCAAGGTGAGGGAAGGAGGTGATCTGGGTTTTGCCCCCCTTGGGGCAAGTCACAGGGAGAAGAGCCCTCTAAGCAAAGGTGGGCATGGGGCAGCCGGTGTGGTGGTACGGACACAGGAGCACCCACCCCTCGTGGCTCCACAGGGACACTGGGGCACCCACCCGGCACCGCTCCCCGACGCCTGACCCGCCCAGGGCGGCACGGCCTCGCAGCACACCGGCACCTGGGCGGCCGTGACTCAGCGAGCACCTCCTGAGGATAATTAGGAGGGATGCAATTAAGGTGGCATTTTGCTCCCTCCTGCCTGGCTCCAGCCCTTAAACAGGGAGGGCCGCACAAGGGACGCATCTGGGCGTTGCTCTGGGAGGCTGCTACAGGGTCACCAGTAGTGTTAGGGGGTGGTGGCAGGGCCCTGCTCCCAAACCTGAGGGTGAGCGTGCCCCATGGTCCCCAGCTGCCAGGGTGGCATCTTGACCCTGGGCAGGGAGCGGTGCGCGGCTGCTCTGGCCGCTCTAGAGGATGCGGGGGCCCTTGGCAGCCCCACAGGCAGCGTGCAGGCACGGGCGCACAGGAAGGACCCTGGCATGACAGGCACATCGCCCCAGAGCCAGGAGCTTCGGGACGCGCATACACACCCAGCCCAGCTCCCACACATGCTCCCAGCCCCAGCAATTTCCTCCCCGGAGGATGGCTGGGCCAGGGCCGGCCCTGGGGTGCCTGCTCATACCTACCCTGCTTAGCCCCCCTGCCAGCACGGTGGGCAGCCCTGGCCCTGAGCTCACAATGGGGGGGGGGGGGGCTCTGGGATGGAGCGGGGGGGATAGGGACAGGGATGGGATGGGGGAAAAGTGCCTGGGCGCAGGGGTCCGTGCTCCAGGTGGGCAGGAGGGGGTTGCCCTCCCCGGGGAAGGCGAGTCCTGCCCCTGCCTGCTTCTCTCCGCAGGGCTCGGGCTGCTGAAGGCCTGGTGGAAGGCACGGTGGGGGGTGTCTGGGAAGGGTGTCCCCCCCAGCCGGGAGGCTGAGGGGCCAGGCTGCCCCTGCCCTCACTGCAGGCTGGAGCCCAGCCCTGCCACAGCCCCCCGCCCCGCCGCCGCGCACACTGGTGGCCGTGGCTCCAACACACAACCTAGGGTTTTATTGTGCAGACAGAGGAACACTCCTGGAGGACAGGTTTTTTTGTTGTTGCTTTTCGTAGCGTTCTTTTTTTCCCCCCCTTAACAGAATTTCTTTTACGACAAGCTGTGGCAACAACTACAAATGCTCACAAAAAAATGAGACTCAAGACGCGTCCGCGCTCTGCCGGCTGGGCTCTGCGCCTGCCCCAGCGCTCACCAGCAAGCCCAGGGAGCTGGGCGCAGCCGGACCTCAGCTATACATGGCCTCAGCAGCACTAGACAGCAAGCAAGCAGGCAGGGATGGGCACGGGGGTAGGAGGAAGCTCGCGGTGTCTGGAGAAGAGCAAGGAGTGGGGAGCAGCTGCTGCGAAATGCTCTCAGCTGTGGTGGCACAGCCCAGGCTGCACGGGTAGCTCAGTGGGGCTGGGGTTCACCCCATGGACCCGGATGCTCCTGCCTGCATCTTCCCCTGCCCCTGTGCCCTTCCCTGAGCAAGGCTACAGCAGGGCTGGCCCTCCGGTCTCTCCCCATGGCCGGCTGGGCTGCTCCTCACCAGGAGCCGCCAGGTTTCGGGGAGGCCGGGGCGGCAGCCCACCAGCTCCTCGGGGTCCCGTGGGGCATCGGGGCAGGCCTGGGCTGGTGGATGTGGGCTGTGCTCGGCGTCCCTCTCCCCACTCTCGCCAACCCCTGGGGACGTCCTGGCGGGCCAAGAGCTGGGCTGCCCTTAGGCCCTTTTCTGCTCTTAAATGGAGACAGGGAAATGCTGAAAGGGAGGAGGGAGAAGGGAGGGGGCACACGGGTACCTCCCAGAGGCATGGTGGGACTGGAGGAAGACCGCGCTGGAGGAAGGCCTCTGAGCCTACCCAGGACCAGGCACTGGGATGTGTGCCATGAGGAAGGATCAGGGCCCCCTGATGTTCCCTCAGGGGAGGCAGGGTGACGGTGCAGAGGAGTCTCTGCAGAGACCTTGGGGTCACGGTCCCGCAGGGGAGCCCCCTCCCCACCAGCCTGCCTGGATCCAGCTCCGGGGGCCTCAGGGAGGGGAGCAGGGGTGAAAGCAGGGCTATGGCTAGCTCAGAGAGGCTCTGCTTGCCTCCACTGCGAGCGGGTGCTGGCAGTGATTCTCTCGTCACAGCTAAGGACTGGTCCCGGGGGAGAGCAAGTGGTGCCTCGGGCTCAAAGGTACCAGGCATCTGGCCCAAAGGTACCAGATGGTGTCTGGAGGAGGCCTCACTTCCAGCTCAGCTGTAAAAAACAGATTAGGAAAAATTTGTTGCCAAAGTACGTTTGCAGCGAGTCCCCTCCCAGGGCCCCAAAAGAGCCCTCCTAAGGAGGCAGGGGCATTTGACGGGTGTGTCCCAGACCTGCTCCCCTCTCCTCCCAGCCTGGCCAGGCCCAGCATCATCCCGTGCCTCCCCTGCTCCCTCTGTCTCTTCCCTGCTTGCTCTGAGACAGGACTCGCCTCGTGCCCCCTCCCAGGCAGCTCGGGGTGAATCAGGGAGAGAGGAGCAGGCTGAGAAATCAGTAAGTCACCTGGCTAGTGGGCAGGGCGGGTTGGGGACGCCAGCAGCCCCGTCTCCTCCAGGGGCTGTGGGCACGGCACCCAGCACAGGGACCCCTCCGCACGCTCTCGCATCATCTCTCTCTCTTACCTGCCAGTCTAGCTGTCTTTTCCCAGTTGAGAACAGGCACACCCCAAAAGTTAAAGGGACGGGAGAAACGGGCTGTGCGGGGCTGAGGCTCCGGTGCTCCCAGCATGAGCACACCAGCCAGCCTTCCGAGCGGGGAGGTGCAATGGGAGAAGCAATGCTGCCTAGCGGACCCACCAGGCTTTGGAGCAGGGCATGTGTGCGTGTGATGGTGGGTCTTGGCACAGGACGGTGGTTAGCGTTAGATATACGGCTATATAGAGATAACACTGAGAGAGGTTTCACTTGTTCCAAATGGTTCAGCTTCAATTTCCAAGGGCTGCGTTCTGGCAGGGGAGGTGGGTTTGCTGGGGTACTCGGTGTGTGCGTGCGTGTGTGTGTGCGTGCATGTGTGCGTGTGTGCTTTTCCTTTCACAGGGACACGAAGTCCACGGCTTGAAGGAGAGGCAGGGAAAGGAGAAGCAGCAGGAGCCACGAGGTGTTCTGGATCAAGAGGCTGAAGCCGGCGCATTTCTCCAGTTTGTCTGTGAGGACAGGGAATGGGGAGGGAGAGAAAAGCTGCAATGAAACCCCCCAGGAACAGGGATCAGGCTGGGTGTTATAAGGAGTACTGGGACTCAGTTTCTTGCCTTTTCTCTGCCAGAGAAATGCAGCAAGACCCATCGCGGCCCCTTTCCTGTTTCCCCTCCCACCTGAACCCATGTAGCGGCAAAGCTTTTTGGGGAACAGAGACCCTGGGAAGCATAACCCTGCCTGTGCCTGACTGAGGTGACAAAGGGATGGGCACCAGGTAAGACAAAGGGCTCTGCAACTGGAGGACTGCTCCTGCGGGACCTAAGTGTGGAAAATCCTCACTGTACTCCTGCTCCGGACCACATACCTCTTCAGCCCTTCACCAGCAGACTTGTCCCTTCTGCTGGGACTGACTATGAAGCATCACATATGAGAGGACACCTGGGCAATGCACCTGAGGCGCAGCCCAAGAGAGGCAGGGGTAAGCGGTCTGGGATGGGGCAGAGTGAGGCCATCTGTGGGGCTGACTGCTCTGCTTGCAGTAGGAAGGGCATGTAAGGGTTGGGAAACATTTATGGGGCTCAGGGAGGGTTTGGGGCTGCCATAGGGGGTTGTGGTTTTCTCTGCTGGCCCTGCCAAGCCAAGGAGCGGGTGGGAAGGAGGGGCTGAGGCCAGGCACCGCTGCCTGTCTCACCTTTGATGACAGTGATGTTCTTTATCTGGTTGCCAGTGTAGTCATTGGTGGCCTTCAGCTCGCACATGTAGACACCCTCATCGCTGGTGGTGAAGCTCTGCAGGTAGAGGCACACCAGGTTCTTGTGCATGGTGACGTTGGCTCGGGTCCGGTAGATGTTCTCAGAGACACTGATGGTGCTGTGGATGACATGCTTCCTGTTGTCCTTGGTGATGCTGAACTCGTAGGTCAGGGGGTTGCTGGTTTTGTTCTCGTAACGGCAGTCCACCCGGAGGCTCTGGCCCAGCAGGCAGGCACTCAGGTCCTTGATCATCTGGCAGTGGGCAGCCTGGAGGACTGGGAGAGGCAAGCAGGGGTTGGACAGGGAATGGCGAGCACTGGGGATGGCCATGCAGCCTCCCGGCCCTTGCCCAGCTGCTCTGGGGCGGGCTTGCTGGAGAGCAGGGAGGGGATGCGCGTCTGCCGGCTGTACCTGTCAAGATGACAGCGATGCCGACGGTGGGGTTCATCTCTCCGCTGAGGTGCCCGGTGGTGGCTGTCACTGAGAGGGGAGCCTGGGCAGGGAGAGAGAGAGGCGGTTAGCCAGGTCATTGCCCCGGCACACAGATGGTGGGCACTCAGTGCTGCAGACATGGGCACACATGGCACAGTTGGGCAGGCTGCCTCTTCTCGCACAAATGATGCTCTATAGCCTGCTCCTCATCGTGACGTCTGATCCACTGCACAGGGACTGGCTGGCCCTGCAGTGAGCTAGGGAATTGGGCACTGTGTGTCTGGCCAGGATCGCCTTTCCATATCCCCAGGCAATGCCAGCCACACTCTCTTTTCCTTGTCTGGATCCCCCATTCAACGAGCGTGGCACAGACCTGCAGCTGCCTGCAGTGAGGCCTGCGTGCGCTGCCCTCCCCTCGTTCTGCCCCGTGCCCAGGCTGGGTGCCCGGTCAAGGGATGGGCAGGAGAAATCAGTACGCCCTGGTGCCTGCACATCATGGCCGGAGGGCTGCGGCTCACGGCGCTGGCGGGCACCAGGCCTGCCAGCCCCCCTGCGGCTCCAGTGGGTGAGCTCAGCAAAGATGACTCATTGCGATGCAGTGAGGGAAAGGGGCCAAGAGCAGCGAGACACGGCAGCTGGACAGGGAGCCAAGGCTGCCGAAGGATGGCACCAAGTCTCCAGGGGCTGAGCTGAGCCTTCCTGGCCACAGGGTGGAAGGGTTTTGGGGTGGCAGAGTCCACCCTGTGGGTCCCTGGCCCGGTGCCTGTCTCTCTTCAGGCTGCCTCCTGGTCTGTGTGGGTAAGGGGCCTGCGAATGTGCCGTCAAAACCCCAGGGCTGCTGACGGTCCAATCCAGCTGAGAGGAATCAATGAAAGGTTTGCAGCCCAGCCAAGCAGCCGCATGGGGAATCCAGCCGCAGACATGCGGAATGGAGGGAGGGGGTGGGGGAGCAGCAAAGCAGACGCCGGGGCTGAAGGACACACCGAGTGCCCTGCAGTCGGTCCTCCGGACTGTGGATATGGGGCCAGGTCCAGGAGGAGGAGGGGGACTCCAGGCTGGCAGAGGGCACAGCAGACCCCCAGTTTGCTCATTCTGAGGCTAGCTAAGCATCTAGGGAAGAGCTAGGAACTGCCTGCACTGCAGCCAGCTGGATTTTTCTTTTTAGCATTTTTTGGGTCTTTCATATAACATTCTAGGAGGAAATACCAAAACCATTTGCTCACTCTGAAGCTGTGAAAGATCTCTATGTCCGCAACCCCAAACCCTGGCCAGGAAGAAAAATTCCCTTCTGCGTGGTCTTGACGACCAAGAGGTTGCAAATGGGGGGGGGTTGGGGGGGGGGGCAAAGGCATGATGGAGCAGATTACCTGAGTCTCCTCTGGGTTCCTAGAAACTGTCCTGTCCCCTGCTTTGTCATTTCCCAGCTCCAACCCACTCCTCTTTGAATGTCCTGGGACACTATCTAGGTCACAGCCAGGCTTTCCTCCAGAAAAGCAGTGCAAATAAGCTCCCAGAGAGGGGGGCTTCCTCCCATCTATGTGCAAAAGCACTCAGATCTTCTAGGCTCTGGGTTCATGAGCCCTTGGATGCCTTGTACCCCTCCTCTTCTCCTGATAGCGGTGCCAGGAGCAGAGCTAGCCAGGTAACTCTTGTTCCTGCATGATCCCAGGGGCTTTGCGCTGGGACAGTCCTTGTGAGTCCTGTCCGGGGGACACGACTCACGAGGACTCCAGCCCTTGCAGAGCAAAGCTTTCCGGCGTGGTCTCTACCACCTGCTGGGGCCCATGCCACGGTGGTACCTCTGCGCCCACCACCGTGACAAGCTGAGGGTGACAAAGGGGCTGTGGGGATGGTGGAGCGGGGGGCGTCGGAGAAGAAGAGAGCCAGACCGATGGGCTGAGAGAAACCAAGAGCCCCAGGAAGCCGGCTGTGCTCGGGGGTGGCTGCCAGCAAAAGGGGGCTGCGTGGGGGCTCCCGCGTACGCAGTGCATGCCTGCGTGTGGGCGCGCAGGGAAGAGCGAGGCAGGCGACACCTCTGCCCGCGCCCTGCGAGGGGCAGGAGGGGTCGGGGCGCCAGCTGCCCCCCTCGCAGGCAGCGGGCACGCGTGTGGCAGCGCGGGGGAGCCGGAGGCGCGGGGCGAGGCTGGGAGTGCCTGCGTGCGCACAGGCGTGCCCACGGAGGAATGCCGCAGTCCCGATGCTCGGGGCGGGGGGGACCCGTGCCAACGCGAAGAAATTGAGAGCGTCTCCCTCGGTGACCGCCGCCCTCTAGGACCAGCCTCTCCGGGGGCCGGGGCGGGCAGAACGTCCCGCCGCTGGGCGCCGCCCGGGCAGCGGCAAGAGGCTCCCCCGGCCCCGCCGCCCCGCCCGGGGGCTGCGGACCCTCCCCGCGCCCTCCCGGCGGCAGACGCGCGGCCCCGCCGACGTGCCCCCTCCCGGCCGCCGGTGCCCCGCCGGCGGGGCCCTGCCCGCGGGGCGGGGGCGGCGGCCCGCAGGGTCGCGCCGCCGCCCCCGGGGCCGCCCGGTCCGCGATGCCGCGGCGCGGAGCGGGGCCGCCCGGCGGCGGGGCGGCCCGGGCCGGGCGGGGCCGTGCCTACCTGCCCGGCGCTGTCCGGTGCTGGCGGCGCTGCCGCCCGCGGGGCTGCCCTGCCGGCGCTGTCCGGTGCTGCCCGCGCTGCCGCCCGCTGCTGCCCGGCGCTGCTGCCCGGCGGGGCTGTGGGCGGCGCGGCGCTCCCGCAGTTTGGGAAGGGCCGGGCGGGCGGCCCCAGCAAATCAGTGCCGGGCGGCGTCACGCAGGCTCGGCCCCCGGCCCTGCGGCGCGGGGGGGGCGGGGGGGTGGGCTGCCTCTGCGGGCCTGCCCCCGCCCCCGCCCCGGGCTGCGGCCGCCCCGGCCCCGGGAGGCTCGGCCCCGGCCCGGGGCGCCGGGCGGGGTGCGGGGGGCCGCGGAGGAAGGAAGCCCCTTGGGCGGGGGACAAGGGGGGCACCGCCGGGGCGGCCCCTGAGCCTGGCCCGGCCGAGGCACGCAGCGGTGCGGGGGTCCCGTTCGGCCCCCCCCCCCCCCGTTCCCTCTTTCTGCAGACTGGAAAGGGCGACGGATCCCCATTGCCATGGGAACGTCGCGTTTTGCAGAAGAGCTGCCAACCCTCATCCTCCCCGGCAACGTGGGAGTTGTTTTGCTGGGAAAAGAGGGCGCTTCAGAAGTGGAAAGAAGAGCTTGGCTTGGGCTTTGCTGAGGAGGGGGGAGGTATTCCCCCTCCCCAAATGAGTAGAGCTCAGGTGCCCGACGAGGCCAGCCTGCCCCGAGTCACCAAAGACCCATGCAACACAGGTCTCCTCCACACGGGAAATCGTGGCGGGAATGGCAGGGGACGCGGCTGAAGCTCTGTCTCTGATGCCGCTGGCCACAAGCCTTAAGTTTTAGGCCCAGGGCTGGTGGCAGTGAGGACACAAACAAGGGCTTGCTCCCCACAGGCTCCCGTCACTGCATGGTTGGGAAGGGGCTAAGCAGAGCTGCTCCTGCACAGGCAAAATGCCCTTGGACCCAGAAAGCAGCCTGGCAAAGACCTCTTCCCTGCTCTTGGGCAAGGTGGAGATGACAGGAGAGGAGGGCAGCATCAGGGAGCTGCTCTCCCTGGGAGTTTGGGTCCCAAGGCATCCCAGGAAGGAGCAGAGGCATGCAGGATGGACTGCCCTGTCCTCACCCCCTCCCACATGTCCTGGCTGGGCTCTGCAAAAAGGGCTGGCACTGTGAAAGTTGATATGAAAAGTCATATTCTGCTCCAGCAAAACCTGATCCCAGGTGACATTTGAGTGCTGAGGTTTTGCAAGCTGGCTGTGCTGTGGGGTTTTGCTAATTCTACAAAATCTTGGCTCTGGCTGCTCACTCACTACATGGGCTGCAGGTGTGCTGCCCCAAACGGGGCCAGACAGCCAGGCTGGCCAGGGGCCCCATGAAGCCCAGGGAGTGTGCAGCAGGGTTCCCAGCGTGCTGCCATGAGGAGCGCAAAAACCTGACCCTATCTGTTCTGGCAGCCGGGTATCGAATGGACCCAGGCTGTGGGGTCATACACAGCTGCATGTGCACAGCAACACAACTACACTGGTGACCCAGGATGGTACAGACTGACAGTGCTGGCTAAGGACAGGATTAAAGACATGGCAAACTGACACAGAAAGCGCTAACACAACTAACACCACTAACACAACTGGAAGCAGATCGATGCAATGCAAACAGACAAACACAAGAGGTGTGTTGCCACGTTGTTGGGGTGCAAAAAATGCAAGCATGAGGTCTGCATCCAAACACGGCTGTGATGTGGGGCGGCACATGTAACCACGCGCACACACAGGTCCCTTTTACATCTAGCCCCACATCTCCACAAGCTGTGTCTCCTCCACATCCCCACCCTCACCCCCAGCTATGCAAGCATAGGCAACCAGGGAATTCAGGCTTGAAGGATTGGCTTTTGGAGGCATGCAGTTGCCCAAGTCCCATTGCAAGAGATTTCAGCTCCCTTTAAATCTCTGGCTGGTGGTGCTGTGGAGGCAGGCGTGATTGTGCAGTTTCTGGGCGGCGCATGCAGTCAGCATCCTGCCTAGATATTTGTAGGAGGCTCCTTGCAGAGGTTCTCCAGCTGGATAGTCCCTTCACTGCAGATTGCAGTCTGGCTGCCATCCATAAACCAGAGAAAATCAGTCCCCAAGTCACACCTAATGCAGAGGCCTCGAGATAGTGACCAAAGGAAAAGAAAAGGTTGGGGAGGAGAAAATCTAATAATGACAGACAGGCAAATGGAGAGGGGAGCAGGCAGCGTTTGCAGTGGCAGGTGTCAGACAGAGAGACAGACAGCCAAGCATAAACAGGGGCAAGGAGGTAGCCAAACAGACACAGTGCAGATACTGGCAGGAGTGGGTTGATGTGGCAGGACAGACAGACAAGCAGGCAGAGGCAGGGCACAGACAGCCCTCCTAGGAGCTCAGATCAGCTGAACTGGCCCTAGCTGCCGTCTGGACAGAAAGCCAGGGCATGCGAGGAGTCCTTCTGTTCTGCTAGAGTGCAGCAGGGGCATCACTGCTCCCGGTAGCTCAAGGACCGTTCCCAGTAGCTAAGGAGGCAGGCTGGGAGCAGAGGCACTGAGGGGGACCATGACTCAGGTGTCTGGTGCTGCTGCAGCAATTAAAACCTGGCCTTGCCCCAAGGACATCCTGCTGCAGGGGACGCCCTTCTTCTAGGAGAAAGGTGGGTGCACATCCTTCCCAAGAGAAACATCTCTCCCCTGCACTCAACCTACCCCCAAACACGTGAATAAGAGAGTGTCTCTCCCTCTCCCTCCTGCTCATGAATCACCGCACAGCAGTACACTCTGGGTCCTGCTCAAAACATGACAGCAGGATGCCCATGAAGCAGCCGGTCCCTATCAGCAACCATTTGCTCCCCCACTGCTAATTGCTGGGGCGGGGAGACATGAGGTCCTACCCACTGGGACCCAAGAGCAGCACTCCTGGGGAGAGATCCCTGGCGTCCTCTCCAAGGCCATTAGTTATGGGGAAGTTATGGGATGGAGGAGTGAGGGAGGGCATCCGAGAATCAGTGTCATTGATCTGGCAGATCTAGCAGAAATTGCAGCTCTAGGCTCGACTAACAGAAATGCTCACCTACCTTGCAGCTCAGCGCCTGCCCCTGCACATCCCCACTGTGCCTGGCAGGCTGGCCAGGCCCCAGAGCTCCAGGAGGTGGCAGGAGGGCTGCAAAGGATTCATACTTCTCACTGTACTAAACCAAACCCAGGCCCTTCCCACTCCATCTTTGAGGGACAAGAAAGGAAGGCTGCGGAAGAGCTTTGCCCTCGATTAGAGAGACAGAATGGCCCCTGGGAGCCCAGCGATGCCCCACGGATGCTATATGTAGCATGGCCCAGATACGAAGCCCTTGGGCTTTGTGGCACCACTGCACAGAGCAGGGGTGGAGGAGACTGTGCTCCCCTCCTTCCTGCATGCAGCACACAGCCACAGAAAACAGGGGCAGGCATGGCTCCTGCTGCAGCACTGGCCTGGGGTCGGCTGTGCTTCAAGCAGCCACATTAGCCTGGCAAAGGAGATGGCTGGCTGGTGCAAAGCCCCAGCTCTGCCAGGGTAGTTTGCCTGCAGTGTGCAGGGCTCCTTCTTGGTAGCCTCTACCTGTTTTATGGCTGTGTCCTGGGTACAGAGAAGCCCCAGAGACCGAAGACCTCAGTCTAACAGAGAGTGATCCAGGGCTAGGAAGTGCCTGTGAGGAATCAGCTCCAGTCCCTGCACTGACACACCTGCCAGCAGGAACATCCCTCCCTTCCCTCCGTTCCTCCCTCTTTGCCTGTGCGCTCTGGCTAGCAGAAAGTCCTGGCTCCGTGCTCACACGTAGTCATGCAAGAGTGCCCCAGAGTGGGGATGTTGCACCCTCCTGCTTGTCATAGTGGCTTGCCTTGAAGGGAGGCTTCTCTGGGAGGCTGCCAGCAGTGAGTATTCACTACAGTGTAGATCCTCCATAGTAAATCCCTGCTTCATCTGGCACTGCTGCTTTTCCACCCTACTGGGATCTGGGAGCCACCAGGCAAGTTCCCAGCAGTGCAGCTCTCCTGCCCAGTCAGAGCAGAGCAATTCTCCTTACAGTCTGCTGTCTGTCTGGAGGAGTGGGTGACCATCTAGCCCTTTGTGCCCCGGGCCGCTAAAATCTTCCTGCAAGAGACTTGGAAATCCTTGTGGGAGCCAGCCAGGACACTAGGATCCAACTCAGCCTGGAAGAGGGGGTTGACTGAAGCACAGAGCTTGCTCCATCTGCTCCCCAGACTGAGTGGGAGTGGTGCTTGGCTGCCTGCGCCAGCCTCCTCCTCACTGCCTCCTGTTGCAGCCAGTGAGGCATCCTGCTGGTGCTTGGCAGAGGCTAGTTTTTCCCACACAGCTGCTGGGATAGGAGAGCTGCTTTCTGCACCATGCCCCACAAACCTGATCTCTGCTGAGCTTAGAGGGAGACTTGTCCCTGGGGGAAAGGAGAAACACCTCTGCCAATGCACTAGGCAGGTTTAGCAGATAACTCAGCTCCTAGCTCAGAGTTTGCAGATCTCTGTCTGTTACCTGCAGGGTGAGCGGCCAGAGGGCCTGTATTCAACCTCTTTGCAAGGGTGTCACATCCCATGGGCTCTTTGTGTGAGAATTAATGCAGGCAGAGAGTTGGAACTGGGAAAAAATGCCACTTCAAATGGTGAAACTCCCCTCCTCCACCTGCTGAACACTTTACCCTGTGACAGTGTGACACACTGTCCCCCCTTAAGATGGCAATCAAGGGGAGTACCTATGGGGGCTGATGCCAGGTTGTGCAGCATTAGAAGCCCCAGACAGACAGCTGATTCCCAGAGCAACTTTAAACCCCTTTGTTTTGTGGAAACTTACCTGTGTGGGAAAGGAGGAGCTCCTAGGGGCCTCCGAGGAAGATGCTAGACAGAGAAAGGGGCATAGAGCACAGCACTGCTTCTGCTCCCCATTCCCAGCCTAGCTTTCTCCTCTCTGTCTCAGAAGAGATGAATAATGCAAGCTACAGAAAGTAGAAAAAGCTTCCCTGAATTTTCTCCTCCTACCTGCTGGGCCTTAAGAAATGGAAACTGTTTATTAGCGTTCCTTATTTATGAAGAAACCATCAGGCCAGGATGGTTAACTCTCACCACGCAGGTTCCTGTGGATGGTTCCAGAGGAGAAGAGCCACCGGAAGCAACTGGCTGCAGGGTCCCCTGTGCCCCAAGCGAGTCGGGAAGCTCCTCACTCTGGAGAGAGGCAGGTTAAAGGCAGGCAGGCAGGTTTGCCCCTTTATCAGGCACAGAACAAAGCTCAGTTCTACATTGAGGCTGGAGACCATCAGGAGGACTGGTGAGAGAGGGAGGCCCAGGCCTGGCTCTCACCCTGGCAGTGCTGGAAGGGCAGGGGCTGTCGCTACAGCACACACAGTGCTTCCCTTTAGCAGCCAGCCAGCTGGCTCCCCGCACTCGGGTTTGTGTCATCAGCTCCCGCGCTCGCTCATCTCCCCCATTGTTAGCAGGGACAATAGGAGCGTGTACCCTGGCTGAGTGAGGAAGGGCTTCCCCCTGCTCCCTGCCTTCTCTGCAGCCGATAGGAGCCAGCAAGCCTGCACTGCCAGCGTGCCTCCTTAGCCCTCCGGCCCCAAGGACACCGGAGCACCAGAGCAGAGGGGGAGACAGCACCGCCTGCCCAGAGCCCGATGCTGGCTCTCCTGAGAGGCACTTGGCAAGCCCTGGTCTCCGCATTACCCTTCTCTCAGCATGAGGCCACAAACGCCAGCATCCCTTGAGCCGCATCTGGCCGTGCAACCAGACTTGTGCTGTCCTTAGTCACTCAGTGATTCCTCCCAGTCCATAAAGACAAATTGTTTAGAGCAGAGGGAGATTTTCAAGGGCCTCCCAGGCAGCTTTTTGCTCATTGTTGTCTGCTTCTGTTTGCTTAGGAGGCTGGAGAACCTTGTGTTTCTGGGCTCTGGCGGCAGAGCCAGGAAGCCCAAGTCCCCTGTCCTCATCTCTTCTACAGTCTCCTTAAGGGACAGGAAGTGGGTCACTTCATATCTCCGTGCATCAGATTTGCCACAGAAAAACGTGTCCTGAAGAAATTCCTTCCTTTTTTGTCGAGGCCAACCCTCTGATTTGAAATACTGGTCTCTAAGAGACAGATTGCCAATAAAGACAGCGCAGTCAAAAATAATCACTGAGCTTTCGTAAAGAGAAACCCAAAACCATGGGTAAAAGTTAGAAATAAAAGGGAAAGAAAAAATCTTGACTGTAGCAACAGAGGAGTTACCCAGGCACCCACTAAAGACCTGTGCTTGTGTCAGTGCTCTTCAGCAGACTCACCGAGATACTACAAGCACCAAGGAAGCAGTCGGAGGACCTCCAGCAGTCACAATCACTTCATTTATGCTATACTACAGAAGATTGTTTCCAACAGCACACCATCAAACGTCTGCAAATGCTGTTGTCTTGGGCTTTTTCCATTGTACTGCCACTCAAGGCAGGCAAGAGGGCCCAGCCTTAGCCCAGCATGAGCCTCTTGCCCCGTAATACAACAGCTCTCATGGAGACCTCCGCAGCTGTTTCTGCGCCTTTGGAGCACCAAGGACAGGCACTTCCAGGGAGCCAAAGTTTGCTCAAAAGTGGAGTTCCTGCCAGCGAAAAGCAACACTCAGCCAGTGCTCTGGCTCCATGGGCCAGGAGCAGCACAGCCTTCACAATTCATCACTTAACCAAAGAGAGAGAAGTGGAAGGATGTATAAGACATGATAGGATTTTACCCAGCTACAGTCTTGCTTTGCCTCTAAGATGGTAAAGCAGAAAAAATGAGGCTGTGTCTAAAGGACCTGCCTTTTACCAGAAAGGTAGTGTTATGGAAAGGGCTAGAACTCCCATATTGTGATAAACAGTGTTAAATGGGCCTCAATCATCCTCAAGAAGTATCCTTTTGAGAACATTATCTGTACTGAAAGAACTCAAGTCTCTGGAGCCAAATTATCAATAGCAAGCAGTTTTTGGGAAAGTTCAGTTGGAGATTTAGCATAAGCCTAATTTGTACAATGCTGTTAGTAACCTTAAACTTAAGAAACTACTCCAAGGTGAACTTTGAAGTCTTCCAAAAAAAGTCAGTAAAACATATTTCCTCCATAGTAAAATCTGAGGACTGCCTTTTGTATTGAGTGCACTTTGTCATTTACAAGCATAAGTTGTCAGCAAAATCTTTCTTAACTCTAAGTTTCACCCTATCACCACCATTTCCCTAGGAAGGTAAACCTTAAATACAGTTTTGGTTTGTGTGTTGGAAAGATTAGCTCTCCGTCATGATCTTGTCATCTTTCTGAGCTATTGCTGCTTTATCTAAAACATTGGTAACCGAACAAGCTGAGGCCCTTCCATTTCAAACACAGTTTAACTTTGGCCGAGTAGTACTACATATATAACAAGAAACGGACCAGCACCCTTCTCGCTTTAAGGACTTCATCAAGGGACAGCAGCACAGCTGGCAATTACTGTCTGCTCTGTAACCACAACCATCAAAACGAAACAGCTTGAAAGAAGGACATCACCGGCAAGACCCCCATGGAGAAAAGAACAATGGGTACCACAGCCATGCAAGACAGCGCTGTCCATCCTGCGTTAATGGCTCTTTGCAAGATCCCACTTCGATATTGCAACAGCTGCCTATTTACTCCTTTAAGCAACACCAAAACCTCTCCCCAGGAGCTTCACAGCAAAGCTATCACTCTCATGAAACAGGGGGTTTATCCCAAACCCTTCATATTTTCCAGGGCAAAGCAGGAACACCAGATGCTGGGACAAGCTTAGCTGCTCTGTTTAGAGGCCCTTTTCTCTGGCACCGACAGATGAAGAACCACATAGCCATGTACCATTACTAGAAATACACAAGGGCAATGCATAAAGAATAAACCTCTGCAACTTTTAAAATGTCTTTAATGCAAAAAGTAAACCCCCCCCGCCTATGTTTACTGGAAAAAATCTCTCCGTGGGGCTGCAGATAGCTTGAGCACGTTCAGAATCAGACACTATGTACCACTTGGCTAAACATTTATTCCTAATGGAATTTGAGATCCTGCCAGCCAGCATTTGATTACAATTAACTTACTCTCCTATTCTTTTAAGATAATTTACATGGTTTATTAATCCATGTAATGCTTTTAACAACTTAACAATATCCTGTATGTTAAATGCACAGCTTTATATTTTTCAGTAAACAAACCACCTAGCAAGAAGCAGTGACACTTTAAAAGCTGCAGAACCTCACCTGCCTTCTGGAGTGTTCCAGCCAAGCTCTTGCCAGTGGCCACTCCAGACTCCCAAAATATTGCAGTACTGCTACGCAGCCCCACAAACACCCCATCCTTTCACTGCTCCCTTAATCGGCTCTAACATTTTTGTGATTGGAGAGCTACTTACAAGCAAGTGCACAATAAAACACATACATAAAAAACCCCAAATGCAGCAGTATAGCCATGCTCCCGCTTTTTATTTTGAAAGGAATTTGTGAGTCCTCTTGTTCGAGCAAATTCTCTGCTACAGTGGGTATACGAACTACCCCCAGGGAGCCCCACTTCCAGGCAAGACAGGGTGGCCAGGGACTGGGCGAGTGGAACAGGCCCCGCGCACCGGTTGGGCAGGAACTGAAGCACCTCCAGACACCCGCCAGTGGTTCCAGAGCTCTGTCCCATAATACGTCCGCTGCAGTATTACAATGTCACCTACTTGGACACAACCTTCTGATAACCGAGATTCCACGTGGAAGCACCTAAGAAAGATACACAACAACCTCATGACAGTAATAACTGCAACTGCTGTTACAAAGGTAAAAACACATTATGTACAAACTTAAAAGCATGAGTAAAAGAACTGAGTATTAAAATTGCTATGACTAAAAAGCAGGATTTGAAAAAGCATTTTATTGACGACCCAGAACATAGAGTAATGGGAAAAAGGGATGACACAGATACTGCTCCTGGACAGAAAAGACAACGCTTTGTTGGATGCTGGACTCAAGCTGCTTTCTCCCCTGTAGAAAAGCTACAACAAAACCAAGCATACAGAAAAACAAAACCACGACAAAATCAGTCTGAAAAGCCTAAATGAACAGTTCTACCACAAAAAAAAAACACTAACATACTAAGATACCCCATTCCCCACACCCACACATGCGGTGCAAAAACAAGCTGCAAAGGAAGCTCTCAAAAGTAACTCCGAGTATGGAGGATATATGACGACAATCCCAACCATCCCCACAAAAGCCTCCGACTTCAGCTCGTCTCACCAAAGCGACACACAGCGGAGTTCCAGCCGGCGCTGGAGCTGGGCTCGGAGGCGGGCACCCTGGGCAAATGAAGCTGGGCCGGCAAAGCAGCGGCCAAAGAGGCCGCGCCCCTGCTTACAGGGGGCTCGAGCCGCTGCCTGGACTGCAAAGCGCCCGGGACTCCAGGGCACTGGCCGGGCCCTGGCTTACAGGGCGGCCCTGGTCCCAAAGGCCCACGGAGGCTCCTTCTCTCCGATTCAGGGGCACCCCGACCCGCACCCCGCTAACGGGGCGGTCACCCCACACAGGCTGCCAGCTGAGCACAAAGGCTCCCAGACCCGGACCCCGATTACAGGCAGGTCGACACCCAGGGAGCCAGAGAGCTCGGCCTTCCCCCACACCAACAGGAACGAGACTCAACAGCCAGGCAAGTAGAGCTTCACGGCCACAGGCCGGGGGGCCGGGGCCCCAGCCCCAAGGACAGGGAAGACACACGCCCGGCCCCACACATCCTGGCCCCACGCCTCTGAAAGGCCGGGGCCGGGGCCAGGGGCACCCGCCTGCTCACAGGGGGTCCCTCCAAGCACCGGGGGGCACGCACAGCCCTACTTACAGGGCGGTCCCCCTCGGCTCGGCACTCGCTCCCAACAAGCCCCACGGAGCCCGAGGCTCCCGCCTGCGCCCGAGTTACGGGCTGGCCGTCCTGGCTGCAGCACACCACCACGTCTTCGGGAGCCCAGGGAGCGACCTCGACCCCAACGGCGGAGGGAGGTCACCCCAGCCAAAAGCAGCGCCAAAGGCGGGACCGCGCCCTCCGGCACCGCGCTTCCTCAACCTGCACCCTCTCAAGGGCGAGGGAGGGCTCGCTCCTGTTGGCTGGCTAAAGCAGCCCCTCAGCCCTGCCTACAGGGAGGTGGGGCTGCTCCTGGGGACAGAGGGCTCCACGGCTCGTGACACACGCCCCAGGTCTGGGGCTGTCACGCTGGCAGGTCGCCAGCAGGACAGGCAGCCACGCAGGCAGAGACCCAGGCCCTGACTACAGGCAGGTCGCACTGCCCGCGCTACGGCTAAGCGGCTTCGCTCTGTCCTTAGAAAGAAGGGGCAAGCCCGGACCCTCCCTCCGCTCGCGGGCTCAGAGGGGACCCCCCCGTTGCTGCACAGAGCCCTTCTCTCCCTCCTGGGAAGTTTAAGCTAAGCTGCAGCGATTTGAACAGGGGCCTAAAGGACAAGCTCACTCGCTCACTCACACCAACAAGGACAGGGACAGGGACACACACACAGAACTTCCCGGAAGAGAGAGCGAGCTCTGTGCAGCCAATGCCTGGGGAGCCATCCCTACCCCCGAGCAGGAGGGGAGAGCCTCAGACCTGCCCCCCGGGCTGCATGGAGGCCCAGAGGGGCCTCAACACGCCAAGGGGCTTCACGGGTGGCCAGGGGGCAACTGCTGTGACACGCCCCGACTCCAGGGGGTCACGCTGGCCAGGCCACCAGCAGGCAGAAAGCCGCCAGGGCCGCAGGAGGGGAGTGGGGAAACGGCCCTCCCCTGCTTACAGGGTGGGCTTGGGGTCCAGAGAGCTCCATTTCCCCCTCGGGTGCGGAGACGGCGGCTCTCACCCTCCTTACAGGGTTGCCGCTCTCTCCGGGCAGCCAAAGGAGCAAGACGGCAAAAGGCCAATGACAACAAAAGCAAAGACCGAGCCCTGGTTACAGGGAGGTCGCCCAGCGCAAAAGCCAGCCAGGGCACCCCAAAGGCGCCTGCGATGCTCTTACGGGACCGCGCCCTGGTGACAGGGCGGTCCCTTTGCCCAGAGTGCCTTTCTCGTGCCCCCTCTTCAGCCTGACGCCGCTCCTCTTCTCGCTCGCTCTTGCCTCGCCGTTCCACACGATGCCTCTTCTTTCTTCTCCGCCAGCTGCTGCCAAGGAAGGAGGACACAGTTAGGCCCGAGAAGCACCAACTCCTCCGCCTGAAGGGAACAGGGACCCCACACCCCCAGAGGGAGCTCCCAAAGGCACCACCCGGCCCCCAGCCCCGCAAAAGCCTCCGACTTCAGCTCGTCTCACCAAAGCGACACATAGCGGAGTTCCAGCTGGCGCTGGAGCTGGGCTCGGAGGCGGGCACCCTGGGCAAATGAAGCTGGGCCAGCAAAGCAGCGGCCAAAGAGGCCGCGCCCCTGCTTACAGGGGGCTCGAGCCGCTGCCTGGACTGCAAAGCGCCCGGGACTCCAGGGCACTGGCCGGGCCCTGGCTTACAGGGCGGCCCTGGTCCCAAAGGCCCACGGAGGCTCCTTCTCTCCGATTCAGGGGCACCCCGACCCGCACCCCGCTAACGGGGCGGTCACCCCACACAGGCTGCCAGCTGAGCACAAAGGCTCCCAGACCCGGACCCCGATTACAGGCAGGTCGACACCCAGGGAGCCAGAGAGCTCGGCCTTCCCCCACACCAACAGGAACGAGACTCAACAGCCAGGCAAGTAGAGCTTCACGGCCACAGGCCGGGGGGCCGGGGCCCCAGCCCCAAGGACAGGGAAGACACACGCCCGGCCCCACACATCCTGGCCCCACACCTCTGAAAGGCCGGGGCCGGGGCCAGGGGCACCCGCCTGCTCACAGGGGGTCCCTCCAAGCACCGGGGGGCACGCACAGCCCTACTTACAGGGCGGTCCCCCTCGGCTCGGCACTCGCTCCCAACAAGCCCCACGGAGCCCGAGGCTCCCGCCTGCGCCCGAGTTACGGGCTGGCCGTCCTGGCTGCAGCACACCACCACGTCTTCGGGAGCCCAGGGAGCGACCTCGACCCCAACGGCGGAGGGAGGTCACCCCAGCCAAAAGCAGCGCCAAAGGCGGGACCGCGCCCTCCGGCACCGCGCTTCCTCAACCTGCACCCTCTCAAGGGCGAGGGAGGGCTCGCTCCTGTTGGCTGGCTAAAGCAGCCCCTCAGCCCTGCCTACAGGGAGGTGGGGCTGCTCCTGGGGACAGAGGGCTCCACGGCTCGTGACACACGCCCCAGGTCTGGGGCTGTCACGCTGGCAGGTCGCCAGCAGGACAGGCAGCCACGCAGGCAGAGACCCAGGCCCTGACTACAGGCAGGTCGCGCTGCCCGCGCTACGGCTAAGCGGCTTCGCTCTGTCTTTAGAAAGAAGGGGCAAGCCCGGACCCTCCCTCCGCTCGCGGGCTCAGAGGGGACCCCCCCGTTGCTGCACAGAGCCCTTCTCTCCCTCCTGGGAAGTTTAAGCTAAGCTGCAGCGATTTGAACAGGGGCCTAAAGGACAAGCTCACTCGCTCACTCACACCAACAAGGACAGGGACAGGGACAGGGACACACACACAGAACTTCCCGGAAGAGAGAGCGAGCTCTGTGCAGCCAATGCCTGGGGAGCCATCCCTACCCCCGAGCAGGAGGGGAGAGCCTCAGACCTGCCCCCCGGGCTGCATGGAGGCCCAGAGGGGCCTCAACACGCCAAGGGGCTTCACGGGTGGCCAGGGGGCAACTGCCGTGACACGCCCCGACTCCAGGGGGTCACGCTGGCCAGGCCACCAGCGGGCAGAAAGCCGCCAGGGCCGCAGGAGGGGAGTGGGGAAACGGCCCTCCCCTGCTTACAGGGTGGGCTTGGGGTCCAGAGAGCTCCATTTCCCCCTCGGGTGCGGAGACGGCGGCTCTCACCCTCCTTACAGGGTTGCCGCTCTCTCCGGGCAGCCAAAGGAGCAAGACGGCAAAAGGCCAATGACAACAAAAGCAAAGACCGAGCCCTGGTTACAGGGAGGTCGCCCAGCGCAAAAGCCAGCCAGGGCACCCCAAAGGCGCCTGCGATGCTCTTACGGGACCGCGCCCTGGTGACAGGGCGGTCCCTTTGCCCAGAGTGCCTTTCTCGTGCCCCCTCTTCAGCCTGACGCCGCTCCTCTTCTCGCTCGCTCTTGCCTCGCCGTTCCACACGATGCCTCTTCTTTCTTCTCCGCCAGCTGCTGCCAAGGAAGGAGGACACAGTTAGGCCCGAGAAGCACCAACTCCTCCGCCTGAAGGGAACAGGGACCCCACACCCCCAGAGGGAGCTCCCAAAGGCACCACCCGGCCCCCAGCCCCGCAAAAGCCTCCGACTTCAGCTTGTCTCACCAAAGCGACACACAGCGGAGTTCCAGCTGGCGCTGGAGCTGGGCTCGGAGGCGGGCACCCTGGGCAAATGAAGCTGGGCCGGCAAAGCAGCGGCCAAAGAGGCCGCGCCCCTGCTTACAGGGGGCTCGAGCCGCTGCCTGGACTGCAAAGCGCCCGGGACTCCAGGGCACTGGCCGGGCCCTGGCTTACAGGGCGGCCCTGGTCCCAAAGGCCCACGGAGGCTCCTTCTCTCCGATTCAGGGGCACCCCGACCCGCACCCCGCTAACGGGGCGGTCACCCCACACAGGCTGCCAGCTGAGCACAAAGGCTCCCAGACCCGGACCCCGATTACAGGCAGGTCGACACCCAGGGAGCCAGAGAGCTCGGCCTTCCCCCACACCAACAGGAACGAGACTCAACAGCCAGGCAAGCAGAGCTTCACGGCCACAGGCCGGGGCCCCAGCCCCAAGGACAGGGAAGACACACGCCCGGCCCCACACATCCTGGCCCCACGCCTCTGAAAGGCCGGGGCCAGGGGCACCCGCCTGCTCACAGGGGGTCCCCTCCAAGCACCGGGGGCACGCACAGCCCTACTTACAGGGCGGTCCCCCTCGGCTCGGCACTCGCTCCCAACAAGCCCCACGGAGCCCGAGGCTCCCGCCTGCGCCCGAGTTACGGGCTGGCCGTCCTGGCTGCAGCACACCACCACGTCTTCGGGAGCCCAGGGAGCGACCTCGACCCCAACGGCGGAGGGAGGTCACCCCAGCCAAAAGCAGCGCCAAAGGCGGGACCGCGCCCTCCGGCACCGCGCTTCCTCAACCTGCACCCTCTCAAGGGCGAGGGAGGGCTCGCTCCTGTTGGCTGGCTAAAGCAGCCCCTCAGCCCTGCCTACAGGGAGGTGGGGCTGCTCCTGGGGACAGAGGGCTCCACGGCTCGTGACACACGCCCCAGGTCTGGGGCTGTCACGCTGGCAGGTCGCCAGCAGGACAGGCAGCCACGCAGGCAGAGACCCAGGCCCTGACTACAGGCAGGTCGCGCTGCCCGCGCTACGGCTAAGCGGCTTCGCTCTGTCCTTAGAAAGAAGGGGCAAGCCCGGACCCTCCCTCCGCTCGCGGGCTCAGAGGGGACCCCCCCGTTGCTGCACAGAGCCCTTCTCTCCCTCCTGGGAAGTTTAAGCTAAGCTGCAGCGATTTGAACAGGGGCCTAAAGGACAAGCTCACTCGCTCACTCACACCAACAAGGACGGGGACAGGGACACACACACAGAACTTCCCGGAAGAGAGAGCGAGCTCTGTGCAGCCAATGCCTGGGGAGCCATCCCTACCCCCGAGCAGGAGGGGAGAGCCTCAGACCTGCCCCCCGGGCTGCATGGAGGCCCAGAGGGGCCTCAACACGCCAAGGGGCTTCACGGGTGGCCAAGGGGCAACTGCCGTGACACGCCCCGACTCCAGGGGGTCACGCTGGCCAGGCCACCAGCAGGCAGAAAGCCGCCAGGGCCGCAGGAGGGGAGTGGGGAAACGGCCCTCCCCTGCTTACAGGGTGGGCTTGGGGTCCAGAGAGCTCCATTTCCCCCTCGGGTGCGGAGACGGCGGCTCTCACCCTCCTTACAGGGTTGCCGCTCTCTCCGGGCAGCCAAAGGAGCAAGACGGCAAAAGGCCAATGACAACAAAAGCAAAGACCGAGCCCTGGTTACAGGGAGGTCGCCCAGCGCAAAAGCCAGCCAGGGCACCCCAAAGGCACCTGCGATGCTCTTACGGGACCGCGCCCTGGTGACAGGGCGGTCCCTTTGCCCAGAGTGCCTTTCTCGTGCCCCCTCTTCAGCCTGACGCCGCTCCTCTTCTCGCTCGCTCTTGCCTCGCCGTTCCACACGATGCCTCTTCTTTCTTCTCCGCCAGCTGCTGCCAAGGAAGGAGGACACAGTTAGGCCCGAGAAGCACCAACTCCTCCGCCTGAAGGGAACAGGGACCCCCACACCCCCAGAGAGAGCTCCCAAAGGCACCACCCGGCCCCCAGCCCCGCAAAAGCCTCCGACTTCAGCTCGTCTCACCAAAGCGACACACAGCGGAGTTCCAGCCGGCGCTGGAGCTGGGCTCGGAGGCGGGCACCCTGGGCAAATGAAGCTGGGCCGGCAAAGCAGCGGCCAAAGAGGCCGCGCCCCTGCTTACAGGGGCTCGAGCCGCTGCCTGGACTGCAAAGCGCCCGGGACTCCAGGGCACTGGCCGGGCCCTGGCTTACAGGGCGGCCCTGGTCCCAAAGGCCCACGGAGGCTCCTTCTCTCCGATTCAGGGGCACCCCGACCCGCACCCCGCTAACGGGGCGGTCACCCCACACAGGCTGCCAGCTGAGCACAAAGGCTCCCAGACCCGGACCCCGATTACAGGCAGGTCGACACCCAGGGAGCCAGAGAGCTCGGCCTTCCCCCACACCAACAGGAACGAGACTCAACAGCCAGGCAAGTAGAGCTTCACGGCCACAGGCCGGGGGGCCGGGGCCCCAGCCCCAAGGACAGGGAAGACACACGCCCGGCCCCACACATCCTGGCCCCACGCCTCTGAAAGGCCGGGGCCAGGGGCACCCGCCTGCTCACAGGGGGTCCCCTCCGAGCACCGGGGGCACGCACAGCCCTACTTACAGGGCGGTCCCCCTCGGCTCGGCACTCGCTCCCAACAAGCCCCACGGAGCCCGAGGCTCCCGCCTGCGCCCGAGTTACGGGCTGGCCGTCCTGGCTGCAGCACACCACCACGTCTTCGGGAGCCCAGGGAGCGACCTCGACCCCAACGGCGGAGGGAGGTCACCCCAGCCAAAAGCAGCGCCAAAGGCGGGACCGCGCCCTCCGGCACCGCGCTTCCTCAACCTGCACCCTCTCAAGGGCGAGGGAGGGCTCGCTCCTGTTGGCTGGCTAAAGCAGCCCCTCAGCCCTGCCTACAGGGAGGTGGGGCTGCTCCTGGGGACAGAGGGCTCCACGGCTGGCTCGTGACACACGCCCCAGGTCTGGGGCTGTCACGCTGGCAGGTCGCCAGCAGGACAGGCAGCCACGCAGGCAGAGACCCAGGCCCTGACTACAGGCAGGTCACGCTGCCCGCGCTACGGCTAAGCGGCTTCGCTCTGTCCTTAGAAAGAAGGGGCAAGCCCGGACCCTCCCTCCGCTCGCGGGCTCAGAGGGGACCCCCCCGTTGCTGCACAGAGCCCTTCTCTCCCTCCTGGGAAGTTTAAGCTAAGCTGCAGCGATTTGAACAGGGGCCTAAAGGACAAGCTCACTCGCTCACTCACACCAACAAGGACGGGGACAGGGACACACACACAGAACTTCCCGGAAGAGAGAGCGAGCTCTGTGCAGCCAATGCCTGGGGAGCCATCCCTACCCCCGAGCAGGAGGGGAGAGCCTCAGACCTGCCCCCCGGGCTGCATGGAGGCCCAGAGGGGCCTCAACACGCCAAGGGGCTTCACGGGTGGCCAAGGGGCAACTGCCGTGACACGCCCCGACTCCAGGGGGTCACGCTGGCCAGGCCACCAGCAGGCAGAAAGCCGCCAGGGCCGCAGGAGGGGAGTGGGGAAACGGCCCTCCCCTGCTTACAGGGTGGGCTTGGGGTCCAGAGAGCTCCATTTCCCCCTCGGGTGCGGAGACGGCGGCTCTCACCCTCCTTACAGGGTTGCCGCTCTCTCCGGGCAGCCAAAGGAGCAAGACGGCAAAAGGCCAATGACAACAAAAGCAAAGACCGAGCCCTGGTTACAGGGAGGTCGCCCAGCGCAAAAGCCAGCCAGGGCACCCCAAAGGCGCCTGCGATGCTCTTACGGGACCGCGCCCTGGTGACAGGGCGGTCCCTTTGCCCAGAGTGCCTTTCTCGTGCCCCCTCTTCAGCCTGACGCCGCTCCTCTTCTCGCTCGCTCTTGCCTCGCCGTTCCACACGATGCCTCTTCTTTCTTCTCCGCCAGCTGCTGCCAAGGAAGGAGGACACAGTTAGGCCCGAGAAGCACCAACTCCTCCGCCTGAAGGGAACAGGGACCCCCACACCCCCAGAGGGAGCTCCCAAAGGCACCACCCGGCCCCCAGCCCCGCAAAAGCCTCCGACTTCAGCTCGTCTCACCAAAGCGACACACAGCGGAGTTCCAGCCGGCGCTGGAGCTGGGCTCGGAGGCGGGCACCCTGGGCAAATGAAGCTGGGCCGGCAAAGCAGCGGCCAAAGAGGCCGCGCCCCTGCTTACAGGGGGCTCGAGCCGCTGCCTGGACTGCAAAGCGCCCGGGACTCCAGGGCACTGGCCGGGCCCTGGCTTACAGGGCGGCCCTGGTCCCAAAGGCCCACGGAGGCTCCTTCTCTCCGATTCAGGGGCACCCCGACCCGCACCCCGCTAACGGGGCGGTCACCCCACACAGGCTGCCAGCTGAGCACAAAGGCTCCCAGACCCGGACCCCGATTACAGGCAGGTCGACACCCAGGGAGCCAGAGAGCTCGGCCTTCCCCCACACCAACAGGAACGAGACTCAACAGCCAGGCAAGTAGAGCTTCACGGCCACAGGCCGGGGGGCCGGGGGGCCGGGGCCCCAGCCCCAAGGACAGGGAAGACACACGCCCGGCCCCACACATCCTGGCCCCACGCCTCTGAAAGGCCGGGGCCGGGGCCAGGGGCACCCGCCTGCTCACAGGGGGTCCCTCCAAGCACCGGGGGGCACGCACAGCCCTACTTACAGGGCGGTCCCCCTCGGCTCGGCACTCGCTCCCAACAAGCCCCACGGAGCCCGAGGCTCCCGCCTGCGCCCGAGTTACGGGCTGGCCGTCCTGGCTGCAGCACACCACCACGTCTTCGGGAGCCCAGGGAGCGACCTCGACCCCAACGGCGGAGGGAGGTCACCCCAGCCAAGAGCAGCGCCAAAGGCGGGACCGCGCCCTCCGGCACCGCGCTTCCTCAACCTGCACCCTCTCAAGGGCGAGGGAGGGCTCGCTCCTGTTGGCTGGCTAAAGCAGCCCCTCAGCCCTGCCTACAGGGAGGTGGGGCTGCTCCTGGGGACAGAGGGCTCCACGGCTCGTGACACACGCCCCAGGTCTGGGGCTGTCACGCTGGCAGGTCGCCAGCAGGACAGGCAGCCACGCAGGCAGAGACCCAGGCCCTGACTACAGGCAGGTCGCGCTGCCCGCGCTACGGCTAAGCGGCTTCGCTCTGTCCTTAGAAAGAAGGGGCAAGCCCGGACCCTCCCTCCGCTCGCGGGCTCAGAGGGGACCCCCCCGTTGCTGCACAGAGCCCTTCTCTCCCTCCTGGGAAGTTTAAGCTAAGCTGCAGCGATTTGAACAGGGGCCTAAAGGACAAGCTCACTCGCTCACTCACACCAACAAGGACGGGGACAGGGACACACACACAGAACTTCCCGGAAGAGAGAGCGAGCTCTGTGCAGCCAATGCCTGGGGAGCCATCCCTACCCCCGAGCAGGAGGGAGAGCCTCAGACCTGCCCCCGGGCTGCATGGAGGCCCAGAGGGGCCTCAACACGCCAAGGGGCTTCACGGGTGGCCAGGGGCAACTGCTGTGACACGCCCGACTCCAGGGGGTCACGCTGGCCAGGCCACCAGCAGGCAGAAAGCCGCCAGGGCCGCAGGAGGGGAGTGGGGAAACGGCCCTCCCCTGCTTACAGGGTGGGCTTGGGGTCCAGAGAGCTCCATTTCCCCCTCGGGTGCGGAGACGGCGGCTCTCACCCTCCTTACAGGGTTGCCGCTCTCTCCGGGCAGCCAAAGGAGCAAGACGGCAAAAGGCCAATGACAACAAAAGCAAAGACCGAGCCCTGGTTACAGGGAGGTCGCCCAGCGCAAAAGCCAGCCAGGGCACCCCAAAGGCGCCTGCGATGCTCTTACGGGACCGCGCCCTGGTGACAGGGCGGTCCCTTTGCCCAGAGTGCCTTTCTCGTGCCCCCTCTTCAGCCTGACGCCGCTCCTCTTCTCGCTCGCTCTTGCCTCGCCGTTCCACACGATGCCTCTTCTTTCTTCTCCGCCAGCTGCTGCCAAGGAAGGAGGACACAGTTAGGCCCGAGAAGCACCAACTCCTAACTGCTATATCTGGAGAAGGACGTCTCCTTTAATTCTGTGTTCCCTCTTCAACGTGTATCAGGTGCAATTTTTGCTTCATGCATCCTCCTCTCCTTTCCTTCCCAGCTGCATTCTCCATCTATCTCTCCATCTCTCCACCCCTCCAGCCCATTCACTGCAGGAAAACCTCTTACCGAACTCACCGTCAAGTACTGGTTGATCCTTCATTTACCTTTCTCTAGGAAGATTATGTCCATGAATTTTTGTTGATCCTGGACTTCAGAACTCTAAATAATGGAAAACACCATTGCGAAGTTATTATTTTGAGTTAATCCCTATGAGAATTATTTTTTTTCATGAACATCCCTCTCCATCATGCTCTTTTCATCCCTCCTGCACCTTAGTGCCTAGAGCCAAAACATCTTCACAAATCAAGAATGCTCATTGAGCATGGCCTGCTAAAATCTTCATCCTTTCTGCTACTTGCATCATTTTGCAACATCATAGCTTCTGCCACAAAAATGCTGCCAATGTCTTCCCTAAGGTACCTCAGATGTTGCCCTCCAACACGCTCACCCCATCCTAACTCTCCTCAATATTACTCTGATAAATGATGGAGCTCTCCCCTGGAGCTTTCCCTATCCTCTCAGTTACCTCAACTTTGCCCCTTGAAAATACTGTTTCTGTCCCCCTTAACAAACCTAAGCCTTTCCTTCAATAATGCTTACACTGTCCATGCTGAGGTGCCTCAGATTTTCCATAAAAATTGTCTGGTGGGTCCCCTCTAAATTACCTCAGCTATTCCCTCCAAAATGCCACCTCTGTGCCCTCTACATTACCTCACATTTTCCTACAAAAATGCTCAGTTTGTCCCCTCTAAATTACCCGTTTTTCTGTCCCTCTAAGTTATCCCAGATTTTCTGTCAAAAATGCTGTCTCTGTGTTCTCTGAGTTACGTCAGACCTTCCCTCAGAAATGCTCACTTTTCCCCTCTAAATTACCCCAGATTCACCCCTCTAAAAAGGTCGTTTTGTTTCACCTACATTACCTCAGGTTCTCTGTCAAAAGTGTCACCTCTGTCCCGCCTAACTTACCTCAGCTTTTCCCTCCAAAACGTTCATTCCGCCCCCTACAGATTACCTCAGATTTATGCCCCACATGTCCCCTCTCCGTCCCTTCACAGTTACTTCAGCTTTCCCCCTGCAAAGCTCACGCCGTCCCCTCTGAATTACCTCAGCCTGTCCCTCAGAAATCCCATCGAGACACCGTGCTGTCCTCCGAGGCAGCCGCCCAATACTCCCTCCCCTCCGCCACAGCCCCAGGGCGACACCGAGGCCCACGATCAAACTCCGCGAAGCGCACCACGAAGCCGCCGTCCCTGCGGCTGAACGGGGCAGCAGGGCACCCGCCGCGCTCCCCGGCCCCGCGCCTGACGAGCGCAGGGCGGCGGGAACGCGGCGCGCCCCGCCTCGCCGCGGAGGAGGAGGCGCCCCCCTGCGGCGCGGGGAGCGAGGCCCCCGCGCGGCCCCTGCCGCCCCCTTTGTGCCCCTCAGGACGCTCGCGGCCCCCTCGGCGACAGGCGGGGCACCCCACCGGCTCTGCTCGCATGCCACAACTTCTCGCCAGGAGCCCGCCAGCTCTGACACATCGTCTGCCCCCCGCTGCTGCCACGGCTGGGTGATCTCTTCCCCCGCCAGGACCCTGGCCCCAGCACCTCTCATCTCCTTTGCACCTGGCCTTCCTAGCTGGACCCCGTGGAGTCCCTCTGTTTTGCTCCAGCCAGCCCACGGCAGTAGCCCGACGGCTACTCCAGAACTCGGCTTAACACAAGAGGCCCTCTCACTTCCTTTTTTTGTTTAAAAAAAACCCAACAACCTCAAAATAAGCGTTATGTGCTCTCATGTGATTCCCCAAGTTCTCAACCACATGCACCCACTTAAGATGATTTTTACATAAATACATTCATTTTATTCTCTTCCACATTTGTGCTGCTGTTTTCCCAGAACAAATGCTTTGGCAGTATCATTCCTCTGCCAGTAATAATTCCAAAGGGAGTATGCTGCTTTGCACTGGAATGCGTGGTCAGAAAGAGCTATAAAAGTTAAGGAAATAAGGCTGGTTCCCTAGGCATTTTTAAGCATTTCTTTTATAGACCTCTCTGATCTTTCCACCTGCACAGAGGTTCTCATGGTTAGCGGGAAAATGTACGTTTTGCTTTAAACAAAGCCCTGGGTCAGATTGGAACCCTACGGATAACCCCCCAGGGATCCTACCTGACTAGGCAACTACTGCAGTCATTTTAAGGGGTGAGGAAAATTGCCAGAAGCAAATGCCAGCAACCTTGAGTCAGCAGAGGCACCAGCGCTAAGTGATCTCTGCCTATAAAACTTACTCAAGACTCTCTAACACCACAGGGCTAGCTTGCTGGCCATACTCTTCAGCTTGCTCAGGTAGACAGAAGGGAAAGCTTTGAGCATTGAGTCAGTGTACTTTGAATACCAGGGTGGCATTCGAGTCCCCCTACTCCATCATCTCTCTTGGCACAGCAGGTGGGAAAAGTGACTGCACAGACGCTTTGAAGACCAGACTGACAACACTAGGCAGAGGGCAGGCCAGGATTATATCGCAGCCTCATGGGTGAGGTGGTAAGCTGTCTAGTGTTCTCCGCTCCAGGGGACTTGAGACTTCAGTTTCCAATACTCAAGAGCCTCAAGAAGAACCCCTGAGCAAGGCAAAGCAGGACCCCCATAGCTGATTCACAAATTATCTTTTCTAGAGAGTCTTGGCACTCTTATGAGCGTCTGGAAGCTCACATCCAGGCCTTGGGTGCCTGCTACTAGGTTGGAGTTACTGTGCCAACATGAAATGCTGAATCAGTTTTAAGTTCACTCTGCTGATTCACATGTGTTCCAGTTTTTTTGTTTTGAAGAACAAAGATTTGTCCCAGCAGGTTTGTGCCAGATAGGCTATCACCTGTGCCCCTGCAGCTCACACAGCCAGCACAAACAGCTCTGCATGTGCCAGCAAACGGGACTAAAATCTGTTTTTGCATTGGTCTGGGTAATGCCTTCATTGCCAGGTGATCCACCAACATGCAGATCCAGTACTAATCAACGCAAAACAGCAGTCTGCTACAGCTATACTCTAAAAAGGTACTAGAAAGTTTGTTGGAAGGGAACAGTCTCAAGGCAGGGGACAGCTTTACAGCAGGCAATATGCAGATACCAGCAGTGACACATGATGCCAGGTCTGGCAGAGCAGCCTTCTCTCTCCAGTTGTTTTCCTAGGCTTTTCATGGCCTTATTTTGTGCCCAGTGAGCCCCATGAGAGACACCCATGTCTACAGCAGTTGAAAAGGCCTTTGGCCAGGCAGGCTGCCTGGAAAGCTCCCAGCCCACACCTCAAGTGAGGCAGGGGAGAGCCCACAGCTCCAGCGCAGCCCAGGACCAGCCTCCCACACTGCTCAGGAAGGGGAAGGGGCAGCACAGCCCCAACACACAGCAGGGAGTCCCCAGGAAGGCAGACAGCTCAGCTCCCACACACCCACTCAAGCCTCCAGGGTCAAACCACTTGGGAAAGTTACATGGGTGTTTATCCCAGGGTAAGCACAGTGGCAATTGGCCTAAAAAGCCAAAGCAAGCTACTAACATAGGCTTAACCACCCAAGGAGCACCTCAGTGCTGCACAGTACCACCACCCCCCCAGCCCCAGATTAGACTCTGCATTGCCCAGGACCATTTATATTGCTTGACAAATCTGATCCAGAGAGCAGGCCACTAGCATACCCCACAAACTCAGAGCAGCTGTCGCCCCAATCTTACCAAGCAAGGGAAAGATTTATCATCACGGTCTGTTGCTATGTTAAATTACAGGGCAGACCAGCCTCCCTTCAGCAATCCCCTAGCCTTCCCCAAGGCTCCCAGACATCTCCCAAGCTAGAAAGTGAAGATAGGACTCTGGAAAGAGGTCCCAAAGCCATTCTTGAACAGGGATCCTCTTCTGCCTTTTTGAAGCACCCACATTTGTCCAGGCACCAAGCCATCTGTTTCTCAACAGCAGGCACCACATCACCCGGGCTAAGCTAAGCCTGAAGCACCACCCCTTCGTACCCCTTCCATGAGCTACCTCACTTTCCTGCTCAGACACAGCTCCCACCAGCATTACAACACTTCCAGGACCACCCCACCTCCCTCAGCATTGTAACTGTTAACTCAGACCTAGAAAAAACTTGATGAATACCCTACCCACACTAGGTAACCACTGAAGTAAAACATAAGCTCATTTATGAAGTCCACAACCCCAAAAGATATTGTAGGAACTCTTACTGTTTGTGAAAACATTTATATCCAACCTCCAGCCAAATACCTGCATCTGCCTATTTTTCTCCGATGCTTTAATCCTCAACATATTGAGGACCCCTCCAGCTCAGCTTCCTCATACCAGACTGCAGCACAAGCAGGAACTTTTACCTGCTGCTGGGAAGCTACTTATAGGGATCCCAGCTGCGTTCCTGGGGTGCTGGGGGCAGGAGCCCTCAGTGGCAGCACCTGAGGGGCAATTAACAGCACACAGGTGCAGCCCAGCCTGATTTCTTGAGCAAATCCATTAACCTTTGCATTTATATAATTCTGGAGTTGAATTATAAACAAAATATTTTAGGCCCTTTACGTGCAAAAATACCGTCACTGTATAGTATATGACCAGGAAGTTATTGCTATTTTTCAGTGGTCTCTTTGGTGTTTTTTAAAAAACAACTTATCAAGAAGCCGCCCTTCTCTATCCTTCTTGTGCAATGGCAGGAAAAAAATGTGGAAAAAAACATTTATGCTATCTCTTTCTAGCTGTGCTTCTCAAGCCTGCATCCTACCTGTCCCTACAACTGGATGTATACTTTTTATTGCCTTGAAATTCCTGGATACAAAGCACTAGCCAGTCTGAGTATCACAATATTCCCCTAGGTTGCTAAAACTGAGCCCTCTGAGATATTCAAAGTCCTGAAACAAGATTATAAAACATGAGATTACAAAGCTTATAAAACAAGCTTATAAACATGAGTTTATTAAAAAAAAAAAAGAGAAATTGCTATTTAAGTTCATATGCTGGCTTAGAAACCTTTTGAACAAGTATCTTAGCTTTTTATTGCAAGGATAAAGTCAATAATTTTACTTTATTTACTATGTTCATTTACATAGTTTATTTACGTACTTTATTTACTATGTTTACATAGAAACATAAACTATGTTCATTTACATAGTTCTTTACTATGCGAGCAGTGGAGGGTGTTTGTGATGAGTCAGTCGTAACATGACGTGTCATTTTACTCTTTCCATGGGATAGATTTTTTTCTATGTTGTGATTTTTTTTAATGTTGTGAATCTCTGTTTTGAAGAGATTCAGATTTCAGTCAAAAAGTGTGTTGGGCAAGATACTCCAAAAAGCAATGTTTAGGATGATGACCGCAATCTAGGCTAAGGCTAGGAAATAGTAGAGAAAATATATTCCTCAAAATACATGTCATTGGAATCTATGCAGCTGTTACCCAGAGGAAATATGCGTGTTTCTGTGCATCTTATTCAACAATATTCCTTTTCTTTCTTGCTATTTCTTAACTTGAAGGAAGTACTTATAGGTACTTCTGAGACCACACATTAGTAAACTTAAAAACCCCCTGAAGAACAAGTTATTTGCAACCAAAGGAAAAATCAAAGGTTCTGTTGGTGAAAATCAGAGGCAGGGACAGAGTGATGGGCAAAATGGGAAAGATAGGGAAAGAATTACATGAAAAACATGTACTTTCAGACGAAAACATTGCTACTATAATCATACATGCACACAGACACAGGGGAAGGCTCTACTTACATACAAACACACACTTAACAAAAAGGGGATTTATTAAGCATCACAAACAATGTAATCTGCTGTTTACTACAAGAATAGTAAGTAAATGCTAGGAACCAAACCACAGCCTATTTTAATGCAATTCCTGTCTGTGCTGGCAGGCCAGGGCTACATTTCTAAAAATATATTAGAAACAAATCACAAAAAGCTCCATTCAAATGAAGCAAAGCTTTGTAAATATGAATTAATCAAGTGTGAAGGGCCAACAAAGATTGCCCTGAAGTCTCCATGTGTCCTCCTCATGCAAAGCAATGACTTGATAGAGCTAGCTTCTGCCTCCATTCCCCTTAATACTACATTAATTGCTTTTGCTGGAGAGATACATGAGAGAATTTACACTGAAACCAGCTGAGTCAGAAACAGCTTTAACAGGGGAGGGGAAGAAAAGAGCTCCCTGGCCTGCACAGGTGTGTGAGCACAGCCCTTTGCACCTTGCTGCATGTATTTAATGGCTTTCCATGGTAAAGGTGGTCTGTGTTATTGGGGTGAGGGGGTGGGTCAGTCTGTATGGTTGGTCATCTCTTTCTATGGTAGTATTTTAGGGAGCCTAGGGTGCTATGGCTCTCGTAGCGATAAAGCTGCATGATGCAGGTAAGTTGGCCTGTATGGAGGGATGTGGGGGAAGCAGCATAATGTTCGTATCCCTAGCTTGCAGCCCCTGTGTTAGCTCTGGTGAGTAGTGGGCAGACTGGTTATCCTGCTAGGAAGCACCAGAGGGTAGCATTGCCTTGTGCTGGAGTGTGCTTGTGGGAACCAGTGTAGTGCTGCTGTTTTCCCTAACGATTGTGAGGCTTGTTGGGGTGGAGCAGGCTGGATCCTAAGGTCCTGTAGTGGTCTGTTCTTACATGTGAAAAGAAATGCATTGTAGATGCCAGAAGTCCTACGTTTTGTTTATGGCTACAGTCTATTGGTAGGGTGGGGTTTGATTTTTTTTTTTTTTATGATCTTTGGGTATTTGTGGTTTAACCTTGTCTTCCCTGGTAGGGTAGATAGGAGGGATGAAAGTGAACTTTATGTACTCATCTTGTCATGAGTCGTACAGCTCTATTTTGTATAAATGCTAGCAGGCCTAAGTTACTGAGGCAGGGCTTTAGTGGAGAAGCACAGATTTCACTGGGGACGAGTGCTCATAGCTGTACAGAAAGGGGGGGTGGGAATAAGTTAAAAAGTGCTGATCTCTTAGAAGCTTACTAGATTAAATGATTAAAAGTAATAACAGTACAACTTCTGAATGCTGGTAATGATGTGTATGGTGTGCGTAATGGGTTCCACAAAGCTGCATGTTTGGGGCAAGGCAGACTTTGGTGGGGAGCGCTGGCAGGGAGAGAGTTACAGCATTGCTGGAAAGCCAGACTGGTAGTGTCTCTGAACAGTGTTAAAGTCTGCCTTCTCTGTTCCAGGCTTTCCAGGGCCAGCAACATTGCTGGCATACTTGTGTTTGGTGGTGAGGGGCTTAGAATTATGAGGTCTCCTGAATTGGTGTTCCAGGTATAATGTGTCCTTGTTCTGCAGGTATGGACCAGGCTGAGGATGGACCTGCCTTGATGGCTGTAGACCTCAGAGTTGCACTATGCTGCCTGCCTGGCTGCAGCTCAAGCTACCTTGACCTATAAAATAATTTCCAGCCCCTTGCTAAACACAATCAGTAACTGTTCTTTGATCACTTAAATATTTTCCTGTCCCCCATCTAGCCAAACTCTGTCTCTTTGGCACCATTTACAACTCAGAAAAACTCTGGGCAGCAGAAAAAATTGTTTCCTTCTTTGCAAAATAAAAAGAAAATGACACTTCCCTGCTCAAGGGGCATGAGGACCTTGTTTGCCCTGCTTCAGCCTGGAGTGAGTTTTTATGGGCAGGTTATAAACCCCTGCACAGCAAGCTCTGTAATATTGACAGACCTTTCAGTGTAGCTGCTTTAATACCTCTGCTCTGACAGCAGCAACACCATGCATCTCAGGGGAGGGGATCAGAAGCAGATGGACATTTTCAGCTATTGGCAGGCTTGTGTATACTTCACAGAAGCCTTTATCTTGCTAAGGAAGTGGAGACCTTTCAGTGTGTCGAGGTGGGAGGAATTCAGCATGAACAAGGCAGATCCATGCCAGTCCTGCCAAAGCCACTGTTTTGCTCTGAGCCTCTGGTTGCCTGCAGCAAGGACTGCTTCTCTGTAGTGACAGTGGGGTAGTAACAGTGTCCTGCTTCAGAGGTAGCTGCATAATCTTCTGCTCACAGCAGACCTTGAGATCCTTCTGTGAGTGGCATTAATGGAAGGTAGGCCAGAGTTTAAAGTGTTGGCAACCTGATTTCCCATGCAGTTTAATGGGATGTGATGGCCTACCTTCACCTAAGTGATGCTGGAGTGTGGAAATACATTAGCTTTCAAGGTCACTCAGCAATACTGGCCAGTGGCTCAGGGGCCAAATCCTGCAGAGTCTGCAGTGTTAGCTCAGCTATGGGTAGGGGCAAAAGCCCAAGCAAACTCTTTTGTGGGGTGGGGGAAACAGGACCTGACTTCCCCCTTGAGAGGCTCTGGAGAATTGTTTGGGGAAGGTGAGGGCTGCAGTATGCTATGCTCAAGTTCTGTATTTTTCCATGAGGGAAACTAAGGAGGAACTATGTTGGGAACAAGAAGAATCCTGGCTGAGAGGTAGCTTGGACTCTGGAGGTCCCATCAAAATCTATTTTGTACTGTATGCGTACTATGGCATTGCCTTTCAGTCCTTCTAGTTTCCAGCAGTATTGGAGTACCATTACTCCAATTTTAGTGGTAGGGAAGTAGTCTCCCACAGACCATGCTCAAGTAAGGTCACACTGTATTCTGCAGACTTGGGGTTGCCTAGAGTTTGCAAGATGGGGGCAGGGAGGAGATATGCAGAGCCAGCATGGTGCCTATTTGCCCCAGCTGAACTCAGTCTCACTGGTGAATCCTGCTGGAGGATGGGGGTCTGGTACCTGGTTCAGTATGGAGAGTGGACCTTTCTCTGGCTGGCAATTCAGATCCCTGCTTGCTGGAAGCTGGGGAATTTACTCTGCTTGAACTCCCTTGCTCCTGGCAGCTTTCTGGTAAACTCTCTCCAAGGAGATACTTGAGGCAGAAACTTGGTACGGTATGTAAGGGAGAAGCAGCCAGCAGGGAGTGATGGGGTGAAGCTTGTTCTAGAGCTGTCACCGGACCAGTGTCCAGCGCTGAGGACCTGCAAATGCCCCTCTGTTCCCTGTGCCCTCTGTCTGGCATGTTTTCTTCTGCAGCCTTTGGTTCTTCCTTATTGTAAATCCTGTAGGATTTAACTTCTAGCTACTGATCCTTTTGACAGTAATGGACCATTAACTAACTAGACATAAAATTGAAAGTGTAAATCCCTCTCCCTTGGGGAATTAGAAAGCAGGTTTAGGATGCAGGCCATGAAATGCAAGAGTTCATTGTAATCGCAAACGAGGCCTGATTAACTCTGCCTGCCCGGCATCCCCAGGTCTGTGCCAGCTGATGAACAAGAAACCAGAAGCTGAGGCTAGTACTTCAGAACCATTTGCATCTGCCAGGGGAAAGCCTTTAGTCTTGGTGTTTGACCTTCTTTATCCCATTGCCAGGGTCTTCTCTGTAAGACAGTGAAGGAAATCTGGGCTGCTAAGGAATTATCTCCAGAGACTGATGCTGTCTCTGATTGCAAGCTTGGTGTGTTTTCCTTTTTTGGGACAGGGTGAGAAGGGAAGATCAGGAGCTTTGCTCATGTCAGAGGTGAGGGGGGAAAAGCACAAGGTGCCTCTGCCCTGGGGGAATGGCCCGGACTGCTCCCACCAGGGAGAAGGATGAGATGATGCAACAGCTCTGCAGGTTGGTGTGTACCAAGTCCAGTTCCCAGCACTTTCCCTGGAGTCTCCAGTAATGTGGGAGGGCTCTGCTATGTATCTGTGGGAGTGAATTTGCTGCTGACTCTGTTCTTTAGACTGTGAGACCAGTGCCCCACTGATTAAAAAAATTAATTACCTTCGTCTTGCAGGAATGAATCTACTTTCAAGATCTCCTAGGCCCTTAATCAAGCATCTCCCTTTGAAAGAAGTTTTGATTGAATTGCAGTAAGCTGTCATTAGAGCCAGGATGGCTGGGTCAGAGGGGGATGAGTTCAGAGACCTAACTGGGCTCTGCTTGTGGTGAATGGAGTGGTTCCAAACTTCTCAGAAATAAGTCACTAAATCAGAGAGAAGAGGGAGAAACAGGTTCAAAAGCAGTTTAGTTATGCAGAAATTAAGTATCTTGGGCAGTCTGAGTACTGCCTGGAAATTATACAGGTTGCAGTAGAAAAACTAGCTGCATATATGGAGGCTGTTCAGCTTGGGAACAATGTAGGAAAAGGAGAGGACCTGGCCTAGATTCTCACTGGGCTATAGATGCAGTTTTTTACAAGATTTGAGTGCTCAGTAGTAAGTAGTTTGAGGCTTTCTCTTCTCCGTGCTATGTTCTTTCTTCAGGGTCTGCTTTGCAACCACAGAGTTAGAGGATAATTTGCTCCCTGAACACAGGATTCTCCATTAATCACTTGATCTTAGCAGCTGGGCTTTGGGAGGAACAATGCTGGCAGAGGTCTGGCAAGGTGCTGGATGGCCATGTCACCTGCCCTCACATTGCCTCCGGGGTTCCTCTGAGCCTGCGATGTGAGGGACTCCAGGCATGGTGCTGATGGTAGGCAGGGTTGTGTGTGGTCTATTGCTGCAACCACTGTGATCCCTCCTGGGAAGTGAACTGCCTGGTGACTGCTGGCCAGTGGCCCCTGCACACTTCAGCCAGCCTCACCATGTGCGTATGCTTTGGCATTTCCCTCCTTTCCTTGCAGCCCATGGCCATGTTCCCACAGCTGAGCTGCGTGCTGGTGCCTGTGCCATTCATCATGCCAGCAGCACAAGAGCAACTGGAAAAAGTGTCTGGAATTTATCACCCGTGGCAGGAGCTTTTGTCTGTAATAAAAAACATTTTCCCCCTCCTCTCTTCCAGTGCTTTCCCCCTTCTCTTCTCTCATTATTATTATTATTAAGAAGCTTAATGCCATATGTCTTGCTGTTTCATAAATAACCCCTGTAATCAAACAGCACTGGGTAAATGGGCAGTCCAGCTTGTGCAATTTGTTTGACAAAATGAATCCAGAAGAATATGAGTCTGTGGAGGAAAGACAAATAGAGCAGCTTGGATGAATGTGTTAACCAAGAGAAAAATGGCTTGGCAGAGTGGTTGATGCTATATTTATCCACACAAATGGAGTTCAGGGCTAATTTATTAAAAATAGAGTGCACAGCTTGCCAGACCGGTCAGTGTCTTCTGGGAGGGATAGCAAGAAACATGGCCCTGCCAGGGTCACGGAGGGGAGCTGGGCTCAGGCTTGGCCAGAGGAGTTAGGTCTTTCTGCACTGTGGGGAGGCAGGCAGTGTTGAGAGGCAAAAGGGACCCACCCTCAGCTGATGGACACACAGGCTGCAGCAGCAGGGCTAGTGTTCACATTCCTTGTGTGTATTGGCAATGCGAGTAGCCCTGGCCTGGTCGAGGTGCTGGGCATACCTGAAGACAGCCGTTGCTGCAAGGAGCGGACAGTCTAGTGAAAATGATCAGCAGCTGCTTGTTGACTCTTTGATCTTCTGGGCTTTTTCCATGCCTTTCCTCTGAATCTCTGAAAGTGTCCAGTAGACTTTAATTCAGCATCAATCCTTCCCTGGCCTTATTGGTGCATTTTAATTGCTTGTGGGGAAAGCAGGAGTCCTGACTCCCTGTTTTGGGACTGAGCAGGTCAGAGCTGGCTACTGGTAAAAACGTTCCAGCCAGAGCGGTCCTGGTTCCAGCTGGGAGACCCCAGCCAACCATGGCTCCTTTTGCCATTTGCTGGCAAACAGGTAGTGGCTGGCCAGGGGATGATGTTCCCTGGCTGGGGGACAGGCAGGAGGGGAGCCAAATTCAAGCCCCTGTGGGCTGGGAAAACCTCTGAGCTGTATGGAAGCTCAAGGGGACCCTCAGTCTCTGCCGTTGCCATGTTGCTGAGCTCCAGGCTGGGCCTGGTGAGCTTTATTTGGTTTCCTGCTAGAGCAAAATGCTAGGGCTAGAAAGGGCATGCTGGCGAGCAGACCAGGCTGAGCAAAGGTCTCCATCCCCGCAGGATGCTTGGAGTGCTACAGGAGGAGGGAATGTGGGAAGCTCAGTGCTTGAGCACCCTTGGAGGCAGCCGGTATGTGGAGAAGTCTTGCCTGTTTTTTTCCAGGCCTTGCTGTGCTCTCTTCCTCTGTTGCCACATGGGAAATGTGACCAGGCACCAAGCTTTTCTCTGCCTATTGGGGGCACAGCATGTTTTGTTGCCCCTCTTCAGCTAAGGAGGCAGTGAGGTGAAGCCAACCCGAAGCATGCTTAAGCTGCAGGCAAGGCTGGTTCAGCTGCAGACTCCCTGAGCTTGCTGACTGAAACACCCATCTGCCTCTTGCTGGAACTAGAAGCATCCTGGACAACCTCTTGCCTGCTTTCCCAGGCAGGCACTTGGTATTCCCTGGACAGGATGAGCCCCAGGGCATGCCCTAGGTTACCTGCATGCTAGGGTGAGCCTGGGAGGGCCCTTTAGAAGGAGGTATCTTTGCTTAAAGATGTCTCTGCAGTTCGGGCACATGCACGCACATGAAGTGCGAGGAGGAGGGCTGGGCCTGGAGCATCACCCAGGCAGCAGGAAGGAAAGGCAGAGTGCCCCTGGGCTGGTGGTTCTGGCAGCCAGCCATCATCAGGTCACAGGGAGATCCCACAGAGCTACTGACTTGAGGCTCAGGAGAGCCAGCTCCCAGCTGGGTGTGACCCTGACAAAATCACAGAAGATGTGGGGTAGCCAGGATTTGAAGCTGCAGCCCTTTCCACTAGCTCTGTCTGACCCTGGGCTGCGTTCCTTTTATTAAAGTTGAACTTTGTCTTTCTCCTCTGGGCAAGGTCCAGACCCTGCATGGCTGCTCATCTTCCAGTAACCTCAGCTAGGCTGGGTTTTCCTAAAGCTCTCCGCAGCACCTGGTGCTGTAAGGCCAAGGCTGTGGGTCAGACTCCCCTCAGGTGCTGCTACAACACAGTACAGGTAATGGCGTTTCTAGGTACCCTGGCTGTAACTCCCTTGCTTCCACTTCAGTTTTCCCGGCAGAGGCCTCGATAAACAGCAAGCACTGAGCACACAACAGTGAAAGCCTTTTATCTTTCTGTGAATTCCTCCAACGCTTTTACACAAGGAGCTGGGCAGCGTGCGTGCATGGCAGCAGCCCTTTGGTGTGTCTGGGTTTGTTGGGAGGGGATCTGTGCCTTCCTGAACATCTCTCTGCAATTGGACCGCTGCTACCTGTACCCCGCTGCAAGATGTACCTATGAGTGAGCTTCCTGGAGCAGGAAAAGCTGAAGTATGCCTTTAGTCACCTCCTGTAAAGTCGCGTCTCTTCACCAATGCTATCCGCAGCCTCTTCCATGTGAAATCCACCCCAGAAGACAGCGAGAGCCTGCCTTAGCCTGGGAAGTGCTGCAACCTAGAGGAGAAATCCTCTTACGCTGCAGCAGCGCCCTGCCTCTTCTTCACCATCAGGCGGCAATACAGGCTTTGGTGACTTGGCAGGGATGGGATGCGCCCGGAGCAGAGATGAAGAGGAGCATTTTTAATTGATGAGAAATATCTCGGCTACTGCTCCCTGCATCTCACCTTTTACAGACTTGCCCCTTGGCCATGTCAGCTGAAGAGCTGAATTTTTAATCAAAGAAATGATTGTGCTTTTAGGTAAGGGGTGTGTATGTAGAGGAGGATGTTTTTCTACCTCCTCACCTCCTTCCTGCCCTCAGAGCACCTGAGCTGTCTTTGCTCTGACTTTGCAAACACAACGCTGTCCTGCAGGCTCGTAGGGAAGCCCGTGGGATGAGCTGCACACTGGGACGCAGGATGGAAAAAGCAGAGGCTGTTGCTCCTGCAGACCTTTGCTGGGCCTGAGCTGTGTGCCAGAGGGAGAGGCAGGCAAAGCTGCAGTGCAGGTGGCTCACGTGTCGGACTGCACATCCACCGGGAGGGGTGCTGGCTCATTAGTCGAGGAAACACCTCTCTCCTGTCTGCTTCCCTCCGCCTCCTCCAAGTGGGAACGCAGCCCCCACCCCCGTCCTTCTCCCCGTTCCTGGTGTGTGTGATTATTCTTTTTTAAGTGGCAAGCTGAATATTTTAAATAAACACTGCTTAAAATCTATAATTTATGGGCAAAGCTTCAGAAGAGGAGATCAGTCACCTCTTGGTGTTGAGGGTGGCTCTCCATCTGCAGCAGCCCCCATTGCTCTGTTTCCAGTCAACTGGCACAGCATAAAGGATTAGCCTTGGGCAGGGCAGCCACCGAGCAGCACCCAGAGAATTCCCAGCTCTGAATGAAGAGAAACCAGATTGTCTTCTCTTGTAGGTAGGAGCAGCTCTGAGCCCTCCCCCAGCACCTGCTGCCAGGGGAGAGCCCTGTCCTCCCGCTAGCTCGCCTGGGAGCAGCTGGCTGGGCCCCCGGTCTTGGCTCAGAGCTGGGCTATTTCGGCCTGCACAGCTCTCGGACTGCAGGGTTAGGAATCCACAGCCTTCCTTCAGCCCCTCTTGGTGCAATGTGTTGGCTCCTGCTTGGGGTGATACAGCAGCTTTGTGGCACCTCTACCTTCTCCTGCCAGCCGCTTTTGGTGTTTGGGCCAGGACCCCCAGCTGCAGCTCCCACCTCACCCCTTACTTGGCCCTCTTTCAGCTGTGGCTGCTCCTTCCCGTTCCTCCTTCACCAGCCCCGCATCCTTGGGGGGGTTTTGGGGCCCAGGAGTCCTGGGTCCAGAGGGACCCCCTGACCTTGGTCCTGGGGAGTTTGGCGCAGGGAAAGGAAAGAGGCAAGTGAAGAGGAAATGATGGCCATGTTTCAGGGTCACTGAAGAGACAGCGATCTGAGAAGCAGCCTGCATGGGCTTGGAAATAAAACCTGAGGGAGCTAGGGCACAGGTGAGGAGTCCGAGCTTGCAGAGGCTGAACTCTCAAAGCTGGCAGGCTAGACATGATGGGGAGCTGAACCAGGACCTGAACTTGAGCTTAAAGGTACTGCTGGACAGTGGGATACCCCAGGTCACTGGGAGAAGACCCTGCCTCGCTGTTCTTCTCCCCTCTGTGCCCCTGCATGTTCCCCAAGCTGAGCTGCATGTGGGAGGATTCTAGGCTTGTTCGTTAATGGGAGTGGAGAGACTTTTGCTTCGATTAATTAATTTGCTGCTCTTCCCCATTTTCAGGACCATCTTTTATTCATGGCCAAGTGGCGCAGACACTGCTGCTTGCTGCCTTCTCAGGATGCTGGCATTAATATTTCATCCCAGAGCCTGCTCATGCTGAAGAGAGCTCATGTCACACGTACCTGCCTCTCCCCGCTGATCTCCTGCCCTGGCCCAGCTCACATTCCCCCCTTCCAGCCCCAGACGAGGTCTCCCTGTCTCTTCACCAGCTGTACGGCCTCTCCCCAGCTCATATTCCTTGGCAATTAAATGTGGCACACTTAGAGCTGGGGCTTGCAGCTCACTTTCTTTGTCTTCTGTGACGCTGGGTAATCAGCCCTGTGCAGAGGATGTTGTGATTACTGCAGCAATAATAGGTTCTGGGAGCAACTCGTTTTGATATAAAGCAGCAGGGAAGGGGAGTGACCTGTATTCTTCCATCCTTCTGCCCCTCCCAGGAAAGCAGGGAAAATGGGACCTATATTTCAGTTGCCAGAGGAGCAGTTCAGTGCTGTGGCTGCAACCTGAGAGGAAAGAAGGCTGCTGAAGAAGAAAACCCTGGCTGTACCTGTCAGAGGAGCAGCAGAAATGATGAAAAGAAGCTCTCCTCCTGCTTCTTCACCCCTCTCCTGGGTCCTGTGCATGCACTCTCAGGCATTACTCAGCTCTGCAGAGCTCCAAGGCCAGGAGCAGCCTTTGCCTGCAGCTTCTGCAGCCCCAGCAAAGCGCTCTGTCTGAACAAGGGCAGGCCACAGTGCAGCGGTTTGGAGTGGCACTTCATTTACTGAATGGCAGCTCCATAATCCTCTTCAAATAAAAAGACTCTGAAGTTTCTGTGCTGGGAGCTGGTGGAAGCCTTTGCATTCAGGCAGGTGGCACAAAGGAGTATCTCCTTCCTAGATGTAGGAAGGGTTTTGCTTGGGCTTTGTTAGTTGATTATTTGTTTTCTTCTTCGTTGGGAGTTTTAAGGATTCTTCAGAGGGCCTGCTAGCTCATTCGCTGTCCCCTCTTCAGGACCAATGTATCCTATGCACACTATGCACATTGTATTTGGGGCTCTCAGCAATACAGTGATCTCAGGCTGTTGCAGTCAAGGAGGCAGATTAATTATGTTCAATTTGTTACAGTTCAGCTCTAGTTTCCAGGGGTGCCTTTCATGTCAGAGTGAGCCTGTGGATCAGGGGGGATGTGTTTTTCCTCCTTCCCACCTTGCAGAGGAGGGCAGGGTGGCAAAAAGGGGAGTCTGGGGGTGCCCATGCTGCCTTTGCTCAGGCAGGTGCTCAGGGAGGAGGCTGGTATGGAGCTGTTAAAGTGAAGAGTTGATTCTGTTCCTAACAGCAAGGTATCTTTGGCACTGGGGCTAGTGGATGGGATACACTCTCCCTGATTGAAGTGCTTGTTCTGGCAGGGAAATGCTTTGCAGCTCTCGTGCGATGGGAGGAGAGGCCTCGCAAGGCATTATCTGTGTCCTTCCCTCTTCACCCCAGCTCTCAGCAGAGCCAATTCCTGGTACATCGTCCATCTTTTCAAGAGCAAGATAGCACAGTAGCTCATGAACTGTATGCGCCCAGCCCTCTGGCTCAGAGTAAATAGGCCCTGCCTGCCCTGCAGCAAAACCAAGTGCTTTAGGAGTCACCAAACCAAAGCACCATCTTAAAAGAGGTCCCAGAATTGGGGTGGGAAAATGTGCATCTGCTCCGCGCTGAGATGCTTTTGGAAAGTCCAGATGTGGCTACTGGAGAGTCACAGACCCTACATTTGCCCTATAGCCCCAGGAGCCTGGGAGAAGGCACGGACAGAGAGGAGAGTTGGGAGCAACTGTTCTGCAAAGGGTGGATTGTGTTGGAGAGCACGTGCACATGAGTGTGCATTCATACATGTGTAGTGGGGACGTGTTCAATTAAGAGAATGTGACTGCAGGTTGCAGGATGTGGAGGCTGCGAGTGGCAGAATCTTCACAGCCTCATTAAACTCTCATGTCCAAATTAAATGTCAGATTTGCATATCGGTTCTGTGTTTTCGGGCCCATTATGCAGCAGCCAGGAGGAAGCGTGTGGGTGGGGGTGCTGTGGGAATCCAGCAGGGAATGCGAGCCCTGATGTCTGCTTGGTCGCAAGGACACACCATGGAAAATGCCCAGCAAGCTGGAGGAGGAGGAGCTGGTGATAGAAGTGTGTGCAAGGCAGCGGTGGGCTGAGGGTTATACTTTGCAGGGGGGAGCAGCCTGTACTCTTCACTGGTGCATTTCAAAGCAATTTACCAAGGAGGGCATGGGCCCAGACCAGTTTGTCCATCGATGTCTCATTTTATAGTTGGGGAAACTGAGGCATGGGGAAAGGAGGTGACAGATTCACCTAGCAAAGCCTTTCTGGGGATAAGCACAGGGCACAGCACATGCCTGCCAGTTGTGCTGATTGGAGCGAACTGCAGGGTGCCTGGCACTTCTGCAAACCAGTCCTTCCAGTTGAAGACCACCTCAATCCAGCGTGGTTCCCTCCTTGAAGAATCTGAGGTTCAGCGAGCCAGTCCTTCCTTCCTTCAGAGAGGGATGCAGCCTGACCACCCCTCTGCAGTGGGAGCGCTGGAGACGTGGCAATGCTGAGAGGCAGCTGAGCAAGCTCTGAAGCTGCCCAGCAGGAGTGAGTACCATGCAGTGCTCCCCTCGTTCTGGTCCTGGCTCAGGGCCCAGGGCCGGTTCCTCCCTAAAGCTGTGCAGGAGAGAAGAGATTGCTGCCTCGCTCTTGGGAGCCCTGCAAAGCCAAGCATGTGAAATTTCAGGGAGAGTTAGGGACCAAGCTTGGTTTTACATGAGTCAGGACTGTCTTATGGCTACCTCCATTGCTGTAGGTGGAACAGAGAGCTGCATGTGATGGGCAGTGTTGTGCTGGAGCATCCAAGATGGTCTTTGGTTATGGACAGGTTCCCAACCCAGCTTCTGTGGGTTTTGCACTACCCCCTTGCTTTCAGGAGACAGAGAAAGGGCACTGCACTGCCTGGGCTCTGGTTGTAGAGCTTCACCTCCAGGAAGCCCTTTACAATTTCCCCCAGGCTGGATTCCAGTAAGCTCTTGTTTTAATCCGGATTTAATTACCTGTAAAGACTGACAAGCCTCTTCCTTGCCCCTTGGGAAGCCCAGCCAGCAGGGTAGCTTCAGGTATTGGTACAAAGCCAAACTGCAGCCCAGGTTGGTGAGCCCCTGAAGTGCACAGGAATTTCTATTGTGGATGGAAACAGATGAATGTGTCAAGGGACTGAACTAAGCAGCACTCAGAATCAGTGATACAGCACCTGAGAGAGGCAGATCCCCCTTCGCGGGCAGCGGGAGGTTTACCGGGCTTTGTAGTTGAATGCCTGTAATCCCACAGAGACTTCTGCCAGGGGTCTGGTTGCAGAGCGGTGGGTGGCAGCAGCAGAAAGATGCTTCCTAACAGCATGCTGGCAACCGAGTAGCTAAAAGCAGGACTGACTGCAGGTGTTTCTGTCCTGCAAGGTAGCAAGAGCAGAGCAAAAGCTATCCTCTTCACTGCCTCTCAGGCAGGACCAGACTGGGGACTCATGAAGGATTAGCATGAAGATTAGAGAGCATCATCTGGGGGGCATGCTGAGACAATGTTTCTTCCTTTGGGAGAAGAATCATGGTCACCTGGGTATGCTGTTGTGTGTTGCCCCAGAGTCCCTGCTGGGACCTGAAAGAGTCAGGCAGACTGTGTGTCTTCAGTCCTTGGAAAGAGATGGTGAGCAAGAAAGAGGAATGGGGCCTCTATTGCTCTGCAAAGCCTGTGCCTGCTGTCCTGCACATCTGTGAAGCATGTCACATCCCTAATGGGCCAGATGCTGAAAGATGCTGCACATCCTTAGAAGGTCAAACTCAGATGGCAGAAAACCCTCCTGGCTAATTCTGACACACGGAAGTGACAGGGCCTACACAACAGGAGACGCCTGGGAGGCAGAGAAGCAACTGAGTCAGCCATCTCCAGAGAAAGATTTGTCAATGGCTGGGCTAGTTTTCACCAGCTCCACAGCTGGTGGCGGTTTCTGCACTTCATGCAAGAAGCATCTTGTGTGGCTGACATGCTGGTCCCTGGAGGGGAGCCAGGGGAATGAGACCACTCCTTTCTCACTGGGGGTTGATGCCTGTGGACCTTATCCAAGCACTGCAGTACCATTTGCTCAGGAAGAAAGGGGCCCAGCATCAGGAAAGAGCCTGCAGGCCCAGGGCTGGGGGACTGAGGGGTCTGAAGCATCTTCTCTGGCCGCCTTCCCAACTCATGACTGCCTGTGAGGCCAGACTATGAGTGCAGCCCCACAGCTCACCACCTTATAGCAGGCTTCTAGGCAGGTAAGAACAGCATACTTCCAAGGAAGTCGCTCCTGATTTACACCATTGTAAAGAGAAAGGATGCAGCTTTGATTAAACCTTGTCCTGAGTCTTGGGAGGGGCAAAGCAATGGAGGCCTGGGATAAAACTCTGAGATCTGCCACAGACTCCCTGTAAGGCAGTTGTATAATTCCTCCTGGCCCCAGTTCTCCTATCCATAAAAGCTGGGATACCTCCTGCCTTGGCTATAAGGAATGCAAACCTTTCAGGGCTGAGACTGCTCCTGCCGACCATCACAACATCCAGGAGAGTAATGGAGTTCCTTATGCTGCTCTGTCAACTGTTTCAACCCTGATCCTGGGTTGGCAAAACTGCCCATGGACCAAAGCTCACATTTCCTTTCCAAGTCCCCAGCTGTGAGACAGCATCCAACTCCTTCAGCTCTCGGTGGTGTTAACCCCGACAGCCTCTGTGCTCTTCAGGCATTCCTCGGTGCGTTCTCTTCCCTGCCGGGAGGAACGACAGCTGCCCACTGTAGCAGGGCAGCAGAAAGGCCAGTGTGCTCGCTGAGCGGTGGAGGAGAGCATCCTTCATGGCACAATGGGAGCAGTGAGCCTGGGGCTTCTGCAGGCAGGAGAGTAAGCCATGCAGGACGGCTGAGGTCATGGGGCTCCGAACGGGAACAGCGCTGAGCTTTTATGTGCACGCCCTTTTATGCTTGCCTCTATTCATGCTGGGAAGGAAACTGCTTTCTCTGTATCCATCTTTCTGTCAGAAAATCCTTAGCCTCTGAATAGATTTACTCTCCGATCTGTAAGCTGTTTAGCACCAAGCCTGCCTAAGGGAAGGAGGTGAATGAGTCTGGAGGGCTTTATTGGCAGGACAGTGCTCTGGAGAGGAGGCTGGCTCGCTTTTTATCGATGGGACCCTTCACTGGCAGAGATAGCCTTAAGGATGGGGAGTCAGGCAATGGTGGATAGCCCAAGACTGCAAACTTGGCTATAGGCTTGGCCCTAAGGTCTGCCACTGCCCCTCTGCCCTGTACCCATGGGCGTATCCTCAGTATCCGCTTTAGTTCTGTAACAGCTGCCCTTCTGTAAAACACAGTGAAGTGTCCCTCTGTCTCCATGGATGGTGAAGCAGGAGTCTCCTCTTCCATTGTGTTTAAGGCCCAGAGCTACTTGACTACCTATAAATAAGTAGATAGGTAGGTTGTGAAAGGACACCACGACGGAGTGCTTGCTCAGCCTCTGCTTTCTGTCATTGCAGTAACGGTGTAGACAAATCCTTGGCTCCTTTTGCTGGATTCCCCAGGGGCAGTTGCTAATGCTGCTCTTCCAGCTCTTCCACTGAGCTGTCTCTGCATCCTGCACTCGTATAATCAGAAGTTGTAAAACCGCTGACAAGTCCGTAGACCAGAATGGAGATTACATGCAACATTAAAATTAAAAATGGGCTAGACTTACCAAGCTGTCTTCATTAGGCAGCTGTGTTTTATTTGTGGCTTTTACTGCCAAATAAATAATCTTTCAGGTGAGTTAGTTAAGCTGCCCTCATGAGCAAGATAACGTGGGGGAGGAGAGACAGTTCTGCATGGCCACTGGGGATTCTGCCACAAATCAGCCAGTCTGGAAACTGCAGAACTGATGTAAAATCAGGGGGAAAACCTTAAAAACCCACCAACACTCCCTGAGTCCTCAATGCAAAACTACGCAGAACAGTCCCTTCCAACCTGAGCCAACGCAGAGCAGGCTTCGGTGCTGAGAATAAATTCAGACATTTAAGCCTCTGCCTCCCTCATCTCCCTCACAGCCATTCACTTGTTGTCTTCTGCATTCACTTGGTTCCTCATGTTTGTTTCTCTCCTTTTCTGCCAGACTTCTGGCTTTAGGAATGGTCCTAGGGAAAGCATTAAGAGAAGGCACTGTTGTGGATACTTAAGGGCGGTATTAGAAGGCAGAGCATTTGTGCCTTGGCATATTCCAGGACTTCTATGGAGAAAGTACACTGGTAATACACTCACCTAGGTTTCTGTGCTTGTGGATTCTGTTTCACGTGGCTAGGGCCAAAGTCATGGTTGCTGATAGAATCTACAAAGCACTAGTGGCTTGGTTTGACTTTGCACCAGAACCAGATGAAGTCTTGTATTCTGTTTTAATTTTCTCTTTGCGCTTCCAGACTCTTTCAAACCACAGGCTTGAAAGGAATGACATTTGTTACCCCAGGGATCAAAAAGTCTCATGCAAACCACTGCAAAATGAGAGAAGTGATGCTGCCAACACTACCAGCAGAGGAGAGTCAAGGTGAAAGGAGTTAAATTTTTCATTTGCTTCCTGCCTGTTCTAGGCTGGGGTTCTGTCTCCCTGATTACTCCTTGACTCCCTGACATACCTGGTCCAGGATCATGGTTAACACAGAAATCCAGCCCTTCCACTTCTGCAACTGGCAGACTGTGTCAGAAAAGCTCCTCAGTACTAATGACGGAAGATGAGATATAGCTAGGTAAGGTCAGGTATTCTCTGATTATCTGCTTCCTCATCAGAAAACTGCTTTAATGAAACCGAAATTCTTTGCAGAAAATGCTTTCATAAATAAGTCAATTTTTACAAGAAATGCGGTAACAAATTTATCTGTGGGAAAGAATGAAAGATACAGGCGAATCATCCCATTTCAGCATTTCCAAAATGCAAAAAAATTGCCACTTTACATTAGAAGACACCGTATTGTTCAGAAATGAAAGTTAACTGATATTACAAAAAAGATCACAAAGGCTGAGCTTGTATGGGTGTAGTGAAGGAGCCCGTGTCCTCCTCCTGCTCAAGGAGTTCAGACTGAGCTCAGCTGAATGAACTTCATCCTTTTAATACAAAACAGGTCTTTTTCCAATCCACCCTTAGACTTTTAAATACCTTTCACTGCAAAGCCAGTGCTGTGAGCAGGCACGTTACACATTTTGCACATTACACCAGATAATAGGTTGAAAAATAAACAGTATGGGAAGTGGGGCCTCAGTATTGAGACACCTAGTAATCTGGTCCCCAGCAGGGTGAGGACCTTTCCCTTTGTGTGTGGCACTGCTCTGCTCAAGCGGATGTCTTTGGGTAGGGGCAGAGCATCCCGTGCGGGATGCCAGCCCAGCCAGGCTGATGGCACGGGGTGCAAAGGAAGAAGACTGGCAGGGGGCAGTCATGGAGCATCAGATTTGGATGCAGATGTTGGCACTGATGCAGATTTGTTTCTTGGCCCTACTTGTGTCATTTAGATTTCTCTGTGCTTCTCATCTCCCTGTCTGGAGAAAAGGGAGAAAAGCAACTCATGACCCCCCTCCCCTAGGCGTGTGACAAGGATGTGTGAAGCTAGTGAGGAGATCCTATACAACAGCAAAAGAGGTTATTTAAGCCTTGGAGATGGATATGGTTTCACTGGCACAGATGTTAGACAATAATAAATTCTCCATGTCAGGCTTCTGTGCTTCATACGAGACAGACGGCAGGACAGAGCCCACGGCCATGCTCGGCAGCGTGCCTGCGGCCTGGCTGGGCCTCCACTCCCCGTGCAGCTGGGGCTCCAGCCTCCATGGCATGAGGTGCTGCAAACTGAGCCTGTTGTGAGCACGAAGGGAACTCCCCCATCCCTCAGTGGGAGCGATTGCTGAGAGCTCAAGTGCTCCCCAGGGAGGCAGCGGGAGAGCATTCATGCTGTCTGTCTGTGTGTGTCTATGTGTGTTTTTTCCCTGGCAAACAAAAGTCTTTCTTGGCTCATCTGTCAGGGCATGAGGGAGCTCCCGCCTTTGCTGCACAGCCTTGCCCTGAAAGACTTGTCACCCCATGACTCTGGAGGGGCACAGCACAAATAACTGTACTTGTCCCCAGCTGTGCTTTTAAGGAGGCGGTACTCATTTGTATAATGTCTTATTGTTATGGGATTTAATTAGCTGTGGTTTGTTCGCTCAGCAGACACAAATGAGGTTTTAATTTTTTGTGTACAGTTGTGAGGTGGTTTTTATTCATCGCATCAGGAGCTCTCTGAGGCCTCCCACGTCAGAAACTGCTGCCAAAAGGATGGAAAGGGCCAGAGAAAACTGCGATGATATTCCAGAAGTGGCAGGATAGGTCGCAGCTTTAATATGAGCTGGGGTTATTTGTCACAAGCACATGGCACTAGAGTGTGCCCCTCCTAGTACCTAGGAAATGTCCTGGTTGCAGAACAACATACTGCTGGGCAACGAGTGACTTAGGAAAACTCATCCTCAGCAATAGTGCCAAAACGATGCAAGATTCCTAGGATCACACACCATGCAAGTACTGGTAGGAAACCACGTAGACCCCCTCTCAGCTCAGTAGAGGTGTTGAAAGCATGGAAGGAGGTGCTCAGCATGGGAGAAATTCTTCTGGAAATTGGACAGTTGGCTTGGTCCAGCCTGAGAACCAGGCAGTAATATTGGAAGAAACTTGCAAAAGCCAGTCAAGAAAGATGGAGTGTTAGACACAACCACGCAAACATTTTTTTGGTATTACTTTTATCCTTTTCTCTGCCTGCTTTCTATCTTTGCCGCCTTCCTTTGCATTTGCAGTCTTGCTGTCTCCATCAGAAAGTCCCCAGTCACTCTTCCTCCCAGCAAAAGGAGAGTGTGTAGATGCTGAGAGGGGCTGGGGAGCAGGCCTAAGTCTCTCTAAAACTTTCCAGGGCCTCATTTCCTTCTGCTCTACATTGTCTCTCCTCTGTACTCTCTTCAAGCACCCAGGAGCAAAATGGCATTTACTTTCTTGCTTAATGTCAATATTTGCTTTCCTTTGGAACTGTCTGTTTAATAATAATTCTTGAGCACTGAATGAGGTGAGGCCTCTGGGAACAGCTCTGTGAGCTCAGGCTGGGGAGGATGGTCCTGGCACTCACGTTTTCTCTTCTTTCTCTGGAAGACATTCTCCTGGGGTTGGAACAGTGAAGGGAAACTGCTTGGACACCAGGAATTTCACACATGCTTGCAGATAGACATTTGACTTCAGTGGGATGCCAATGCATCCAGTTCCTACTCCTGTATGTTTTTCTCTCTGTGATGAATGCTGTCTATGGGACAGGCAGCTGCAGAGGAAGATGCAATTTTTCTTAGCTTGCCAGCCATCAATCTCCTGAACGATACTCAGCTAATGAAATGGCAATGTTATCACAAGCCTGTCACCAGCAGTAATGGGGCGATCGTTAGAAACTCAGACCAGACTGAGAGAAAGCAAGAAAGACTTCAGAGCTTGTCTTCAGAGTGTGATTCCTGGTGAGCTGCTTTTGATGAACCCTGGCTTGGCTACCTTTAGCGCAGAACCAAGAGCCCCCGTTTGCTGGCCACCTTCTTCCACTTTGAAAGGAACACCTTCCTCTTGTACTGGGAGAAGACAGAAGTGTCCACACATGAACAGCCACTATCCTTTATGACCACCCTTTGTTTTCATCTGAATTCACAATGTGAACACCTGTAGTCATTTAAAAAGGCACTTTCTCCTGTCTCCTTTGGGAACTGACATTGCCAAGTGGGCAAGAAAGTTTTTGATGCTTCTTCCTTTCAAAACCCACTGGTTTTTAAGTGGACAAGCTGTGCCCTGACCTGTCGCTGTTCCACCCCCTGCTTTCCCCTGCTTGGCACGTTTTAGATTAGGCAGCAAAGAGCTCATTGAATGGTATTTTGTCCCTGAGGCCCTTCTGTCCATGTTCTCAGTGGATCCCAAGGCACAAAGCACAGTGAGAGAATGCTGCTGAGCAGTGCTTTGCCTCCTGACTAGCCTTTCTGCTTTGCACGGCTTGTTTTTGTTCTGAGTGATTAAATGCTGACTGGTGATCTGTTTTCATTGTGAGGAGATGGAGCTGATGACAGATGGGGACACACTTGGAACCTGCAGGAGGCATTAATCAAAGCAGAGGTGTTGCCTGGGCCATGCTGTATGTATCATGGGGCAGACTCTTTCCTTTAACGGTGAAGAACTTCCAGTTAAAATAAAACCCCTGTATATGTGAACAGATGGAAGGAGCAACTTAGAGGAAATGAGAGATGAGGGGAAGATACCAAAGGGACAATCTTTCCCTTAGCCATGACTTTGGGCTGCCTCCAGACAGGAAAGATGAGCTCCTCTCTAGGTCTCATCCTGCTTTGGATTATGCTGAGAAAATGACAGGTTGCCGGCGGCTGTGACTGGCTTCTTTGCGGGATCAGCAGGAGAAATGCCTGCTTGATCCCCAGGTGTCCTGCCAGCTGAGGCACTAGAAAGCTGAGGACAGGGGCAGCGACCCTCAAGCCCTTCTTTTTCTGAGGCTGATCTCTGTGCTCAGCAACCTGCAGCAACATCCCGCTGATGATATGGACAAGTATCTGGCTGAATGAATACTGAGGAAGTTGGTAACACCTCCAAATAGTGAGAATTGCTAGAAATATAGGTGTTATGTGTACACTCTTTCTTAGTAGCTTCTGTGAGTATCAGGTACCAGTTAAGAAAGTGCTGGGGGTGTCAGGGGATGTAGAAGTTAAAAAACACAAGATCTCTTCAGCTAGTGCAAATCTGCTTAGTGCACCCAGGGTCAATGGGGCTCCCAGGATTTCTGTAACAGGTGGATCCAGCCAGATTGCTTCATCCTTTAGAAACTGTGGTTTACATGACTGCTCCCATTCTAGGTCTTGGCTGGAAAAAATGGTTCTTTTTTGTAATAGTTGTCACTGAACACTGGGAAAAAACCATGAGAAATTACCAGAATATAACCTCTTGAGAATGCCGTAAAAAAATGTTTGTTGTTTACTTACTTTAGGAAAAAGAAAAATCAAAGAGAAGAGTAATAAGAAAGCTAAGACTCTGCGATGAGAGAAAAATGCAATTTTCTTTTTAAAGCTCTGATTTTAAAGTTACGTATGGAAAAGCATAAAGGGTTTTAGAAAACTTCACCAAAAAATAGAGAAAAGAGAAAATAACTACAACGAAGGGCAGTATATCGAGGGTCATATGTGCCTTCATCTCCTGTAAAACAATATTTGCTGCAACAAAGGCACAGCCTTTTAGTTATTTATTGTCATGTCAGCTACAAAATATTAAGAAAATAAAAAATTATAATTTACCCTGGATGTAGTCTTGTGGCCAAGAGAACCAGACTGCCCTGGAGCATCATACTTGAATGCACAAGCAAGCAGCGATGAGGAGAGCAGACAGCTTAGAAAGCCAGCCACATACTGAAAGGAGTCATTGCTGGATGGAGTCACGTGGAAGGAAAAGGTTTGTGACACAAGGGATGGGGTGGGAAGGAGGTGGGCAAACCTGGGTACCCCTTCCATTGCCTCCATCCATGGCTAGATCCTTCCCTGCACAGTCCTGTGCAGAAAGCAAGCAGCTAAGTCCAGGGCAAGTTCTGATGAAAAGAGCCTCCAAATGAGAAAAGTGGGGCTTCTCCCTTCTCTCCACTTGAAGCTGGTCCAGGGAGAACAGAAAGGTGCTAGGGCCAAATGAGGAAATTGATTTCTTTAGAAAATGAAAGTAAAATTGTTCTGTTTAGCCCAGCTCTTTGCTAATTTCTTCCACTTGTTTTCCCCACTTTTTCTGAGACAGGGTGTCCTTGTGGCTAATTTCTCCCTTTGGTTCTGTGTTACTATGCAACCAGTGGCATCAGGTGCCTTGCAAAGACGATGATGGAAAAGACAGCTGTGGTGCCTTGTCCACCCTGCAAACTGTTAGGCACAGTGAGCAACTGGGCACCCCGTGCAAGAAGCCGCAACACCTTACCAGCCGAAGAGGCTAGACAAGCTGTGAGTAGTGCCGCAGATGGCCAGAGGGAGCAATGCCAGTTTTGCGTAACTCACTTGGCTTTTCAGAAGCACAATTAAGAGGCTATTGAGCTGGAAAGAGGCAGAAACATTTCCTCCCACCTTAGCTCAGCTTTGGTCAAGAGTTGTTCTTGAACTTGTCCCTTCTTGTCATGTCTTGGAGACAATGAGATGAGATGCCCAAGATGGGATCCCCATCAGCACTCTCGGTGTTAGATCCCATCCACCAAGATGATCAGGACAGGGAAACATGGCTTAGCAGCAAGCTGGCGCAATGAAGAGAGTGTCTTCACAGCAAGGCAGAGAGCAATTTGCCAGCAGCTTTCCACACGCGGGATTCTCCTCCGGCACTGGTCACGACAGTCAGGGAGCGACATGGCTGGGTGTAGTTAGAGGTGCTGGGACCTCTCCCTGCCAGCAAGAGGGTGCGGGAGCCAGGAAGAGCTCCAGGAGGTGACGGGGAGGTGGGGGAAGGTTTGCTGCAGCCGCCGCGGGAACCGCAGGCCTGCCCGGCGGCGCGTTTCAGCACCTGGACAGCACCCGGACCGCCGGGCTCGCGCTGCGCCCTGCGGGGCCGGGGCCCCGCCCCGCCGCCTGCTGCCGGCACGGCTTGCAGGGCAGCGGGGTGAGGAGCCCTGCGCAGTTTTTCCTGTGTTGTCCCGGTGCCTATGCCAAGGACGAAGCCACAGTGCCGGTAGCCTGGGGGGTCCCAGGTGCCCCCTGGGATGATGGCACTCCTGAGGGTCATGGTCACTTCAGCGAGGTTTGTGGGGCTCTGGAGGCGGCATGAGTGCAAGGAAGAAGAGGTCTTGCAGAACAGGTGAGGTGGCAGACAGCACCTGCTGGGAGAGGGCTGGACTCCTTCAGACACAATCACACCACAGACAGACACTAATAAGCAAGATTTAAAAGTGCCAGAAACCCACCACCTCTTTCAAGTGAGCATGATGTCAACTCTTCCTCATCCCAGTTTGTGGACTGAGTGTTCAGAGTCTCCTTCAATCCAGCCCACAAATCATCTTGTCCCTTTTATGCCTTTTCCTCACGCAGTTGATATTTGTCATTAACACATTTTATTAGTCTTTGTTCCCCACCCCCAGTAAAAGAAGTCTTAATAAAATGCCAGAACACATACTGAGCAGAAGAACAAATTGTTAATGCGTTCATTAAACAAATACGCTTCTCCTCCGGTCTTTGGATGGAAATTAATTACCCTCTTGGAACTTCACCCTGGATGTGTGCTTTGATTGACAGCTGGAGGTTGTGTCTGAATCCTTTTTTTAGAGGCTGAAGTGAGAGCTGGCTTGACGGCACTGCAGAGCAGAGTCTGACAGCTTGCTGGGTGTAATCACCCCAGCATGGTTTCTGATATGCCTGAGCCTTGCCCCAGAAAAAAACCATGCCAAGGCCAAAGTCACACTGGCCCGTTTACCATTATGGAGGTTGGCTGTTGACTGCGGCATTTTCAATCATGAGGACAGATGATGGCAGGGCTCTGTGAAAAGCTCTGAGAAGGGGTGAGACAACAGTTCATGGAAGGTGGGTTCATTGGTAGCTGCAGAGCACAGAAGCAAGGAGCTTGCTAAACCCTACCAGCAGCTTGTGGGCTTTCTCATTGGCCTGTGGCCCAGCTAGAGGCAAAATCCTGGGCTAGCTGCGTCTTTTGTCATACTTACATTCATTTCCTCTTCCTGCCTCCCATTGCCAGAGCCACGGGAGGGCAGGATTCCTCTTTATCATAGATATAAATTGCCCTTAGACCTGTCCAGATGCATAACCCCACACACAGGGAGTTGCAGCACCTCCCAACCACATCAGTGCCTGCAGCACTGGAGAAAGCAGCTCCCAGGTCCAGATCCAGCATTTCCTGCAGGGCCAGACTGGCCTTCTGCTGCCAGCTTGGGCTAGTGATGTCTGCAGGACATGTAATTGCACTCCCCCATGATACGGGTGCATTACTAGTCCACGAGCGTGTGATAATGAACCTTTTAGCTGGGAGCAGAGAGAGGGAGAAAGAAAGAGAATGAATGAAGTAGGAAAGAGAGAATTACTGCGGATTCAGTTAGTTAATAAAGGGATTGCGAAAGCAAGGTGAAGAGACATTGGTAATTTTATGCACTGCCAGTCAGGCCCATTTGTCCTGGGAGCAGCTCCAATTTCTCTCTGAGCTGTTCCTTTTCTTTAGAAATGGAGCTGTGAAAGGGAAAAAAACCCCTGATTAAAATCAACACTCAAACTGACAAGGAAAAAAGCCATTTTAATCTCTGCATCCATAGATGTATCTTCTCCCGAATAAGTAAAACAAAGGGGAATTTAGAATATTGGCCAGTCATACACCGCAAAGGCTGAAATCATCCAGACTTCGATGGCAGTCTTGTCATATCCCAGTCCTAACCACAACAGAAAGCCAAATTTCATCTTTACAACTATTAATTCCCACTCATCTACGCCTCTATCCACTGCGCCCTCATTCACTCCCCATTCATTCATGACCATTTAAGAGCAAGCCTCCCTTAAAAACCTTATTAGCACTGTAATCTTGATGCCTTATCCCTACAACTGGTTCAAATCTTCTTCCCGCTATTAAATATTCCTAATGCTGGATCATAACTCATAACCCCTGCCCTAGCCTGAGCTGAACCCAGAGGAAGAGACAGTTGCTACTCTGCCAGCACCACTCACTGGGCCTCTATTGCTTTTAAATTAACCTTTTAGCAGATCCATGAGCATCAAGGAGGAGTGAGATGTACCTGATGATGTTGTATAGAGCTTCAATTTCTGATTGAGGAGAAAAGAAAGTTATTTGGGGAAGACAGCTAGGAAGGGCATTCCTGTGTTTAAAAGAAGGTGTGGATTTTCTCCTGCAGTCAATGGGAACTCATTGTGAAAAGGCTGGTTGTACTTCAAGACCACACAATGGGGACATAAACAGGAAAGTCTAAGTATTAAATTCTGACTGAGCGGTGTTTGGAAGGGGATGAATGACGCAGTTTTGCAGAGGGTCTCTGGGCAGGTGGATGTGTTTGCCTATAAATTCCACTTCACTACAAGCCATTCCCTGCAAGTGGGTCCAGTGTCTGGGCTCCTGAGCAGTTAGTACACATCCAGGTCACACTTTTGTCCTCAACAGAGATGCTCTGACCAGCTGTGGCGGTGGCTTGGTACAAGGTTGAGTGGGACTGAGCACATGAAGCACAATTTGTACATCTGCATCCAGTTGCAAACTGTTAGTATAGCATTATTTCTGCTGCAGAAGGCTTGTTTTATCCTGTCCTATCCATCCACAGGTTGGCCAAGGGAAAGCTAAGGCCTGGTCAGAGTAGACGTCAGCTAAGGCAGTAAACATAAGCACTCAGTTAGGGCTGTTAGAGAAGCTTTCAGGCCTTGTCTCCAAGGGAACACACAGAAAGGTTCAGGAGTAAAGCCAGTGCATTTCTTAAAGAGGATTAAATCTGATGGGGTTGCCCTTAAGCACAGGGTCTTGCACAAAAGGCTGAGAGTGTTCATATGCCTATTTAACCTCTTTTAACTTTCCTGCCTTTACCCCTTTAACTGAGTGAGCACAATCCCCATGTTCTTGTCTTGATGACTTGAGTGCAAAAAGGCGTGTGATTTTTTTTAACTGAAGCATCAATAGTGTGTGCCCTTTCCTCAGGTGCACAGAGGATATAAAATACTCATCAGAGAGCCAAAGTTTTTTCATTTTTGTATACTCTTAGAGATGAGATGTGTGGGGCCTGGGAAATGAAGATAAGTGGCCTTGTTGAGTTTTGTTATAAAGGAGAATGCTGTGGTTGTTAATGTGAGGAGCAGCGCTGGGGCTCAGTGAAATAAGGTAGTTTGTGTGATGCAGCTCAAGCTTGAGGGGACTTTGAGGTCTCATCTGTCCTGCTCTTTTACTAGCAGTGGTCTTCTTGAGTTGAGGCTGTAGTTCAGCACAGTTCAGTTCTGGCATAGAGGCCCTGCTCCAGCTGATGTGATCACATTACAGGGAGTTATCAGGTGGTTGCACCTGGCTTAGAGAGCTTCAAGAAGGCACAGGGTTGCAAAAGGGAAGGCAAAGCACTGGTGGTTTATGAAATTAAAAAGTTCATGGGTGCCAAATCCATGTGCTAGAGAGGAACTGAGAGATGGAAGAAATCTCAGCAACATTTTATCAGGAGGTAAGACAAGGAGATTGGAGTTGAAAGCACTGTAGTGCCTGATTTGCTATCTCTTCTCTGCACCTTGGCTGCAATTTCTGCCTTTAGGGGTTTGTTAGGCACCTTGGGTGGGAAATATTTTATGTGTATTCTGTGGGTTCTGCTTGCAGGGGCCTTAATATGCATAAGGCAGAAAGGCCATCTGGAGAGATCAGATCAAGTGTCCCTTGTACCCTACTACAAACAAAAACAGAAGTGGGAAAAGGACAAAAAGATTGTAACATGGGCTTCAGGCATAGGAAGGTTGAATCCTGAAGTTTAAACTGCTTACGGATGCTCTTAGAGAGAACTGGGAGGGCCTGGCACAGACTTTGCCAGAGGAGCAAGCTAGACAGCTATGTGCAAAGCCTACAGGGCATCTGTGCAACGGGCCGTGGTGTCTGGGCCTCGAGCAATGGAGAGCTGACCTACTGCTGTGGCAGGCAGGCCTTGACCGACCTCTGAGAACAGAGCAGGGCTGGGCAGCCTAGAGGTTACAGTGGTGGAAGAGGTGTCACAGCTGCTGTGTTCTCCACACATTGCCCAAACAGTGGCTGCCTAGCAAAAGGCCTTTTTTAAAGAGCAGAAGAGGTTCACTGGGAGATCTGCTTCTGTGAGAACTGCTGTAGAGGGGAACAGAGCCTCTCACCTCTGTGAACAGCATCTGGCTTGATGTGCTTCCCAGCATCTTTTTGGAGATGGAAGGTAAGTTCTGTGCACTTCCCCCTAAGCCTGGTAAGCTTGCAAACAGAACTGATATTTGCATTGTAAATGTTATTGGGTTGAACAATTCCTATTTGAAAGGGGCCTGGGTAATACCTGGCTGATACCTGGCTGGCATGCTGCTACTGAAGTGCTTCTGGGGAGACAGATCCTGTGTGAGATGCCTGCTGGACAGGAGTATGTGGAGAGGGGAAGGAGAGGTCAGTATTCCTCTAAGATATAAAACTTTGCTCTTCCTGAAAGAAGGGGAGAAAATGCTTGGACAGACCTCTTCTTGCAAAGCTGGTGCTTAGGAGACTCTTGCTTTCTGCTGCTGCTGAAAGGGAGAAGGGGGGACTCACGAGCAGCTCTGCAGTTAGCTGAGAAGGAAGTTGGCAGAATCAAACAGGTCCATGCAATGCAATGAGTGCCTGTGGTTAGCCTGGGTATACCAGTAGATCAGGACATCTGCTGGGCCAGAGCTCAGCTGGTATCAATGTAGAAAAGTCTGAAGAGGTCAAAAGCCTTAAATGATGCTGCCAGAGAGACTGCGATTTTACTTTCTGTATTATAAAAACGGGCCAGTTTGCTGGTTTTGCCTTGAGAGTGTGCTGCCAATTGAAAGCTGGATCTCAGGAGAGTGGATCAGATTCGCCGTTGCTTTCAGAGTCTACTGTCTCATCTCCACTCTTTCCTCAAAGGACAAATCTCCATTCTCCACTGAAGGCTGGAAACCTTGATACCACTGGGCACTAGTGTATTGTCAGATGCCGGTTGCAAGCACAATGTAGGTCTGGTCCTGTAGATGCTGGTGCTGATTGGAGATGCTTAGTAATAATATCACAACTTGCTGGCAGTGGCACAACAGGAAATTGGAGTAGTAAAATATTTCCCTCCTCACTGCATCCCATTTACATGTTTATAATGGAGGTTTTTAAGACCCTAATGAGAAGGAATGCTCATTGCTGGGAGATGATGATTAAAGCAGAGACAGACGTGATTGCAGACAATAACAAAGGGATGTTAATTACATCAAAGGAACCAGGGGGGCAGCGCAGCTGGAGTGGCTGCTGTTTGCCACCCTGTGACTGGGGCTGACCTTGTCCCCCTGATCCTGGCACAGATGTGCTCACCCACAGACTCCAGACCTCAGCAAAAAGCAGCTGAGATGTAGCTATGGGTAGATAAGAACAAAGTAAAGGAAAAAGCTCCAAACAAACAAGAAGTGTCCTTCCAGCTGCAGCCTGCAATAGAAGGAGGGAGTTGAATTTGTGCATGGAAAACTGCCTCCTTGTGCTGGAGAGACTGGCAAAGCTGGCCTCTGTCTGCCTGTGGGGGAAGTAAGCAGTATTCAGAGCAAGAACAAAGATGCTCAGGAGAGGCAAAAAGAGGGGAAGGGCCCTGGAGACATAGCTGAGAGCTCAGCCTGTTAGGCGAGGTGGGCCAGGTAGTGAGTTGATGGGGTGCAGATTAATGAGCTTCTGTTGGGTGCATATAAATCAGAGCCAGCCTTTGAAGCTATGTAGAGGATGCTGTGGCTGTTTCTTCTTTGCCAGCCAAGTTGTCTCCAAATTCTGATTTCTGCTACCTTTCTGGTGGAGCAATGCCCCAGGGACATATCTTCCTGGATGGAAATCTCCATCTGCCGTGAGAGTATAGGGCACAATGCTGTTGTGTCTGGGGACATGTACACTGGGTGACAGAAGAGAGGCAGAAAGAAAGGGATAAAGGAAAGCACATGCATATAATTCAGCATAACGAAAAATAGCAGGGAATAGAGTGAATTAATGGAAGGATGCATGAATGAGTGAAAGAACAAATGAAAAGGAGGCCTTTAGCAATTGCATAGGGCCTAATTTAAGCAGAATAATCCAGATATTTTCTCTTTAAATAAATAAATCAGCAGAGCCCAAAGTGTTTGAGTTGGTCCCAGTCAAAGCCTCAGTATCAAACTTTCATCTATTCTTGACAGAGCAATTAAAGGCAGGGATACAGGCTCTGAAATGTAGCCCAAAGGAGCAGACTGAATATTTAATACAGTTCCAGGCTTTGAAAGTCCCAACAAACCAGTGGAATGGGGAGGCTGATGACAGCTTTATCTTAATAAGGAAACGGAGGGAAAAACCCAGCCCGTACGTGTTCTGCAGAGAGGGGAGGCCTCATTAGAAGGAAAGGCAGTGCAGCACTGGCAGCAGTGTTACTCCAAGCTGTGGCTGGGAGCATAAACACCTGTAAGCGAAGGACAAGAGGGATGTGCTGACAGCCACAGGGCCATTCTTGCGGAGCAAAAGGGAAGCAGGTAGGATTGCGTTGTGGTGCTTTTAGTCAAGTTTGACTAGGGCCTTTCTACTGGAGTGAGGACTCCCTCTAAAAACCAGAGGGAGAGAAACAAAGCATCAGACCTTGTAGGTAGGCTTCCTGCTCACAGACACTGTAGCAGTGCTATGACAAGAATGGGGGGGTGAAAGTTTTATCAGTGTGGCTGCTTGTACACCTCGATTCTCAGAATCTGAGGCCTGGTCCCTGTGAAAGCAATTAAACGTGCCAACGTGGGGCAGTCAGAGGCTCCTGAATCAGTAATCCTCCCTCATTCATGCCTGATTTACACTGTTCCTTTGCATCAGCGCAAAATGTAGCACCAGTGCAAAATAACGAAGAACCAGCCTTAAAGGCTGAATGAGGCCCCTGTAATGCTGTGTGCCGTGCATTATCCATGCAGAGAAATTTTGCCTTGAGACTGAGGGAAGAATGTAACCCTGTCATCCTTGCTGGCAGGGATACGCAAGCTGGGTAGGAAACAGGCGGCACCTTTCCAGACTGTCTCCTTGGATGCTGTAATAGCATTTCCCAAACTGTATTCGATGGAGAGGGAAGTGGATCTTCCCATCTCTCCTGTCCTATCTTAATACGAGCACTGGGGTGGGAGATGGGTTTTCAGTTTGTGCAGTACTGAATGACTCTAAACAGTGACTAGTAACAGGTTAATGAGGACTCTGGCCATGAGCTCTGCTCCCCTTCAGTGAAAGCATCCCCTTTGAGAGCTGCAGGCAGCAGAGGTGTGTACCTTGCCCCCCCGGGGTGCTGTTCACGGAGCTGTGGGGCTGGGGTACTCTGCTCTCTTACACCAGCCAAAAGCCCTTCCCAGCCCAGCAGGTGCCTGTTGCAGCAAAGGAAGTGTCATTAACGCCAGTGAGCCTTGGGAATGAATGACTGAGACTGAATCAATGAGAGGTTTTAGCCCTTGCACAAAGCCTAATTTAGAGAGAACGGTTCAGTTCAGCCTAATGTGCATGAATAGCCCAGGGTCATTCCACCCCTATTTCTGTTTGCTGCAGGGAAGACACTGCCTTGCGCTTGCCAAAGAAGTCGCCCTGCCTCTGAGCACAGTCTGTGCTGTGTGTGATCTGAGACTGGGCCCTGAGACACCTGGAGGGGAGCCCAGCAGAGCAGCTCAGCACCAAAGGAAGCTTCAGGTCAAGCTGTGTGCTGTGTTTTGATGTTTCTGTTTTGGTGGTGAGTGTTTTGAGTTTTACAAGCATCTCCCCTGTTTTGCTGGTGGAAGGCATTTCTTTACCCCTCTCCAGTCACACTTGTAACCTTCACGGCACTGATGAGCACTGGCCACTATTCCAGCTCTGGGTGCTAGAGATATTTCCTGACATATGTAGCATGCCCGGGGCTCTCTGAGGCTGTTTCCATAGTGCTAAACGAATAACAAAATACCTTAAGGCTTCTTCCCCACTGCTGAGGGCAGTCTTTTGGTCTGCAACCTCTGATCCGTGGCTGTGTCTCTCTGGGAGGAGGTGAAGGCGATAGCTTGTGGGGGAGGAGAGGAGAACTGGTGAGTTAGCATGCAGGTTAGCTCAGCTGCCAGAGCTAAAGCAACTCATTAAAGGGATTAGCCACCATCCCTAACTGGATTTAAGACGGTGGCTGTTGTTATCAATAAGTAATCCTGTCTCCAGTCCTCTCTAGTGGCTTGGGAAAGACAGAGAAGAGAGGAAGGGTGGGAGGGAAGGAGGGACAGTAAGAAATTAGAGGGATAAATTAAGGGAAGTGCCAGAGGGAAGGAAAAAGCTATCCCTGAGAGAGGATGGCTTGCTGGCTAGCTAAGGAGCAAACTCTATTCCTGTTCCCTGGGCTGGAGAGCGGGCTGCGCACTGGTGAAGAGCCAGGAGCGGATCAGTTTGCAAGTCACTGGAACCTGCAACTATTTCACTAGTTTCTCCCTCCCCAGAGCTGGGCGTACTTAACTACTACAAAGGATGGCATTGCAAAAGCAAGCTCTGTCATGGGACCTCACTTCGACATACTGTACAGGCCTTGCAACCATCCAAGTTAGACTTGCTGGAAGAGGATTGTGCTGTGCAGTGGCTGGGGGATTGAATTTTGATTAGCTCCGACACAGTCGCTTATAACCTTTTCATTAGAAAATTATGTTTAATAGAAATTGTTCTGACACCTCTCAGCAGCATTTTCTCCTAATTCATTACAGACTCACATGGTGGGAAGGGAGGGGAGATAAATGGAAAGGTATCTGTTCAGACAGTTTCTGTTTGGTGGCAATATTTACGCTAATCAGGCTGTGGTGTGAAGTGACTGGAGAACAGGAGGTGGTAGCGGGGGTGGAAGGCGCAGGAGCACAAAAGAGAAATGCTAGTGAGAATGGCTTCCTGGAACCCTGAGGGAGAGGAGGTGAAATCAACCCAATGCACCCAGCAGGGAAATGTAAAACAGCTGGTGGATACAAAAAACAGACAGACAAGGAACGGAGAGCTGCTGCAGCCGCGAAAGAGCTTGTGCTGGTTTCACAAGGGCGGTTGGTGCCAACAGCAACTGCTACACTTGGGGATGTAAAGCCCAAGTAAGCATGCCCAAGAAACAACCTGCTGATCTTTCTACCCATGTCCAGCCTTCCACTCACAATTGCTGTATGTTCATCTGAGCATCCACCCGCTCACCTCTGTTTCTTCTAGTTACGTATTTATCTATTCATCCATCTACAATATCCATCCATCTCTTGTTTACCTATTCATCTATTTGCTAACTTGTCTGTCTAGTCCTTTGTCTGTAATATGCATCCAAACAGGGGATGAGGATGTCTACTTTCTGTTCTGAATTAGGATCCAACGTTACTCTTTCCTGTGAAATACAATTTTTTGAAAGAAAGATTGTTTTGGGCCAACTGCAATATTTCTTTTCAATTGTGCCTTGAAAAGATAATAGTATATGAGCCATGTTCTGACATGGCAGGTCTTAACATGAAAAATGAAGGCGTGCCTTTCTAACAGTATCAAAACTATGTTTCCGCTTTATCAAAAGGCATCTCTACATATTTTTTAATCAAAATTTCTTCCCAGTTGATGGATGTTCACCATTTTTGGAGGAAAAAGCAGCAAGGCAAGCATGGAAAACATCTCCATGTCCTCATCTGCATGATGCAGCCTAGTATTGAAAAGCAAAGGCACGTGTACAGCTTACACTTTGGTGTGAGGGATGTGTGTGGGGATGCTGATGTGTCCAGCCTAAAATGCCATGCCAGATAAGTGCCATGTTGGATGGTACATGGCATGTCTGCATGTTTTGGGCTTTATAGAGGGTAGGAGAGATAAGACTTGGCAGAGAGTTTGAGTTGGTGGCAGCAGTGACAGTGCATTGGTCAAATTAGTAATACAAGGTGCTGCTGTGTGCTTATTTGCATTAGCTGACTTCAGGCACAGTAGAGGCTAAGTTCCTGCTATAGTCAGTGGAGAGAGAGGACTCTTCAAAGGGCAGTTGTGTCCTGTTTTTTCTGTTAATGCAGAAACAACTTGGTTAAACTAAGCTTACTCTTCAGCCCTGTAATGTTAATATCTCCCCAGACCCCCATCTTTCTTGTGGGCTGGCTTGAACATCTCAGCCAACAGCAGGTTTTTGTAAGTTCATTGCAGCTTCTTGGAGAGGCCATGGAATCTGGGGAAGAGTGCTGGCAGCTAATCCTCCTGCCTTCTTTTCCCTGACACCATGTATGACACAGAGCAAATCATGTCACCTCAGCCTCTATTTCCATATCTGTATGATGGAAGGGAATATCTCGTGTGGGAATGTAAGGAATAATAGTTATTTGCACAGCTCTTTGAGATCCTTAAAGGGAAAACCCTGGAGAGATGTAAAGTATTATTATAAGGGCTGTAAGTTCTTTTCAGGCAGTTAAAGGGATAATAAATTCATTGCCCAGGAGATCAGGTAGTATAAATTCTGTGCAGAATATGGTAAAAAGGTAAGACTGCTGGAGACCAGGAGCTTTTAAAGATTGATACTGAGCAGAAGGGCAACATAGCCAGGGTTATCAAGTTGAGGGTCATCTTGGTTCTGGGTTAAAGTCAGTGGGATTGAAGGAGAGTCTGAGAAGGGTCAGTGTGTGTGCATGTCTTCAGGATGGTCTGTGCTGTGTGTTAGCCCTGGGGTCTGACTCTCAATTCCCTCCTCAGGGATGGCGTTGTGCAACTTGGAAAGGGGACAGATAGGTGCATGGACAGCCAGGAACAACAGCATGGGGCACTTGTTTGTCTTGCTTGATAATAGAGCTACATTCAGCAATTTTTTCCTAGGCAGCATTAAAGGAAGGGAGCACTTGAAGCTTTTTCTAATTCTGTTTCTAGCAAAAGGGAATGAACATAAGCCTACCAACTTTTTGTTGGTTAAAGCAGCCCTTTCTTAAAACACTAAATGTGTCTGGAGCTTGAGAATGTGCTATTCCCATAGTAGTTTGTTAGTATTTATTCACATTATAGTCAGATATTTGGATTTAATTTCTCATTTGAATTTCTTTGGCTTCATCTTGCAGTCATTTGGTTGTTCTTATGTCTTTTTTGGCAGATTAACGAGGCCTTTAGTACCTGCTATTGTCTCCCCACAAAGGTTTTTATCTGTTCTAGTCAAGTCACTTCTCAATCTCCGTTTGATAAACTAAACGGATTGAGCTCTTTATGTCACCCTCCAGGGAGCAATGGATCAGTGCTCTCAGCATGCTCTGCATCCGCCTTTGGTCTTCACCAGGGAAAGCAGTTGTCCAGACAGCAGCCCTGCTTCAGTGAATTCCTGCTATATGGATGCTTGCTAACCTGCACGTTTTCCCAGTCAGGTCATTTGTGAGGCTCCAGATTTGCAGCATCCTTTGGAGAGCAGGGTGGGAGGCCGTGTTTGATTGTTCTCATCGGAGCTGTATCCAGTGGAGGAATTGCCTCTCTGCCCTGGTGCTGCCTGTGCAGCCAGGAACTGTAGGCACCAGCTGCTGAGTTACTCATCTGCCTTCCGCCCCTGCTTGCTCTGGAGCTACAGACACACAGTTCCTTGTCCTGTGAAGCTGGAATAGGCCCAGCTTCCTGAGTAATCCAAATCTCTCTCTGAGCAATTTGCGCCTTTTATTGTCATATACCTCTCCTTGGATCTTTTGGCTTTCTGCAAATTTCATTAGTATTAATTTAATTCTTCATATCAAGATTACTGAGGAAAATTGAGTCCAAGCCTAGAAATGTGTTAGAAGCACCACTTGCGCCTCTCCCTTGTTCAGTGATACTCCTCCATTGACAGCCCCTTTCTGAGGAACTGCCAGAAAGCTGATTCTTAATCCATTTAACACATGCTTTACTGATATCGTATAGCGCTAATTTTTTAATCAGAAGGTTATGAGATACAAAGTCAAACATCTTACAACAGCTATGTATATTACATCTTTGCAGTTACCCTTATCAACCAAACTTGTAATCTCATCAAAGAATGAAATCAGATTTGTCTGACAAGACCTATTTTCAATAAAACCATGTTGACTGATGTTAATTATATTTCTCTCCTTTAATTCTTTATCAATTGAATCATGTATCAACTTTTCTGATTACTTTGCCAGGGACAGATGTTAAGTTGACTGGCCTAGATTCCCTTGTTCAGTCTTGTGGCAGTTGTAAAATATAGGCACCAGGTTTACATTTTCCTTCTGTGATTACCTTCCTTTTTCAGGGAACTGGGTAGGTGTGAGCTCTAATGTACAGGAGAGCATGGCTGGGGGAGAAAAGATAGCAACCATTTTGTACAAATACAAGAAGCAGGGGAAAAAAGCATACCTCTCACTTTGGCTATTTGCTGTTGACTTCCCTTTGCCTTTTTTACACCATAGCTGAGATGTCTTATCCAGGCTATATGCTTGCAGCTCAGTACATCTGCAACATTGATCTTGGCAAGACTCGTCCCTGAAGGAGTGGTGAAAGGGAGTTCCAGGAAACTACTTGAAGTGGGAACTGATGCAGGACCACGTTTAGCTCATTGGTCCTATTTAGGCTGGGAAGCCCCGCTCTTCTGTGTAATGGAAGCACCCAAGGACCCACTGCAAACACTCCTGGCATGCCCATTGGGTAGCACCTTTGAGATCTGCTTCTGTCATTCATAACTAGCTTGCAAATGACTTTGCACAAAGATTCTTCTGACACAAATGTACCTCACTACTATATCTCTTTCACAGCCTCTAACACACTTAGCACTGGCCCAATAATGCACTTACATCCAGTGGCCCTGCTGACAGACTGTATAAAAGGTAACTTGCCTTTTCTTGCTACCTCTGATGGCCAGTGACTGGCTGGAGTGGAGATGGTACCCAGTATTAAATAAATATTCCTGTCACCTTGACATTGCACCTGCCTGGCCTGGTGTCCCATACTGATCCCTCTGGACTGGGCAGTGTGGAGCTAAGCAATGGCATTACCTTCATGCATCGCAGGAGAGACAGCGTGAGGCTGGGGAGCTGGGGGATGGCTCTATCTGCCCTCATCCAGCAGGAGGAGGCGGTGGGCCAGGCAATCGCACAAGGAGCCCAGTGCTTTGGGACTTGCTTTTGACTCTGGAATGGAACATAGGGGTTTTCCCTTCTGGGCTGTAACTTTTCTTTTCCTGTTTCCACACAGATGAATGTTCCTGGATCTCCTCAAAGATTACACCAGCCCCAAAGACACTTGTTCATGCTTCGAGACCAGATTTATCAGCTGCTAGGCTTGTTCCCACTGAATGAATGCACAGAAGAAAAATTCTTTAAGAAGGGTCTTTCTGCCTCAGGGCATGGCAAAGTGCTGTTAAACCGGCATGAAGGAGTAGGTACAACCACCCTGTAGCATGGCAAGCTTGTAGGCATGATCTATCCTTGGAGCTCACTGCCTCAAGATGTGAAGTGAGGTGAAATACTGACCAAGACTCATGCAAAGCTACTTATTTTTGGAGGTACAGAGCACTTCCACAAGTATGTTAGATCTTATTATGTGTATCCATCCACTTGATCAATTATTGCCATCCTAGTTTCATGCTGCAAAGGTACAAACTATTGCCTACTTGGCAAAAGGGCTAGGATTTATTAAGTGAGGAGAATTCTGTGGTTTTCTGTAAAGCAGCTGGTACCTTTCCCTGGGAGGAGGCGTGTTACCGGACTGCTCTGATCCAGTATCAGTCCCTGCTGTAGCTCTTCTGTGAGTTTCCAGACATCAGAAGCAATCAGCTATCTCTACTGCCTGACAGTGTTAGATTTTTTTTTTTTTAACCTCTCCTGGTAAGAACTAACCTAGCATTTTACAACTGTATATCTGAAATTAGTAGCAGCTTAATCTCCCTCTGCTGGATCACTCAGAGGTGTAATTGTGCAGAAAAAAGGGTATTAAAATGCAAAACACTCTCCTATACTTTTTCATGTTAAATCCCTTCTTCCTTCTATTCTTCTTTTAATTCTACAAGAGGGTTTTTACTTTTTTCCTTCCCCCCATGCGTGTGTCTGTGTGTCTTTCATAAAGAGAATGAGCTGGGCACGCAGAGAGAATAATTTCAATTTCTCCATAAATCTCAGAAATGAATACTTAAATTCTAGCAAAGAATACATTCTTACACCTTTAATTTCCTCTCTATGAAGTATAATGAAAAAGCCTGATTATTTTTAATTCTTCCCTTTAATAATTCAGCAGCAGAGTGATTTAAAGCTGGGGACAATAATTACCTTTTCACTTCCCTGGTAAATGGAGTTTTAATAGAAATGGAAGCTCAAATGCTGGAATTAATTCAAACAGGTCAGCGTCAGGTCATCCATAGCATCTTATGTATAAATCATTTATCTGAAAAATGGCCTGCTTCTCAATTTCACAGGAATCCCTACCCAGAGGCTACATTTAAAAAGAAGACGCAATGTTTATATCTTGTAAAGCATGGAGGGGAAAAAAAGTGCAAGCCACATCATCTTGGAAAGATTTTTTTTAATGCAAATTAAACTGCTAGTTGAAGGACAGGAGAGCAGGGGCTTGTCTAGATTAGGGAAATTCAGCTGTAGCTACAAGGATCATTTACTGTGGAAGCTTATATAGATCCCATTATCTGAGCAGTTTGTGCTACTCAATCTATTTATCTTCATATTACACCCGCTACACCCATTTTATAGATGAGGGATGGAGGTGAGCGGTGTCATCCAGAGGGAGCAGAGCAGCTGAGACTAGACCCCCAAAATGGGGAGTAGGCTCTAGTTACTACCCCATGCAGCCACTAAGGCCTTTCAGGGAGAGAGGGGAAAAAAAAAAGTCTCTTCAGCTCAGCCATCCATGGAGGTGTGCTTTGTAAAAACAAGGAAGAAAACAGGCCAGGTTTAGCCAAAGCTGATCCTGCCCTGGGGACTCTGATCCTGCCCAGGGCAGGACAGAGCTGGCACACCAAGTCTTCTGACACAGAGCGAAAGGGAAAGGCTCTGATGGCTTCACTGAGGTTCCCAGAGACTGTACCAAGGTCCCGTCCTAATGGATTGAACTGCCAAACTATCCCTGTGGGGTCAGGAGTTCTGCTGAAACGCTTACCATGAGCAGTCCCGAGGCTGCTTCCAGCGAGGGTTGTTGTCTCTGGGCAGGGGGGATGAGCTCAGCACCCTGTTGAAGTGGAAGGGGCTGGTCCAGAAGCAGGGTTTGGCTGGAATCAGGCAAAGTATCTGGGGGTTAAATATTTCATGAGAGCTAAACATAAGCTGCCTGGTCTCTAATTAAATGCTGGTATGGCGGAACTTTAAAGCACTCCAGCTCTGATTCGCCACAAGTGTGTGATAATGATTTCTTTTAAAAAGTCAAGCAGTTTTGTTTCTATTTCCTTTTGTAAATAATTGGTGCTGAGCTGGTGGCGACACCAGCATCCAGCTGGTAGGAGGAGCCCGCGTGATCCACTTCTAGCATCCAGCCGTGCGCTGGGGCTGTTACAGCATATCCCAGGAGTGCAGACAGGACTGCACGACTTAGGGTGCTGCTCCACCCTAAAGAAAAAAGGGAGAGGTGGGAAAAAGCCCTTTCCCCCCAGGTGGAAATATGTGCTTTCCTGCTATCAGTGCAGGGTACAAGAAGCCTTTGCAATTTCTTTGAATTCTTCTATTTCATTTTATCAGGTCTTTTGTTTTCACTAAGATTAACCCAACATTTACAGAGTGTGCTCACGGCAGCAAACTGTGGCTGCACACTGCAAGGATGGAGGATGGCAAAAGGCATGTGCTCTTCTACAGGAATTAAGGGGGAGACATCATGCCTGAGGGCCGGGTGAATTCCGGACAACCTTTGCTTCAGTGCCAGATCAAAACGGGGGAGGAGAGGAGCATGGAAATGCGAGCTGGGTGGATGAATTGTTTGCCATCCCGTGCACTGGGGAAGGAGCCTGGTTAGGCAGGCTCTAAAGTGGGTGTGTGTTGGGGGATTGTTTTTATTGTGGTTCTTCTGGTTCACGAGTCTGTTTACCTTTGCATAATGCAGGATGTGCCTCTGGTTGTGCCAGCACCCACTGGTCAGCCAGCACAGCGCTGGGATGTGTCCGACGGGAGAGGCAAACGTGCTAGGTCTCGGCAGACAGAGTGCTCCTGAACCTTGGTGGAACTGTTGCCTGTCTCCCACTAAGCTGCCACCAAGCTAGCACTGGCCAGAGAGCCTGCTCGTAAATAAGCACATGCCCATCTGTGCTGTTCCAGCAGAGGTGATGTGGGCAGCCAACGGTTCCAGGCGAGTCCTCCCCTTCCTGCTCCTCTGCAAGTAAGCAGCACATCCTGCTGGGATGCACTGCCCTTCCTGGAGCTCCACCAGTTGCTGTGTGTTTTCTCTGCCAGTTAGACTCTACGTTAATACTTTTATATCCATTACCGTTTACAGACACGTATTATACACCATTGCCTGGGGAACTCAAGCAAATGATTGCATTGCTGGAATCTCAAACTCTGTCGGTAAACACAAATACAGCTTCCAGACATAGGCAATGACCCAATCAGTCATCAAGTCAAGGAGTTCAAACTGATGTCTTTTTTTGGGGTCCTACTTAAAATGCTGCCGAAGTGCTGTATGTTGTAAAAATGTTCAATATAAGTTGCAGGTCCCTATTTAGACTGACAGACTCCCTAATCAGAAGTTAAATAATGCCCTTTTTCCTTTCCCTCCTTTCTGCTGTCTTCAGGGTTGGCACTGGCAGCACTATAGATGAGAAGTGCATTCAATTAAAAAAAAATTTCAGAAATGTAAAAACTTTGGAAATCAGTTCTCCTGGCAGAAAGGTGACCTGCTAAGTGGCATCCTGCTCTTACTGCAGTGATGAAATTGATCACCTAACTGTCTTTCAAAGGAATGCCTGGAGTTTTACAGATTCCCTGGCCCTATCCAGCCTAGGAAGGCAGATGCTTAAACCCTGATTTTGCTTGCCTCTCACTGTATTCCTTATTTAGCCCCAGAAATATCTGAAGTGGCTATGCTGCCTATCTCAAGAGGGAAGGAAGAAAATAAATCAGGCAAAATAGAAGCTGGGTTGTTTGCTTAAGGCATGTTAGAGAAGTGTATGCATGGCCGCCTGCCTCAGCTGCAGGGCAGTGCCATGGCTAATATCTATTCCTTGCTCCCATGTGTCAGAGGCCTGCTGGGGACAGCCAGCTTGCCCTGTCTGGGACCACTGAAGACAGAGACCTGCATCATATGCATTTCACTCACAGACCCACTGGCTGGCTTATGTATAGAAGTCTATGCACGCCCTGATGTCTGCCAGTGTGCAGCACATACAAGTATACTATGCACATATAGCTATATCCCCATGCACATGTGGCTGTCCCATATAATCCAGCCCTCCATTATGGGAACAAACTGGAGCAATGCAATGGGATGCTGCAAACAGCCAGAGCTGCTTGTTTCCCGGAGCCTTTCCCCTGTGCTCCTTGGTGTCACTGCTCTCTGACTCACTGCTGGTTGCTTTGCTCTGGCAGGGCAGCTTGCAGCCTCTTGTACAAACAGGCCTTTCCCCTCTCCTGTTGCAGTAATGATGTTTATTGAGTTGCACACACATCCACTCTCCTGCATTTTTCATGGGCCTGCTCTCCAGAGGCAGTGTAGCCTGCTAATCAAACAGCACCAAACCAGGCGATTGCTTCTGCTCCCTCCTACAGCTGATAATTACCCTCCTTCCCCTGCAACAAGCTCTGACAACTGCCACCCCGTTGGTCACTAGCCACAGATTTAATTGACAGGTGGTCTATTACCTCTGCTCATGCAGGCTCTCTGATTAAGTGTTAGGAGAAGGCAGACAGTGCCCTGTCTGTCTTTGAGCAAAGGAGGGGAGGAAGCGGGCTGTGGTGTATGGCTGGGACCCAACCACTGATGGTGTTATTCATCCTGTGATAATAAACTCTGCCTTTTCCATCCTGTCCTCTTACACCAGTTCAGCAGGGGGTGGTGGCCATGATAGTAAGGTAGATCCCTCATCTTACTGGCTCCGCTCTGCAAGAGGACCATGCAAGGTGGAGAAAGATAAAAGGGTGGAAGGGATGTTCTCTTAAAACAGTCCAGCAAGAGTCTGCTGTGTGCAATAGGCCCCCGTCATTTGAAGGCCTCAACCCTGAAAGCAGTGAGGTAGCAATCCTGCTTTCCCTAGAACGGAGTCTTTAACAGTCAGCAGGAAGAATAAGGTAGGGCAGTTTCTGGCTCTCTAAAGCCAGTGCTCCAAGTGCTGCAATGCTCCTGGGTAAAAGGTCTGCAAGAAGATACTCCTCTCCCTCCATGCCATGTTTGACTTGCCGGTAGGTAATGATACATGCCTTTGCAAGGAGGGAAGGTAGGAGACTGTGTACAGTTAGCCATGCAGGGAGTGTTGTAGTATTTCCTCCGAGCTTGGCCAGAGCTCTGCAGAAACCTGCCCTGGGGGACTCTAAGAACTGCAGCTCTGCCCTGGAGTTACGGGAGAGCCCGAACGCCTGGCAGGATTGCTAAAGTGCAGGCAGTGGTGCTCATGTGAGTCCCTTGGCTTTGTTCCTGGCCAGCCAGCTGAGGAACTGCAGAAACCCTTCCTGGGCAGCACAGCGCAGAGGCACGGCTCCTGCATCTATTGGCACGTGGTGTGGGGGCTTCTTAGAGCACATCTGTTAGAGGTGAGACAAAGCACTGTGTAGCACCCAGGAATGTGCCTTTGCTGTAACGAACCAGTGCTGCAGAAACTGCACTCCTTTTGTTCCTTCCTCCGTGGGTCACTCCCAGAGCCTGGATTTTTTAATCCCAATCTCAGATAGAGATGGAGCAATCACAAATATAGAACAAAAAGCAGTTCCTTAGGGCTAACAACCCCTTTCACCAGTGCAGTGCAGAGTTGTCCTCTATTTCTTGGTGTGTGGGCACTTGCTGTTGCCCTAGGTAAAGGCAAGCTCAGGTCCAAGAGCTGCTATGGCTCAGCCCAACCACCTCCCTGTTCCCACCAAAAAACACCTTTCCCTGTGCTTGCTCTGTTCTAAGCACAAACTGACACGGAGCATCCTGTGGCCTCAGTGTGCTAGGAGGGCTGTTCCTGGTTATAGGGTAGGAAAATAGCTGCTTGAACTGCTTCACTCCTGGTATGGGATAAGGAGTCTCTGGAATATTGCGGGAGATCCCTGGGGCTATGGGACTTCATAATGTGAAGGAAAAGATGCGCAGGGTGTGAAGCATATGCAGAGCTTTCAGAGAAACAAGAGCATGTTTTTCCTACCCTTTGCTAGAGAGTTGCCCTTCACTTTTTACTTGTTTCTGGTGAATTTGATACTCTAGATGAGAAGAAAGAAGTCTCATGCTATGGAAACATGGTGAAATCTGAAAAATTATGGGTTTGGTTCTCTCTCCCTGGGAATGCCATGTGCACTGTCAGGGCTCATGGTTGTATGCCATCTCTTAATCTCTTCCCTGAAATGAAAACATGTCCTCCAGACAAAGAAGCAACAAAAGAGTGGTAATTCGTGAATACTGAATAATTCAAGGAACTTCCATGCCCTTCTTTTTTGTTATTGTCCCTTGGGAGAATCCACCCCCCGACACACACACACAGTCCTCACCATGCATACACATGGGGAATGGAAGGAGGGGAGACCCTCCTGGGAGACACAAACATTACACATACTCCTTTCTCTTTCCATCCATCCATCCATCCATCCATCTAGCCAGCCATCTTTCCTCTGTATAAACACAACTGTCTCCCCAGGCATCCCTTTCTGTACTTTGCTTTCTCTCTGTCTTGCACACACACCTCAGCCTTCCTGTGCTTTACCACCACAATATCCTTGAGTCTCCCTCAAGAGCATTCCATTTCAATAGGAGATGGGACCTGGGAATTTGGCTTTAATATTTCATAAGCTTCCTTCTAAAATGTAAAGCATATTTACATTATTTGCATCAACTACCAGGAAAACAAATGCCTTCGATTTGCAAGCAGATCCTAACCTTCTGCCCATTTTTCCAGGGCTGAGCGTAAATAACACAATTTATTCAAAGGAACACTTTCTCCTATTTACATTTATATTGAATAATTTAAAACAACCTTCTCCACTTCCATAAATTCTTCCTTCTAGGATGGGGGAACCTGTCTGTGTCTAAAGAATGTGCTTCTAAGGGGAACTTTTAACTACACAAGCACACAAATATGTTCGCAGATCTGGTCGTATTCATGCCTGGGCCATCTTCCAGGATGGACTGACCATACTGAAGAAAGAAAGAGGGGACACTTAGTGTTGGGGTCCTAGATGCAGGGGAGTTAATGGTGAGCCCAGGAATGAGGGCTGCAAGTTGCATCATCCTGAGGAAGAGCTTTGATAGAGGATATTAAAATGCTAGGGTGAAGCAAACTGAGCACTCTGGTCTTGCACTGATAACATTGTACTGTGTGTGTTCATTTGGGAAAGAGGGAAGGGTTTGTGTCTCAGATGTAAACTGGCACTACAGCCTGTAAACTGGGAGAGCACAGGACCAAAAATCATCTGGCCCTTTCCAAATTCTGTTCCTTCCTCTTTTGCCTGCATCTGAAGAGGGGATACAAAGGGACTGCATTAGAGATCAACACATGCTAACGCAAGACTGTAACAGAACAAACTCAGGCTCTGCAGTCTTAATGCTGGAAAAAGCTTGTAGGATTCAGCCTGCAGGGTGTTAGGGCTGAGCTCCTCCCAGCAGCATCCAGGGAGGCAGATCTTCAGCTGGTGTCAATCTGTGATAATCAGTGAGTTGATTTAAACCCACTGAATACCACTTTCCCACTTTCATTTCCTTTCTCCCTGGACAGGTTTAGGCTCTTTGTCTCTTATCTCTTTGTAATCATTTATATTTTCATCACTTTCTCTTCCTCAGGGTTTCTTTGGCAGCATTCTCTTAAGTTTAGTCTGTTTGCTAGACACAGAGTTAATGTTATTATTCTACGCTGGCTTCCAGACTCATTGTCCATCACTTAGGCATGACAGGGAAGTGAGCCAAAAATGAATCAAGCTATCACACCCCAATGGGTAGGGGAATCTCCCTTGGAAACCCAAGCAGGAGCAGTCAGAGAGGAAATTCTACAGTGAATCTCAGTATAGGAGTGGGAGTCCAGATTAATTAGCAATAGAGAGGGTGGAAGTTTGAATAATGTCTAGTTGCCTAATCTAAAAACTCTCTCTATCACTCTCAAGACTCCAGGTTTTCTTTCCAGCGTAGAGCATGATTCAAACCTTATCGTGTGCCTTGGACAGCTGATGATTTTTTTTAACCCTGTTTTTACAGATTAGGCATGATTTTTTGGATTTCTTTAATCTATGCTAATCTCAACCTGTTGGATCTCTCTGTGTAGTAGACACAGGCTTGATTGCAGTATGTAGTTTATCTACAGGCTGTAGTGCAGTAGATGGATCTCCCGTGGCTGGAAAACCTCCTGAGCTTACCTTTGCTAAATGGTAACTGTTAATTTATTGAGGGGAAGCCAGGGAAGTGGAGGAGGGCCCTTGAAGCAGACGAAAGGGGTGATAATCGGCCATGCAAGATCCACAGCTCCTGTGTGGTAGGAACCTACAAGTTTTAGACTTGCAAATTGACTTACAGTATGTTTGGGGATGGGATACATGAGTGCTGGGAAGTGCTAGCTTGTAGACTCCTGATTATCACAAGGGAGATGAAGAAATGTTGTGGAAGGGAGAGAAATTGCAAGTAACTTACTTGTCCTTTGGGAATAACTTCTGCAAGCACTGACAAGAATCACATGTAGCTTTATGGAGAAGCCCAGGAAACTCTGCTGGGAGAAAGGAAGAGCCTGATAGAGCACTGGGGATGTGTGAGAGCAATGAAAGTAGAGAAACAGGCAGAAACACCAGGCAGTGAAGGTAGGAAGCCTCCTCCTTTTCACTGCAGCTTTGATTTGTTAGTAAGAGGGAGTTCAGTCCCTCATGTGCTCTGTCTTTGCTTGACTGAGAAAGTGGTCAATTACTCCACAGAGGTAGCAGATGCTACAGTGTGGTGGTGGCTGCACAGCTTGGTCCAAAATTGCTCAGAGGCCACCAGAAAGCTGCAGTCTCTATTCAAGTTCAAGAAGGTTCAAGGGCGAAGGCTTTAGGACCCCAGATCAGAAAGTCCTTAACTCATCATTTTTAAGGAGAAATTTGACTGATGACTCCAACATGATTTGTTCATAAACTGAGTGGAACAGATCACGAAGGGATGGAAGCTGGTCATGTTGGGCTATCCCAAAGGAGAATGCAAACAAACTGCAGGAATTGCTCTCCTCAAATTGGTGTAAATTAGGAGCCATTCAAATGAAGCACAAAGCACTCATGAACTATTTGGGTAAATACACTTTCAATCTGGTGTTGACTCCATTAGAAACAGAGGAACCTGATTTCTGCTTGCGGTAAAACTAGAGAAAGATGCTGGCAAATCAAAGCTGATAGAGTAACAGAAATGTTAGTCTTTTAATTGAAAGTGGAATAAATCCACCTGCATATAATACCTCCCCAGAACATTCCTCCTTAAAGATAGCTTCCTTTTCTCAGCCATTACTAAAATTTCAAGGTTAGAGATTAATTATAATGGTAATATTACCATTTATTTTACTGCCAGCTGTACAGGAAGAATAAATCTAGCTTGAAAATAACTTGTGATTACTGTGTCCACACTTAAAAGCTTGTGATACTGCTTCTGTATTAATGAAATACTATTGACTAATTCTATTGAATTTGGCAAAAGCCCTCCCTTGCTGCTTTCACTGCACTGAGGCACAGATCTTGGAAATTAAACAAGAGTTCAACTCCTGGCATCTAGCAAACTGGAACATCAGAAAAGAAAATTATGAACACCCTTTCCTCCCTCCCCCTTAATCTAAAATAGCTTGTTTCCATTCCCCCTTCTTTTGTCTTGTTTATTTCTCTGAAATCCAACACGCAGCAGGTACCTCCTGGTAGTGTTTTATGTTTAAGGGCACAGATACCCATTTAATTAACTCCATAATTGTATGGTAACTGCTGGCCTTCTGATTGCACGGCAGATAGATTAAGACAGTAATTTCATGGTTATTTCTGTCTTTCCCAACTGCTGGTCTCTTAGGGACAAATTCAGATGTCCCTTACAAAGCTTATAATTAGGCAAAGCCTCCCACTCAGCCCAGGGAGAGCTTGGTGTACCCAGGGAGGCCAAGGCCAGAACCTCTGCATGTGACTATTGACCCAGCTGTTAAAGGTGTAAGGAAAGGAGCTGGAGCTTCCCGCTCAGGGCCCAGCAGCACCAAGGGCCACACGACAGAGAGGATCTCTGTCCCTTGTAGCTTGCGATATGAACAGCTGGGCTGGGGAAATAGAGGCCGATGGTGAGGAAAGGTCTGATTCATTTGTCAGGTGCCATGTTAGGAGTGTTGTCCCCTTACTTCCTCTGCAATACAAAGGAAAGGATAAAAACCTCCTGAGGATGATTCAGCCCACCTACAGAGCTGAATGGCCTTCATGGGAGAGAGAGAGAGTGACTGCATGAATGATCAGGGTGAGGGGAAAGGCAGCTCTGATTTCTCCTGAGCTCTGCTCCATCTATCCAGATATGGCATGGGACTTGGGAAACAGCTGCTGGACTAACTGTGCTCCCCTGCCTCATCAGCACAGCCCTCAGATCAGAGGCATGGGAGTCCAGGCAGCTTTTCCCTGTCCAGGACCATATCGATGCGGCAGCATTACACGAGAAAGAGCTGAGTTCAGAGGGCAGCTTCAGTGCCCCTCATAGCAATGCTCACCAGTCATCCTTGCTGATGAGGTGAAGGCATTAGGCTGTGCAGAGGCAGGAAGATGCCTGGTACTCACACCAGTTGTAGGGAACACAGTCAATAGGGCTGGAGGGAGGTGATCCGAGAAAGTTGGGAGAAAACTCCTGCAGCAAATCTAGGCCAAGGGAAAGAAAAAATAACCTCTTCTACTCCCTTTCTTAGCACCTCTTTTGCCTCTTGGCAGTATCCCTGCTTGTATAACTGCCTGATTGCTATACCCTTGGATGTAATTATCTGAAGCCATTCTCATAACTATAAAGACAGATTTCCCATGAGCTGCTGACATTTGAAACTGAGGTCTGCAGGCAAGATCAGCCACAAGTCTTTCTGGGGGCTGCAACTGTGTGATACAATGAACAAATCCCACATGGCTGCGCAGAGCATAAAACTCTTGGCTTTATTAACTCAAACTTCTTTACTGATATTAGACTTGCGATGCCCACAGAAGAGATTGCCCATTAGCTAGGTAAATTGTGATAGGAAATGACAAGTTCCCTCCTCCTCTCTCAGTCCATCTCAACTGGTGTGTCGTGATCTTGCTTCTTCCCTTTTTGTCAACAGGCAGCTTATGTCAGACATGAGGTTTTAGAATCCAGAGTCGAATCAGGAATGACAAAAATCACAGTGACTTCACAGTCTCTGTTGACTGTGAGGCTGGGCCACAGTCCTTTGAAGCCAATGGGAGACTCTCCTCCATTTGACTAGACATTGTGTGAGGACATAAAAAGGATTAAAACAGAAAATAACAGGTAGGAGCAGAATGACAAATAGGAATGACTTGGCAAACACCGCTGTCAGTAAGCATTGACTGAACCTAGAGCAAACCCAGTACAAGATTCAAAGCTGAGATCCACTGGTAGTTTCCACTGGATCTTCAAACTGTCTTTAGTTGTGAGAACATCTGGGAACCATATAGTACCGATGGCACTTGCCACAGAGCTTGATGTGCTGGAAATTCTGTTTAGGAACCAAAATAAAATCTTCTTTCTGGTTATACTTCCCGAAGACCAAAATTGTGATATCCCTTCAAGCACCAAACAGGGGCCCATTAGAGTGCTTGTGTTTGAACATTTGAAGCAATTATTCATGTTCATCCAGCTCCGAATAGCTACCAAACACCATGTGGTTTTCCTCAGTGTTAATAAAAACCTAAATGATTCTTCATTAAGAAGCCCATTAAGACGACTGCAGTTTCCTCGAAGCTCATTAGAGGATATTCTCACCACTAAATTATCACACTGGAGTTTTATAGAAGTCTGAGGAAAGATGCCCTATTGTGATTAATTCATGATAGATTTTCTCTCCCTTGTTGCAGTCTGTTCCCCAGACTCAGCTTTGCTAATTTCCCAACCTTTGGGTTACATGGAGGATAATACTGATCCTTCAGCTTTGCTTCATGGGAACAACGTTCCAGAGCTGCGAGGTACCAAGCCTGCCATCTGTATTTGTAGAGCTTCCCCTCCTCTTGCGTCTTCCACCAGGGCCTCTCCTCCGCAGAGATGGCCAGGAGAAAGCTGGCCTGTCCAGGACAGGGCCTCCGTTGGCACATCTCTGCTGGAGGTCACTGAACCACCTCTTGCCCATGGGCAATCCCATGCAAGCGGCATGCAGGGCTAAAGCAATGGTGTTGAGCCCTGCCTGTGCTGCCTGGAGCCTTGCTTTCCAGGCACTAAAGTACCACACTGCACCCATTAACCACACACTCTCCTCTTCCACTGAGCTGGGACCTGACCTGCTGGCTACTCCTGAATCCTCCCCTGTAACTCTTCCATCTCCAAAGCATTAGGATCAAGAGCAGCCTTGCAAGCAAAAATCTCAAGACAAAGTGGTAAAAACAATAGCAGAAGACAGAATAATTTAAGCTAAGTCCATGCTGGGTCAGTGTGTGTTCTCCCCACACCAGGTTGTCCTGAACCCAGTGGCAAGCTATAGGAGCTGGGGATCATTGAAGTGTGGGAACACAGGCTGCTTTAACAAAACAGAGCTGCTCTAATCTCCCATTGAGTATTAAAATCTCATTTTATGGTACATTATACACTTGGCCTTTTGAACAATCAGTGACCGTAAATGGTGTTTGCATCCTGAAGCCAAAGGGAAAGAACAAGAGATAATCCATCTGGCTGGAGAGGATGGAGCGGGAAGGGCCAGCACTGCACAATTATTTATGTCCATTCAGAGACACATGGAAATTAAGTGCATTAATAGGGCTGCCAGGCCCTCCTCAGAATGGGGCTTTAAATGATATTGATGTGGTGCTAATAGGTGCACAGTTTGTCTTTTTTGTATTACAGCTCAGGGCTTGGAACAGGCACTTGGATAGCAAGTTTAGGCATATTCTGTCTCTTCAGGAGGATTTGTTTCTAGGGATTTGGAGTTTCAAAAAGCTGCAGAACCCATTTGACCTAACAAGAGGATCAGGGAGGTGTTGGGGTACCCAGACGCAGTGCCTACCCAACCCAGACCCAACACGGGACCCCACTCAGCATGCCATTGACAGAGCGCTGACATCCACTGCTTTTGCTCAGACTTGATTTGCCAGTCAAGGGTCAGGACTCCTTAAATCAGGATTGTGCCTGAAGAAGGAATGAAGGACAAGAGGAAATGGCCTCAAGTTGCACCAAGAGAGGTTTAGATTGGATATTAGGGAAAATTTCTTCACCAAAAGGGTTGTCAAGCATTGGAACAGGCTGCCCAGGGAAATTATTGAGTTATCATCCCTGGAGGTATTTAAAAGACGTGTAGATGTGGTGCTTGGGGACATGGTTTAGTGGTGGACTTGGCAGCGTTAGGTTAACGGTTGGACTCGATGATCTTAAAGGTCTTTTCCAACCTAAATAGTTCTATGATTCTATGATTCTAAGAATGAATTGGAATAATATCCCCTGTCTGAGGATGACCTTTGGCAAGCCATGATTTGAGGCAGGCAGAACATACTTATTTCTAAAGAAAAGTCCAGATTTAGGACCAGCTCTGAAGCACCTGTGATAATTTCTGGAGTTATTACAAGTAGGGACAGATTTTGTATTTCAGGAATCCTGAATGTGCCTGGATCACTCTCTCCTTTGCATCAGTTTCCAACACCACAGGGCACTGTCAGGGCTGTTGTTATCCTGTAGGGATGTGCAGGTAAGCTGCTGGCCCTGTCTGTAACTGGGGCTCTGCACAGGCTGTTCCTCTGTCTGGGGCCACTTTCAGTGTCAGACAGCTTGGGGAGGGAGGAGGTCAGTTCCTAGACAGGTATGTCCTTTTCCTTTTCTGTCTGGCTTTCTGCTCACAATTGCTAACAGGAGTTGTTTGAATTCATCCCTGAGTATAACAGCAATAATAAAAGACTGTGCAAGGTATTTGACTGAAGTCCATGGGCTGCATACAAATGAAGGTGGCACATTCCCCAGTCAGATGCTGGGGAAGGGTTTTTGAGGCAGCTGTGCGAGGAACAGCCCATGGTTCTTTCTGGAGTGCTGAGATTCTAATAGTAATTCTATCTACCCAATCCAATTTTATTATTTCTAAGATTTCAATCACCTCTCATCCTTATGAAGGGCAAAATTTCTTATGCAAGTGTCATGATACCACCCCACTGATTTTTAAGGGACTGTGCTACCAGCATCCGGGTTGCATTTCATCCTTAAGTGCATTCTATACCACGTCCTCTTTTTGTACAGAGCTCTGCCTTGCACATTTGGGGAAGGTCTCTTAGATCATTGAAAGTAACTGGGCAGTGACCAGGCACAAGTAAATACTGCATAAGTGGGAATGCCTGTGGAATTCAGATTCAGAAAGAAAAGGAGAACACAGCCCTTGTGTTGGGCTTGTGTGGCAGAAAGCTGCTCCCTGGCATGGACTGTGTACCACTTGCACATTTCTGATCTGAAAGTTGATCTGCAAGTACTTCTGAAGTAGGATGTGTTAAGGCATGACAGTATCTCTGGAGCTGTGTCCAGTCACTTGGGGCATGCATGATGCTGAAGACTGTTGTGTTGTGGGCACTTAAAGGGCTCCGTCCTTTGCTGGCCTCTGGCCTCTGGTCCAGGCAATTTCTTCTTCTTTTGCTTCCCTAGGGTTTTGAGACATACCTCCTATAAGAAACCACTTTTTCTCAGGTGACAGAGGAAACCTCTGTCCACTCTTTCAGACTGTGTGGCTGCCCTTGTAAGGCTGCCTAGGAAATCCCTCCCACCTACAGATAAAAGTTCCTCGTATGTGGCCTATTCCTTTCAGCTTTAATCTTCTCCAGAATCAGCTATTAAATCAAGAGTGTGTGCGATTATCTGCTGTCATCTTTGGAGGAGAAGGTGCAGAATATGAAGGCAAACACTGTTTATTCATTCAGTTCCTTCTGCAGCTCAGGCAGGACTGCTGATCTTGGCACAGAATTAGTGGAGGAAGGGCAGTGCTGCGATTTGTTGGCTTGATTTGACAGGCAATTTTCAGATCTGGATCAGAAAGTTATAGTGAAAGTTTTAGCAGTGCCTGCAGTTGGGTTTAGCTTTTGGGGAGAAGAGTGTTATTTTTACTCTAGTTTCAGAAAAAAGATATGAGTTTTCAATATGTCATGGCAGTTTTTAATGATCCAGTTCTATTATTGTAGCATCAACTGAAGCTAGCTGAGACCAGAGACTAGTTGTGCTACGCACTGCACAGGCATGAAGCAAACATAGTCCCTCCCCAAAGAGCTCAGATATGCTAACAAACATCAAGAATAACTGAGGAAATTAACCAATGAGTAATGAATCACAACGATGGATGTATGTAATACCAGTATTTTGTAATTCGCTTCCTTCTCATCTGAGGGTGTAAATACACCACTTAGATCAGCTGAGTGAAGCTGGTCTGGTGTCAAAGAAGTTATTGGGCCACATCTGTGCAGTGGGCAAATCAGTGCAGTGAACTTGTGCATGGGGTAGTTTACAGCATCTGTTTCTTAAGGGAAAACTTTCTGCACATGTCTTGGGGAAAACACAGGCAGCCAAGACGATTTGACAGCAACTCAGAAATCCAGGCAGGAGCCAGCCAGACCATCTGGGCACGTGCTGCATGTTTTTTCTCTTCCTCTTTCTCCCCCTCTCTCTCTCTTCATGAGCTGAGATAATTATTTCTGTGCATCATGGTTTTAAAGCGAACATCCTTGATAGTAGCTCTGCCTCTTATCATGAGGCAGCTGCAAAATTGCTTTAAAAT